>NC_072053.1:3207324-3807324 GCF_027791375.1 Indicator indicator | reverse complement strand
AAAGCCTGCTGTGCCATATTTACTCTATCTTTTTAAATATTACAGAATTAAAACACAAAACATTAAGTTAGATATGGCTGTTATACTCAAATTTTTAATTAGTATGACAGCATCAGTTTCTACAGCCAACTAGAGCAGTAAATTTTTTACTAAGCATTTTATTTCTGCCTTTTAGTTCTGCTCAGCAAAACTCTGCTGATCACTGAAACAGCACCAAGTGCAAAAATAGACTAGTAGAGTGAATTAAGACCACATTCTTTGTGTTGGTACATTAAGACAGAAAGTCATGCTTGAGGGCTGCATTGGACTGAAATGAAGTCTTACTAGCATCTCAGTACCAAAAGAGAATCAGTACCAAAAAAGATTTTTTTTTTTAAATGTTTATATATTAAAGAGAGCAGATGATGTACAGTGGATACATTTTTCCACTGACATTTAAAAAAAATGTATTTAGAATTTTATTTTCAACAATTACTAAAAGACAGTGCAAATAAAAATTGAGACAGCTAATATCTGATTCTTCCTAGTTTTCCCACAACTTATTGATTAAATTTAAGAGTAGGTGAATAAAATGAATTGTCACTGTACTGGCAATTAACAGCATGATCACGTTCTCATCATTTCTATTATTACAGTATGTAAAAACTATCATTAGTCTGTTCCTCTTTGAATCTTGAAGAGCCACAATTTCTGACATTAAAACTATTTTTGGTACTGAGAGTGCAACCTTTTAATTTTCTAGGTAAAGCCTAGTGAAAGTAATGCATCATTCTCTGTGTAAAACTAATAGCAGCAAGCCTATGCAGCATAATTAGATATATTGAAAAAAATAACTTTTTATTCAAGAGTGTTAGATAAGTAAGGAAGTCAAAGTGTACAAACTACTTCTCCTTGGATGAAATGTTCCCTAGATAAACTGTGGTTCATTTCAAAGAGGGCTTTCTGTATACCTACACAAAATATTTTTTTATTTTAAAAGTTAATTTTTTATTTTAAAGGTTAATTTTACACAAGTATTTTTTATTTTAAAGGTTAATTTTACACAAGTATTTTTATGTGGCCCTTTTCCCCCTGAGATCATTGTGCAAAAATCTGATTTGGATGAGATGCCATCTGCTGAAAACCCCTGGAGAGGAATTTTGTCACCTCTTTCCTGGAAAGGACAGATCTAATTCTAGATCTTCAAATTTATGAAGGCAAGTCTGCAGTTTACAGACAGATATGAAGAACAAGTTTTGCTTCTATAAAACCTGATCGTCTCTCAGTATAGCTAGGAAGATTTACCATCAGATTCTTCCCTCTTCCCAACTCATAATATAATAACCTCTGGGAGGAAGCATTCCCTCCAGAGCTGACCTCTGCTCCAGCTCCACAGGTTAGATGACCATAGAGCTGCAGACTGCTGGCTGTAGCACC
The DNA here is from genome assembly GCF_027791375.1 of Indicator indicator. Taxonomy (NCBI): domain Eukaryota; kingdom Metazoa; phylum Chordata; class Aves; order Piciformes; family Indicatoridae; genus Indicator; species Indicator indicator. The sequence continues at coordinate 3,805,908 of NC_072053.1, read as the reverse complement.
ACGTAGCAAAAGTGTTCTGCATCTCAGTACACTTTACTTCTCTTTTCCTGCATCTGTCCCCTTGTAATTGGAAGAATTCCTCACTCCTGTGTCAGGATGATTTAAGAAAACATATTTTATTAAAAACCAAATCACAACAGCTTGGTTGTGTGTGATCATGAAGTATTTTGATAGCAAAATGCTGTATATGGGAGGCTGGAGTTTTTAGCTTTGGGGAATTAGATCTTATTCATACTGAAGTATGTTTGAATTACAGTCTGGGCAAAAGGTCAGTGCTCTGGTGAGCTGGAGAGACAAACTTTCCTAGGGAGTGATCTTTTCCTCCCTACTGAAATCAAGGAAACCATGTTGATAGCCAAAAACAGTGTCTTCAAAAATATTTTTCTTCTCTGTCCAATGATTAGAGAAATTACTATCTTACAAAACCAGTATTTATGGATTCAGCTATGTCTTCCTAAATCTCCTGCGTTTCCTTAAAACCCAGTGTCTGAAAAGTCAGATTTAAAGAACTAAGAAGGGATTAGAGAAACATGTAAATCATTTCTTCTTGCTATTAGGCTTCCAATATTTTCTTGTTTCCCAGAATGATAGCAGTTGGAAAAGTCTTCTGGACATAATCTAGACCAACCGCCCTACTAAATCAGGGTCACCCACAGCAGGTTGCTCAGGAGTGAAATATCCAGGTGGGTTTGGAATCTCTCCAGAGGAAAAGATTTCACAACCTCTCTGGGCAGCCTGCTTCAGGGCTCCAGCACCTTTACAGGAAAGAAGATTTTCCTCATGTTCAGATAGAAGTTCTTGTCTTTCAGGAATTTGTATCCATCTATATCCACCTAGAGTGGAATTTGTTTCTGTTGACTCTAATTCTGTTGATAGATAGCACTGAAAAAAGTGGCCCTATCTTCTTGCCTCTCACCATTTAGATATTGATAAGCACTGAGAAGAGTCCCTCTCGTTCTGCTCCTCTCACAGAATCAAAAAATGCCAGGCTGGAAGGGACCCCAAGGATCAAACAGTTCTGTTTCTTAAAGCCATTTCTTGCAAGAGATGTGTTCCAGGCTCCTCACTATCTTTGAAGTCTTCACTGGACTCTCTCCAGTAGTTTCTTATCTGTGTTGAACTGGGGAGCCCAGAACTGGACTCAATATTCCAGATATAGCCTCATCAGGGCAGAGTAGAGGGGGAGGAGAACCTCCCCTGAACTGCTGGATACACTCTTTTTAATGCACCCATTGGATACCATTGGATACCATTGGCCTTTCTACCCTCAAGAGATTCCACCATTGGGTACAATTCCGTGGTTCAGACCAAATGGAATTTTAACCAGGTGGTCTTCCTGAGTAATAAAGCATCTACATATTCTTAATGTCACCTTATTTCAGAAATAATCCTGTTGTCTTCAATGAAACTACAAATATCTGATCCACATGTCAGTTCTGGGGGAAAACAAAATCAAGTCTACTGTTCTTACAAGTAATTTGAAGACACATTGGCATTGGCCTCACAGGAAGAGCAGAATTTTATGATAGAATTAGGACATTTAATATAATCTTTAATCTACCTCTTTAAACACAGTATTCAGAATTCTGGTAGAGCAATATAATTGCAGGCCTTGGATCAAAGAATATTTGGCAAGGTTTTACATAATGATATACATGACTAACTAACACTGTGCTGGTTCCAGACAGAGCTGATCTTCCACCACTTATGTTTATGAGATAACAATTTATTTATGACCTCACTTATCTATAAAAACACAGCAAAAACAAAAATCTTACATTTTGTTATAAAAGCTCCAATAGGCTTGGAGAAAAGAATCTGTTATAAAATTAGCTACATTTGGGTAGCACTTTAAATCTGCAACTAGTATAATATTTTGCATTAAAATAAAGTATTTAGCCAAAGGCCACTAAATTCCCTGTGATTCATGAAACAAGTCACCACCAGTTGTAAAAATGTTCATGAATACTGAAAGTTTGTGAGTTTTGGAATAACTGACATTTTCTGCCCTTTTTTTTTTTTTTTTCTGGGAAAGAGTAACTTTCCTCCTCATTCAAATAAGTTTATAAGGGAGCAACCTGACTGTGTTCCCAGTTGCAAACCACAAAAACTAATTAAACTGCAAATTGAATGAAAAATAACCTTGCAAAAATTTTTGCAGAGGTCTGAAAATACCAAATTCATTCTAGAAAAACAAGATTTATTTGGAAGTGATGAAAAATATAATTCTTGTTTTACAAACAAGTGTTCTTGGACAGGAACCATGTGAACAGGACTATGTTCATGTAACAATTTTTACAGTTCATTTCCTATCTGTATTTCAGGAATGACAGGTTGGAGTATAAGAGATATTCTGTTGTAGTGCTGTGCCTGAATTGTCTCTTTCTACCTATGACAGAGAATGGTTTTTACAGCTGAGAACCATTTACACAGCGATAGTGACCAAGCTTGGAAGGATTCCAATATCCCTACCACAAATACATACATTAATTTCTTCTCTTGAAACTGACCTACGTCTTTTTTGCAGCCAACATCCCTCAAACATCATCAATAAAGGTAAATTCTGTACCAGCTTGCCAACACTTGCCCAAATCAAATACGTAAAATGGAAGTCTCGGATCAGGAGGTGACACTAAACAAACCTCAAAACTTTTATTCCTATTGGACAGGCCCTGCAATATCTTCCATAAATATTTTGGCAAGGTTTGCAAAGAAGGCTCCCATAGACATTGCACATAACTGAAGGCTTCAAACCTGTGGTGCAAGTTTCTGGTCTGCTCCTCTTTGTCTTCACTCCAAGAAGTTAGGCAATATCGATACCTATGCTCTGCGACTCATACCAGAACAATGCTTCTGCCAGCAGAACAGAAGCACATGGGTTTGCTCCACAAGGTATCTTGATAAGCTTCTGGTTTTACTCTTTCACTGTGTGCATGGAAAAAATATGCAGAAGCAACTGCAGAGCCTGTCAAGTCAATGCAGGCAAAGATCCTGTAATGCAAGAATTGGATTTACGTGTTAAAAATAAAACCCTCCAACCAGTAAATACTTCTCTGTCTATTGTATTTTGATTACAGTTATGAGTTTTCAAACGCAGCACAATTATTCTCTAATTGCTAGCTATTACAGGACTACAGGCTGAGGAGAGAATTAAAGCTTTCAAACTTCATTTGAGCTGTTCTGGCACTTTGGGGAGAGAATCCTGAATACCAAATGCACTGCAGCTGGGCCCATGTTTCACCACAATAGCAGGGTAGATTTCACAGACTGTAGAGTAAACATCTGCTCTTCCAGCTACAGCTGCATGCCAAAGCCTTCTACAGAGGTCTTTGTCTGAGGCAGAAGCAGATTTTGTCACTAAGGCTATGTGCTTTAACATTTTGTACATCGTTGTTGCTGGATTTTTTTTTATAACAGAATCCTAACAATAGCTCCCAGGACAGAGAAAAACATCCCCTTTGTCAGAAAAAGGCACTGTTGTCAAAATATCTGTAGTCCATTTTCAGAAACATGGTAGGTACAAGTTACAGAATAAAACTGGCAGGGGTTGTAAATCTGAATGCTTGCATGAGATCCTGATCCAGCAACTCACTGTGACTTTTACATATAACTTTAGCACAGGCTTATGTGTTTCATCACGTTTGGCATTTATATTAAATCAGTTTAAAAGTGAGGTTTAGAAGCTTTCTGAGAAGCTTTCTGTAAGCTCAGGATGAATGCACACTAAGTGAGCTCTTGCCTTGAAAGGTTACAAGTTTCTTAAAATAGTAATAATGAAAAAAAAAGGAAAAAAAAAAAAAGTCCCACAGGTTATTGTCTTTGCTAAAGTCTGACTGACTTTTTCGGTGCAAAGATGAGAATCCAGAGATATTTTCACCTCATTTACACGATTTTTTCCTATTCAGGCTTGCACTCACCCACTGTTCCTTCACACTAAATTAAAATAATTTACAAACAAACAAACAAACAAAAACCTAAAGTTGTACATCAGTAAGAGAAGTGGGCTTGGAAAGTGTGTAGGTGAAGCCATTAATTGCAAATAATACCGGTACCACAAAGGGGGAAAATAGCCAACAACAAAAAAAAGAGGGCAAAGACTAGAAGATTCCGCCTCTTAGATAACCGCAGGTGGTGGTAATTTTCATGAAGAATGGCAGTTGAATGGGTAATATACTGAAAGTGATGTAAAGGCACAAACCCATGTATTTATGTCTCTATGTACTGACCAAACCCAGGTTGTTAGTTGTTTTTTAAAAAAATGCAAAGCTTTGTATTTATGTCACTCTAATAAGAACAACATCATTAAGCATAGGAGTTTAACAAGTCAGACATGTATTTTGGATATCCTGAATTGTAATACATTTTTCAGCCTATTAGGTGGATTGGAGCAAGGTTTCAAACATATCTGAAGAAAAATATTTTTATTTTTGAAGAGCTTTTTAGTAAATGTAAAAGTCACTGTTCACAGAACCAGTTGTGCAGAGCCACCTGGGACAATAACCTTAACTTTGGCTCATCAGAAGGATGTTCTTGCTTTGTCAAAGAGCAAGGCAACTCATATCCCAGCAACATCCAGTCTGGACTATGGAAATTCTTGTCTGTTGGAACAGATTTATCTCATATAACATATTTCATTGGAGAAAGAGTTGAGGACGATTATGCAATCCCATGTTACAGGCCTTCTTTTGAAAGTAATTTTCCTATAGGAAAATGTAATAGGAAGTCATCCCAGAATATTCTGAATCTTGTTAGCTGTGTCACTATGAAGAGAAATAAGCACTTTCAGCTTCAGTTCTTGTTGCATTCTTTACAGAACTTACTACTTACCCAAGACACTACTTCAAGATCAAGCCCTCTCTTCTTGAATTGGCTTTGTGAAGGATGTTGGCAAACCCCAGCTGGTCTAGTCTACACGGGCAGATAAAACATCTCAGGTTTGGGTATAATTGTGGATCTGTTAAAAACTAGATTTTTTTTCTAGTCAACAAACAAACACCCAGTGCAAGATTATTCATTCCCAGCCTTCACAGGCCCCCTGACTGAACTGTGGCATGTGTGTCTTCTGATCTAGCTGAAAATTTTGCAGAGTAGATACCCCTGCTAGCTAGAAGTTTTCTGTCTTTACATGTTTACCTTATTATCTTGAGTTTCCTACTTGTGCTGCATCTTATTACAAGAGAGAAATCTAAACAATTAATCTAGACTTGTGCTTTCAAGAACAAAAGCTGTTTTTTATCAGGATAGGCAGAGCTACTTCTCAGCATGTAGTAGAAAGTCTGGGTTTTGCGGAATTTACTCCCCAGTCCTTTTTGAACTGTTCAGAATATCAGAGTGAGTTTGAGATCATGCTGCAGACACTCAGGCAAAACACTCAGAGAGGCAGAGCAACCTACCAACATGTTCTCAAATCAAGGGCATAAAATTTTAAAGAGCTTCAAGAGAAAAAACAAACAAACAAACAAACAAAAAAAAAACCACACCAAAACCAAAAACAACAAAAAAGGGCAACAGGACACAAAATAGAATGAGAAAATGAAATTAACCAAAATAGGAAAAGGAGCATGGAAGAACAAAGCAGCAACATCAGGGAAAAAAAAGGAAATAAAAACCTTTTCTGTTTTTATCTGGGAAGAAATATGTAAAACACATTTTGTTGATCTGGTTGTAATGCGGGTATCCTAGATCTGTCATTCTGTCTTAGCAGTACTTTGAAACAGAGGAAGGATGTAGGCAGATATATATCATTAAATGGAGCAAGCTCTCTAGCATGAGCTGATCCAGGACTACTCCATGTCCTTGACTGAGTCAATGGTGGCTTAATAAAACAAGGCATATTGTGGAAGAACTGAAGGTGTGTGGTCTAAATACAGAATTTTGAGCTCTTTTGTCACATCTGGTGAATGCCTCCAGTACAAATATATAGGGGAAAATAAGTGTTTCTCTAGTCATTAAACAGCTCTGTAAATGAAATTATTTCAGCATTTTAATCTATTTTATAGATTTCTGGCAATGCTTTTCCTTTCTGCTTATTAGTGTATGAAAATTCTTAACAAGGACAGTTATTGACAGTCTATGCCAAATGTTCCCCAAATCTTCTGCTTTACTATTTTATCACTGTTTAAAATGTTCCTGCCCTTAAGAATAGGTGGAAATATATTCAGAAAACCAGGTAGAACTGTAGCCTCATAAATCTTACCTGTACCTTTCTGGAACAGATTGTCCTATTCTTCTTAGTAGGTCCTGTATAGATATCCCTTATTATTTTTCCCTGCAATCTCTTTTCTTATTCTTTTATCCATTTATTCCCAAGCATAGCATAAATAAATTACTTTATTTAGTTTGCAAGAGTACAAGAAGTGAAATCACTGAGAGACAGAAAACAGCAGGGGGATAATTATCAAATGAATAAACATTTTGTTGTTGGGAATTTTTTTTAATAGATGATGGTTTTTATGAAGAGTTCACCATAGCAATGGCTTTAAGAGATGTTCAATATTAGCACAGGGTGCAGAGAAGACATCCTGGGCTGAAATGATTCTCACAATGTAAATAACACCCTGACATTTCATGTCAGACTGGTACCATTTCCTCATTCTAAAACTATTAGTGTTTCTTAGGAAGAAGATAGATTTGATGATACTGATCCAAGGCATACTCAAACCACTGTGAGGCATTTCTTTCAGAGTCAGACCTGCAGTGTATCTTTTATTTGTAGTTATTGACATCTTATTAAACGGTGAATTAGGTAAAAGATCTTCAGGAAACATGCATACAATCTACAAATACAATGAATCCAGCTTGTGTGTAAGCCACATTTTAATGTCTGAAACCATTTTTAATAAGTAAAAAGCATTCATAGTATGTAGAATCTGTTCCAAACTGTCTGCAGGGCACAAGATGAATCTTTGTGAAGATGGTTTGTCACAGGGAAGAGAGCCAGGTGGAGCATTTGAAGGGTAACATTGTCAGAGTTCAGAGTTACATATCGTAGTTAAAACAGATTAATTTTTTGTGGTCTAAAAGCTTAGAGTTAGCAGGATGCTGGCTTGTTTTGCTATGCTGGGAAAGCCCTGTAGGTTCTATTCTTCCTATTCTCATATCAGCCCCTTTTTTTAATTAACTGAAAGGGAAATCTGGAGGAAAAGCAGAACATGACTGAAAACTAGATGCTATCCAGCTTCATCAGATAAACAACATTTCAAAGTAGCAATATGTAACTCAGGAGACAGGTGTTTAGAATAATCACTCTTAAGTATCCTTAGCAATATAGCCAGAGATAACTCTTGAATATTGTTTAGCCTTAATCTCGGCTTTAAACTATAAAGCTTTGATGAGTGTCACAGTGAGGTCATCTGTGAATGCATACACCAGAACCCGTGGCTATAATTGCACCTACATTACAGACATATCCTGTTCCCAGAGCACCAGATGTTGCTTTCTGAAGAGGTTTATTTATTACTGATTTATTTAGGTTACTCCTTGAAGTGGTTTATTTGTTTATTAAAACGCATTCAGACAGGAAATATTTTAAGCAAAGTCATATGCCTTGTCTCCAAGTGGGGCATCTCAGCCAGCCATAACAATAGATGTTGCTTTTTAGCTTGACAACATAAGCATGTTATAGTTGAGCATTATATAAAATAAATCAGTACATAAACTTTTAAAATATGCTATAAAATCTTAACGGTTTGCTGACATGATTATTTCCACCTTTGTGCTGTCATTAATTTCTAGAGAAAGGAAACGCCTGTGGAAAGGATACTATGAAGCACTGACAAGCTTTTGAAGCTGCTATCAAATTTGTACATGCCTCTCCACTCACACTGAGATGAGTAACTACATGGAAACTGGTCAAAATATGTCAGCATAATTCCATTACAATTGAGAGCAGAACGATGCTTCGCTCAGCTCCAGCTCAACTTCTTCAAGGACAGGACATAAGAATAAGTGAAATGAGTGACTTCCCCCTAAAATATACATAATGCAGCTGAGGTGAACAGTATTTTGGGGATTTCTACAAAAACAACATCAGCTCCACATAGAACAAGGGCTTCCAGTCTAATGTAATCAGGATATAAAAGAAGGAAAACCCAGACATGACTGAATGGGCTCTGGAGTCCTTCTGCCTGTAGCTCTCAGGCAGCTGCTCTGATGGGTCTGTCACTTGAAGAGGACCCTGGGCTTCCATGCTCCTAGATACACTCTAAATATTGCAGAAGTTCCCTGAGGATTACACCAAAAAGAGCCTAGAATAATTTGCTTGTTTTGAAAAGCAAATAAATGTGCTTCTGGACACACATGACAACTTCCTACTTCCTCAGGCTGCTTTTCACATCTTAATAAAGATCAGGCATTGCATTCTTTCATGCTCAGAATCTGCCACAGAGCTTCTCATGATAAGTTATTAGGCTTGGAAGAATGATATCAACTACAGTGGAAATAGTTACATTTAACTTAAAATATCCCTATTGTCAATTTAAACACAATTCTTGGAAAAGTAGCTGGGTCTCCAGGCCAGATTTGGCTCTCAGGGTGATCAGCAGACAGTCATCCAGTGAGTTCTGTTGCACAGTATTGTCACAGAATAGTTTGGGTTGGAAGTCACCTTCAAAGGTCATTCAGTCCAGCCCCTCTGCAGTCAACATGACATCTTCAACTCGATCAGGTTGCTCAGAGCCTCATCCAGCTTGACATTCCATGTTTCCAGGATTGGTGCATCTACCACCGTAATAAATTATATTTATATTTTATATTTATTTTATATTTTAGTGGTGGAATCTTCAGACACCGTTGTAATTTATTTACAAAACATATTGACAGGTTCTGCTACTCAATTGTGGGTAATACATTCCACATAGAAGGAATATGCAGACAGTTCAGTGATTTAAGCTTGAATCTGGGAATTTCCAATACATCAATTTCAATTGGAAAGAAAGGTGCTGCAATCTGCAGTTTCCCACAAGGGGTATTCTGTAGTACATTAGCTGGGGACTCACAGCTTGCTGCTTTTGTCTGCTGTCTTTCCAGACACTGTAACTATCATTCAAGAGTTTCTTGGCTCAGAGAGGGCCTTTCTCCTCTCATGGCATTTTGTCGCAGGGCTCTCAAAGCTTCTATCAGCTCTCAGTCTGTGGCAGCTGCCTTCTCTTCTCTTGGATGCTTCAGCACAAAGCTCTTGGAACTATAATTCAAGCAGTTTCTTCCCAGTTCACAGGCTGTGGCTTTTCCTTGGCTCAGAGAGGGCTAAGGGGCCTCTATCCTCTCGTGCATTCCGGCACAGGGCTCTTGGAGCTTTAGTTGCTTTGGGCTGCAGCAGTGAAGCTCATCTGGGATTTGGTTCTCTCAGGGCTTTTCCCCTTTCTACCTCTGGAGCAGGGCTCTCAGAGCGTTGGTTGCTTTGATCCAGGTACAAGGTCCAGGTGTAGTTTGCCTGCTGGGACAGACTTTTCAGCTGCAGCTTTGGCAGCATTCGGTTCTTGTTGCTTTCTCCATAAGAACAAGGCTCAGGTGTAGTTTGCTTGCTAGGACAAACTCTCCACCTGCAACTCCAGCAGCATTTGGTGCTTGCTGCTTTCTGGGTGAGAACAAGGCCAATTGTCTACCATCTCAGCTGGTTTAAATACTCTCCAAAGACAATTAATGTCCTTGGTAACAGAGAAACCTATAGAATGAGGCATATCCAAACATGTCCAGGGGCACACACAGTTCACAGGTGTGTTACAAGGTTAATTACACTTGCTACATCTTTACCTGGACCATCTGGACCCCAGGACATGTCCAGGTTTGCACATTCACAGGTGCTTAGCCCATTGTCTGGGTTAGGGCATGCTTTGGGGTTTGTCCCTTCAGGACAACCACCTCTATATTGAACCTGTACTAGTGTTTCACCGCCCTCATTGTAAAATATTTCTTCCATCTACCTAGTCTGAATTTCCCCTCTTTTAGCTTCAACCCATCACCGCTTGTCCTGTCACAACAGGCCCTGCTAAAAAGATTGTCCCCGTTTTTCTTAGTGACCCCTTTAACTACTGGAAGGCTGCAAGAAAGTCTCCCTGGAACCTTCTCTTCTCCAGGCTGGACAACCCCAGTTCTCTCAGCCTCTCCTCAAAGGGGAGATGCTCCAGCCCCTTGGTCATCTTCATGAGCCTGTTCTCAACCTGCTTGAGCAGAACCATGTCTTTCTCATGTGGGGGCCTCCACAGCTGGACCTAGCACTGCAGGTGAAGTCTCACCTGCAGGAGAGAGGAGGTGGAATCCCACCCCCCAACCTTCTTTTGATGCAGGCCAGGATATCTTTATCTTTCTGGGCTGTGAGCACACTTTGCTGGCTTGTGTCCAACTTTTCATTCATCCACACCTCCAAGTCGTCCACAGGGCTGCTCTCAAGCCCTTCATCTCCTAGCCTGTATTGTAGTGAGGCCTGCCCCTACTCAGGTGTAGGCTCTTTCACTTGACCTTCCTGAACTTCTTCAGATTCACATGGACACACTTCTCAAGCTTGTCAAGGGCCCTATGGATGGATCCCAGCCTTCAGACATGTCAGCAAGACCACTCAACTTGGTGTTTTCTGTAAATTGCTGAAGGAGCACTCAATCCCATTGTCTCTCGTTGATAAAGATACTAAACAGCACTGTGTTCTATGCTTGTGTATTACAAGTCTTCCATCCCTTTGATGTAGCTTGCTTTGCAGCAGCTTGCTTTGTAGCTACAGAAAGCAAGAGAAACAGAGAAAGCAGAAACATAGGAACGCATTGATAGGGTATCTGTTAACCTCTGTATGTTGACACTCTGAACTGTTGTTTAAAAATACTGTTCTTGGAGGAAACAGAGATGAAGAGGCCTTTGCAGGAAAGCTACTAAAGAGAGATCTTACTTCAAGACATACTAGCATGTTGCTCTGATTTGTAACAGAGGTGCTCCATTCATTGATTCTTGATCTTGAGAAAAGCAGTCCAAGAGGCAAAAGAAACCAGACATTTCTGCCTTGCTATTTTCTTACCAATGACTCCATTTGAGTGTTTTTGGTGAGGCTGAGATCTAGGTAGTAAAATGCCCAGGGGAGAAAACACATCTTGTTATGAAGACAAACCTTGAAATTACAGTTCAATCCCATCCTTTTGAAAAGCAGTCTAAATACGATTAAGGTTTTAAGTAACACTTTTTTGGTGACCTATAGATAACCTAAAAATTAGCTACAGATTAGTAGCTACAGTTAACATACATGTTTTTACATCAATTTGAGAAATGGAGATAGGTTAAATAAATAATTTTTTAAAATAAATTAGTGTATTTTTTAAATTTTCACTCCTTTTCACTATTTAAGCATGCAGCATTTCAGCAAAAACCTTCCTATCTACCCATCCTCAGCAAAAGATCACAACTATGACATTCTCTTACACCTTTTCTGACAGTGCATGGAGGGTATAACAACAGTCTAGAGTTTGGAAGGAGTTTGTGCTCTGCTGAGATGTGTAAGAGAGGAACAAATGATCTCATTTGCTCTATTCCAGAATTAGTTTTGTTAGAGAAGTTTACTACCCAGTAAGTGCTACCCAGACTAATTTGAAGAGCTAAAGCTGTGGTTTGATTATTTTTCATTTATTGATAAACAAACAACTTCCAAAGGGAAATCCTAACACTGCTGAGAGCTATGAGTAGATATCACTGATTTCATTAGGTTTAAGACTCTGCTCGTTTGTCCTGGGTAGTGTTTTGGGCATTTGGGGAATTAGATACATATAGCTATAATATTGAGTGAAATTTGTAACAGAAAGGAATAAAACTTTCCAGTTTTTATGTTGATTTCTAGTGAAGCCAGTAATCTGACTTAATCCAAAACACTCAATATTTGCAAAGTTAATGTAAACAGTCTATCAATAGAAACATTTGCTTTCTCAGCACTACATTTTAGGTCTCCCTGACTTAGATTTCAGTAAGTATCCTGGAAATATATTTTGAAAAGGAATATAGAGAAATATTCACATTTATTGTTGCTAGTTGGAAAAAAAAATGGTTTAGAAAACTTGCATGGCAGCTACAAGTAAATACAACTGATTAACACAGCTACAAGTGGCTAGAAGCAAGACTCTGTGCTGCCCTTGCTCCTAGAGCATATTATTTTTAACTTTCTAATTAAAAGGAAAAAAAAAAAAAGAAAGAAGGAATAAAATGTTTATATTAACTTTGGAAAACAGTCTTTTGAAGATGTTGTGATTATATGAGTTTTCCCCACTATAGCTACTCCCCCTTATATTTTTTTATATTAGGTTCCTGCTGAGCTACATGATAACAATGTTGAGGCGTATGGGGGAGAATCTAAAAAAGATTGCTAGAAATATCCCATTAAAGAGAAAACTTCTGTACTATTCATGTGGGATGGTTTAATAATGGAAGAGTGTGTGCTGTCTTTTCTTCTTGTGCTATTTCTGGTCAACATGTGTTGACCAATTGCCTGGAAGAATGGGAGTATACAGACAAAGGCAGAATAGAGAAAGAAAAAACTCTTGTTAGAGAAACACTGAGAAATTCACCCCAAAGGAATATGGTTTAAAGACAGATTTCTACCAGGTTTTCACAAAGGTGCACGTGGAAAACGGTGTAAAGTATCTTCAGCATAAATTGGACTAGATCTTTTTGAGTTTCATCAGTGACAATGGCAATGACAATAATTTCATGGATGAGTGGCTCTGACCTACAAAACCACCAAAGCAAAGCAGGAAACTCATTCAACTAGACAGCACATCTGAGTAAAACACTCTGTGACCCCACTCTCCCTGGAACCTTGGCAGTATTATTGCAGCAGCTCCTTATGAATAAGGGAGACTTTCCTGGTAGAGTAGACTCCAGAAATTATGTCCTTAAATATGCAGGTAGTGGTCTTTCCAGTTTATTTTAAATGAATTCTCCTAGGATAGAGGGAGAACTCTATCCCATCCCAATCTTCTTTTTCTCTCAGTTTAACCTTTGTGGTGCATAATGTGATATGCATACTTGTACAGTTTCCCTTCTTGGTCCCTTTCACGAAGAGAATATCAGATTCAGACACAGAGTAGTCTACCACCACATTCCTTGTTGATAAGCAGCACAGAAGGTTTTAAGAACTACTGTAAGCAGAAAGGGAAAATTATGTGTTGCCTCATATTCACAGCTGCATTTAAAGTGCAGTGCTGCAGATGAAATCACCAAACCCTAAAGTATGAAGATAGTTTGAGATGTGTGAAACTGCTTCTCTTGAGACATAAGGGAGCATGAGAAGCCACATGGTATCAAATTATTAAATCATAAACTAGACTTTCTAAAACTAAGACTTTCATACATTCTCAAAAAAAAAAAAGTTTAAAAAAAGTTAAAAAAAAAAGTTATAGGTTATGAGCAGACAGCTTCAGCCTGAGCACTTCAGTGTTACCATGAACACCCCAAATACCATTTGCTGCTATTGCCACACTGAGAGGATAACACATTTGTATGTGAGCTGTGTACAAATGCAGAGATAAAATGTATGTGTATCTTCCAAAGGAAAAAAACCCTCCAGAAGTAGCACAGATGCAGACACAGAGGCAAAAACAAAGCTAGATTACACTAAGAAAGACAGAAGAGTGTCAGCCTGGAGACAGACTTTTAGCTAACTATAGGATGAGAACAGCTTGGGATTGGGAGCAAGGGGATTAGTTGCTGTCATTCAACTTTTCTTCCTTCAGACAAAGGGGATTCAGAACATTCTTTGTAAATAAACATTGATGCATTACAAATGCCCCACTCCTGATCATTTTATATTATGAGAATCCTTCAATATCTGGAACTTTGAATCAAAGAGACAGATTGATTCAGTATTTGTACATAGCCTTTGTTTTTTTGTGTTTAATTCTTGTCTGGGTACACCTTGCCCTTCTGCAGCTCACTGGGCTTACGGGGGTGGGAAGTGGAGGTTGAAGGTCAGTTTTCTCAGACATCTTCCCGGGGCTTAGAGACAGCTCAGCATCTCATTTTATGCTTTCTTTAGCTGTGGTAAGAGCATACAGAGCAGGAAGATGAAGGGGGTTTAGAACTGGATAGAGAAATGTTAACAAAAAAGTGCTTTAAACCTTGCTGGCCTCAACTTGTTGTAATAAAAGTAGATTTTCAGAGCGGATTTAAGGCATCAAAATACAGTTGTTTTCAGAAATTTAAGAGGGCTGTGTGCTCAGCAATTCACAGAGCTGCCACAGTGACCTGCTGTGCAAAGTGTCTCAAAATACATGCTAGCACTCTCGTATTTTCTAAAGGGGACCCAGGTTAGGTCAAAAACATACTGAAAAACTAAGATTGATCAGAGGCCTACAGGAAATAGATGTCCTGACTGAATTCTGGAACAGAACAGAGTAATATTTTTAAGCCATTTCATTGTTTGAAGGCAGAAATTCATCAACCTCCTTGCAACCTCAAGGGGCAGCTTTCAACAACCTTCCAACCCTGTCCTGGAGTGATGAACACAACATATAATGGTTTCAGTTTCACCAGCCAGGCAGTTCACAGAATTGCAATTTGACTGAGATGTTACTGTGAATGAAGGTTTCTTATAGGGTTATTGACACTACTGGACTACATTGAACCTGGGTGGTCAGAACATTAACTGAGGTTATGAACTGTGTTCTTTGATATAAAGAAATTCTAACCCACTGAAATGGGCTAAAGGCTGTAATAAAATTACCAGAAAGTGATGTGATATTGTGGATAACTGAATGTAAAAGTACATGCAGTATAATAGAGAAAAACATACACAGGTAACTTAAAGGAAAAAAAGTGTAAAATTAAGTGTTGTTAATGAAAGAAAAAAATGCTAAAATTATAGAATACTCAGGTTGGAAAAGACCCTTGAGATCATCAGGTCCAACCATTGGCCCTACTCTACTAAGTTCACCACTAAACCATATCACTAAGCTCTACATGTAAATGACACATCCAGAGATGGTAACTCAACCACCTCCCTGGGCAGCCTGTTTCAATGCCTGACCACTCTTTCCGTGATTTTTTTCCCCAATGTCTAGCCTAAATCTACCCCGCTAAAGCTTAAGGCAGTTCACTCTTTAAAAAGGGACAGATGAAGGGACAGAGTGTACTCTTAGCAAGTTCACTGATGATGTGAAACCAGGAGGAATGACTGATACACTGGAATCCTGTGCTGCCATTCAAAGAGATTTGAACAGGCTGGGGAGCTGGGCAAAGGGGAACCTCATGAAGTTCAACAAGGATAAGTGTAGAGGCTTGCAGCTGGGTAAGAATAATCCCCTGCAGCAGTACAGGTTACAGTTTGACTTGATGGAAAGCAGCTCCGTGGAGAAGGACCTTGGCATCCTGGTGGACAATAAGAAACCCACAGACATTAGTGTGCCCTTGTGGCCAAAAAGGCAAATGATATCCTGGAGTGCATTAAGAAGAGTGTAGCCAGCAAGTCGAGGGAAGTTTTCCTCCTCCTCTACTCTGCTCTGGTGAGGCCACGTGTGAAGTATCATGTCCAGTTCTGGGCTACTCAGTTCAAGACAAACAGGGATATATTAAATGAGTCCAACGGATGGTGTTCCAGTGAGCTCTTTTGATGAGGAATTAATTAATTACACGTACCACAGGTGCCGATAGCTACATCTTTATTTAGTATAAAGGGCAACGAGGCTGTGCCGGAGCACTGTAAAGTGTGGAAACCAAAAGCAAGGCACAACCCTGCAAGCTACCCAGTATCCCAAGAGCAGAGCCCCATCCCAGGCAAAGCACAGCTAACTGACCCTAAATACCCTACAAGAAACACAGTGGTACTGAAGAACCTGCAATGGCAGAGCTGACTGTCTCCCATCCAGGCAGGCGTCCCCATGACACCAGCTCTTGTCTTGTTGGATCAGAGAAGCGGCTGCCACCACATTAGCGATCCTCAGGGGTTTAAGGGTCCTGCGTCCTGTGACGTCTGGCCAGGGCGTCACAGGAGGCTGGATCTTGGGCCAAAGAAAACTGGTGTGCTGATTAAGCAAGGCACATTATCCTGTATTCTGCTATTTGGTATGCAATAAGGAGAACTTTTTTTGTATCTATTTACTCAAGTGAAACTTACCTGGAGTCGAAAAAAAAAAGAAGTTACATTATCTGACTTAAAACACACTAGAAAAGACAGGCAGTTTTCCTCATACACTCCCATGCAGCATATTTGAAAAGACAATATTACTGCCATGGGAGACTCACAAAGATGAAAGTGAAAAATGTAGTTAGCTTTAAACTGGTGTTAAAAAGGTTAAAGGTACTGCCAATCAGGAAAAAAAGCACATAGCAGACTTCATTGTCTTTATCACTGCAGGCAATCAAGCAACATCAGCAGTAATATTTGGCCCTAAATGAAAGAGGTAGCACTGCGTGAGATGCCATGAGAATTACTGAAGAGATTTCAGGAAGCTCTTCCTCTACTGTGCAGTTACACAGCCAGTGGGACCTCTGGAGTGTCCTCAAGGTCAACTAATAAATTTCATAGCTCATGTTATAGAACTAAACATGACAAGAAGTATAGATCCAATCATGAACACACGAATACATAAAGAAAGCAAATTTCAGTTGCCTAACTTCACCATGAGGGTGGTGAGACACTGGAACAGGTTGCCCAGGGAGTTGGTGGAAGCCCCATCCCTGGAGGTGTTTAAGGCCAGGCTGCATGTGGCTGTGAGCAACCTGATGTAGTGTGAGATTTCCCTGCCCATGGCAGGGTCATTGGAACTGGATGATCCTTGAGGTCCCTTCCAACCCTAACAATTCTGTGATTCTATGATTCTAAGTATTATGGAATTAAAGAAAGAACAACGTGACAAAAAAAAAGGATCATCCTCATGGTACTTGTGTTGGTGACAGGCTACAGGTTAAGCCCAGACTATAGATTTTTTGTGTATTATATGCTTTGCCATGCTTTGTACTGTGGTATGTAGTTGTAAATGGCATTTCATAGAATCATAGAATCAGTCAGGGTTGGAAGGACCACAAGGATCATCTAGTTCCAACCCCCCTGCCATGGCCAGGGACACCTCACACTACATCAGGCTGGCCAGAGCCTCATCCAGCCTGGCTGCAAACACCTCCAGGGATGGGGCCTCAACCACCTCCCTAGGCAACCCATTCCAGGCTCTCACCACTCTCATGGGGAAGAACTTCCTCACGTCCAGCCTGAACCTCCCCACTTCCAGCTTTATTCCATTCCCCCTAGTCCTATCACTACCTGATAGCCTAAAAAGTCCCTCCCCAGCTTTCTTGCAGGCCCCCTTCAGATACTGGAAGGCCACAATAAGGTCACCTCACAATAAGGTCTCCTCGGAGCCTTCTCTTCTCCAGACTGAACAGCCCCAACTCTTTCAGTCTGTCCTCATAGGAGAGGTGCTCCAGCCCTCTGATCATCCTGGTGGCCCTTCTCTGGACACCTTCCAGCATGTCCATATCCCTCTTGTAATAGGGGCTCCAGAACTGGATGCAGTACTCCAGGTGGGGTCTCACCAGAGCTGAGCAGAGGGGGAGAATCACCTCCCTTGATCTGCTGGCCACATTTCTCTTGATGCAGCCCAGGCTCTGGTTGGCTTTCTGGGCTGCAAGTGCACATTGACAGCTCCTGCTGAGCTTCTCATCCACCAGCACCTCCAAGTCCCTCTCCTCAGGGCTGCTTTCCAGCCAGTCCCTGCCCAGCCTGGATTTGTGCTTGGGATTGCCTCGACCCAGATGCAGGACCTTGCACTTGGTCAACTCATGATGTTGGCTTGTGCCCACCTCTCCAGCCTGTCAAGGTCCCCTTTTAACTTTCCAATACTATCCAATCTTTTGTGTGAGCGGTTTTATTTTGCCCCTTTTGGAAGAGGTAAATGGGCAGTCTGTCCCACTATAAACCACAACATGACTCCATCCCTTCCCTGGACAGCCTGTGCCAGGGCTTGATAACACTTTTAGAGAAGAAATTGTTCGTCAAGTCCAACTTAAACTTCCTCTGGCATAACTTGAGGTCATTGCCTCTTGTCCTACCAGTTGTTACATAGGAAAAGACATCGACCCCAAGCCCACTACAACCTCCTATTATGGGGTTGTAGAGAGTAGGATTGTCTCCCCTCAGCTCCTTTTCACAGATTAAACAACCTCAGTTACCTCTGCTGTTCCTCAGAATGCCTGTTCTCTTTGTGGGTCATCAACCTGTTTGAGACACATCCAGCTTTGTATGTAAAGGATGTGTCTACCTTAGTCTGTCAGTCACATGACTGAACAGAGGAGCACAATGCCACAAATAAGGTGCCCCATAGCTCTTGATCACTGGTCCAGGATTGCTGCCTGCAAAGAAGGTGTCCCTGTGTCATGATGGAGAACACATGCAGTCAACAGTTTCCCCAGCTGTTGCTCCTCAGCGGGTAAGATTAAATGGTGGTGCTGCTTGCCTACATAGAAAGTGAACTTTCTTCTTGTGTCTTTCATTCATGATTAGACTGCTTTCATTCTTCTCAGATTTAATTATATTGATTGTCAACTTTTATCACTGTAATAAAGTTGATGAGACTCAGTCATTAAGTCATTGCCATCCGCTACTCAAATAACCCTTGTGAATGATATTAAGACATTTCACCTTGATGTGAACTTTCTCAGTGTGATACATCTGTTATAGGGTCCAGAGGAGGGCCACAAAAATGATCAGGGGGCTAGAACACCTCTGCTATGAGGACAGGCTGAGGGAGCTGGGGGTGTTCAGCCTGGAGAAGAGAAGGCTCTGGGGAGACCTGATAGCAGCCTTCCATTACCTGAAGGGGGCCTACAGAAAGGATGGAGACTGTTTACAAGGGCCTGAGGAGACAGGACAAGGGGCAATGGCTTCAAACTAGAGAAGAATAGATTTAGATTGGATGTTAGGAACAGATTCTTTACAATAAGTGTGGTGGAACACTGGAACAGGTTGTCCAGGGAGGTGGTTGAGGCCCCATCCCTGGAGATATTCAAGGTAAGACTCAACAGGACCTGGGAAGCCTGGTCTAGTTGGGGATGTCCCTGCTGATTGTGGTGAGGCTGGACTAGATGACCTTTGGAGGTCCCTTCTGGCCTGGACCGTTCTATGAGTCTATGAGGGACCTTGACAGGCTGGAGAGGTGGGCACAAGCCAACATCATGAGTTGACCAAGTGCAAGGTCCTGCATCTGGGTCGAGGAAATCCCAAGCACAAATCCAGGCTGGGCAGGGACTGGCTGGAAAGCAGCCCTGAGGAGAGGGACTTGGGGGTGCTGGTGGATGAGAAGCTCAACAGGAGCTGTCAATGTGCACTTGCAGCCCAGAAAGCCAACCAGAGCCTGGGCTGCATCTGGAGAAGTGTGGCCAGCAGATCAAGGGAGGTGATTCTCCCCCTCTGCTCAGCTCTGGTGAGACCCCACCTGGAGTACTGCATCCAGTTCTGGAGCCCCTATTACAAGAGGGATCTGGACATGCTGGAAGGTGTCCAGAGAAGGGCCACCAGGATGATCAGAGGGCTGGAGCTCCTCTCCTATGAGGACAGACTGAAAGAGTTGGGGCTGTTCAGTCTGGAGAAGAGAAGGCTCTGAGGAGACCTTCTTGTGGCCTTCCAGTATCTGAAGGGGGCTACAAGAAAGCTGGGGAGGGACTTTTTAGGCTATCAGGTAGTGATAGGACTAGGGGGAATGGAATAAAGCTGGAAGTGGGGAGATTCAGGCTGGACATGAGGAAGAAGTTCTTCCCCATGAGAGTGGTGAGAGCCTGGAATGGGTTGTCCAGGGAGGTGCTTGAGGTCCCATCCATGGAGGTGTTTGCAGCCAGGCTGGATGAGGCTCTGGCCAGCCTGCTGTAGTGTGAGGTGTCCCTGCCCATGGCAAGGGGGTTGGAACTAGATGATCCTTGTGGTCCCTTCCAACCCTGACTGATTCTATGAGTCTATGATTCTATGATTCTATGATATGCATACTAACACACACAGGTACACTGACACAGACAAGAGATTCAGTGGAAAGTTTTGAGAAGTTCAGTAGAGTTTGTGCTTGTGCATGGAAGGAAAGAAGTGCAAAGACACCTAGAGCAATTTAACTGCGAAGTTCATACACTTCAGTCCTTAAATCCTGCAGCTCAGAGCAAGCTGTTAAGAGAAGACAAATATAATACAGTTAGAGGAAGAACACCTAAAGGATATCACATAATACATTAAAAGCAAAAGTTGTTATGTTAAAAAGGCTGTATCATAATTAAATTCAATACATCAAATTCCTACAGCATCTGAACACCTAAAGGGTATCATATAATACATTAAAAGCAAAAGCTGTTTTGTTAAAAAAGTTGTATTATAATTAAATTCAATACATCAAGTTCCTACGGCATCTTATCTTGAAACAGCGAAGCTGAACAACATTGTAGTAAACAGCCTAGCAGAAAGGAGATAGCAGCTGAGCTTTCATCCCTCTGTCATGAAGATATATGGGTATTAATGCATATAATGAGAAATGTAATGAGAAACCAGTAAACCATATCACCTGAATAGGAAAAAAAAATAAAAGGAGAAAAGATTGTAGAACAGAATTTATAACTATGTATTATCTTTGAAATATAATCTCCAACCTTGTTAATGCACTAGCAGTGACCACAGGTGCTGAAAGGAGGCTGTCTAATCGCTTCAAACATGGTGCTGACAACGAAGTCTTGTTTGCTTTTCTTGTCAAGTACTCACTGAATTTAAGCCTGATGTTCGTTAGAATGGAAAAGCTGTCTTTGGTTGTTTATATATCAAATTTTCAGACACACATATAAGCACGTGCTGATGGGTGAGCCTTGGCTGACTGCTAGACAACCACCAAGTGACTGTCACTCTCCCTCCTCAATGTGGAAGAAATTTGGATGAAAAAGATCCTGAGCTGAGATACCAACAAGGAGACTGCTTAGTACTTACCATCATAGGCAAAACACACTGCATGGAGGAGACTAATTTAATTTCTTGCCAATTAACAGTCATGTAGGATAGTGAGAAAAAAGACAAAACTAAAAACAAAACTAAAAGACAAAACCTTCTCCTACCCTTCCCTTCTCTTTAGCTTCAACTTTGCTGATTTATCTATCTCCTTGCCCTGAGGAGGAGATGGTGAGGGGTCATGAATCATGAATTTTCTCTGACATTCCTTCCTCAGGGGGAGGATTCTCATACTCTTCCCTGGCTCCAGTGTGGGGTCCATCCCACAGGACCCCTCCACTAACTTCTCCAACATATCCTTTCCACATGCTGCAGTTCTTCATGAATTGCTGTAGCATGGATCATTTCCTTGGAGTCACAGTTCCTGCCAGGAGCCTGCAGAACTATTCCTTTAACATTTTTCTCACTCACCTCTTATAACTCCTGTGCAGCATTTTTTTACCCTGAAGACAATTCCAAGTGTCTTACCACAGAAACCCTCCCATCACAGAAACCAGCTACCAGAACTTTGCCACATAAACACAAAGCATGTTTACATGTTTCTATATATATATTTCTACATATTTCTCTTCTCACAAGTAGAGAAGGGCTGGTGGGAGATGTGGTGGTTGGAGGCTGCCTGGGGTGCAGTGACCATGAGACAACTGAGTTTTCAATATGCAGTCAAACTATGAGGGGAATCAACAAAACCCCCACTCTGGACTTCTGGAGGGAGAATTCAGATTACTTATGGAATTAACTCAGAAGGTACCTTGGGAAACAGCCCTTAAAAACAAAGGGGTCCAGGAGGGCTGGACCTGTTTCAAGAAAGAAATCCTGAAGGTGAAGGAAGAGGCTGTCCCAATGTGCCAGAAGAGGAGCCAATAGGTGTGTCAGTGTTTAAGAATGTTGCTAGATCGTGTAGGAAAAACTTAAGAGAGGCAAAGGTCCATTTAGAACTTAGACTGGCCACTGCTGTGAAGGACAAAAAAAATGTTTTTATAAATATAGTAATGGCAAAAGGAGGGGAAGGACAGCCTCCACTCCTTAGTGGAATGGAGGGCAATACAGTAACAAAAGATGAGGAAAAGGCAGAGGTACTTTATGCCTTCTTTGCCTCAATTTTCAAGAGCAGGATAGGTTGTCTTCCAGACAATTGGCCTCCTGAGCTGGCAGATGGAAACAGGGAGCAGTATAATCCCCTTGTAATCCAGGAGGAAGCAGTAAGGGACCTGCTGAGCAACTTGGATTCCCCACAAGTCTATGGGACCAGAAGTGATCCATCCTAGAGAAATGAGGGAACTGGCAGATGAGCTGGCCAAGCCACTCTCCATCATTTTTCAACAGTCCTGGCTCACTGGAGAGGTCCCTGATGACTGGAAGCTGGCCAGTGTGATGCCCATCCACAAGAAGGGACAGAAAGAGGAGTCAGGGAATTACAGGCCTGTCAGCCTGACCTCACTGCCAGGCAAGACTATGGAAGAGGTCATCTTGAGTGCAATCCCATAGAACCTACAGGATGGCCAAGGGATCAGGCCCAGCCAGCATGGATTCAGGAGGGGCAGATCCTGCCTGACCAACCTGATCGTCTTCTGTGAGCAGGTGACTGCCTGGTGGACGTGGGGCAGGCTGTGGATGTAGTCCAGCAAGGCCTTTGACACCGTCCCCCACAGCAAACTCCTGGCCAAGCTGTCAGCCTGTGGCTTGGACAGCAGCACTCTGTGCTGGGTTAGGAACTGGCTGGAGGGCAGAGCCCAGAGAGTGGTGGTGAATGGTGCCACATCCAGCTGGCAGCCTGTCACTAGTGCTGTCCCCCAGGGATCAGTGCTGGGCCCCATCCTGTTCAATATCTTTATTGATGATCTGGATGAGGGGATAGAGTCCATCATCAGTAAGTTTGCAGATGACACCAAGCTGGGAGCAGGTGTTGATCTGTTAGAGGGTAGGAGGGCCCTGTAGAGGGACCTTGATGGACTGGCCAGATGGGCAGAGTCCAAGGGCATGACATTCAACACATCTATGTGCCAGGTGCTCCACTTTGGCCACAACAACCCCATGCAGAGCTACAGGCTGGGGACAGAGTGGCTGGAGAGCAGCCAGGCAGAAAGGGACCTGGGGGTACTGGTTGACAGCAGCTGAACATGAGCCAGCAGTGTGCCCAGGTGGCCAAGAAGGCCAATGGCATCCTGACCTGCATCAGGAATAGTGTGGCCAGCAGGAGAAGGGAAGTCATCCTGCCCTGGTTAGGGGCATTGGTTAGGCCACACCTTGAGTACTGTGTCCAGTTCTGGGCCCCTCAGTTCAAGAAAGATGTTGAGTTGCTTGAAGGTGTCCAGAGAAGGGCAATAAAGCTGATGAGGGGTCTGGAGCACAGCCCTGTGAGGAGAGGCTGAGGGAGCTGGGGGTGTTTAGCCTGGAGAAGAGGAGGCTCAGGGGAGACCTTATTACTGTCTACAAGTACCTGAAGGTTGGTCTCTTCTCCCAGGCAATCAGTGACAGAATGTGATGACACAGTCCCAAGCTGTGCCAGGGGAGGTTTTGTCTGGATGTTAGGAAGAAATTCTTCACAGAAAGAGAGATTGCCCATTGGATGTGCTGCCCAGGGAGGTGGTGGAGTCACCATCCCTGGAAGCGTTTAAAATTAGACTGAATGAGGCACTTAGTGCCATGGTTTAATTGATTAGATGGTGTTGGATGATAGGTTGGACTGAGGTCTTTTCCAACCTGGTTAATTCTGTGATTCTGAGAAAACGGTTCAGACACTTAAGACAAAGGGACTGAATCCAACACTGATTTAAAAAAAAAAAAAAAAGTGAAATAATTTTAAAAATAGGTAAGAATAGTTTTCAATGTCCCCATGAAACCCAAAGTGGCATGCCAGCCTGCATGTATCCTAGCCTTTGATGGTAGTGTTAATCTTTGAACCAACATCTTTTTCCTGTGAAGTCCCTTACTTCCATTAGCTTCTTCATATTTTAAGGTAGTTGCCTAATATTCAGTCTTTGTTTTCTTTGTACCCCTGTACACTGGTGAGACCACACCTTGAATACTGGCTTCAGTTTTGGACACCTCACTACAAGAAAGGCATTGAGCTGCTGGAGCATGCCCAGAGAAGTCCAACAAAGCTGACAAAAGGTCTGGAGAACAAGACTTGTGAGGAGAGGCTCAGGGAAATGGGATTGTTTAGTCTTGAGGAGGTTGAGAGGAGACCCCACTGCTCTCTACAACTACCTGAAAGGAAGTCTTTCATATGTTAAGGGGTCAGTGTCTTCTCCCTGGTAACTAGCAACAGCACAAAAGGAAATGGCCTCAAATTGTACCAGGGGAGGATTAGGTTGGATATTAGGAAAAGGTTTTTTGCCAAATGAGTGGTCAGGCATTGGAACAGGCTACGCAGGGAGGTGGTAGAGTCACTATTCCTGGAGGTGTTCAAATAATTGGGATTGCCCTGTCCCAGGTGCAAGACTTTGTACTTGGCTCTGAACCTCAAGAACCCACTTCTCAAGCTTGGCCAAATCCCTCTGACTGGCATCCCATCCCTCCAGCATGTCAACCACATCTCTCAGCTTGGTGTCATCTGTATAATCACCGTATCCCAGTCTCACAGTACATCAGAGGCTGGAAGGGACCTACGAAGATCATCAGATCCAACCCCCCTGCCAGAGCAGGATCACTTAGGGTAGTCTGCACAGGAATGCATCCAGGTGGGGTTTGAAAGCCTCTAGAGAAGGAGACTCCACAACCCCCCTGGGCAGCCTGTTCCAGGGCTCTGTCACCCTCACTGTAAAGAAGTTTCTCCTCATGTTGAGGTGAAATCTTCTATGTTCAAGTTTGAATCCACTGTTCCTTGTCTTATCACTGTGCACCACCGAAAACAGCTTGGCCCTCTCCACTTGACACCTACCCCTCAGATATTTATAGTAATTTATCTCACCCCTTACATTCAGCTAGGGTTTTATGGTGCTACATGCTATTGAAAAAGTGCTTAATACTAAGAAATAAAGTTTGGAATATATTCTTATGCCTTGCTGTGTATCACATATTTTATTTTCTCCCCAAAATCTAGTTTAGAAAATCACAGGTATGCATATTGCAGTTATTTTTTTTTAATTTGCAGAAGGAATTAAATAATTTGAATTCTTACTATTTTTTAATCATCTTCTATTTTGCAACTTTTTTTAAAGCCAGACTACAGTAAAATGGAGAAGGCAATTCTATAAGAGGTACAATAAAATAACACTGAGAAAGCTTGTCTTTGCCTGAAGGAAAGCCCTGGTGTGTCCTTGCATAGAGATGCTGGCTCCATCATTTTGTTGTGTTCCATAGACATCCAACATCTCCTTAGAAGCTGTCCTCTGTTATCCTCCTTGCAGGACACCTCTCCACTGAGACACTGCCCAGGCTGTGCCCTAAGGAATCCCCCAGGCCCCTGTTAACATGTACAAACATCTCAACTTTCTCTCAGGAGTATCCATGAGTATCCATGAACTCACCTAGACACTCATGAGTATTTTGAACACCTGTGAGTTCAAGAAACAGGATTAAGCACTAATTATTTGGATCCAAGACTTTCATCCTGACATGCAAAAAGCCCAATCAGGCAGCACAAAATATCTGAGTTAAACTTGGCTCTTTCATCCTCACAGCTAATTGCTGACAAATATTTTTTAGGCTCTTTTTAAAACAGATATATATTCAAACACATACAAAGCTGCAAACTTGTTTTATTTACAAGCACTTGCATCCCTTTTCACAATCTCACAGTATATCAAAGGCTGGAAGGGACCTACGAGATCACCAGGTCCAATCTGCCAAAGCAGGATCACTTAGGATAGTCTGCACAGGAATGCATCCAGGTGGGGTTTGAAAGTCTTTAGAGAAGGAGACTCCACAACCTCCCTGGGCAGCCTGTTCCAGTGCTCTGTCACCCTCACTGTAAAGAAGTTTCTCCTCATGTTGAGGTGAAATCTTCTATGGTCTAGTTTGAACCCATTGTTCCTTGTCTTATCACTGTGAACCACTGAAAAGAGCCTGGCCCCCTCCTCCTGACACCCACCCCTCACATATTTATAGACATTGATCAGATCCCCTCTCACTCTTCTCTTCTCCAGTCTAAACAGCCCCAGGGCTCTCAGTCTCTCTTCATAGGGGAGATGCTCAAGTCCCCTCATCATTCTCTCATTTGCTCTGAGAAGCAGCAAGGCAGACTCTATTTTTGAGTTCTCTCACAGGAAAGCAGCCTGATCAGGGGGTGCTCACGCCTGGAAGTTGAAGTCCTGGCTGCTCTCATCTCCCCTGTATGTTGATGATCACTTGCCAACACTTCAGTGCTTTGTGTGCTGACTCAGCACTTCTTGACCTCGAGCACTGGCACAAGTTTTAACAAAATTCTGAGAGGACGTAAAGTAGTTTAAGGCGCTCTGTGGGCTTGGAGAGTGTGAGATATTATGCTTTAAGCATAGCAGCTCTAGGACTCTGAGGCTGGTGTAGAACTTAGAAGAAGTTATGAGGCTTAAAGAAGGAAATAAAAGAATGTTTCTTCTGCAGTGATTTACTAGATTAAACAGGGAGCATCAAAGCCTAGACAGAGGGCTCAGGGTAAGGAAAATGCCTTTGAATAGCTATGCCTGAATTCCACTGTAGAAAGTGTGTTTCCAGAACCTGAAGTTCCACTGTCAGAGGTCCAGAGTAAAATAATACCAGCATTTGCATTGGTATTAGCCTTGCATCTCTGTTTGTTAAATAGGTATAGTAGAAAATAGAACAGTAGAAAGATAATGAGGGGGTGTGCAAAAAAACTGCTGAAAATATAATCTGTGTAAAAAAAAAATAAGATGAAAGAACTAATGAACAGTTTATTCCTTGCAGTGTTCAGGAATCTTTTTCTTCTCAAAAGACCAAGAGGATATAAATTAAATTAAAGCTTCATTAGCATGACTAATTAACCTCATATCTCATTCTTCATTTCACAATTGTGACCTATCAACATTCATAATGATGTTGAGGGTGCTTCACTTTTTAATGGAATGGAAAAATATGAGGAAGAACTCATTCTGATTAGACATAACCATTATTTCTAATATGCAATATATCAACTTCTCACCTAATTACACTGTGAGAATTATCTTGCTTCTTGCTATTGAAATTAAGAAATCATTTGATAACTTCCCTTTCATAGGTTATTGAGGTTTCAGGACATTTGTTTCTGTTAATTAGGGCATTTAAGTACCAGATAAGATTTGCTAGCTGGCTAAAAAAATCTTTTCTTTTGAAAAGAACTAATAGTACTTTAAACAATATTTTAGCTTTTCAACAGTTTTAGGGTCCAAAGACTCATATAACAATTATATGCCAATTATTCCCTTCATCTGAGTTGCCTTCAGTATTGCCTTAAACAGGTTTTATTCCAACAATTATCTCACTTCAAATCTTATTACTGTGGCTGAAATTCTGTTCTAGTAATGTTTAAGTGGATTGATTTTCATCTGTGGGGTTTGTGGGGTTAGGTTGCCTTTCTAGATTTCTCTGTGAATGAAGTCAAAGGACTGTGGCATCAGAACTGGACAGTGAGGTCACAAGAAAGCAGTTGCAGCAGAAACCCTGAGCAGAAATTTGTAATCTGAATTTACCTTAAGCAAAAAAGTTTTATAAGTCCTGTTAGATGCTATTATCTGACAGCAAAGGCACTGACAGGAGCTGCTGGATTCTTTCACAAGAAGATGTGAGCTGTTGTTGTCACTAACCAGCAGTCACTGTCAGTGTAAACTGTCCAGGGCTATGAACATCAAACAAATCTTTGTTTTCAGCTCCATTTGAAACTAAGGCTTTGCTCAAAATGTGCCTAAAAGTAAAATGTTTGGATGCCTTTTTGATCTATTATTTTACCTAAATATTCACCATCTGGCCTTATGGATATTATCTGTATACCAGTTATCTACCTCTTACTGGTAATTCTGTTGAAAAGTGATAGACTCTGTGGGTCTGGTCTTAGAAAGATGGGGTTGAAGGTGGATACCTGCAGGGTCTGCCCTGTAAGAAGGGCATAAGAGGGGGAAAAATAAAAGGAAAAAAAGAAGAAGAAAGGTTCTGAAGGAATTGCCCTTGTTCAGCATGGAGAAAGGAAGGGTCAGGGGAGGCCACATTGCTCTCTACAACTCCCTGCAAAGGAGGTTGAAGTGGGGAACAGTCTCTTCTTACAAGTAACAAATGGTGGTACAAGAGGAAATAGCCTCATGATACACCAGGAGAGGTTTAGACTGAGCATTAGGATCAAGTTCTTCACCAGAAGAATTGTCAAGCCCTGGAGCAGGTTGCCCAGGGAGGTGGTTGAGGCCCCACCCCTGGAGATATTCAAGGTGGTGCTCAACAAGGCTCTGTGCAGCCTGATCTAGGTGGGGACTGTGACTGACCGTGGGGAGATCAGACTGGATGACCTTTGGAGGACCCTCTGGCCCGGATCATTCTGTGATTCTAGATATACACATAATGAAGCTTTGGATTATGAGCTGCCACAAGTTTTGGTTTGAATACTGATTATCATATAACTACAACACGATTAGACTCTCTTCCTACACAGAACTTGATCCCACTTTTCTCATCAACGAAATATAGAGTAGTATGATTGTTACTGATTAATGTCCTTGTAAGCCAACCAGTCCAAGCTCTGTTCAGTTTCACAGATGTCATTTTGCCTAAAAATTGAAGAGAATCAGTAAGAGAAAAACATAATTGCACCTTATTCTTTTTATCTTCGACAATGTTTTGATTAAAATTTAAATTTTATTTAATTATCTTAAAAAATGACAGTCTTCATGTTAGAGACTATCTTCTAGTCAGGCTGTGCACTTCATATTCTTTTGAAGTGCAAACACAGCACAGTAAGTGTAGTTAAATCAGTCCTGTACTTAGTTGGGGTTTTTTTAAGCACAGTGCATGTGCTAAAGACATTCACATAAACCAAATTGTTCTAATATATCCAATTAAAATATGTGTTCAACTACACAAACACCATATACAAGTCCCTTTTTATACCAGTGTCTATTAATATCTCTAAATTATTGGTACATTTTTATGCAGAGTTTGATTCTTTTGTGTTCTAAGTTGATATATTTTCACTGATTGAGTTAATGTAGCTTCGGTGAAGTCAATCAAGTTCTACCAGAGAAGTTAGAAAAGCATTCCAACTAAATTTGACAGTGATGAAATACTCAGATTCCTTTTGCATCATACAACTTCCATTGCTTCAGTCAGGAGACAAAGTGGTTGAAAAATTTTGATTTTTCATCATCAAAGAATGCCATCCTCATTTCTTGTAAAAAAATCATTATGTATGAACAAACAAAGTTAAAAGTGAAGAGGAAATCTTCACAAACTCTTCAACACTTGGGAATTTTTTGCCATCATACTTATTTTGCATGGGACCAATGTATTCCATAACAAAAATTAAAAAAAAAAAATCAAGTCCTTACCAAATCACAGAAACAGGAGAGGCAAAGAGGGTTAGGAAATAGGAAAGATGTTGTATGGGTGAAAATGGAACAAAGAAAGTTGCTTTTTTCCATCAGAAAACAATTAATTCCCCAAACCAATGTAAATCCCAAAAGAAATGCTTGTTCCAGGCATGCACAGCAGCATTGTTTCTCATTAAATTTGACAAAGTGTTTTCAGTTGCTTGTGACACAATAGTGCTGTTGCAAACGAAACCTCTGCTTGCATGGTTGCTGCCTCTGGCTCAGGGTTTTGAAAATGCCAGTCCAAACTGGAATGTCATGGATAAGAAAGCACAATAAAAATGTGGGTTTAAGCCCACAGGGAAAACCTGTGGTATGATTTTCTTTGAAGGAGTACAATGCTTTCTACACCTTACCAAAGAGAGGGAATGAGGAGTGTCATGCACAAGCCATTTGAAGGAAGACCAGTGGTGAGGTGAATGGCAGCACCATCACACTGAACAACCAGGGGATGAAGCATGGTGAGCAGATGATCCATGATCTGACCACAACTTGTGTTCCCTCAGTACTGCAGGGTGTACCAGTGCTGCCTTCTTGAATATGAGATCACCTCTCCCAGAGGACTCTTAAGATGTGTAACTTTTTTTTTCCACAGAGACTTACAACAGTTAAAAATAATCCTTGGTGTCTGGGGAGTGATAGACTTCTCCTCTGATTGCTCCCAGGTGCTTGAGAATGGTGTAGGAAATTGCTGGAAATTGTGAGAAAGTAAAATTTTAATTTGAGCTCAGGGGCAACCAGTGGCCTCCAAAACCTTTAAGAAGAGCTATTTCATCTGAATACCGACAGATGCAGGCAGGAGGAATCCAGGGATGAACATGAGAAGAAATACACACGCTGGTGCAGACAAGAGAGAAACACTGCATGGCTTGGAAAACAGAGACATAGAGCTTGGCACTGCAAGGATAAAAGTGAGAAACCCAATGAGAGTTTTCAGTAAGACGAATCTTGCTTGGCCTGCTTCAGAATGAACCAGGCATAATCATTCTCTCTGCCCACAGCACAGCTAGTTTTATTTACTTCTGTGAAAACGGAAATGCTGAACTCAGAAGACAGGAGTGTGCAAACCCCTTGATGCTCCAAGCAATTGCCGTGCTTCCTCGCTATGGTGGCACAAGATAAATTGGTAGCACAATGAAATTTCCTGCAACTTCTTTTTCACCAGAAGCAAAGGGATTTGCAGGGAGAAAATTTGGAACAAGAAACCTTAAATATGTACAAGTTCAAGAAGGAGCAGAGCAGCATTATGATGGAGGAAGGACAGAATATGAGAGGAACTATCAACAGAAAGCAGATTCATCAGAGAGAGGAAAGGACAAAGACATAAGTTATGAGAAATGAAGAGGAAAAGAACAGCAAAATCATTTCCTTCCTTTCTCACATTTTCTGATACAAATGTTGGGCAATAGCAAGACTTGGTTTCATTTCTTCTGGATCTTTTGCTGCCTTTCACTTTCATTTTAAGGTCAACTTATTCTTTCTTTGGTATATAGGTGCAGTTTTCAGCATAGCTGCAGACCCCTGTAGCTCTCACCTCCATCTGCACCACATACAACAACAGACCATTTTCCCTACTCCAGCCAATGCTAAAATCTGGCCTAATAGCTGCTGAGGAAAATGCACCATTAAATAAGGAGTCTCACATATAAAACCAGGTTTATTTGTGATCTCAAATGGATTAACAGTTCCAAGCTGCACCTCATACATCACTGTAAGCATGTGTGTGTCAGGAAAACCTCATAATTCTTGGGTGTGAAATAAATCTGCCAGTGCTTGGAGATTGAGCTGAAGCCTAAAGAGCTTTAGGTGATGATTATTTAAGATATTTGTTTGGCCTTTATGTTTTTTCTATGTATCCTGTGTTGGCTTGCATCTGAAATTAGACTGGAATAATTTTGCATATTATGAATTACAGTAATGGTACAATGTGCCCTTTCTTCACAGAATTAGCCAGCTTAGAAAAGACCTTTGAGATCATCAAGTCCAACCCACCACCCAACACCATCTAATCAAATAAACCACGGCACAAAGTGCCTCATCCAGTCTTATTTCACAGTCTCACAGTATATCAAAGGCTGGAAGGGACCTCCAGAGATCATCAGCTCCAACCCACCTGCCAGAGCAGGATCACTTAGGGTAGTCCACACAGGAATGCATCCAGGTGGGGTTTGAAAGTCTCCAGAGAAGGAGACTCCACAACCCCCTGGGCAGCCTGTTCCAGGGTTCTATCACCCTCACTGTAAAGAAGTTTCTCCTCATGTTGAGGTGAAATCTTCTCTGTTCTAGTTTGAACCCATTGTTCCTTGTCTTATCACTGTGAACCACCAAAAAGAGCCTGGCCCCCTCCACTTGACACCCACCCCTCACATATTTATAGACATTGATCAGATCTCCTCTCAGTCTTCTCCAGACTAAACAGCCCCAGGGCTCTCAGTCTCTCTTCACAGGGGAGATGCTCAAGTCCCCTAATCATCCTTGTGGTTCTCCCTTGGATTCTCTCCTCTCTCTGTCTCTCTTGAACTGGGGAGCCCAAAACTGGACACAGTATTCCAGGTGTGGTCTCACAAGGGCAGAGAAGAAGGCAGAAGAACTTCCCTAGATCTCATGGACACACTTTTCTTGATGCACCCCAGGATCCCATTGGCTCTCTTGGCCACAAGAGCACATTGTTGTTCCATGGAGAACTTGCTGTCCACCAGCACTCCAAGGTCTTTCTCTGTGGAGCTGCTTTCCAGGAGAGCAGCCCCCAACCTGTCCTGGTGCCTGTTGTTATTTCTCCCCAGCTGTAGGACCCTGCACTTGTCCTTATTAAACTTCCTGAGGTTTGCCTGCACCCAGCTCTCCAGCCTGTCCAGGTCATGTTGGATGGCTGCACAGCCTGACAGGTGTCAGCCAACCCCCAGTTTTGTATCATCAGGAACTTGCTGAGGGGACTCTCAATGCCCTCTTCCAGGTCTTTGATAAAGATATTGAACAAAACTGGACCCAGTACTCATCCCTGGGAGACACCACTTACCACAGCCCTCCAAGTTGACTCTGTGCTACTTATGATAACCCTCTGAACTCTGTTGTGGAGCCAGTTTTCAATCCATCTCATTGACCAGCCATCTCTGCCACATCTCCTGAGCTTTTCCAGGAGGATGTTATGGGAGACAGTATCAAAAGCTTTACTGAAGTCAAGATATATGACATCCACAACACCTCCAGGGACAGGGACTCCACCACCTCCCTGGGCAGCCCATTCCAATGGCTAATCACTCTTTCTGTGAAGAATTTCTTCCTAACATCCAGCCTAAACCTCCCCTGACACAATCTTGTGGTCCTTATCGTGATCCTTCCTCCCTTACGTTCTCCCAACACTTGCAAGATCATCAGTGCATGCTCCTGCTGAATGGGCCAATACCCAAGTCAAACACAGTGAGGATTAACTGACAGGAGACCATAAGGTATTTATAAGCATTGAAGATTTCACATTCGTGTTGCCTCACAATCACTCCTCCTGAAAAAAAAAAAAAAAATCATGGAATCCCAGCATGGTAGGGATTGAAAAGAACCTGTGGAGATCACCTAGTCCAACCCCTCTGATGAAGCAGGGTCATCCACAGCAGGTTGACCAGGATTACAATGTCCAGGTGGGTTTGGATTTCTCCAGATATCAGATTCTCTGTGCAGCCTCACAGCAAAGAAGTTTTCCCTTGTGTTTGGATGGAATTTCCTGGATTACAATTTGTGGCTCTTGCCACATGACCTATTTCTGGACAGCACTGAAAGGAGTCTGGCCCCATCATCTTCATAGCGTGAGAGAAAATGGCCTCAAGTTGCACCAGGAGAGGTTTAGGTTGGATATTAGAAGAAACTTCTACACTGAATGGGTTCTCAAACATTGGAAGAGGTTCCCCAGGGAGGTAGTTGAATCCCCCATCCCTGGAGGTGTTTAAGAGATTCAGAGATTTGGTGTCTAAGGATGGATGATCTTAAAGGTTTTTTCCAACTGAAATGATGTTGTGATTTTTGCCCCCTGCCCTTTAGTTCTTGCTGAGCATTGGAAAGATCCCCTCTCAGCCTGCTTTTCGAGTTAAACAGCTGCAAGTCTCTCAGCCTCCCTTCCTCAGGGTTATGCTCCAGGTACCTCAGCATCTACGTGGCCCTCTGCTGGACTCTTCTCCATGCCAGAGCTGGTCACAGTACTCCAAAAGCTCTCTGTGGTAAGAAAACTCTTCCTGTGGGACAGAGTGGTGCTTGGACATCCGCTTGCTGCATTTGTAGAGAAACGGATCTCTGCCTTAAATTACAGAAGAGGGGAAGAGGTCTTACATCTGTACATTTTTCTTCCCGTTTCTTTCAGTGAATAGTCCAATAATCATCTCTACCTAAAAAACTAATTCGCTGAAGCGTCCAAACCGATACTCATCTGATAAAACAACAGAAAAAGAACATTTTACTTCAGGGAAACCATCAATTCCATCCCAAAAATTCGGACCCGGTGGGGCGGGGCCGAGCGGAGACGAGCAGAGCCGGAGCCGCTGATTCCTTGTGGCACAGCGGCCCCGGGCGGCTGCGCGGCCCCGGTGCATCCCAGAGCCGGGATGGCTCCCGAAAAACGGCCGAAAACGAGGATTTACCCAGGGCTGCGCAATACACCCAGCCCGGTAAACAGAGGGCTGCCGTTCCCCGGCTTAGCCTGTGAAAAACCGATTGAACTGCAACGCAACCTCTGCTCTTCAATAAAAAAATCAATGAAATACTGGAAAAGCTAAGAGAACAAGCAAATGGGGTTTTAATTGTTGTTATTGTTGCTATTGTTACTATTCTGGGTTCCTATAATAATAACAATAACAAGAATAATGGTAATCATATTTTTATTAGTATTATTTAATATATAATTTTATTTCGTGGTGCTGGTAGCAATACTAATAAATTGTAAATATGGTAACAAATAGTAATTACAGCAATTAATAGTAGTAATGGTAATAGGAGTGGTAATGGTAATAGTAATATCTAAGATGAGGAAGTTCAGTGGAGGCTACAAAAATCATAGAATCTTAGAATCACCCTGGCTGGAAGGATCTTCTGAAGGTTATCTAGTCCAACCCCCCTGCAGTGAGCAGGGACATCCTCAACTACATCAGGTAGCCCAGAGCCCTGTCAAGCCTCACCTTGAATATCTCTAGGGATGGGGGCTCAATCACCTCTCTGGGAAACCTGTTCCAGTAGTCAACCACCCTCATAGTGCAGAACATGTTCCTAACATCAAATCTAAACCTACTCTTGTCTAATTTCAAACCAGTGTCCCTCATCCTATCACTGGAAGCCTTCATAAACAGTCCTTCTCCAGCCTTCACACAGGCCCCCTTCAGGTACTGGAAGGCTGCTATTAGGTGTCCCTGGAGCCTTCTCTTCTCCAGGCAGAACAACCCCAGCTCCTTCAGCCTGAGGGTCCTGGAGCATCTCTGTGAGGAGGAAAGGCTGAGACACCTGGGGTTGTTTAAATCTGGAAAAGAGCAGCCTAAGAGGGATTTCCAGTGCTCATCAATAGCTAAAGAACTGGGGGCAAGAGGATGGGGCCAGATTCTTTTCCATGGTGTCCAGCAACAGGACAAGTGGCAACAGGGACAAATTAAAACAGGAAGTTCTGTCTGAACATGAGGGAAAATTATAATTATTATGGTGCCAGAGCCCCAGAATAGGCTTCCCAGAGACTGTGGAGTCTCCTTCTCTGAAGAGATTCAAAATCCACCTGGACATAAACCTGGGCAACCACTCTGGGTGACCCTGCTTCCGAATGGGGGTTGGACCCAGAGTTCTCTTCCAGCCTCCCCATCAACATTTCCCATGACCCTCCTCAAGGGATAGCTACCACTGGTGGTCATCATAGTGGTCTGTTCATGGTGGCTACATCTAGCTCAGATTTGGGGGACATAGATAACAAATCAGCCAAGAGTTAATTTGAGCATTGCACCCACCTGACCAGTGTCAGTCAATGTCCAACTCAAGCCAAATGTGACTATGAGTCAATTACCTTGCTCCATGAAGAAAGGGCAGTCCAGGGCCTGTTGAGACTGCCTGCATGGCAATGGTCTGCACACCAGGATCCCCCCTTCAGTAGATGCATCTCTCAGGTTACTCCTCAAGGCTGAAAGATTCCTTTCTTCAACAGAGTTTTGGTAAATGATTAATAACACACTAAACCTAGAAATCCTAACTAAGTGTTATGAAAGATTGATTTTGCAAATATAATTATGAAGATATAAAAGTCTGGGACTAAATCTGGATTCAGCCTCACCTCAAATGTAGGTTGCCATCAAAACTTATTAAATCACTGTCACTATCAAACTTTGTTAAGTAAACATATTGACTGAAACATGGAACTTTGTCCATGACATTACCACACATAACCACTCTCCCCTAAGCTTACAGATACAAAATGGTTATGCTTCCTCCTACATCTCAATTTAAATAACTGCAGTTTTAGTGTGGCAGATCACAACTCTATGCTGTCCAGTTATCCATCTTTGAAAAAGAAACCCAAATCCAATAATAAACACCTCAGAGGACAAAACAAAGTGAATCTAATGTGAATTTTTCTACAACACATCCTTCCAGCAATTAGCAGTTCAAGAACTTCCTGAGCTTGTGTTCATGAAGCAAGAGTGATTTACTCACTACACATTTCAAGATGCTTTTTGAACTAAAGCAGGATTTTAACATCCATAACATACTGCAGCATATTACAGCTTATGTTCCCTAAGTCAAGTAGCACCTCCTTTCTCTCTCTCCATACATATAAATATACATATAAAAATGTATGTGTAAGTCTGTATAATGAAATCATTAATTTCATGCTGCACATAGGGTTTGTATGCTTACTCTGTTACCTTTTTTGGAACTTCTTACCTTAATATTCACCTTATAGTTCTTAGCTTATGAGAAGTAGTATACAATGCCTATCTGCCTGCCATCTCTCTGCCACTCATGACAGAATAGATTTCCCTCCCTCCTTTTTTTTTTATCTTTTTTTTTTTTTTTTTTTTTTTTTTACAACTGTAAATTTTGGCTTCACACATCTCTTGATAGGGGAACCCTCTCTTAGTTTTGGTGAAGGGCACCCTTTTTATGCATGTTTTTACTCCTATTGTGTCATTTACAGTTAAATGCAGACGTATGAGTTGCACACTGCAGTATGCAAATGTATCCATTTGCCTCTCTTACATCTCTGCTGCATTTAGTGGTTTTTAGATATCTTTATCAAGGTCAGATAGCTGAAGTTTCATCTATCTGCAATTTACAGACCTAATTTTCTTTAGGACAAGCAATTTACACTTTTCTCTGGCAGGAAGATGACTTCTGTTCCACCTTGAGATCCCAGACAGTATTCCTGTGGTGGGTATTATTTCCCTGCAGTCCTTTCTGTGTTCTGTTCAGTGGCTGCACTTTCAAGTTACCTATAACAAGCAGTTCTTTATTGAACTTTATGAAAGGTGTCAGGGTATCAAAAATGTTATGATCATCCACATCTGGAAATAAATAGAAATGTTATGAAGCATGAAACTGCACTATCAGAATCAAGGGAATACTCCAAGCACCTAGTACTCTGGAAACAAATAAACAGTGCTGAAATGGTGAACAGAAAGTATCTCACAAAATAGCAGTATTTGTTCTCATTCATCACATTAGCTCTTAAAATAAATGCAAAATAATTTATTTTGCGATATAGAGAAGCAACACTACATAAAACACAT
Source organism: Indicator indicator (assembly GCF_027791375.1). Taxonomy (NCBI): domain Eukaryota; kingdom Metazoa; phylum Chordata; class Aves; order Piciformes; family Indicatoridae; genus Indicator; species Indicator indicator. The sequence goes on along the minus strand of NC_072053.1, from coordinate 3,768,757 downwards.
AATAAAAACCCTTGTCTCTCAAACTGTCTTGCTGCTAAGTTTCTAAACAGACATTCTTAGCCATGATCTTTATTTCCCCTTGATTCAGAGACTCTTTGAAAACAGATCAATATGTCAGGTGTAAGTTTCTGATCCAATAGATACCAATGTGACTTTATTTTTCTTCCCCCCCACCCCCCCCACCCCCACCCCCAAAGTAAATTATTAATTATTTTCTTGAGTTGGAAGCAGATTCATCTCTCAGGAATTCTACCAGGGAAAATCTTGTTGAAAGAGTTCTAAGCAAAATTACATTGATTTTAATGCCTATCTTCAGTTCATTCCTCCACCAGAAGGCTCTGAGGGAAATAATCTCCACCTTTACCTGAGGGAAGATTGTAATTCATACATTCTTGAGACCCAAACAGCTGGCAGCAGGTTGTTTTTTCAGATGAAAACTCATTCATGAAGATTAGGGCATCTCTAAAGTGTGAGAACAATTCTAAACTACATTGCTGAAAAGAAAATAATAATAAAACTTGAGCTCAAAACACATGATCACAGAATGCCAGGTTGGAAAGGACCCCAAAGATCATCTGGTCCAACCTTTCTAGGCAATAGTGTAGTTTAAATGAGATGGCCCAGCATCCTATCAAGCTGAGTCTTAAAATAGACCAGTGCAAGGGAATCCACTGCTTCCCTTGGCAGATTATTTCAATTTCTAACTGTTCTCATGGTGCAACATTTTCTTCTGAAATCCAATTGGAATCTCCTCAGCAGTAACATGTACCCATTACCCATTATATCCACTTTCATTTATTCTTCTTTTCCTACTCAAAGTTAATTTTATTATATCTGCTACTCTCTGTTTCACGTTCAAGGTGGATGGATTAGGAATGTTTGCACACTTTTTATGAGTCTTGGTCAGTTTGGGGAGCACTTCTTTCCTTCTGTTCAAAAAAGAGTTGCCCAAACTGACTAAGACTCATAAGAAGCATGTAAATGTTCCATGTATATATATGCAATCAAATTACCATCTTTGGTGGACCTTATGCTTGTCTGCTTTCTCTGTTATTTTCATACTCTGTTTTGGACATGGCTACATATCCATGATCATGGCACAAACCATATCCTGGCATCTTCTGCTCACATACTACCCAGTTTTATATGTTGTAGATTAAAAACAAACAAACTAAAAGACTCCTCAGAAGAAGCATAAATCTATGACAATTCTAGAGGAGTAGATCATCCAAGAATTACCCAGAAAAGCAATTTGATGATTTTAACATAAAATAATTCTCCCCTACTTTTGAAAATGAAACAATGGCTGGGTGTTGTCTGGTGGGAAATAAAAAAAAAAAAAAAAAAAAAAAAAAAGGGAAAAACCACCAAAACCCACACACACACATGAAAAAAACCAAACCAAACCAAACCAAAAAAAAAAAAAAAAAAAAAAAAAAAAAAAAAAAAAACCAAAAAAAAAAAACCCCAACCAAACCCAAAAAGCCCAAAACCAAACCCAAAACAAACCCAACCAACCAAAAAATTTCCAGAGATTTGTGGGCAAAAAGAAAAGTCAGTGGAAGGAGAAAATGGAGGCAAAGGATCCCTTATTCCTTATAAGATTTTCATGTTCTAAAACACTGATTAAAAAAAAAAATAACAACCACATACATACATACATATCAAAAAGCCCCAAATAAACAAACAAGAGAAAAAACTCCACGGCACTTCAAAACCCAGCCACAAGCAAGAAACACAAGGCAGGGAAACAATTATACACATTTTTAAAAGCTTGTGTATTCCTTCCCTGCCTCAATGACTACTTGCTCCCCATTGTACTGCTCACTATTCTGGTGTCACCACATTCACTGCAGAAGCACTTCCTTCACAGAGGAAGTACTGCTCTTCACTCTCTCCAGAGCAGAGAAATCAGAGACAGCAGCAATCAATGGTGAACCCTCTCACCCTTGTCTTGGCCATCCCCTGAAAAAAAAAAAAAAAAAAGTTTAAACCATTTTCTCTGAATGGTCAGCAGCACTGCATCCACAGCTGCTGAGATGTTTGTGGAGTTTGATGTTTGATCTGGAGTGCCTCATCGGCTCAACCATGAAATTCCCTTTCTATAAAGCTGCAAATACCACTCTGTCCTCACAAAGCAGCTGGAATTGAAACTCAGGAGCCCAAGACTCCACACTGTGCCCAAGTCACTCTCCAGCAGAAGCAGATTTTGGAGAGCTGTGGCATGAGCATCTGGGCAGCATTGTTAGATTTTACATTAGGTCAAAAATTTTTCTCTGCTCCCTCAAAGGCAGAAACAAAAGCTTTAGCAGAAACAAGACTCAAGTGTGTGGGTGCACCTTAGGGAAGGAAGATACTGTGGGAAGATTAAAATGGAGAAATGAGTAATTATCCTAGTTGTTTCTGCTTTAGCAGTTTGTACACCCATGCACATCCAGTGTGCTGCTCCCATCACATACTGGTATCTTTTCTCCCACAGATTTCCCAACATGGGACAGCAGGAAGTGGTGAAGACAAGATTGAAAGACTTTTGACACATTTTTTTCTCTTTTCATGAAAAAACTCAACCACAAACTAACACTTAGTTGTATTTTCCATTCTGCCACAGGATCTATGTTTTTGTGCCATTTAACTCCCCTGTAACTGACAAAAGAAGTAGAGCAGCACAATAAAAACGAGTGAAACCATCTGTCTTCCCACTAGAAGTAGAAAATATTTCTGTTCTTCTCATTGTATCTCACATACTCATCAGTAAGGTTAAGCCTTTTATCCCTTATTCTTCCCATCAATACTTTAAGACCTCATGGATTTGATGATGAAAGGGAAAAAAAATCATCTAGTTAATAAAATAAGTAGAACCTTCATTCTACAAAATGAAATAATTTGGGTGATTTTGATATCATAGAATCATATAATCATAGAATGGTTTGGTTTGAAAGGGATCTCTAAAGGTCATCTAGTCCAACCCCTCCCTGCAGTAAGCAGGGACATCCTCAACTAGATCAGGCCTCCCAGAGCCCTGTCAAGCCATCTCCAGGGATGGGACCTCTATCACCAAATTGGGCAACCTGTTCTAGTGCTACACCATCCTCATGGTAAAGAACCTGTTCCTAACATTTAATCTAAATCTGCTCTTCTCTAGTTTGAAATCATTGTCCCTCAACCTATCACTGCAGGCCTTTGTAAACAGTCTCTCTCCATCATTCTTGTCGACCCCCTGCAGGTACTGGAAGGTTGCTATTAGGTCTTCCAGGAGTGCCCTCTTCCAGGAGCCTTCCAGAAGACTCCTCAGCCTGTTCTTGTAGGAGAAGTGTTCCAATAACTCAAATAACTCCAATAACACAAACCTCAATAACTGAGTGTCAATTTGTAACCAAACCTGTTGATAATTTCACAGTTAAGGTCTACTTGTATTTCCTGGTCTTTGTTGAATTTAACAGGAATTAGACAGAAATAGTTCATTGTTTAATATATAAATATCATAGGTAATCGTTACTTCACCAATATAATTGGAAGTTCTAAGACACTGAAGAAGCATTTTAGAAGTGCTTTTTAAAGCCTCTTTTCTTGCTTCTTGAAGGAAAGAATCCTTGTGATTTAAAATGTCCATGACAGTGATTTATATAAGAAAAAGGGAAAAAAAAGTGGGGGGGGGACACATTTCTTTGTGAATATGTCTAATATAAATAAAATTCACTTATGATTTAATTCATTCCAATTAAGTCCTACTTTGTTCTTTTATTGCTGCAAAATAAAAATGATTTTAAAATATGCATAGAGGAGATTTCTTTGCTAACTTCCACCATGGGTTCAACTCTTGAGGCTATGGCACACAACTGAGGACAGTGAAAAATGGATGACACTTGGAGTCTGAAACTTTGCCAGCAGAAGAACCTATTGTCTGAGGGACTGCATCCAAACAATGAGGTTCATTCTTTTGCCCTACAGATGTAAAACAGTCCCACTTGCAAACATATGCAGGCATCACCACATGAAAGTTTGTTGCAGCCTTTAATTTTTGAAAATGTGTTTTCACTTCATGATGGAATATTTTAATTGCTCTATTAAAATTTTGAGTCTTCTTGTTTCCTTCTCCCTTTTTCATTACCTCGAAAGAATCCTGTGAAAAAGATAATATGAGGAAAGTCTGATCATTCCAATAGATTCTTCTCTGACAATGCTTAAATACGTGGGACTTAAGAAGATGTTAAATAATACATCTTTGAAGTGTCCAAGTCCACATTATTTCCTTGTAAGAATTTCCTACATAGAATAGGTTTCTTTCAGTCTTTATACACCAATTCTATATATGCTGTCCTCTTCCTTCCTTCCTTCCTTCCTTCCCATTTTTTTTTACATCATAGACATTTTCTCTTGAACCAGCAGTGCAAAAAGCCCAGGTTATTAAACTATACCACATTTAGAAAAATGAATTGTTTCACTGACTAGTAAGTCATAAGTATGGTTTCAGATCTGACCTTGTTCACATGGAAACCCAAAGCAAAACTTTCTTATTTCTGATGAAGATGGAGTTAAATGTAGAGCTGTACTCCTGGAGATTCAGTTATAAGAAAGTTGTCTAGTTGAATTAATATTTCAGTTTCTGCTTTTAAGTCAACCTCGCCCTGTACTGAATCACCATTTGTCCAGGTGACCAATACTTTGGCAGACTTGTAGGAAATTTATCTACAACATTCTTACAACGATTTATTCTCTGCAGTTCAGAATATATTATAGAACTTATATTTAGAAAACAAAAAGAAGTATTATGTTGACATTCAAACCACAGGACATCAGTTTCCAGACAGCTAAAGACCATGATTTAAATAAAAGAAAGAATCTCTGAACCTCTGTGTGTTGTTGTCTTCTGTTGCTTCTCACTTCAGGGGAAATTGACTTTTTTCCTGCAAGTGCCAATATTTGGGAAGGGGCTGAAACCCTTCCCTTGCCATTCCTTACATATTGTAAAGTCAGTGGATGCGTTCTTAGAATTACTCTGAGTGTCTTGGAGTGGGTCCAGAGGGGGCCACAAAAATCGTCCAAGGGCTGCAGCACCTATACTGTGAGGACAGGCTGAGAGATTTAGGATTGTTCAATTTTGAGAAGAGAAGGCTCCTTGGAGACCTTCTTGTGGTTTTTCAGTGCTTGGAGAGGCCAGTAAGAAAGATGGTGACAAACTTTTTAGCAAGGCCTTTTGTGACAGGACAAGTGATGATTTGAAAGTGAAAGAGGGGAGATTCAGACTAGGTAAAAGAAAGTTTTTACAATGAGGACAGTGTACAAGGGATTGTTCATAGAGGTGGTAGATGCCCCATCCCTGGTGAGGTTGTCTGGGTCTCTGAGGAACCTTCTATGTTTGCACATGTCCCTGCTGACTGCAAGGGGTTGGACTAGAGGACCTTTAAAGGTCCCTCCAACCCATACCATTCTGTGGTTCTATTATGCTATGATCTATTTTATTCACTGCCAGTGAATAAAAAGCTGGAGAGCTGATCACCATATTTGAGCTGAACCAAAGATATTACAGGGGAATGACACATGATGCTTTCCAACATGATACAAGTCACAAATTCAAGAAAAAAAAAACTACACACATACAAAAAAACCCACAATAAAACCTTCAAAACCCAACCAACCAAACAAAAAAACCCTTTTATATTTTGTTTTTTAAAATATGGTTTCTTGCTGGAGTTTTTTGGATTCAGTGTAAAAAGGTAGAAGTACTTCATTTCTTATGAAAAAATAGTTAGATATTAGATTGCCAACCACCTATACTTTTATTGCTTTGGTTCCAGAAGTTCCTAGAAGATATTTCAAACAGAAAGGAGGAAACAGTATTAAATACTTGCTGCTTCAGTCTGAAACAAGTCAAATAAATAGATCTGTATTTTGGGAAAAAAAAATATACTTCATAACTGTCAAACCAAGAGGATACATTGTTGTAGAAACCTTGCTTCCTCTTCTGCTTCTTATCCTGGCCACCTCAGATTCTGCTGCTTTGGATTTGTTTCTCTAGAGTTGTGATTTTGTCATAAATATTGTTTACTTTTTTTTTTTTTTTTTTTTTTTTAGAATTTTTCTCTTGGAAATATATTGGAGATATTCTTGGAACTCAGTCTACAACATGTATTTCTGAAAATTCTGTTTTTCTGTATAGAGGTAAAATGCAAACCTCTGAGATTTAACAATTTCAGCATACAACTGAAGCCATTCCAGTATGATTTAAAGACTGATCAAACAGAGATAAATTAAGAGCCAAAGTTTTTTGTTACCTAACACAGAAGCTACCTGAACAGTGGGTACAGGATCAGTATTTATTTATGAGATGCTTAAATGCTGTTTACAAGACGTCGTGCTCTTAGGGGAAATTACAAGAATTAAACAGTGTAAGAGAAGAGTTTGCAGTAAGTTTGTCCTTTCTGCTGTTGCAGCTGCTGATGCTGGCATCTACTCTTTCCCAGTTCAGCAGTTTCTGGTTGCCCATCAATATATTTAACAACAAAGAAATATTTTAAAGGATTGCAATACATACAAAGCTTGAGGATTAGTCATCCAAGCCAAAACTAGAGGAATTTATTGGGATCCTACATTTTGTGCTCAGAAAGAAATGGATCATAAATCTAAAATGGAATTGAAAATGAGTTTTGAGAGTGAGAGAATTTAAGAAAACTGAGCCAAAACCAGACTGTTATTTGGGCACAGAGGAACAACAATCCTCAGTGCAGCATAGGATACTACCCCAAGACTGATGTAAACTTAATAATCCTAAAGCCTCTTTTACTCATAACATTTGGCCCTGTTTCTCTTCTTCCTCAGCATAGTTCTTTCACTCTGATACAACAATCAGGTTTTATACCCTTTTTTACATGAAATTCTGCATGAATGGAAAAGCTACGTTTCTCAAGAGAAGACTAAGTCATTTGCAGTACCAGTTAAAAATTACAGCATTGCCCACATCAGAAATATTAGAATCAATTTAAAATTAGTAACAATTGGAAAGTCAACCACAGCTGAAAAAAGAACTGACATCCAGATAGATGGGAGTTAGTAAATATCAGCTTGTGCTCTACTTTAATAAAATAATTTTGCTCTACTTTAATAAAATAATGGAAAACTACAAACAGAAATAATTTACTGGAATCTCCTACTCTTACTAGGTAATTTCACAGTAACTGTAAAGTCAGCATCTTCCACACTTTTCAGAGTTGATGCCTGATAGTGGAATAAAGGTATTTATTTAAAATTATTTTTAAGTAAAAGCCTGTTGAAACTACCAGCCTCTAATCTCCATTTTCTGCCTACACGACATTTTTGTCTCAGGGAACACCAGTTACAACCTAGGTTGGAAAGCATGACTTGCTCTGGCTCTTGGTACAAACATGTATGCAAAGGCATTTTCTGCCTGTGGAGGGACATAGCATCAGACAGTTCATCTCCTTACAGCTGAGATGTTTTCTGCCTTCAAAATCTGTGCACATCCATACTGCAAACAGTTGAAGGTCTTTCCTGGTCCCAGAGCAGACCCAAGCATTGCCTAGGAGAAGGCTTCTCAGTCTGCTCATGAGTCAGGGCATGGATCAATAGGGTGAACAGCCAGGAAGAGGCAATAAAATTGACTTAAATCTTTAAGGCAGAGAGAAAAATATTTCCAGTGAGCTGAAGAATCACACAAGATGAAACCACAGATGTGGATAACAGATAATAGATGTTGTACGCTTATTATATAGTTTGTTGGAAGCTTCAAAACCAAAAGAATAAGTCTACAAAGAGTAAACTCCTCCACCTCTCAAGACAGATTTCCTAACTTGAGAATCAGGAGGTAAATGCTTTTTCTGACTAGAGTTCCATGCTTTAAATACTAGGATTTGCATCACTTCCCTTTTCTACAGCTAAAAGAGATATTAACAGTTAGGCTTTTACTCTGCATTTTCATGAACCTTAGAAAAGCATATGTACAAAAGACAACGTCCTTATTTTCAACTGATTACATCTCTGTTTCTTCCATATTATATATGGGCTGCTAAATATTTCTAACTTTCACATTTTTGGTAGCCCTCACTGTTTTTCTCAGCAGTTTACCAATTTTGCTTGTTTAACCCTTATCCTCGCCTCATATTTTTTTCTTTATAATATTCTGATAATTGGGGATTTTTTTTTTCTGGAAGTGAATTTCATGTTTTTATTGCTTATTTTAAATATCATACTAAGCAACATTAAGCAGAAGGTTAGAGACATTACCAAGAGGAAAAAAAAAAAAAAAAGTGTTTTTTTTTTTTTCAAAATTACATCCTTTTTACCATACACTTCAGCACTACTAGATATTCTGAGGACCAGCTCTCCAAAATGGCCCAGTAATTAGACAAATTAATGAAAAACAATGTTCAGGAAGGTTCAGAAGATGTGCATGAAATCTGAATAACCTTAGTACCCCTCTTCTGAAAATCTGTAAATGGCAAACTGCCAGATGCTGGGAGGTCATACAATAGAAGTGTCAAAACAGCACTCTCTGTGTTTTGTTTTGCAGTTAAGTCCAGTTTTCCCTGAATGCTGGCCAGGACAGATGAACCATTGGTTTGAGTAGGTACAGCCATTCACTTGTATCATCTTGTATAGCAAGCTATCTATTTGAGGTTTTATTTCTGGATACAATGACCGCAACGTTGTGTTGAATGCTCTTGTTGACACAAATGTTTCACCAAGCTTTAAGGCAAGCCCACAGCTTGCATCTTTGTCACCTTGTTAAAAATTAGTTGTGCCTCTTCCTTCTGCAGTAACTTCTGCCTGTATAACAACAATGCTGAATCACATATTTTCTTTAATGCCTATAAGATGCCAAGTGATTGTTCCTAGAAATATTAGGAAATAAAACTGGAAATAAATAATTTTGTCTGCAAAGTCACGTCTTGTTTGATGACTATTACTTGAAGCAATGTTTTGCATCTTCACCTTATCCTGGATTCTTCACTCTGTTACATTTCAGACTCTTTCTAAAATGCAGAGTTGGGGTTTACTATGATTTGGTTTGGATTTGGTTTGGGTTTTGTTTTGTTTTGCTTTGCTTTGCTTTTATTGGCTGAAACCAGCAACCACTGTCTTACGTTTCAGGCTCCTCTTGAGATGTAGTATTTTTATTATTTGAAAACATCAGCATGTCTTGTAAAGCTTGTACTCCTTCCAGGTTCCTTTGTGGTATTCCACTTTTTAAAAGAGGAACCACACTTCCTCCTGGCTTAGAAAAATCTTCATGTTTCCTCAGTGTAGACCTTGTTCCCCTTCCTGGAAAAACCAATGAAGTCAGTAAGTAATATCACACCTCTTGTCAAAGACAGGTCTCCCACAGCTTGCCTATCTGCTTAAGCTAGTCTGCTGTAAACATAGGTGTGAATTAACTTCATGATAATTGTTTTATAACCTTGCCTGTATGGGTGCTCTTAATGCACAATAAGGATGTATTATGCTGCCCTCCCCTAGCTACACCACAGCTAGTAGCTAACCATAATGTCTGAAGATTGTTTTTCGCATGACGTTTTCAAAAGCAATACAAAACTGTAGGAATTATGCAACATCTTAGCCCTACAGCATACAGCTTCTAGCATAGATGAGACATAAGGAAGAGAAGATGGGGTGAGTATCTTAGTATAAACTGGAGTTACCTTCCTGACTGACATTCTCTGTTGTTTACAGGTCGTGTTGGACTGTGGAGGGAGCCAACAATTAAAGACAGGTTGTCACTGGTAGGATTCAAGCTTAATTTCTTAGGATGAAAAAATTTTAAAATCTACTTTCAAATTGATTTAGGTGTCTGTAAAAGTAATAAAACCAAGCAGAGGCATGAGAAACCTAGGCTAAGATGAATGGAGATGGGATGAGAATTAAAATCAGATAAAATAGGCAATAAAAATAAACAATATGGAATACTGTGATTTGGAGGATTTTTAAGAATGGAAGGATTTTTAGGATTACAAACTGATCAGATTTCCTTGCCACAGTCAATGCAGCTTGTGTTGGTTACTTGGACCCTAATAGCTAATGCAGAAAATAGCATGTGTAGACACAAGGACACAGGAAGGGAAGTGTGAGAAGAAAGGGAAGTCCCCAGCTTCATTGTTTTGTGTTAAAATGAAGCCAAATAATCAAAACAGGAGTCATAAATGGAAAGAAGACAAGACAGTCAATAAAACATACATAGCAGTTGTTCCTTATGACTAGTAATTGGAAATGGAGGAACATTTCACCTACTGTGATTAACTGAACAAGATAATGACTTGAAGAAAAAATCAAAATCAATGGATTGTCATTTGTATTGAGAGCAAGCTCTACATCTGAAATTGTGTGGCTGTTTTTTTTTTTCTACTGTCTGCTGCATTGCATCACAGTGAGTCACACAGAGTCTCTTTTCCACACTAATGCCAAGACATGCTGCAGCAAATCAGATGTGGTATGACAAATACAGTGAATCAAAATGGTGCTTACCACTTGTTTAACTATCAAATGTCTAGCACAATTTTTAAGCCATGGCATGGCCTGCTGTGTCAGAGGAATTCAACACTGAGTAAAACATGCTCCTCAGTTTTATGTCTTTTAAGTAACAGAATTATCAAGTTCAAGGTCCCTATGGGTCACTTATTGCAACCCATAAAGTTTTTGCAGTTGCTAGCAGTATGCCCAAAGAAATGTGATATTCAATAAACAGAGACAGACAACATTGAAACCTGGTTTCAACACCTTGGAAACTCTTTAGGATCAAAGCAAGAGGCTACTCAGGCCAGTCAAAAGAGGTTCCCCACTTAGGAATTCCTGGTTGGTGGGTTCTATCAGATAACTCCAGAAACACAAGACACTGAACACCTGCAATGCTCTGCCTGATGCACTGACCTACATGAAAAGTCTTACCAAGGGACCTCCCTGGCTTTCTTCAACCTAACACATATTTCTGAAGACTCTGTCCTCAGCTCTGGGTCTACAGCAACCCAAGGAAAGGACCATCAAGAAGTTAAGCTAGCATGAGTCTAAATGAGTGCCAGTTGGAGCTTTATTAACCTTGAATCATTCTGATGTGGTAATTATTAATTTCTGTTGAAAAAAGAAATATCCTGCCAGGAAATTTCTGATCAGGTCTTCACTCACCAGCAACCTCTTCAGTGCCAGTAGTCCACCGAAGTAAACTTTTGGCAAGTGCGTGTTATTGTCATGGTAAAGTGGTTTCATTCAGAATCAGCTCAGCTAAGAAGAGGATTTACTGATCTGTGTGGACAGGCTGATCTGACCTGTGGGATCAAGAGGGCCTCTGAATTCATAGTTTCATAGAATCACAAAATGGTTTGGGCTTAAAGAAGGAACTTTAAAGACCATCTAGTTCCACTCCACCTGCCATGGGCAGGGACACCTTCTACTAGACCAGATTGCTCAAGGCCCTGTCCAACGTGGCCCTGAACAGTTACATGGAAGTGTTTAGAGGCAGGCTTCTGATTCTTCTTCTGTAGCCTGTCCCTTTAGATGTCAGCAGGTAGCATGCAAGTAATCAACACATCATGAGCCCAGGTCAGTGGAAAGGATCTAAAACAGGTGTTCTGAAGGAACAGCAGGCTTTCAACGACAGTAAGAAGTATACTTTAGAGTCCTCATCCAGATCAGTGAAAAAAAGCAGTTTCTCAGGGAGAAAAACTATTTCTGTGAAGTCAGAGAAACATGATTCCAGAGTCAGCTTCCTCCACTTAACAAGCAGAGCTCTATTTCAAAGCTAACTAGCTCTAAAGTGATAAAGGTAGGTAAGAAAAGCTGTGGACATAGACTCCATCTGAGCAAACAAGCAAAAATTATCACTGAATCACAGATTAGTGACAAAATCACAACAGATAATTCCTGTACAAGATGTATTCTTTTTCATATGGACAGCATAGAGAATCTATACAAGGCAAGAACTAGGAATGCATTCCAGATAAGGTTGGACCAGGTCTAAAACTCTGTGGATTCAGGGATACTGTTAGTGCCTAACATAAGAGAGAGAAGGAGTTCTGAAACAGCAAGTGAAACAACTTTTTATAAGCATGTTTTCAGACTTATCTATCTTCTGACAGTAAATCTTGGCAGTCTTAAAAGTGTTATTTTGCATGGTTTTTGTTATTTTGCATGGGGTTTATTGCTCACATGCCTATTCTCTCCTGAGAAATTTTCTCTCTTTTTTTCTCTCTTTCTCTCTCTCTGCATATATATGTGTGTGTGTGTGTACATAAAAGCAAGTTTTATTCCATAACTTAATGAATGGATAAAGATACTTCCAAATGATATTACTCTGCATTTATCTTACATTAAAATATTTTAGCATACAGCACAACAGCACCTAGTTTATTTTTCTCTCTGAGATCCCACAACAACCAATATTCCAAATGCCTGTTATCAAAATGTTTTTTTTTTTTTTTACATTAGTGGACTGAAAAGCTGTACCTGTCCTTTGACTCTTAAATCACAAGATTTCTCCAAGTAAAAACTGTTTGCAAAAAAATAGTGGGAGGCACATCTGTTGTTTATTTTATCAAGAGTAAGTCAGTAAGAGGAAATACATGTTTCTGAACAGCTGTTGAAAATCTGGGGAAGCTTCAGCTTCTCTGTAAGTGCTGGCTGGAACTTACACTTGCTGAAAATGTATTATAAAACTACTTATTTTGTAGTTATATAACAAAATAAAAAAATTAAAATTTATGTAGAGACATGTATTCAATTTCAGATCAATTAAATAGTCACTCCTTTTGACCTAGAACAAGTTCATTTCTGTAAAAGGTTACCTGATCATGAATGAAGGAAGCTTTGAGGCAAAAAGTAAAATAACTCTATTTTTGTACAAAGGGTTTTCATTTTAGGATATAAAGCAAATATTCTGGCAAACTAGGCACTGGCATCCATCTATGCTGGAGTGTAGTATGGACCAGTAGGACAAGATTAGGGAACAACACAGCTGGAAAGATGGAGCTTAAGATCACGCTGTACACATTTGTTACAGAGAGGGACCTCAATGTAACGCTTATCATGGAATCGTGGAATCAACCTACTCAAGTGATACTCATTGATCTCAGTGTTTTTTTAGTTTCAAAGTTGCTCGTTCAGCTTGTGACTAGTATTGAATCATCCTGTGGTTTGAGGTTTGGGGGAGTTTTGAACAAAGGAAATGTGCACTGTGACCAACACTCTTCAAAAATTTTGATCCGAATTTGTTAATACTTTCCATCAGTCTGAACCAGCAAACTGTGCTAAGCACTGAAACAACAGCACTAAGAAGTCAAGAATTACTAACACAGTTCTCTCATCAAGCAACAGCTCTTCTGAACTAAGAAGCCAGGAATCCCTTGCTGGTACAAGGCAGTATTATTCTTCCAACATAACAGGCAGAGACTAACCAAGGTCTGAAAGTAGGTTGCTCCCTCAAGTTAAATGAAAAGTTCAGTACTGAAAGCCCTTGGAGATTATACACCAGAAAAGGTCATGACACAATACAGAACACACTTCCACAGTGCAGTTACATACAACCTTTCACCTAGAAATCACTTCAGCAGGAAACAAGGAGGATTTTTTGCCTGGGTTTTATATAGCAATATCACATCAGCAACTTGAAGCATATCAAATAATTGCCTATATTACTTCCCTTTTGGAAGATTATACCAGTCCTAAGGCATAATTTGTATACCTGCAAGTTTGCTAATTGAAGATTTTTTTGTCCCTCTGAAGATTCTTTTTTCCACTTGAGAAAGAGTTAAAATATTAGCTGTAGCTACTGAAGCAGTTAAAACAAGCTTGTATAAAAGTATCCTTAAAACCAAGTATAAAGTCTTCCGTGGGGGTGGTTCACCACTTCCTTTGGCTGCCATGCAGGAACTCATTTAGCAGAGAAGATAAAAACAAGAGCTGAGTGCAGAATAATTAGGCACTTGAGTCTGCATCAGGATTTCTTGACACTGTGTGCTGGAGAACAACATTATCAGTTGTTTGTGATGCATGTGTAGGATGCCTCACATATTGGTAATTGTAGCTTGTATATTTCTCTGCAGTATAATTTTGGTTTTATAATGTGCAATGACAATTTATTCCCTGCTTAAGACTTCTGCAAATTTCAGCAGAAAAAAAAAATAATAGAAGAATCCCCTAAATAGGATAGGAATAAACCTCATAAATATTTGTCTTATCTGCAAGAGACATATTTGCAATGATTATTTCTCCAAAAGTCCTTCATATTTGCATCACAACCAAATAAAACATCAGAAATCAGAATACTAAAGATTCATGTCTTCAGTATCTTTTTCATTCTTTTTCATGTTTTGAATTTCCTCTTCATGCTATAAAATAATTGAGGGACGCAGGTGAAGATTTATTCAAATGTTGATTCTTTTGAGGCAAAACCCAAAACATAGTGTTCATCTTTAAGGCAGTCTATGGTTGTTGTAGTGTTTTCAATCCAGACACTCAAGTAAAGTGCAAATTGGCTGGCCCTTTTGGAAAGAATACACTCAAAATCCTACAAAGGCTGGGAAAAGAAAATGAAAACAAACCAACCAACCAAACAGAAACCAACATGGAAATGGAATAAATACTCTTTGGAGAACTAACATTTTTCTGGCCCTTGAGATACGGAAAACTGGATAAATCAGTGTGCTAATGTAAGGCTCTGAATACCTTTGAAATGACAAACCAAAAACCTCCTGCTCAATGAACAGCTTGTGCTCCACCATTTCATTGGAGATAAGGTGGAGCTAAGATGAGATAAAATTTACATGGGAAAAGGAGTTCCCTGCAGCTGGAGAAAGTTAATTACTAGTTGCTTCCTTTAGGTCACAGATCTTCTCTAAAGTTAGAAGATGACAGAGTTTAAAGGAATCATTAACTTGCTCCAGTTCAGAATGATCTGCATGCTGCACAAAGACATGTGACAGCAGTAGGTATAGCCCATACTAAACTTGAGAGGGTGGGAAAGCAGATGGGGTGAACTGATGACGGTCCTTGTCTTGGCATCACTTGACTTTGCCAAGCAGCAGTTCAAACAGAAGAAGATCTGTCATTCCATCGTTGTATTATACAAATAGGCCAGGCTACTGCATTAAATGCAGTATTACTTCCACATAGAAGCCATGGGGAAGAAGTGGGAAGTTCTTTTCAAACCAGTTTATCCTGAAGATATATTCAAAGGTCACCTATAGAAGCCTTGAAGCCAAAGCCTTAGGAAATAAAGGGCAGTCTGCGGCCATCATGTCTGCAGAGAATCGTTAAATAAAAGGAATTTGCATACCACTAGGTGTGAAGCTGAGAGAATTTTTCCTTCTGGAAGGTTTAGGGCAGAACCTACCACTACGTAGTATGATTCTCAGCACACACTTTGAGGAGACATTTCCAAAGGCTTGAAAACAATTTCCCATTCAAGAATTTTAAGAGAGGTTTTTTCCTGAAGCAAGTTATACAACCTGAAGAGTGGATAAAATGCTTTAGTTAGTAATGGATACAGCCTTTCAACCTAATGAAGCTTTGATGTTATATTGTTGCCCATTCAAATTTATGAATAGTTTTTAATTCTATGACCTTCTGTTGCCTTCATGTATTCCTGAATCCAGTTTAGATAAACACACTTTGGAAGACAAAAAAAAAAAAAAAATTAGGTACGTTTCCAACAACCACAATCTGTAGATAAACGTTTTAGGGCACCCCAAGCCTAAGCCACAATCATCAAATTATATGGGCCACATCAAAATAGCTAACTATGAAACCAAAACCATGCTAAGTTCATGATTTTTTAATCATCATGTAAGGGCAGTTGGGCTAACTCCTTATGTAAATCCAAACCCATCTGCCTCCTAAATAAAAGTCTGCAAATCGTTGCTGCCATCTGATACCTGTAAACAAGATGTCCTTCTCCTCAAACATCATCTGTACAGCAGGTGCACTACAGTCAGTGGTGGAATGCACCACGCCAGGTACATCACGTTTGTATTCTTCTAAATCTGAACCTTGTGAACACAGAAATTCCCAAAGCAACCTTTAACAATCTGTTCTGAAACATAAGCAACTGAGACATAAATACTGCAATGTCCCACTAGAGATTATGTGATATTTAGTAGAATTAAACAGAGAACAACGATGATTTGTACCATCAAGGTCAGAAAAGAGGCTGCCCTGTAATCATCTCCACTCTTAAATAAGGTCACCAGAAAGAAGGAAGGCAGCTACAGGCTAGATTTAACTCTGCTCCATTCAACATATTATGAACAGTCACAGAATGAAAGAACAGTCTGTGTTGGACAGGACCTCAAAGGATCACCTGGTCCAACCTTTGATGGGCAAGGGAGCATCTTTGATGTTCAACTGCATCATGAAAACCTCCACTGAAGATAACTTTTCAGTCTTTCCTCACAGGACAGGTTCTCCAGCCCTTTGATAGAGCATAGCTTAGCTCATATGCTATAGCAAGTACAGTAAAGGCAAGTTTAGCACAAAGGAAGAATATGTGGACAAAGGAAGGACAGTTCTGTTATCAGCACAAGTGTCATCACTGGTTGTAAGCCTGAGTATTAAGATGGTTGTCATCACAGGCTTTTCATTAACTGAAATACAAACTTTTGAAAATTGAATCATATAATGATAGAATGGTTTGGTTTGGAAGGGACCTCCAAAGGTCATATAGTCCAAACCCCCTTCAGTCAGCAGGGACATCCTCCACTAGACCAGGATGCTCAGAACCCTGTTGAGCCTTACCTCGAATAGGCCAGGGATGGGGCCTCAACCACCTCCTTGGGCAACCTGTCCCAGTTGTCCACCACCCTCATGGTAAAGAACTTGTTCCTACCATCCAATATAAAACTGCTCTTCTCTAGTGTCATGGTTTGAGGCAGGTGCCTTTTTAAAAAAAAATAGAATTGAGTCCTGCAGGAGGACAAGAAAGGTCCAGGGAATGGACCGGAAAATTGTAACTTTGTTATTCAATCCCTTAATTCTGCTATCTCTTTATAAATTGGCAGCAAGGCCAGCTCCCTTTCTTTCCTCCCTCCTGTCTGCTCTCTGTCAGGAGTCTTTATCTTCTGGTAACATGGGGTCGTATGCCTGTTTATGGCCTTCAGAAGCCTGACTAATTTTCTCCTGCACAATTATGTCTTGCTTAGGCCAGGGAGACAACAAGGGGTGAAGAAAAGGAGCAACTGAGGTTTGTGCTTTAGCCTGGTTGGGGGAAGGTTTTGGGGTTTTTCATGTATTCTGTATATGTATTAAGTGTTAAGGGTTCACATATTCTATATTTTCCTACATATTTTTGAATAAAATGTCTGTGTTTCTTTCTAATGCAATGAGAGAGTCTTTATTTTACTTCATTTGGGAGTGAAAGTGTTTCTGTCCGTTCTTTAAACCAAGATGTCTAATTTCAAACCATTGCCTCTTGCTCTGTCTCTACAGGCCTTTGTAAACAGTCTCTCTCAACCCTTCTTGCAGGCTCCCTTCAGACACTGGAAGGCCACTATCAGGTCCCACTGGGCCCTTCTCTTCTCAAGGCTGAACAACCCCAGCTCCCTCAGCCTGTCCTCATAGTAGAGGTGATCCAGCCTCCTGATCACCTCCGTGGCCCTCCTCCAGACATACTCCATCAGGTCCATGCCCTTCCTGTGTTCATGGCTCCAGAGCTGGATGTGGTACTCCAGATGAGGTCTCACCAAAGTGGCAGAATTGCCTTCTGCAATCTACTGGCCGTGCTTCTCTTGATGCAACCCAGGACACAGCTGGTCTAGCGGGCTGCAAGTGCACATTTCTGCCTCATGTCCAGATTCCCCACCAGAACTCCTAAGCCCTTTTCCTCAGGGCTGCTTTCTATCACCTCATCCTCCAGCCTGTATTGATAGTGAGGATTGTTCTGAATTATGTGCAGGACCCTGCACTTGATTTTGTTGAACTTCATGAATTTCACCTAGGCCCACCTGTACTTCTAATCCAAATCCTTCTGGATGACATCCCATTCTGCTAGCATACCAGCAGCAAGCATCCATCTTTCCTTGTCTGTAGAATTACTAAGACAAGCTGTATATGCAACTTCGGATTTTCCCCTTTTTCCTTTCAAAACACGTTTCTGGAATTGTTATGACCAGGGCTTCTGTTCCATGTAAAGATATTTACATGCTGAAAATCTCCAACAAAAATTTTCTGAGCTGTAATTTTTAACAATGTAGGCACATCCTAGAGGCTGATAGAGGTTTTAGAATAACACAAGGGAGAAAGAAGGAAAGCATTTCAAACCTGTGTGCAGAAGGTATGACACTAACATTTCATTTTGAAAAAAAAACCAAAAAAACCCCAAAAAACAGATATTTGTGCATTCTTTGCAGATTGCTTTGTTAATCCAGCTCTTTCCACATGGGTGGATTCAATACTTGTGTTAGCATAGCTGTGTTCACAAAACTCTGAAAATAAATCCTAGTGCAGAGATGTAACGGTCAAAGGTCAGTCTAACACCACAAACAACGTCTTACCTGAAGACATGAACAGACCAAACTCCTTTTTTTTTTTTTTTTTCATTCATCCTGTGAGGGAATTTGAATTCAAATGTTTCCAAAAAGATTCTGAGGTTGTTCTATACTGAATATTGGAATTATTGGGGTTGGAACTACATGATCCTTGGGGTTCCTTCCAACCCCGACAATTCTGAGATTCTGCAACTGCTCTTCTCCTAAAGAGCATATTGACGTTGTCCTCAGTATCAGCAAAAAGTAGGACACCAGAAACAGTAGGATAGAAAAACCTCTCAGTTTTTGTCCTGAGGTTTTTACAGAGTTCCAGATAGCCAAGAAAGGATAAGAGATACTAAAAATATAGAGTATCCAACTCCTTCAAGCAAGGGAAGTTTTAAGTTCAGATTTGAAAATCTGTAAATTGAGTTAGTAGTTTGAGCAGAAAATTTCTATAGTAATTTGTTCAGATTGTTCTGCATTGGTGTTTCCTTTCCCTAACTGGAAAAAATGTTCAACATCAACTCTTGCATTGTATGGGTTTTTTTTCAGCAGTATCCTATATGCTTATATTTCTTCCAACATTTGTGCCAACGGGAAAAGCAAACCCTTCATAGAAAACAGAATTATAGAAAATAGAATTTTGTTATGAGATCCATCTGTATTAAACTACTGCTGGTATATGAAATACTACATTGTACATACAGGATGTGAAGTGGCTTTCAGATTTGAGATGTATGTTTTTCTTTATCTTCTATTGCCTTGAACCAAGTTCCTCAAACTTCTTATATTCAGCACTCATACATGTTCACCTTCCATAATACTGCTGTTGGAATAAATGAGTATGATAACATTAGTAAAGTCAAATCAAATTAGTCTTAACAAAAATTTACAAGTTTAAGTTATAAATTGTTGCTGGGACAGCAATCAAGATATTGTTGCTATGCTCCAACTCCAACTTCACTCACTCGCTGGCCTTGCACAAAGTTTAGGTTTGATTACATCATAAAGTTGTGATTTAATATTGCACTGAACATATTATACCTTAACCTAAACTCTTTGCCTGTGTGCTAGTTGTATAGTGTTTTGGATGAATTTTTATTTTGAGTTGTTCTCTTTAAGAGAGTACGTTGCTTCTAGCTCACCTTGAGTCTACCTAAGACAAATAATTTTATAAGCATCCTCTTACAAAATTAGTGACCTTGCTTCGCAGTCTGTTTCCACTCAAACAATATTTGAAGAAATACAGACCTGCCTTGAACGTTTTCCACAAGCAAATTCTACTGGCAGTTGCCCAACACAAATTGGATTGAAATATTTGGGTTATCAAAAACAAAAATAAAAACACACAAAAAAAAAACCAAACAAAAAACAACAACCAAAAACCACAACAAAGGCAAACAAACAAACAAATAAAACCAGAAACAAACAAAAAAACCCAGACCAGTGATTTAAGAAGTGCTTGCACAGTACCCAGACGTTCTGTTTCCCACTCTGCCCCCATAGGAGCAAGCTGGGAGGAACTGCTGACCTAAACCAACCAACAAGATACTGCCTTCCATATAATGTCATGACAGCACCAAAAACTGAGCAAAGGGGTTGATGGGGGAGGGAGAAATTACTTGGAGACTGGGCATTGCAAGGTGGTGAGTGATCACCTTTGAACCAACTGTATTGTCAAGGGTTTTTTTTCTTTTTGAAGCAGGTCCAAAGGATAACACAAAAATGGTAAGAATGTTGAAACATCTGCTATGAGGACAGGCTGAGAGAGTTGAAATTGTTCACCCTGGAGAAGGCACCAGGGAGACCTTACTTAAAAGGACCTATAAGGAAGATGGTGACAGAATTTTTAACGGGGCCTGTTGAAACAGGGCAAGGGCTGGTTGCTTTAAACTAAAAGGGAGGGGATTTAGACTGGATCCAAGGAAGAAATGTTTTACAATGAGGGTGGCAAGACACTGGCACTGGTCTTCCAGGGAGGTGGCAAATGTCCCATCCTTGGAACCATTCTAGGTCAGGTTGGATGGGGGTTTGAGCAACCTGTTCTAATTGAAGATATCCTTGCTGACTGAAAAGGGTTTGGATTAGACAACCTTTAGAGGTGCCTCCCAACCCAAACCATTCTATGATCTCCTTTCCTTTGCTCATTAAACTATTCTAATTCATGAATTTTCCAGCTTTTGCTCTTCCTACTCTCTCTCCACCACATGGGGTGCATTGAGCAAGTGGTTGTGTGGTGCTTAGCTGATGGCCCACCATAATGATTTGACACAGAAGTGGGTTTAGCAGTCGGCACAAACTATTTTCATAAGAAGTAATGACAAATTTTATTTCTGACACCATAAGTCCAGACAGCAGACCTCGAATATTGCAAGAGATAATTGTATGTTTACTTCATCTTTGGGCAGGAGACATTAAAATGTGTGGGTGGGATGGACTATTACAATTAGAAGCTTTAAATCAGTACCTGTCATGACAGAAAATTCTTCTAATGGTGGCCTCCAGGTCCTTTGCAGCTAAGAGGGACAATGTAATGGCTACAGTGTCATGGCTACAGAGGAGAGTGATGAGACTGGTGAAGGGACTGGAAGGAAACTCTTATGTGGAGAGGCTGAGGGACCTGGGAGTGTGGAGACTCAGGGGGACCTTATCACACTAAAACTACCTGAAGGGAAGCCATAGTAAGGTGAGGGTCAGGCTCTTCTCCAAGGCAACTTGTGACAAGACTAGAGGGCATGGCCTGAAGCTGCACAAGGGGAGGGGGGAGGGTTAGGTTGGATGTTAGGAAGCATTTCCGTACAGAAAGGGTAATTAGACACTGGAATGGACTGCCCAGGGAGGTGGTGGAGTCACTGTCCCTGGAGGTGTTTAAGGAAAGATTGGATGTGGCACTTAGTGATGTGGTCTAACTAGTGTGGTGGTGTTAGGTCATAAGCTGGACTTGACGATCTCATAGGTCTATTCCAGCCTCAATAATTATGTGATTGTGTGAAATAACAAAAACATTTTGCTTAGAAAAGGTTTGTAGAAGAACATTTTATAGAAGACAAAGTGTTAACAAACCCTTGGATCTACCAATTCATTATTTCACTAATTTTTATTTCTTAATATTCTCATATACAGAAGAAATATAAGAGGAAGGAAGCCATTAGACTGAAAATTATTAGTATATGGAGGATAATGCTCCTCAGTCAGAACTGTAGATCTCCTGTTAATGCCATGCGAGCTGCAAGAATTGCTTTTTAGCTGGTGGCTGTTTGATAGCCTCAGGAATGTTTCCAGTAGAATCCCTGGAGGACAAGTGTCACATCAGAGAAGCTGCCATCAAAGTCAGATATTACCTGAGGTTAATAAATAAACAGTTGAAGCCAAAGCCTGAGAGAAAAAAGATAGCTGAAATATCGAGGAAAGCAAAGAGTGCCTAAGGAAAAAACACTTCAACTCAATAATTGCTAAATAACACTTAACAGTGAAGAAAAATGCACAAAAAGGTCATCCACCATCTGATGAGCATGTGGATTTTTTTTTTCTTAACTGATTGCAGCAGATAATATCAGAGGCATTTGTCTTTGAAAACAAGATATATGATATGATAAATCTGTGACTTGTTTTGTCATTGCTGCACTCAGGCAGGGAATTTAAATGCCAAGATGGTACTTGCTGCTAGTCCTTGAAAACCAATGGCATTGTAAATCAACATCAGGGTTTTTTGCCTCTACTCTCTGTCTCTTCCTCTTATTGTTTCCTTGAACAAGGTGGAAAAATGAAGACTTGCTGCACAGCTGACAGGAACTAAAGAATATACATCCACATGAACGTGCACTACATTCCATCTTGAGCCTTCATATATTGTTTTAAAGACAGAACCCAAACAAAAGAAACATAAGGAACAACAAAAGCTGCAACTTCCTGCTGTCTCCACAAGCCAAGTGCTGCTGTAATGAGCCCAAAGGGCAATTTTTTCTCATAGAAATAGCTGATCAGCTGCACAAAAACAAAGGTCAGGATCTAAACTAACTACCCTATGGCCCTTATCCAGATAAATATCTTACAAAATTGACAAGCAGGTGATAAATGGTTGATAAACCAACGTTACAAGAATAGCATCACAAAGGAGAAAGAAGTTGGATTTTTTTATTTTTATTACTACTCTTCTAACAGAATTAGTCTACAAAATCTTTCTGGCACTTCTAAAGAAAATGAAAATGCCCCAAGGTTTACAGGACTGGCAGATAATCATGAATCAGAAGAGTTAAAAATAGCACTTTTTAGGACAGTCTGCTTCATCCAGTCTGAAGGAGCAAAGGGCTAAATGAGCTAAAGGCAATGTATATACATGTTACAAATGCATGAGGAAACAGAGTCAGATTTTCAGTAAGTACAATATTAATAATAGTGATGATAGTAATAAAAGAAACAAAGACACAAAAAACCAGACAAAAAACGACCACAAAACCCAGAAGATCACAATTATACATTACAGAAGATATTGAGCAGGAGAGATGGAAATTAACAGTATCACTAAAAGGTACCTAAGGCTGCATGTCATTCCTGGAGCAAACAGAAATACTTCAATTTTAGAAGAAGATGAAACAAATCTGAAGAAAATGGATGCATTCCTGCGGGGATATTAGCTTCTGCTTCTTGACTTTGGTTTAAAATATAAAGTATAAAAAGTATTTCTGCTATTTAAAAAACAAAAGGAGGGAAGGATGACCTGCCTTGCATTTACTACTGGTTTCTGTTCTAAATGCAAAGAGCTAGCTGTACTGCACCCAGACAGCTCCTCAGTGGCTAACACAGACACATGAGTTGATTCACCTTCACCCACAGGAATATTTTCTCATTTACTGAAATATGACATTCTAATGTTTAAGCAAGATCACAGTCCCCAAAGCACAAGTCTCAAAGACAAATGATCTTATCAAATGAAGCTTTCACCAATCATGTATAGAGGGTGCCAGTACTTGACAGTGGCAATAAATCTATCTAGGTGGTAAGCTGTGTCTTGCTAACATCTGAAGGCAAGAGCCAAAGCCTACTGAAGTCAATAAACAGCTTTTCAGCATTTTCAACAAGATCTGACCAGGTTGTGGAAGGCTACAGCTGATATTTGGAGATAGGATTCTCAAAGTTTGCTATAAGGTCTACCCAGAGCCTTCTACTTCTTCAGGCTGAACAATCCCAACTCTCTCAGACTGTTCTTACAGCAGAGCGGTTCCAACCCTTTCATAATTTCTGTGGCCTAGTCTGACCCCACTCCAACAGCCCATGCCTCTCCTGTGATGAGAACTTGACATCTGACTCAGTACTGCAGGTGAGGTCCCAGCAGAGCAGAGCAGAAGAACAGAATCCTCTCTTAACCTGCACCTATAGTGCTTCAACAAATATTGTTTACAAGTTGGATCAAAGCAGAGGATTTAAATTCAGCAATTCAGCAATTCTTCAGGATTACTGCAGGAAATATGTACCTTGAAAGAAATTCTGAAACCCAAATCCTCAATGGGATGATGAATGAAATACTGATGTAATTTTCTGTGCAGATTAACCAATGCTGGCTAAATTTAATTTACACTTGTATTGCCTGCTAATCTGCATTCTGCTGCTGCTACAAAATCCTAATTCATATTTTATTATGGCAGTTCAGTGCCTCTGGAAGAAAAGAAAGTCCACATTAGATCAAACAACAGATTTTTTTTTTTTAATCATCACTTCCCTGTGTTTTTCAGGGAACAATATAGAACACATTTATCACTGCATCAGTAAGGGGGCAATCTTCCCATGTAGCTCAATTAGATGAAAATCTGATTTCTACCAGCACAGTGAGTTTGAATATGTCAAAAATAACCACAAGCTCTCCTATGAGATTTTGTAAAGCTGATGCAAATGACATGTCAGTTCTAATGTCTTGCTCTTAGGTAGAGGCTCAAGACATTACCTATAAAATTGTTGTAGTTTTAGAGAGTGGACAGAAGTTCTTTTACCTTTCCCCAAAGAAGCAAAAGAAAACGCTCCACACAAAATCTGAAAGAATTGGAAGTTTCAATGGAAGTACTATTCACAACTATAAACATTCCAAGTACACCAGTTCATATTTAGCCTCATCCCAGCTGTCCCTAATCTGGGCTTTACAAAGATATCACTAGGCCAGAACCTTCTTAAAACCAGCCAGGAGTGCTGGGAGAAGAGAGAGGGAGAAGGGTTAAACTGACTATGCAGCCAGTTTATACAGGGAAGGGGGACGCAGGCTGATGGGAATGAAGTAACAAAAGATTACATTTTTCCAGTGTCCACTCCCTGTACCTTTCTGGTACTTGGAGGACTTCTGTTTCCTATGGCTCTTAAACCCATAACAAAAATGTATGACAATCTGAGGAAAAACTAGGTATTTTTTAAAGTTACTAAGAAAGAGCTAGCATCTCTTGACTAAAAGCCTATACTGTGTCACCCAACTGAAACCTGCTCTCAAGATTCAGATACATTTCTTTCTCTGTGCTCCTTTACCATGAACTAGGACTCCTCTGATTATATCCAGAGGAGGATTCAAGTGTGGCATTCACCGTGGCTGTATCCAGCTTCTTCCTTTCAACACAGCCCACCCTAAGCCTCAGAGGAACGTGGGCAAACAACCAGACATTTAGCAAAAGCCAAACACATCTTCCTGTATTTGCCACAGGGCGCTGGGCTGTTACCACATAGCTGCGTGGGTGGCATGTAAGGCTACCAGCTGTGACCCTCGTGACCTGGCAGCCTTATTTTACTGCTGTGGGTTGTGGAGCAGCAGCTGTTGTTGGGTGCTACAATTCCCAGCCAGACTTGCCAGTTGTGACTGATAAATAATCCAAAGAGGACTTTCTAGGCTGTTGCTGTGAAATGAAAAAAGTCACTTTTAAGCCACTATTTATTTCATTACTTTTTTATTACTCTTGTCTACTTGCTT
Source organism: Indicator indicator (assembly GCF_027791375.1). Classification (NCBI taxonomy): domain Eukaryota; kingdom Metazoa; phylum Chordata; class Aves; order Piciformes; family Indicatoridae; genus Indicator; species Indicator indicator. Next base: position 3,743,359 of record NC_072053.1, on the reverse strand, counting down.
GTTTGTTCAAAGGCATCCCTTTCATTAATAATGGAAAACTTCATAACCTTAGCATACTTCATTTTCATGCAGCGAAGTTCTTGGAGTTGATGTTCTTCTGATATCCTATATGCAACTCTCTCTATTTATATATTTTAAGTCACTGAAGCTCAGATGTAGAATGAATCCTGAAAGATGTAAAATCATATCACCAGTTTAAAACTTGCAAGAAGATACAGAATTGTTTCTTTCACAGTGGCCAGAGCAACATTCCCATAAACTACTTTGTGGGTTTTACCGATCCCATATACTTCATTTCACACACACAACTTTCATATGTGCTTTACTTCTATTTTTTTTTTTTACAGGAATATGCTCTCTGAACCAAAACCCAAATATTATCACATACATAACTAGAAACGCAAGACTACAGATAGCAGTTTAACTGGATGAGAGACAAGAGAAGGATGTTATAAAGAAGAAAAAGACCAGCAATGATTATTTGATAGTGGTTTCCACACCCATGTAAAGCAACAAAGGATGCCTGCACAGCAAACAATCCTCCACAAGGATAATCACCTTCAAGTGATGGAGAAAATGGTGACATTTTAATCTTGCATTGTGACAGAACCGAGGTTGATCTGCACTGGGTGAAATGTTACAAGGACAGCAAGAAGGGCAGCCTCATCTGGGGTTTGAAGGCACCTAGGAGTCTCGACTGATAAAGTGAGTGAACGAGGGCCACAAAGCAGATAAGCAATAATGCACTAAGGTCTCCTTTCTTTCTACAGAGTCAATAACTTTTTTGTTGAGAACTTGTCTTCGTGTTGTACTCCGTTTATATCGATTTAGACATAAAAGAGCAAGGGAGGAAGGAAGGCATAGGAGAAGTACACCTTTAGGCACTATGCATTGCAGATTTTATAAGAGCTGCGGAACAGCAAGCAAACAAACAAAACACAGTGCAGTAGTTCTGATAATCCAGGGTCCAGGAGGGGGGGAAAAGTCTTCTTAGTCCTTTTGTTAGTGGAATCTCTTCAAATAAAACCTGGTAGCTTTAAATACAGGGCTGTCACAGTCTTTATCTCCTTCCAGCCGATATTCATAGCTATAAACATCCATCTCTCTCAGATCCATATTGTTGTTTTCAAGGCATTTAAACACTGTATATTATTAAGCCATATATCTAATTGTACGTGACAAGGTTAATTTATTACCTTGATTGCTAGGCTTAGATAAGAAAGCGTTTTTTTTCCCACACAGGTGCATTCGGTATTTTCCCAGTATTCATTCCAAGCAGCTTATTGAAGATCCAAAATTGAAAAGGACAAGTAACATTAGTAAGGGCTTGGTTCTATGTCCTCAGTGTATTTTTTAATAATAACCTGCACTAATAGCCTTTTAATATATATCAGCCTTTCCAGAGCACTGTGAATACACTACTGATGCAAAAGACTCTGCAAAAAGAGGAATAGTAAAAGCACCTGTTATTTTCTTTTTTCCTATAGCCTGAGGACATACCTAATTGCTTCATTGTTTTCAACTATGAAATCAAAAGACATGAACTATTGCCTAAGAGATGCTAGTGAATACTGATGTTGTATGTTATAAAATCTTGAAGGTTTCAGTTAATAAAATATTTTTGTTGAATATGTCAAATCTGAACTGAAGCTCCAAATGAGGTGTGAGTAACTAGTAAAGTGCTGAAGGCATCTGCTGGAATCTCAGGTGGCTGCCTAGCTCTCTAGGATTTGAATAAAAGCTGCAAAAATTCTTTTTATCTGGGATGAAGAGAGAAATACTGTTACTGAAGTACATGAGAAAAAAAAAACAAAAGAGGTGTTGTGTTAAACTACACAAGCCCTGGAATAACTAAATAAAAAAAAAAAGCAGAACTTCTAGAATCTTTAGACTGATGGAAAAGGGTACACAGTAAATTCATGTGAGCACAAGTGGCAAAAAGAATTTTATTTTCTTTGTTTTTCAATTATCTTTTCTCCCTTTCAGAAAGTAAACTGAGAATTAAACTGAGATAGAATTCTTCAGATTTTAAGCTGTAACACACAGTAGTCATAAAAAAAATCTGTCATGTATAATTAAAAAAAAAAAAGTATGACCAGGTGCATGTTACTTTTATAAATTTTGACCTAAGAATGTTAAGAAGGAAAATAATGAAACAAATTTAAAGCAAAAAGTCCACAAAAGAATTTTTTTTGTTGATGTGGTATCATTGCAGGGAAGCCTAAATATGGATGCTGTAATTTACATAGATAGAAAACCTCAAACTTCACTTTGTATTAATCTCTAGTTTTCTATTTACAAAAATGTAACAAATAATGTTCATATGGTTAAAAACAAGAAATCAAAACAATCCAAACTGAAACTTATTAATTTCAGGGTGTTATTGAAAAGATGAATTTTACTGAATATCATTAAATTCTATGCAAGCCACATTCTTTTTTTCTCTCACTGAATGCCAGGCATAGAGATTCAAATATGCTTTCATTGTACAGCAGCTGTACCAGCTCTTTGTCTGTGTTTTCATGGTTTCTTTCGGTCTACGTTTTCTACATTTTTAGGCTTGTAAGTAAAAGCGTAAACGAAGAAATAAACAGAGTGCAATGTTCATAAATGGGTTTCACACACAAAGAAAAGAGCTGCTTTATTTAACTCTTCTGGATTGTTCCTTAGAATCTGTTTTGATGATGTACAGCTCTGAAAATTGCTCCCATGGCTTTTCAGCAGAGGAACCGCACTATTGTTGAGAGGTTTAATGATCCTTTCACTGAACCAAATATTCTTCAGTTGTAAGAAAATAAGAGATTAACAGCGAAATAAATAGCATGCTGAAAACAACAGGAACAAAAAAGCTACTAGGAAATATCCCTTTCACAGTCCTGAAGGATGTAAAAGCACACAGGCTCTAAGCTTAGGTCTGTCTATTAAAGGACACAGTACTATCTGCGGAGGAAATGAGATGAAAAGCAGTGAATGCATCTTCACTTATTGATAAGGCTTTTCCCTCAATGGAGATCTAACATCTCATTTGTTTCACAATGAAATGATGATTTCACTGTTTAATGCAGTGTACCACAGGTTCCATTGCCTTCAGGAATCTTTTACTTCTGACACTAGATGTTGCCTCCATTTTCTTTCTCCTTCCTTTCAATTCAGTTATCAAGGAACAGATGCCTGGTCCAGTAGAATATTGATTTCCTTCTGCTAGGGGAAGATTTTTATATGTAAAGAAAAAGTTACAAGATAACAGTAGAACTGTTCCTAAGGACTACAGACTCGAAAAGTCCAGAAATCTGAAAAAAATATTTTCACATGTAAAAAACTTTAGAGTCTACCTTCCGGACTCTGATTCAAGTTTCTAGGCTGAGCTGCAGAATACCTGTCCTAAATTTGTAGGCTGAGGATATGCTTATGGGATATGTACATCAAAGACAACCGAGTCTCTACTCATAGTTATACTCGCAAGCTGCAACATTTAAAATAATGCTATAAGCACCTGTAGTTTTATACTTCAAAAAATCTCCTCTTGTAATGTTATCTTGCACAGAAGTGATGGCAATATAATTATATTTACATGAACACTGAAATAACAATGGGAAAGGAAGCAACTTTAACACCTCTTGACTGGAAGATGGGCGAATGTGTAAGTAAAGTCTAGACAAGATAAGCATCAGTTGTTAAGCAGCTGAGGTAGGTATGAAGCACAAAACACTTTCCTTAAAGAGAAAATTATATATCAAAAGGGAAGGTTGAGTGGTGAGTTACACAGAAAAAAGCATTTAAAGATTGCACTGTATATTTGCTTAATTGTATAGGACCTTTGGTATACAAAAGGCAGCTGAAAACACTGCAGGAGAAGGGAGAGCAGGGACACTGCAGGAAATCAGCAGTTTGGTACTATCCTACCGCTTTCAGTTTCTCTTGCTGTCATTAATATTGTTGTTGCTGCTATTATTATTAACAACAATAATATCAGTACTCTTAGTGGTAAAGAAGTTTAACTGGTAGTGTGCATTGAATTTGTTTAACCTGAGCCCACCTGATTTACTTAACAGGTTTTTTGAGCTCTTTAAGATTACTTTTACTGTTGCTATATACAACAGCATTTCCCTGCCAATCTGTTGGACAGAAAACGTCAATTTAGTCACCAACATAACTCCAGTAAGTCAAATAACAATAATACAGAAATCTACAGTAATATATAAAATACATCTTGCTTCAAAATTTTGTCTTTTTTTTTTCTTTTTTTTCCCTGCCCAGAGATTGCAAGGACATGCATTTGAAACAGAAAAAAAAAAAAAAAAAAGAGAGAGAGAGAAAAATAACTCATGGTAACCAAACCACAAAGACAGGAACGTGATGGAAATTACATTCTGAGACAGACCCTTAATGACTCAGACATTCTGAATTACTCTTCAAAAGGAAGTGGTTATTTCTGTATGGGGGGAAAGGATATCAACCCTCACATGACACTTCACTGTATTTGCTCTGAGGGCTCTACTGAAGTTCCGTACTACTGTCAAAAACATGCACAGTTTTCAACATTTCTCAACATTGCCACGGCAGGAGTGGGAGAACAGACCCTACATTTGTGTCGTGCAGGCAAAACTTGAGTTTTGGTGTTCCCTTTTGGCAGTGGGACTAACAGAGTATAGAGGGACAAAATACAGAGCTGCCCAAGGGTGAGAATGGAAGGGAGATGAACACTTGTTTTATTGAACTTAAGTCATGCAGGCAGCCAGTTTGGTTGCCCAGCATTTAACGTCTTTGTTAACACTCAACAGCTGCCTTAATCAGAGATTTAACACAACTGAAGACTTGCCTTTCTCATTCCTACCCAAATTCTCTTAATCCTAAATTTAACTCTAATCTTCTCCTTCAACAAAAAATTTGTATCGTCCTTTCTTTGTCTGTCATTAGCCCAATGAGAAAGTTCTGACTTTAAAAGGGAACCATCATCTTATGATGAAAGATGGTTATTCCCTCTAACTATTCAATTATTTAAATAGAAATAGGGTCAAATGATAGAGCAATGGGACAGAGTTTACCTTCTCCAGCTGAACCTCCAGCCTTTTGGATTTCAAGTGCTAAATATCGTAGTTTTGATATGGATGGAGGTCTTAAAGTCTCTCTTACACATAGATTTAGAGAAGAAAAGTCATGCATTTATTCTCCATCATTCAGAGATGAACTGGACGCTGAAGAAAGACCACAGTAAGCTAACATCATTGTAGAATTTTGTATTATCTGGCTTTAACTCCAAAGTAAAGTGTCAAGCCAGTTTGTTGGTTTTTTTGTTTTTTTTTTTTTTTTTTTTTTTTTTGTTTTGGTGGGGTTTTTTTGTGTGTGTGGGTTTTTTTTTGTGTGTGTGTTTTTTTTTTTTTTGTCTTGGGACATTGCATTTTTATACCTGACTTCTTATAAGAACAGGTAATAACTCACTGATTCAGTGCTTGCCCATTGTCAAGTCATATGAATGGAGTTAGCATCTTCTGGATGGTGGGGCAGAGTGCAACCTCAATTTGCTGATGATACCAAACTGGGAGGAGTGGCTGGTATTCTGAAAGGTCAGATTGTTCACCAGACAGAACTTCAGCAGGCTGGAGAAGTGGTCTGGCAGGAATATCACACAGTTCAACAAGTGCAAAAATACTCTACCTGGGAACAGCCCCAGGCACCAGCATATTCTGAGGCCACACAGCAGGAGAGTAACTCTGCAGTAAAAGACCTAACAGTCCTTGTGGGCTGGAAGTTGAATATCAGCCAGCAACATAGTCTTGCAGCAAGGAGGGTGAAAGATATCCTGAGCTGCATCAGAAAGAGTGTTGTCAGAGGTCAAGCAAGGTAATCCTTCCCTTCTATCCAGCACTACTGAGTCCACAAATAAAGTGCTTTGTCCAGCTCTGAGCTCCCCAGTTCAAGAGAGACATAGACATACTGAAGACAGCCACAAGAAAGAACACAGCCCAGGTCAGCAAGGCCAGCAGAAGGCACAAGTTAGTCTTGCAGAGCGAGGAAGCTGAAAAGAGAAAAAGTTAGTTCACCCAACTAATTCTTATGGTAGATATCTGTCCAATGGGATTGTTTAGAACTATCATTATTTTCCTTTTTACACCCAATAGTAATTTATTTACATTCTACTTCTTTCTGTTCAAGATCTGTGGAAAATTTTCTAGGCATAGCCTGAAACTACTGCACATCTGTCTTCTTCACCACCAGAACTCCCAAGTCCTTTTCCACAGGGCTGCTTTCTATCACCTCATTCCCCAGCCTGTATTGATAACAAGGATTGTTCCAGCCCAGGTTCAGGACCCTGCACTTGTTCTTATCGAACCCCATGAGGTTCACCTGGGCACACATCTCCAGCTTGTCCAGGTCCTTCTGGATGACATCCCATCCCACTGGCATACCGACACAGCTGAGATCTGGGACTATTTAGCCTGGGGAAGAGAGGGCTTGGGCATGAATCTTATCTCTCCCTTTCTCCCTCATTCCCTCTCCCTCTCAATCTCTCTCCCCCTTTCTCTATCTCTCGCTCCCTCCCTCTCTCTCTTTCTCTCTCTCCCTCCCTCTCTCTCTTTCTCTCTCTCTCTCTCTATATATATGTAAATATATTCATATATTCCTGTAAGGAGGGTACAAAGAGGATGAAGCCCTGGCTCCATCAGTAGCAGGGCTCTTTTCAGTAGTTTGGAGTGAGCGAACCAGAAACAATGGGCACAAAATGAAAAGCATGAAGCTCCAAGTGGGCATTTCAAACCACTTTTTTCACTGTAAGGTGACCACACCCAGGCACGGGTCACCCAGAGAAACTGTGGAGTTTCCCTCCGCAGAGATACTTAAAGATCATTTGGACACAGACCTGGGAAACTGGTTCTGGGTGGCCCTGCTTGTCTAGGGAAATTGGACAAAGTGGTTTCCAAAGGTCCCTTTTTAATTCAGCCATGCTGTGATTCTGTGAAAGCACATGAGGAAGGATATAGGAGAGTACTGTGGAGATGGGAATAGAGGATTACGTGTGATGTAGGTGAAAACAACAACAACACCCCCCCACACACCCCCCCTCCCCTCCAAAATAACTACTGTTCAGCTCTTTCTATCAAATATGAAACATACAGCTCAGGACAGCAAGGTTCTTAAGTAAACACATGAGAGTCATAAAATGGCAGAATTGTGATTAATGGTTAAAACTTTTTCTAAGTGTCCAAACTTTTTCTGTGTGCCTCATATATCATGAGGCAGGTTATTAAATACATCATGCAGTTCCTTCCCTGCTCCTTTTGGGACTTTATTACACTGCTGTATTTTTGCTCCAAGTTGTAAATTAGGCTGGTGAAATTTGAAACAAGGAAATGGTTTCAATGAATTACAATTATAAATACATAGCTCAGAATACAAGGTATTGTAGAATTAGTTTTTACAGCTAAACTCTTCATTTTTTTTTTAGCACAACTTTTTCCCTTTCAGCTTCATCTCCCAAAACACCCACAGAAGTGGGTTCTCTCTGTTTTTCACTAGAAACATCAGGTTTTCCCTTGTGTCTGCTAAAAGCAGGGTGTATTTCACTCTCTGAATGGCTAGATTTCCTCTTCTGTGTAGGAACTGATATTTCAATCTTATGTTGTAAAGTAAAACTCAAAGTTAAAACATGTACTTGGGAAAATTAATGTTATCCACATCATAAAGAACTGAAAGAAGGGGAAAGGGCAATTTTATTTTTTTTGTTTTCCTTTGAAGAGCAACAAGATAGACTAAACCAAATTCACAAAACGCAAAGAATGGAAACAAAAATCTCTATCTTGTTTGATTAGCGGTTGGTTATTTTAAGAAGGATGTGTCTGAATAAACTTTTCTCTTTTCTGCAGTATTAGATCTTACTGGACAAATGAAACAGTAAATAATTGTAATAATCCAGTACTGCAATAAAAGTGAATTAAAAAGCAAAACATAAAAGCCTGTAAATGTAAGACTTTTACTTCAGAATTACATGAATATCTGAGCAGCAGTCAGAGATAAAAATTCTAGTATGTCCTGTAAATTACTGAGATTTTCAATGAAAAATAACACTTTTGTTCACTGGAATAATAGCCAATAAAGGAAGGCTATGTATAACATCATCAAGGCCTTGAGTTTTTACTGAGAATTACAAAGCTGATTTAAGGACATTCTCAAATAAAGGAATGAACTAATACAGTAGCTTCAATGACAGCTTCTTCTAAAGCTATAGATTAACAGTATGAGATAAAATAAATGTCAGAAGATCAGCAGAAAAAAAATTCTTAAAACAAATGCTTTTACACAGGTTTCTGCCATTTTTTAGTATCAGCCAACACACCTTCTAAACAAGAAAACTTCACAAGAAAGTGCCACACTCATTGTATTCCTGATTCAGCCTCTCTTGGTCAGGTAATATGTACTAGGACAGAGGAAGGATAGAGGGAAGTAGTCACCAGGATTTAAGATTGTGTTTTCAGACAGTGGCCGAGCTGTGCCACACAAGCAGAAGCAGATTGTTCAGAGTTAACTCAGTTTTCTCTGCATGGCATCTCTGCTTTGCATAGGAGCTAGCTTCCTCAGCAGAGTCTCACTGCAGTGAAAATACAAACACTCTGCAGCCAACAGGGCAGCTGCACTAAACCCTATCTGTATCATGACCAAGAGCTAAAGAGAAATAGATAAAGAACGTTACTTTTCCTTCCCTGTGCATACCTTAAAATACATTTCAGGCATTTGTTATATCATATATGAAATAATTTTACCAACATTTGTTCATTAAAAAAAAATATTAACGCTTTAGACATTGATTAGATGTGGAATACTGTTTCTTTTATAACAATAGAATTAAGTTCTAACTGCTGAAACCAGAAAATTATATTTACATCAGTCAGCCAAATGAATTCCTAAGCAATAGTAGCATACAGATTTAAAGTAGTTTATCCAGTTCCCTCTTTCTCCTTCTTGGTTATCTCTTTTTGACGTACTTTCCTACCCCCTGTGCTCACAATGTACTCATTTTTTATTCTTTCCAAGTCACTCTCAGATAATGTGGAATCTCAAGATATTAAATACTTTATTTTTGTAGGCTACTGTTAGAATTCCTAGTGCCAGTATAATAAATATCTGATAAATGGATGCTTTATTCTTTCCTTCTGAACTGATTAGTAAGACTCAAAAGGATCTGAATGTTAGCAAGATTAACTAATCCAGTAGCCTAGGACAATTAAGTTACTCTCCTGTTCTCATGCCTCTAAACCCATAATTATTCAGGTCTTCTCACATATTGATTTCAGAGAGTCTAACTTACCCTCAGATGCACATATTGATATGCCTCAGTGTTTTATTTCACTGCATAGTATTTGAGTGTTCTCACATAAGCTGTTTTGCTGGGATTTTGTAGTTCAGATAGACCTCTATCCAACGAGTACAGATGTATAGATGTTTGCAATCAAATAACTTTTTTTTTCCTTTTGGAAGGCAAGACTGTGACATTTGAACGTATCTTTCAAACAGTATCATGGCTTGTTTCAGTTTCTGCTCTTACAACATTCTCTTCTTTTGTTTTGATGCAAATGTCAGCCAATTTGACATGTGTAAAGAAATACAATGGCCTGTTACTAAGCAGCTTGTATTCTTTGAACCAGAGGCACACTGATCTACATTTTCACAAAACCCAAATGCATAATTATACATTCAGAAGGCATGATCAATTGTGTGACACACATTGTGTGTAGCCACAAGCTAGATTATATGTGATTTTCACTACAGCAGACAGAAAAGCTGTGGATCAGACCCTTTTGAGCACACAGTTTAGACAGCTTATGTAAGAGTGGAGCCATAATACTATTTTTATCTATATTGAATGGAAATCCATAGAGGTTGGAAATGTTTCCTAAAATACATTCAGGCTTTGACACTTTGCTTTACTCGAGTCAGAACAAAAACCTGGGTTGGCTTTTTCAAATTCTCTGAGAAAGAAAATTTAAGGAGAAAAAGCTTGGGGCTGATCAAACCTCTTTGTTCTCAAAGTACATTTTATCTGCTGTGCAGTATGAAAATTAAAGTGGAACCAAACTATTTCATATGAGTACAAACATTTCTTTCCAGAAGCAACATAATCTTGAGCAGTCAAATCCAGGACAACTCAGTAACCATACCAGTTACAGAACACAAAGATGTGACAGTGCTCCCAGAAGCTTTAAAAATGGTTCAGTATTGACCATTTTGCTTAATGACTCTGAATTGACTCTTTTAAATCGAATGGGTCTCTACTGGAACATTGTTATGGGATTTTGTTCCTTACTTTAGCTAAATAGGTATTATGAAAGGACACATTCCAGACATATTTCTTAGACAGCTGCTCTTTATCTTCCATTTCTATGAGTAGTGTGAAATACACAGTTCTAGAAAGACATTCTAAGAAAGATTGCTTAGAATAGGTTAAAATAGAAAAAAATTCACAATTTAAAAATGCTGAGACAGTTTAAACAGGGACACTGATACAGCAGCCATCACGGAAACCTGGTGGGATGACTCCCACAACAGGAGTATGGGTACCAGCTTTTCTGAAGGGATAGGCAAGGAAGAAAAGGTGGTGGAGTGGCCTTATATGTTAGGGAGGCATATGAAACTATGCAAATTAATGAAGGTGATGATAGGCTTGAGTCCTTATGGGTAAGAATCAGCAGTAAGGCCAGCAAGAGTGATATCGTAGTGGGAATCTGTTATAGACCACCCAACCGAAGAGATAGATGAAATTTTTTATAAGCAATTGAGAGAGGTTTCACAGTCACCACTCCTTGCTCTCCTGGGAGACTTCAACTTCCCAGGTGACTGCTGGAAATACAATACAGCAGGGAGACAACAGTCCTGAAGTTTCCTGGAGTCCATGGAGGACAATTTCCTGACACAGCTGGTAAGGAAGACAGCCAGGGAAGGTGCCCTCCTGGACCTGCTTCTTGTGAATAGGGAAGAAATTGCAGGGGAAGTAAAGGCTGGAGAGCATCTAGCGCTCAGCGATCATGAGATGATTGAATTCTCTATCCTTGGGAAAACAAGGAGAGGGGTGAATAAAACTGCCACCTTGAACTTCCAGAGGGCAAACTTTGGCCTGTCCAGGAGACTGATTGACAAAGTCCCTTGGGAGGCCACCCTGAAGGATATAGAAGTCCAGGAAGGCTGGACATAGTTCAAGAGGGAGGTCTTAAAGGCTCAGGAGCAGGCTGTCCCTGTGCTGAAAAATGAGTCAGTGGGGAAGGCATCAGGCCTGGCTGAATAGGGACCTTTGGCTGGACCTCAAGAACAAAAGGAGAGTCTATGGCCTTTGGAAGAGGGATCAGGTCTCTCATCAGGACTATAAAGATGCAGTGAAGCTATGCAGGGAGAAAATTAGGAACACCAAAGCACAGTTAGAGCTCTACCTAAACACAGCCTTTAAGGATAATAAAAAATATTTCTATAAATTCCTTAACAACAAAAAGAGGACTTGGAAAAATCTCCATCCTTTATTGGATGCAGAGAGAAACATAGCAACTAAGGATGAGGAGAAGGCTGAGGTGCCTACTTTGCCTCAGTCTTTAGCACTGGACACCCAGCCTCATGAACTAGGAGTCAGGGAGGGGAATCAGAATGAGGTCATCACAGTAAATGAGGAAGTGGTCAGTGAGCTGCTACAGTGCTTAGATGCACACAAGTCTATGGGGCTGGATGGATTACACCCAGGGGTGCTGAGGGATTGGCAGATGTGCTCACCAAGCCACTTTCCATTATTTACCTGAAGTCCTGGCTGCCTGGTGAGGTCACAATGGACTGGAGAGTAGCAAATGTAACATCCATCTACAAGAAAGGAAGAAAGGAGGATCCAGAAAACTATAGAACTGTCAGCATGACCTCTACCACGGAAGGTCATGGAGCAGATCATCTCAAGCACCATTACACAACACAGAGAACAACCAGGGGATCAGGCCCAGTCATCATGGGTTTATGAAGGGCAGGTCCTGCCTGCCCAACCTGATCTCCTATAACAAGATGACTTGACTATTGAATGAGGGAAAGGCTGTGGATATTGTCTACCTAGACTTTCAAAAAGCCTTTGACACTGTTCCTCACAGAATTCTTGTGGACAAAGTGGCTGCTCGTGGCATGGATGAGCACAGGCTCTGCTGGATAAAGCACTGGCTGGGTTAACAGTCCCAAAGAGTGGTGGTCAATGGAGTTAAATCCAGCTGGCAGCCAAGTGGTGTTCTCCAGGGCTCAGTGTTGGGACCACTTCTGTTTAACATCTTTACTGATGACCTTGATGAAGACATAGAGTGTGTCATCAGTTAAGTTAGGTGGCAGTGTTGGTCCGCACCAGGGTAGGGAGGCTCTACAGAGGGACTTGGATGGATTGGATCCATGGCCAGCCTTAACAGGATGAGGTTCAACAAGGCCAAATACCGGGTCCTGCACTTGGGTCACAACAACCCCAAGCAATGCTACAGGCTTGGGGAAGCGTGGCTGGAAAGCTGTCTGGCAGAAAGGGACCTGGGGGTTCTAATCGACAAGCAATTGAATTTAAGCCAGCAGAAATGCTGTGCCCAGAAGGAGTAGGGAGGTGATTGTCCCCTGGTACTCAGCTCTGGTGAGGCCACACCTCAAGTATTGTGTCCAGTTTTGGGCACATCAATACAGGAGAGATGAGGACGTGCTGGAGCCAGTGCAGAGGAGGGCAATAAAGCTGTGAAGGACCTGGAGAATAAATCTTATTAAGAGTGACCAAAGGAACTGGGGTATCAAATTTTGGGCTCCTCAGTTCAAGAGGGACAGGGATCTACTTGAGAGAGGGCTGTGAGGATGATTAAGGGACTGCAGCGTGTGCCCTGTGAGGAGAGGCTGAGAGCCCCTGGGGCTTTTTAGTGTGGGAAGGAGAAGACTGAGAGGGGATTTAGTAAATGTTATTAAATGTCTGATGGCTGGGTGTCAAGAGGGAGGGTACAGGCTCTTCTCAGTTGCACCTTGTGATAGGACAAGGAGCAATGGATGGAAACTACAGCACGGGAGGTTCCACCACAACACGAGGAGGAACTTCTTCACTGTGAGAGTCACAGAGCACTGGAACAGGTTCCTCAGAGGGGTTGTGGAGTCTCCTTCTCTGGAGACTTTCAAGACCCATATGGATGCATTCATATGTGACCTGTGATAGATTCTATGGTCCTACTCTGGCAGGTGGGTTGGACTCAAAGTTCTCCGTAGGTCCCTTCCAACCCCTAACATCCTGTGATCCTATGGTCCATACTCCAGCCCTCCCTTCCCCAGAATACATAGTCCAAGGTCTCAGCTACATCAATATACTAGAAGGACAGAGTGTCATGCAGAAGGACCTGGACAAGCTGGAGAGGTGTGCCCAGGTGAACCTCATGAGGTTCAACAGGAGCAAGTGCAGGGTCTTGCACCTGGGCTGGAACAATCCTCACTACCAACACAGACTGGGGGATGAGGTGACAGAAAGCAGCCCTGAGGAAAAGGACCTGGTGATGCTGACAGACGTGAACAAACAGTGCGTGCTTGCAGCCCAGAAGTCAGATAGCATCCTGGGCTGCACCAAAAGATGCGCTGCCAGCAGATCCAAAGAGGCAATTCTGTTACTTTTCTCTGCTCTACTGAAACTTCACCTGGAGTACTGAGCCCAGCTCTGGAGCCCTCAACACTGGAAGGATGTGAGCCTGCTGGAGCAGGTCCAGAGAAGGGTCACAAACATGATCAGGGGGTTAGAATGCCTCTGCTGTGAAGATAGGCTGAGGGAGCTGGGATTGTTCAGTCTGGAGAGAAGAAGGATCCAGGGGAGCTTAATAGTGGCCTTCCAGTATCTGAAAGGGGCCTATAATAAGGCTAGAGAGGGACTATTTACAAAGACCTGTAGTGATAGGACAAGGGGTAATGGTTTGAAATTATCAAAGGGTAGATTTAGATTGGGTGTTAGGAACAAGTTCTTTATTATGAGCATGATGGAACACTGGAACAGGTTGCCCAGGGAGGTGCTTGAGGCCCCTTCTCTGGAGATATTTGGGGTGAGGCTCAACAGGGCTCTGGATAATCTGATCTAGTTGAGGATGTCCCTGCTCACTGCAGGCAGGTTGGACTAGATGAGTTTTGGAGGTCCCTTCAAGCTCAAAACATTCTATGATACTGTAATTTATTGATTCCAAACTACAGATGCTCATTCCTTTATCACTGCTGATACCAAACAGGTTCTAACTGATTTGACATGGGCAGTTCTACTTCTGATTGTTATGGTGGTGTGTGTAGCCACTAAAGTGGCAGATTTCTTTTGCAAGGCTTTTAATAACTGACAAAAGAAATTTGCAAATATGCAGTTCTGCAATCATATTTATACAATCAACAGAACCAACACTCTATTTATCTAAATTGTCATAACTACTAGGGTGCCCAGAAAGGATGGCCCGACCTTGAAACAACCAGATGAGAGTTCGGACTGGGATCTGAGCAACCTGAGCTGGTGGGAGATATTTCAACCCTGAAAACAATCCAGGTTGGGCTGGGTAGAGCTGTGAGCAACCTACTTTGTTGACTGCAAGGGAGGTTGAAACTAGATGACTTTCAAAGGTCCCTTCCAACGCAAAGTAGTCTGTGATCCTATGATTCTATACAGAGTTCTTACATATTAGTTCATTTAAGAGTTTATATAAGAGCTTATGTATATTAAAGTCTGATTGTCTTTGTAAGTTTCATTGGGTTTATTTCAGGTTACCCTAAAAATCCTGCAAACTGAAATTTCCAGGTACCCTCACTTGTTCATTATATCAGAAAAAGACTGGCTTGTTAGAGAAACTTGTCCAGTCACCTGGTCATGACTTCAGCAATACAGCTAGCATAAGTAACATTATTTTATGAGGGAAGCTGTCATTCTCTGCTACCAAGTGGGCAACACATTTGTTCTTTTCGCCTCATTATCAGTCCATGAAGGTTCTCCGCACCAAGCAGACAAACCAAACATTTCTTCTTCCCCTCTATCAAAGTTTCTGGGTGCAGAATGATTACTACCTTCCTCACTGGCCTTGAAAGTCCCAGGCACCCAGCCAGTTCAGCACTGGTGATGGACCTGGCACAAAGGAGGGAACTGTAACAGCACAGAGCACCATCCACAAAATCAAATCCCAAGGGGAAACTTGGACCTGAACCACTGCTGAACATTGAGACCCAGGACCCCCATGCCCAGGGACACTCCCAGCATCTGTGGCTGCCTCCAGAGACCAAGGGAGTGACTCATTTGCTGTTACATGATTTAAGAATCCTGTTTATGATTGTTATCTCAATACAGCAAACTATATATCAAGATCTGACCCACTCTAAAGAGGGGAGATTAGAAATCATAACTATAGTTGTACTATAAATTCTGTACCATACTGCTTATAGGTTGTACTACAGTGATCATCCTCATAGAAGTTCTGACCCATTATAATAATAAATGCTATGCTACACTAATCATAATATTCTGTTAAGAAAATTTAGAATTGATCATCGCTATGATTTTATACCTTCATCATTCTGCCAATGATCTCAAAAACAATCCATCTGACCCTCAGTGTGTGATTTTTCCTCAATCTATCCATCATCTGCCTCTGTATCTGATTTTCTTGGCTACAAGGCTATATTTTGTCATTGTAAATGACATCCTTGCCAGCACTATGGCTACTGAAATGCTATCCATCACTGTCTTTCTGTCCATTTCTTTCTCCTTTTGTTCTATTCCTTCTCTTACTTCAAAAACATATTTAAATGCTGAGCTGATTTCAGTATTCTACTAGCATTTTCTCTTATACTGCTGCCTTTTTAAAAAGAAAATAAGCAGCAGTTAGTATCAATGCTTTTCAGGATCTGGACACTAAGGTGTGAGTCTGCAATATTAAATTTCCACAACAATAAAGACTCGAGAGAATATTATTACAATTATGTCCTCCCAGAACCTCTTCTAGCTTGTTTAGTTTTTTCCTGGTTGTTTTTTTTTTTGTTTGTTTTTAAATATTAGAGGTACATCCTTTTCTATCTCTTTCAGTATAGTCTAAAGCATGCTGTGGAATCAACCTATCTCAAAAAGATTGCCATTAACAGGGTACAGCCTGTCTGCAGTACAGGACACTGGATTACAGATGTGCTGCTTTGTCATTTCAAAGAAGGAAAACACAAAGGCGGCAGAAGCCTTGAGGACTATCTTTGAATTAAAAATAATTAGATTGTGGTATAGAGTGAAGGCAAGATTTTTCTTTTGAGAATAGTTTACTTCATCATTCTACATGATTTTTAATGTTGATGGATATTTTGCTAATCTATGCAATGAATCAGAATCATAGAATTGCTTTGGTTGGAAGAGATCTTTAAAATCAAGTCCAGTTACTAATCTAGCACTGCCCAGTCACCAATAAGCCCAGAAATAGCAAAGGGAAAAAGTAACTCTTCATTAAGGCTAAGAAAGACATGAAAAAAATTACAAACACAGATACAAAATTAGAAGTAAGAGAGCATTGTTCCCATTTGCCTGCCTTCCCCTCTGTTGACACTGAACAATGTGTTAATGAGTTCCATGACACAGCTGAGCAGAGTAATATGGGATATAGCCCTGGAGAGAAGAGCACTTCAGGGAAGGCTCATTAATATTCAAGGATCTGTTCCTCCAGGCTAAGGAATGATGCATTCCAACAAAGAAGTCAGGCAAAAACGCCAGGAGGCCTGCATGGACAAAAAGGTGCCCCTGCCAAAACTCAAACACAAAAAGGAAGCTTACAGAGGGTGGAAGCAAGGACAGGTACCCTAGGAAGAATAGAGAAAAATTGTCTGAGCAGCCACAGATCAGAATAGGAAAGTTAAAGCCTTGACAGAATTAAATCTGGCCATGCAACAAGAAAAGCTTCTATAGGAAGGAATACTAGAGAGAATGTGTGATCTCTCCAGAAGGAAATGTGAGTCATGGTTAACTGGTCTATGCAGAAGGGTGAGGTACTCAATGACATTTTTTGCCTCAGTCTTCACTGGCAAATGTTCCAGCCATACTATCCAGGCTGTAGAAGGCAAAGGCATGGATAGGAAGAATGAAGAACCACCCTGTGATGGTAGGGCCATGACACGGCCCAGTACAAATCCAGACAGGCCTTAAGATGTCTAGACAGAGTCCCTTTCTCTCCCCTTCTTCCTGCAGGAAAATAGGGCAACGTAGGAAAAGGAACAAAGGGGACAGGACTCCTGCCTGTCTAGTAAACAAGATGTTTATCTGGGGTGAGAGCACGTAAGCTGACCACGGCTCCCCCAGATACAAGGTCCTTGCTTCTGCCTTTTACGGTTATAGCTGGGCAGAACGCCTTTCCATTGGGCAACTACACGTTAGCTTCAGTGCCCCATTGGACCAACTGACTGCTGGCAATTTGTATATATGCAAGTGGCTAGGTAGCCTAGCCTTGCCTTGCTCAACCTTGCTGAAGCCTTGGCTTGCTTCAAGCCTTGCCACCTCGAGTTGCCCTGCCCTGCCTCGAGTGCCTCGTCCAGAGCCTGGGATAAAGCCACGAGCCATACACGTGCAAGCCGGAGAAGCCACAAGCCTAGCAGCCAGAGCCGCCGAGCCTGCTTCCCCTTGCCACCAGAATTGTGCCGTGCCTCAGTTTACCCAGGAACCAAGCAAAGCGCCCATCACGAAGAGCGTCGTTAACTGCCCGCCGTCCGCTGAAGCCAGACCAGCCTGGGACTGCGCGGTAAACCTTTCCGGCCATCAATCTGCCACGATGCGCCCCACAAGAGCTCCCCAAAGCCAATGCAGCAGCAATAGCATCCCTATGTGGGTGAAACTAATTGTGAGTAACTAATTCACTGCCCTTTGGGTTTAACGGTTCTTATGGAGCCTCCTCCCTGCGGTAATTGAGCGCTACCTGCTCTCAGGGACCTTCTCTTTCCAAGTTGTTGCCTCCTAATTTGCATAGAATAGTTTGTATTTGCCCTGAGACTGTATATTCCCATTGTAAATATATCTTCTAACTGTACAATGATCCTTTAAATGAGTTTTGGCATATTTCATTAATAAAGGGTTACTGTTTTATTAATACCCACTTGCCATATCATTTATTAATTATTGTTGTGAGGGTAATTAATAAATATTCCTCCCCTCAACTGCAGCACACTCCCTATAGGATAAGACCAAATTCAAGATTATCTAAGGAACCTGAATTTGCATAAGTCCATGGGACCCAATGAGATGTATCTGCTGGTCCTGAAGGAACTGAAGAATGAAGTAGCTCAGCCACTACCCATCATGTTTGAGAAGATATGGCAGTTTGGTGAAACTCACTCTTACTGGAAATGGGAAAACATTATTTAAAAAGAAACAGAGAGAAGGAAGAACTGGGGAACTACAGGGTAGACAGTCTCACCTCTGTGCCCAGCAAGATCAGCAAACAGATCTTCCTCGAAACTATGACAAGGCACATAGAAAATAAGAAGGTGATTGGTGACAACCATCATGGCTTCTCAAAGGGCAAATTGTGCCTGACAAATTTGGTGGCCATCTAAAATGGAATTACAGTGTTGGTAGATAAGGGACATCTGAAGGAATTTGTGCAAAGCACTTGACACTGCTGTCCACATGACATCCTTGCATTTAAGTTGTAGAGACATGGATTTGACAGATGGACCACTTGGTGGGTAAGGAATTGGCTGGGTGGGTACGTTTGTAGTCAATGGTTTGATGTCTAAGTGGAGACTAGTGATAAGTGGAATCCCTAAGGGGTCAGTACTGGGACCAGTGCTGTTTAACATCTTTGTTGGTCACGTGGACAGTGGGACCAAAGCACCCTCAGCAAGTTTGCAGGTCACACCAAGCTGTGTGTTGTGATTGACATGCTGGAGAGAAGGGACAATATCCAGAGAGACCCTGAAAAATGTGAGAGGCAGGCCAGTGCCAACACAATGAAGTCCAACAAGGCCCAAGTGCAAGGTCCTGCACATGGTTCAGACAATCCTAAGTACAAATACAGGACAGGTGGAGAAGAGATCAAGTGCAGCCCTCAGGAGAAATAGGAGGAGAAAGAAGATAGTGGTTGACAAAAAACTCAACATGTGCCAGCAGTGCACATTGCAGCCCAGAATTCCAGTTGTATCCTGGAGTAAATCAAAAAGAAGCATGGCCAGCCAAAGAAGGTGACTTTGCCCCTCTGTTCTCCCAACACCTGGCGTACAGTATTCAGCTCTGGGGCCCCCAACAAATGGATCTGCTGAAGTGAGTGCAGAGGTGAGCCACGATGATTATCAGAGGGCTGGAGCACCTCTCCTATGAACTTAGGGTAAGAGAGTTGATGTTGTTCAGCCTAGAGAAGAGAAAGCTCCAGACAGACTTTATAGGAGCCTTTTAGTACTTAAAGAAGGCCTCCAGGACAGCTGAAGAGGGACTTGTTACAAGAACATGTGGTGACAGAACAAGGGTTTTAAACTGAAAGAGGGTAGATTTGGATCAGTTTTAAGGAGGAACTTCTTCACTGTGAGGGTGGTGATGCCCTGGAACTGGTTGCCCAGAGAAGTTCTGGATGCTTCAACACTGGAAATGTTCAAGACTAGGCTGGATGAGGCATTGAGCAATCCGATTTAGTGGAAGATGCTCCTGCCAATGGCAGAGGGGTGGAACTAGATTATCTTTAAGGTCCTTTCCACCCACACAATTCTGATTCTATAACCCAACTTCCAGTCATGGGTCTATCTTGGCCCTTCATACAAATTGCTATCACCCAACTGAATGCTGATGTTTGGTCTTGCTGGAAGACACATATTTAGCAAAGGTAGATGGAGATATGCAATTCTTATATAGCTCTAATACAGCAACATGATTTCTTGTACCTTATGGCTGACTTAAATCTTGTGTTATCATGATTGCTCCTTTTCAACGAGTTTCAGCAATTCAGAAGCTTAAACAGTTGGCAGCTTGTAAAATGCTCCTTGTAACACAGCACCAATATAAAGTTTTCATGTTGCTGCAATATTGTTTTAGTAAGGTGAGGAAACAGAGATGAGGATTTCTATTGACTAAGATAGCCAAAATCTAATGTTAATAAGAAGTAATTTAGTAAGATTTTACTGACTGACAAATCTTCCTTGATAAATTACAGCAATTGAGTGAATTATATCTCTATGAATAAAAATATATATTTATTTCATAAGGAAATAATTGTATCTATAGTATTTGATATACATAATTTCTCAGGTAATATTCTCCAGCCTTGCTTTCTAAGAATATGTGATGAAGATAGATGTGTGTGAAAATGTCTGAGGCCTCCAACAGCCTTTGAACCTAATGGCCCAATGCTGACCCAGTCTTTACGAGAACTCAGAGTTAATTACTTTTCCATGAGTATTAGGAAAATTAAGGCAAGATCACAGGATGTTACGGGTTGGAAGTGACCTGTGGAGATCTTCAAGTTCAACATCCCTGCCAGAGCAGGACCACATAATCTAGCGCAGGTCGCACGGGAACGCACCCAGTCAGGTCTTGAAAGTCTCCAGAAAAAGAAACTCCACAACACCTCTGGGAATCCTGTTCCAGTGCTCTGTGACCCTTATAGTAAAGAAGTTCTTCCTCATGTTGTGGTGGAACTTTCTGTGCTGTAGTTTACATCCACTGGCCCTTGTCATTTCACAGGGTGCAAGTGAGAAGAGGCTGTCCTTTCCTTCCTGACACCCCGCCCTCAGATATTTATATTTATTTGTTAGATCCCCTCTCAGTCTTCTCCTCTCCAGAATAAAAAGCCCCAGGCATCTCAGTCTTTCCTCATAAGGCAGTGCTGCATTCCCTTAATCATTCTTGTAGCCCTCCATTGGACTCTCACAAGTAGATCCCTGTCCCTCTTGAACTGGGGTGCCCAGAACTAAATGTAGTATTCCAGGTGAGGCCTCACCAGGGCAGAGTAGAGGGGGAGGAGAGCCTCCCTCAATCTGCTGGACAAAGTCTTCTCTAATGCATGAAAAGATAAAAAAAAAATATTAAGAGAAGAAAAGACTTCAAAAAACCTCCTTTCCTCTCTTCCCCCACCAAGGGAAATGGATCAAGTGTGCATATGACTTTAAATTGAATAGTTTCAAAATGGTTCAGAATGAGCTACATCTCATGCTTTTCCATCCTCAGGGAAAGAAGAGGTGACAATGATGTGAGAAGATGTAAGGGGCACAGATGCATAGAAATATACAGCACACAGTCATAAGGCATTGCTGCTTATGGAATTGCTTGGTTGTTTTTAACTTACTGGCACCCCACTTTCGCTACGGGGTGGCATGGCAATTCATCTGAGATGTGCTTCTCCACTGTCACCATACTGCTCCCAAATATGACATATTTTCTGTATCTGATAGGTAGGATTTGCTTTAATTTCTTCCTTGGTGCTGACATAATCCATGAATTTAGTTTTGGTGAAAAGGTATGGTAAAGGTCTAACTAAAACAGCGTATGTATTTAGTTATGCAGATATCAAAATTTGGATAGAAAAAGACAGAATATAGTCAAACCTCAGCTTCTAGGCAAAGAGGTCATGTCAGTTATTCATGTACTCCACACTCTCTATTCCCTGGGAAACAGAGGTAAAGCCACTAGGCGGATTGGCTGGTTAGAACAGTAAAGAGGTTGGAAGGGTGAGAAAGCAGAGTAGGAAGGCAAATGCAGAATTGCTAGAAAGTCTGGCAGAGATGTAACTAAACAAATTTATGTCAATGCAAATTACTTCTCATTCCCACAAGAATAAATCCTTCAGAGGAACTGAGTTACAGAAATGGGAGTTGTACTGAAGTTGTAGACTGGAACAGCAGTGCTGCTGTAAATCTCTCACATACACCTAGAATTTTTTCATTTAGCATCTGATTTAACTTGAGGCATGGAACTGACAGACACATAAAGACAGGTTAATTAAGGGGAGGAGGTAATGCAGGAGGTTATCTGTTAGTCCACCATTCCCCTATTAGTACACAAAACCTCAGAAGCACAAATGTTAAGAAGAATCCTTTGTCAGTAAGAAGGGACACTGTTTGATTGGTCAGACATAACATGAGGTAATCTGTTGCAGAGAGATGTCTTCCTACAGAGAAAAATAGATCTTAAATGGCAGAGCAGTAGGCTCAAAACCCTACATAGATAGGCACCAGCGAAGACCAACTCCCACTGCCAGCTCTAATTCCATTACAAAGACAATTTTAACCCTGCCTGAAATCTGACAATCTGACTTTACTCCTCTTGGCACTGCTGACCAATACCTTGCATGCATTTAGCCAGAAGGCAGAACCATTTGTGTTCTAGTGAGAAAATAGCTTCTGATTTACAGCAACTCTGTTGAAAACAGGTTGCAGCCTGTCTCAAAACCCTGGAGAAAAATCTTCTATTTTTAACATTCTGTATCAAATAGACCGTGAATGTCCACTGCAATCTTTACTGACCCTCTACTAACCGCCAAATGAAGAGGTATGTTTAGCTTACAGCACTCATTCAGTTGCAAGCTGCTTTTCTCAGAAAGAAAAGCCTCTCAGAAAAACCACTGGACTGCATCAGAATCATCTGCTTCCTCTTCTTTTCAAACTACTATTAAACATCTTTCTTCCTTAGTGTTATTGACAGTGGAACATTCCATCATATCTCCTCTATGCTTCCCTGGTGCAGGTACTGGTCATGCTTATATCCCTGCTCCTTGTTTCACAAACTCCCTCTCAGCACATACTCTGCAATTCCTCATTAGTAGCTATAGGAGGATATCACTATTTAGCCTTTCTTAATGTTTTGGTTATTGTGGTAGACTCTCTCATGACAAATTCTATGTGTATAGTGCTGTTTGCACAGTAAAACATGAAGAATAGACACAAAGCTTTGTATGGTTTTATTATTTACTCTGTGATTGACATGCTTCTCTAAACAGTTGCACTTTTCACTGTTCTACATTTATACAAATAGAAAAAATCATTGTGTGATTGATAATTAGAGGAAACGGGTATCCTTGCAAATTGTACTGTATCAGTGAAGGTAGTGAAGTTATTCACAGAAGCTGCAAAACCAGCAAATGAATTAAAGATATACCAACACACCTTGGAAAATCGTAGATTATATTATAAATAGTGTGTACAAGGTACCATTTAAATGTAAGTGCAAGGAATATTCTTTATAATTGACTGATAACTGCTGCCACAGTAACTGTTCACATGTAGCAGATACCATACATCAGATGCAACATCTTTCTGATCATCAAAAATGTCAACTTGAAGCATATATATCAGACTTCCATCCCTTTTAAAGTAATTGGGTTCAGCAGTGACTTCACTATCACCATTAGATACTCAGGTAGCTCTAACTTAAATTCAGACAGAAGAGTCCCATGACAGCTAGTAATTTCTTGTTTAATACCCCTAAGCATTTGATCTGTAATTAGTTAAAGTCGAGTAACCACCTTGTGATTATGTTTAGATTACTCTGGAATTAGCTATACCACACTTAAATCTATGGACTATTTATATTACTTCAATTTATGGACTACTTATGCTCCTGTTTCTAGTAGTTTCTTACTGTGGAAATTATTTCAAAATCAACAACAGATACAACTAGATTAAACAAACTGCTTTCATACAGGTAAATACTATAATAAGGAATAAGTAGAATAGTAATGGAAATGTATTTGAAAGTATACACTTAGATGAACATGATATAAGGTCAAGAAATTTAGAAGTCTGGGCAATTACACTATATAGCACAGCAATTCACCCATCAATTTTTGCATTTAGAGTAATACACTGTGCCTTAAGTAAGTCCTTCTACTTTAAAACAAAAATAACTAAGAAACACTTTTAGCATATTGGATTTTAACATTTAGTTTCTTCTTTCCAATTGAGAAACTTTTCTTAACTGTAAAACTCATCCTAGGACCAGGGACATATAGTAAGTAGAAGAACAGGACACCTGAAGTATCTCAGCATAATACTTGAAGGAACTTGTTCCATGGGAGTATCTACATAAAGAAACAGGATTCTTCATAAACAGAATGGATACTTTAGATGTGTAAATACGACCTCAGACACGGTTACCAATTTTGCAAATACATTTTCCTCACATGGAAATACTGGTTTCTGTACAGTCAGTAAATATATATGCAAATTTTATTGGCACTGTGTGAGCAGCCATTTACAAAAATTACTGGCTTTACAGAGAGCTGATGTCCATGAAATTAGATCTAGTTACTTCTTAGCTAAACTCCTATCTGTTATGTGAAACAGTATTTCCTTTCCTGATTTTTCAGTTTTCAGTGACAACATTCATGATGTTAATTTAGAAACACAAGACAAAAAGAGTTGATTAGTATGTTGTGGCAACTGGAAACAAGTGAAATTTTACAAGTAGAAATTAAATAATTTCCATTGTTATTATTTTATGAGCTCCATTATGCATATATTTCTTTAAAAGACCAATATATAGTTATTTGTTTCCTATATGACAGCAACATCTAGAAATACTCTGTTTAAACTTTACTCTTGAATTGGTCTGTTGAGCAACAATACTGATTTCTACTATCAAAGCAGAGTGTGAGCCTGATGAGTAATATATGCATTATAGTCTTTTGTGATTTTTACAGCTTATGCATAATTTCATTTACAGGAACACCTGTTAGCTATGTCAGACAGAAATATCCTTTATTTAAATTCAAGATATAGATGGATGGATTATATTAAGCCATTGCAACTAATAACCACAAACTGAGAAATTCTTTCATTGACACTAATGAGAATGATATATTGCTCAATAGTGTAATTAGTTCTTGTTTAAAAGTGTCAGGGTAAACAGCATGAAGAATTTACCAAGCCTGAAATGAAAGACAGCCCTCCACACACTGACTGGGATTATCCCATGAAGGTTACGTCATGGGTCTCAGAGAAAGTTTTGTAGGCATTAGGAGTGTAATCATATTTTCCTGTTTGTTCATTCTTATCAGAATTTTTTCCTTTCTCTAGCTCCTGTACAAGCACCTATACAAACACCTAAAGGATAGCTAAACAGCTGCATAAATACAAAGATATTTGTCAACGTGTAAATTTTTTTCCATCAACAGTGAGAGATATGCTGCATAAATATAAGGTCACTTATTGCTGAGAACCCTCATGGGCGTTAGCTGAAATTAACTAAGAAGCTAAAGTTATTAGAGGGAAAATACTTTCCAATTCAAAATGGAAAAAAAAAAGGAACAAAACAAAAATTAGAAACACAACCAACAACAACAACAAAACGCGCACACACACAAACCCCAAAACAAAAACCCAATATTGTTTGTCCTTTACACCTCAGCTTTTCGTCTCACTTTTAGCATCACTTAAAAAGAAACATGACTGTTTAGTATATCCATGAATGGAGTTTCTCAACACATAATTAAAGGCTCAGGAGAGAATCCATATGTGCTGCCTGTGAAGGCATCAACTATACATAAAGATAAGTGTAAAAAGACAATTAAATATAGGCAACAGCATGAAATTTAACTCAAAAGGCCACAGTCTTCAAGGTTGACACAGTATTCATGCAGCACTTGTACCTATGCTACTGAAGTTTAAGGGGTGTTTTGCCATGGTCCTTCAGGAACACAAACTTCTGCTCTCAGAGAGTGCTGGTGCTGTTTAATCAACTATTGTATATATGTATACATACACACAAAGCAAATCAATCTGTCAGAGAGGATAGTGATAAGGACAAAAAAACATATGGAAAACCAGTTTTTCAAAACACCCAGTTTTTCAAAACAAATAAAATCACAGGTTAGTTTAGGTTTTGTGGGTTTTTTGGGGTTGTTTTGTCTGGGTTTTTTTTTATTTGTTGGGTTGGGTGGGGTTTGTTTGGTGTTGTATTTTTTTTTTTTTTCTTTTTCAGTTTCTTACTAAGATTTTACCACTGCAACATTACTTTTGTAAAAATAAGCCATTTGCATGGCTGGTCAATTTACTGGACCCATATCCACTTACATGATTGCAGCTGCTGCTCTGTTTCAAGCAGAACACACATGGTGGCAGCTGTAGGTGTATTTTGGATATAGATACATTTATAGACACACCAAATGGTTAATGTTTTAAACAAACCTAAAAACTGTAGCAGTGTTATGTTAAAAGCATGCTCCCTCTGGCTTCCTGTGTGCTAAAATAATATGCCACTACCTCTGTGACTGAAGCTCACATCTGGATTTTCATATTCAACACACTTAAAATGTATAGACGACAACTACCTAACAATAGCATTCTTCTGGAATGCCAGAGCCAAGACCTTGGGTTCCACTTACTGGTGAGTTTCATTCAGTCTCTTGATTATTTCTTGAATTTTCATGTTTGTCTGTAAAATAAAACACAGCATTGACAATTCCAAGTTGGTACCAGCTCAGGCACAGTACAAAGCTCTGAGAATAAGCAAGTCCTGGTTTACTCTGTGAAACTCATCCTTGAATATTGCATCCTCAACAAGTTTGCTGATGCTACCAAGCTGTGTGGTACAGCAGACACATTGAAGGGAAGGGACCCATCCAGAGGGACCTTGACGGCTGGAGGGATGGGCACAAGCCAGCCTAACAAGGTTCAACAAGACCAAGTGCAAGGTCCTGCATCTGAGTCAGGGCAATCCCAAGCACCAATACAGGTTGGGCAGTGACTGTCTGGAGAGCAGCCCTGAGGAGAGGGACTTGGGGGTGCTGGGGGGATGAGAAGCTCAACATGAGCCACCAGTGTGCACTTGCAGCCTGGAAAGCAAATCACATCCTGGGCTGCACCAAGAGAAGTGTGGCCAGCAGGTCAAGGGAGGTGATTCTCCCCCTCTACTCCACTCTGGTGAGACCCCACCTGGAGTACTGCATCCAGTTCTGGACCCCTTATTACAAGAGGGATATGGACATGCTGGAATGTGTCCAGAGAAGGGCCACCAGGATGAGCAGAGGGCTGGAGCACCTCTTCTATGAGGACAGACTAAAAGAGTTGGGGCTGTTCAGTCTGGACAAGAGAAGGCTCCGAGGAGACCTTCTTGTGGCCTTCCAGTATCTGAAGGGGGCTACAAGAAAGCTGAGGAGGGACTTTTTAAGGTGTCAGGTAATGATAGGACTAGAGGGAATGGAAAAAAAAAAACCAAACAGAAATGGGTAGATTCAGATTGGATGTTAGGAGCAAGTTTTTCACCATAAGGGTGGTGAGACACTGGAACAGGTTGCCCAGGGAGGTCGTGGAAGTCCCATCCCTGGAAGTTTTTAAGGCCAGGATGGAGGTGGCTCTGAACAACCTGATCTAGTGTGAGGTGTCCCTGCCCATGGCAGGGGGGGTGGAATTAGATGATCCTTGAGCTCCCTTCCAACCCTAACAATTCTATGATTCTAAGATCCAGTTCTGATGTGCCCATCATAAGAAGGACATAGAACTGTTGGAATGAGTCCAGAGGAGGGCCACAAAGATGATTCAAGGTCAGGAACAACTATGCTATGAGCACAAGATGAGGGAGCTGAGGTTGTTCAGCCTGGAGAAGAGAAGACTCCATGGGAACCTTATAGCTTCCTTCCAATACCTGAAGGGATCGTAGAATCATAGAATCACAGAATTGTCTGGGCCATCTAGTCCGACCTCACTGCAGTCTGCAGGAACATCCCCAACTGGATGTGGCTGCCCAGGGCCTTGCTGAGCCTCACCTTGAATATCCCCAGGGAAGGGGCCCTAACCACCTCTTTGGACAATCTGTTTCAGTATTCCCTCACCTTCATAGTAAAGAACTTGTTCCTAACATCCAATCTAACTCTGCTCTTCTCCAGCTTAACGCCATTGCCCCTCATCCTGTTACTGCAGGCCCTTGCAAATAGACTCTCTCCATCCTTCTTGCAGGCCCCTTTTCAGGTACTGGAAGGCTGCTATTAGGTCTCTCCTGACCCTCCTCTTCTCCTGGATGAACAGCCCCAGCTCCCTCAGCCTGTCCTCGCAGCAGAGGTGCTCCAACCCCCCGATCATTCGCATGGCCCTCCTCTGGACCCTCTCCATCAGGTCCATGTCCTTCCTACATTGAGGGCTCCAGGCCTGCGTACAGCACTCCAGGTGAGGTCTCACTAGAGCAGAGTAAAGTGGCAGAATCACCTCTCTGGAACTGCTGGCAATGCATCTTTTGGTGCAGCCCAGGATGCCATTGGCCTTCTGGGCTGCAAGCTCACACTGCCTGCTCCTGTCCAGCTTCTCATCCATCAGCACCCCCATGTCCTTTTCCTCAGTGTTGCTTTCTATCACCTCATCCCCCAGTCTGTACTGATAGTGAGGATGGTCCCAGCCCAGGTGCAGAACCCTGCACTTTCTCTTACTGAACCTCATGAGGTTCACCTGGGCACACCTCTCCAGCTTGTCCAGGTCCCTCTGGATGCCATCCCATCCCTCTGGTGTATCAACAGCACCACTCAGCTTGGTGTAATCTGCAAACTTGCACTTGATCCCACTGTCTATGTCATTGATAAAGATATTAAACAGCACAGGTCCCAGTACGGACCCCTGAGGAACACCCCTTGTCACGGCTCTTCATCTGGACTTCAAACCATTGAGCACCACCCTCTGGATGCAACCATTCAGACAATTCCTTATCTACCGAACAGTCCACCCATCAAATCCATATCCAATTTGATGACCAGGATGTTGTGGGGGGCTGTGTCAAAGGCCTTGCAGAAGTCCAGATAGATCACATCCATAGGCTGTCCCTTATCCACCGACATAGTCACTTTATCACAGAAGGCCACAAGATTAGTCAGGCAGGAATTGCCCCTAGTAAAGCAATGCTGGCTGTCCTGAATCGTCTCCCTGTCCTCTATGTGCCTCATCAAGGCATCTAGGAGGATCTGTTCCATGATCTTCCCAGGCATGGAGGTGAGGCTGACAGGAAAACTGGAGAGGGACTTTTCATAACGGTCTCTAGCGATAGGACAATGGGGAATGTATCTAAGCTGAAGGCGATTAGGTTCAGACTGAATTTTAGAAAGAGGTTCTTCAGTACAAGGATGGTGACAATCTGGAATAGATTGCTCAGAGATATTGTGGATGCCCCTTTCCTGGTGGTGTTCAGGGCAAGATTGGATGAAGCCATGAGCAATCTAGTCTAGTTGTGAGGCATCCCTCCCTGTGGCAGGGAGGTTGAGGTAGACTATCTTTAGGGTCCCTTGCAATCTAAGATGTTCTGTGATGATGATGCATCTGAATTTTTATGTGCTATGCCTCAAACAGCCTCAGCTTAGCAGGTTAAGTGGATCTGGAAGTTAGGTCTCAGTGGCTTTTCTAAAAAGCACAATCCTGCAAGGTTGTCAAGAGCTGTAGCAAGGAGCACAAGTCAATATGCATTTTCTGAGACAGAAATGAGAGAAAAGTATTTATCCACAGGAATATACAGTAAGCAGAACAATTTGAGTATCCTGATACACCACTACATTGGGTTTGCTCTACATAATTTCATTCTTTTGCACTCTTCTATGCTATGCATACTTTTAACACTATTAGCATTTACATGCACATTTTCATAGCACTTAGTTTGGATTTGTGGGGAAAAAATACCACAACATTGTCTCTTTCATTGCTGTAGATCTGAAATCAATAAAAAAAAGGCAGTGACTTACCATCAGCAAACAAAGTTTCTGACTCTTACTACAAGTCAAGGTGTGACCAGGAGTCTGTGCAACACCTCCAGATAGAGTGCTACTGAATGCTGTTACTCTTGATTAAAATGCTTGTTTCTAAATAATTTTCTGGCTGACATGCTGTATGACCCAAGATGAATATTTAGTCAGATGAATACAATGTGTTTCCATCAGCACATCATAAAACACTAGGTAAAATTTCAGGAAGACAGCAAGTGCTTTAAAACTAGAAATGTATCAAATGGAAAAATACAGTACAAAATCCACAGTATTTTGAAAAATTATTGGTAAAAATAAGGGGAAAATATATACTGACATCAGCATACTACACTCAAAGAAGATAAATTCTTTCTTTTAAAAAAATCAATAGGAATGCAATCACTCTCTGGTTAAATTAGTAAGCTCTGCACAACATGAATGGCATGGCACAGAACTTTATAATTCTCAAGAAGATGGCAAAGTAACAGGTTCTGAGCGAATCTGTCAGGATATACAAATAATAAAGGTATGAAAAGTATTTCTATCAGTGTCCCCGACTAGAATGACTGGGTTGAAGGACAGCCAGATCCAGATATGTAAGAAAAATATTTGTCAAGAAGAAAGTATTTTGAACCTCAACGTTCTAACTAATATAAGGCTTCAGACCCAAAGAACACGTTGTGCTGAGTGTAACAGAAACTGTAACATCAATTTGTTTCTGAATGGAAGAAGATTCACTGTATGCAATGAGGTCTTGTGAGAAGGGACTCAAATACCACCTGTCTATTTGCACCAGCAAAACCATGAAACCACGCAAAATTAGAGGGGAAAGAAAAAGACTTCCTTCCAGATGCAGCCTGCAGTAAGGTGAGACAAGTGAAAACCTACGCCTCTATGTAATGAGGCTGTCTAAAATGGAAAAGAGAAAGTAAAGAATTATGGGCAACTGTAAAAAAGCTTTTTAAGCCATTCTGAAAGGCAGACAAAACTGAAAAAACAGTATCACATGCCAATAAAAATTATTACCTCATAGTAGTTGTTTGTATATACTTTTTAATCTGCTTAAGAGCCAAAAAGAAATGCACAGATCCAGTAGTAATTTCTTAATGAATGTTAAAGTTTATATACTCACTCTTAAGATAGGATACAATTTATATTAGTATGGGGATTGAAGTCTTTTATTTAGGCTTAAATATTTATTTGAAAGGATATCAAGCAACACAAGAACAAAATGTGTAGGGATTAAAGGTTACAGAAAAGCCTGAAATTGAGAGAGATCCATTTCTTGTGTGACAAAAATGCTACTGAAAATCAATAATAAACAAGAAGTCATGAAACAAAAATAACATTTGGAAATTGTTGGTCTTTTGAAATGAAGGAAAATATCTTAAAAATATGTTATCATTAATTATATATTCAAATACTCAATACAAACAAAATGTTGAATACAAACAATTTTAACGTGTACTATGGACATGGGAGAACTGATAGCACAGAGTCAAAATTAATTACACAGACAGTGATGATGACTGCTTAATTATTACTTTATGATAAGCAGTCTGTGACCACTCAGCTGTATTCAATATAAAGAAAACATAAACATGGTGGAAGTAAAGAATTCAAGTTTACAAGAACTAGAATAACAGTATTCATGTTCTTTCCCAGATTCTGCCCACCTTCCCACATCCCAGCAATACATGTGGCCTCCTATGGGATTACAACAGCTGTGCAGGTAGCAAGAATTATTACTCACTCTGCAACTGTTTGTTATATAGCTATATGAGTACAGGGGGAAAACCTGGAATACTTGGAGCATTCTGTTTTTTTCATTATAGGAATGATGCTTCTTATCACTCCATCCTGCAACAGAAAGATCAATAATTCGCCCGATCCTATTTGTTTTTGAGACAGGATAACAGCTTTGGAAGAGCAGAGATAAGCTGCATGCAGGTAGGAGAAGCAGGTTCTGTGCTGAAATAAGGAGTGGAAGTGAAGATTACGTGGTGTTTGTGTCCGTGATCCATGCAACACCTTCTCCATTCGTATCTCAAAAACTGGGTCATCCACCTTATGTGGCTTCTCATCCTAAGAAGCATTCATGTTTAGCAAATTTCAAATATTGTAAAAAAGCCTAATCACCTGTCACATATAGGAAACAGATTCTTTACTGACAGAGAAAGCATTACTGTGTCCAAACAACTTGTCCAAAGCCATGCAAATCAGTGACGAACTCAGCCTGAAAACTCAAGTTGTTAATCACATATTCAGATGCCCAGGACATCTCACCACTGTCATTCTTATGAATGTTGTGTTAGTCCTGACTGTGAATAAGTGGTATGGCACAAGCATTCAAGGAAGTGTTCAAGACCAGGCTCATAAGGGCCTTGAGCAATCTGATCTAGGGGAAGGTGCTTCTGCCCACAGCAAGGGTGTTGAAACTAGATGATCTTTAAAGTCCCTTCCAGCCCAAGCCACTCTGTCAGTCTGTAAATATCTTACATAAACGAGGATCAGTGATTTAGTAATGTATTCCAAAGGCCTCAATGTCACTGTCATTCACCTGCCACTATAATGGAAGACATCACTCCAGAGTCCAAAGGCTCTGTGGTATGAACAAGATCTGTGAAGGGACAGCCTGTCACGGTTAGCAACCTGGCAGAAACCATGGCTGCATCCGCTTCACACTAGTGAATCAAGTGAACACTCAAGGGGTCTCAGGCCAACTGGGACAGACTGGTGTGTGACTCCACATGGGAGCTCTCAGTCTCAACAACAGGGTGGCAGACCACCATCTGGGAAGGGCACATGCTATATCTCCACCACCAAACCGTGATGAACTCTCATGGGGACATGACTAAAAAGGTCACCATACCCCAGGCTTTGAAGAAAGTCATGTCCAAGTGCTCACTCAGTTTTATTTACAAGCATGGGCACAGCCTGTGTCAGTCCTCCACAGCCAGAATTCCATGCTAAGACCTGCATTTATCATAAATCAGCAGACAAACAGTAGCATTAAAAATGCACAATGATGAACTTTCACATCTTCAGAATCAGCTTTGACCTTTCTACAGATTGGTCTTTAAATTAGGTTAGAAAAAATATGATCTACCTGTGCTCTAACATTTTACTACTGAACCAAGAGTAGGGGATACTAGACCCAACGGTCATCACAGAAGAACTCAGGTATACTCCTAGATCCACCATTCTGCAAACTGACTCTAAGGATCATCCAGTACATTTCAGAGAATCAAAACTGACAACAGCTACACAGCAGGGATAAAGGACTAATTATCCTAGCACGTTTTTACCAGGGATTTGAGAAAAAGGTGTATTTGCAAACGTACAAGTAGTAGTAAGAAAATTGCCACTACACTTGTTCCTTCATCCATAGGCATGAAAACATAGCCTCATGAAGGATTGTACAATGGATGTCAGCTTGCAAGTCTTAAGAAAGAGGAAATGCAGAGTGATGTGTTACCCACAGCACCAAGAAAGCTGGGACAGACAACTTTGCCTGCAAAGTGAACAGAAATGGTGTGTCAGGGTCAGAAATGCAACAGCTCATCTGACGTTACCAGAAAGTTTCTTTCTGATGAATCATTGTCAAATTTAAAACTGCACCCCGGAAAATACATGTCCTGAAGGAGTGCCACAGCCACATGACCCTCTCCTGCAGGAAATTCTTATCACAGCTCTCTCTCTAGTCACCACACACATATATGTGCTGCTGCTCTGGAAGGCACTTAGAAAAGACTGACTCATGAAAGGAGTCTTATAAATATTTATACTGCATTTTTACATTTAGCTTTATTGCTACTACAACAGCAACAAGGCTATGTTAAAATAACTTTATTTGAAAATCTGTGAGCGAGAGCAAGCAGCAGTAAATAGAAACCCACAGAGAAGGCAGGCTATGACATTATTTGAAATTACATTTATAATACTGAAAAGTGGCAATGAGAAAAAGAATTTGTAAGGGACTGCTGCTGAAACTGATTTCTTCCACAGAAAACCAGCAGGATATGAATGTGTTACATTGCTGTAAACTGAGGACTAGAGCCAACTTCTTTCACTGACACTGGGCATAAACCCAGCACAAATCTGTGGATTTTCCCTTTAGAAAACAAGATATGAAACCTCTTTTCAGCAGATAAAAAGAGAATGGTTGGATAGCTGTGAAAGTGGGAGCTGTGGTTTGTATTAGTGGCCTCGGGGAAAAATTCACTTAATACTTTTGGGTAATGCAAAGCTTTGAAAACCTGAATGTTTAGATGCCTTCTGAGAGCTCTTGAGAGACATACAAGTGGCAACGTGCTGCTATTTGTCAGCTTTTTTAACAGCAGGGGGGAAAGACGGTATCTGCACCATATATATATTGGCTGATAGTATTTGTCACACGATGCCTTCTTCTTGATCATGGAGGCACTTGCATATGAGATGATGTGCCAAGTCATCCACCTAACATAGTAAAATTATTAATGATGACAGTTGAGCTACAGCTGTGAGAACTTCCAGGGTTGAGTAACAAGGGAGGGAAAAAAAAGAAAAGAAAAAAGTTCAACTTCAGGACCGCAGAGTAAAATCCTTTTTAGCAATGGTGTTGCAATTCTTAAAATATAAACAGTATCTTGTAGATCCCAGGATGCACTTTTTTTATTCTTACTGCTAGAGTATCATCTCTGCAACAATATAAAAAGTGTCTTTCTTACGCCGATCTGAGGAACCAGACCTGGCGAGCAGATAGATCAGTCCACGTGGAGGCAGCCAGGCCCAAGGGCGGAGAACTGCCTGTGGACCTTTCCCTCACTCCGCGGGCACCTGAGCCGCAGCGCCAGGACGACCGCAGCCACCTCCCCCGAGACGAGGCGGCCGGACAAGTGCGGGACCACCACTACCAAACGCCGCTAGACCACACCGTTGAGACGATCCACCTGCGGCTCATGGCTTACCACCTGCCGCCTCCCCCCGGCCACGCCGTTTGCCCCTTCTTATTTCTTTCCCTCCTTAGGAAGGTGAGGAGAGTATAATCAACTTCTCCCCGGCGTTCCTCACACTCTCCCGCCCTCTGCCCGCGCACGCGTGTGTGCGAGGTGTGTGGGAGAGGGTGGGTTGCGCAGGCGCCGTGCGGCGCGGCCCGTCCCGCTGCCGCGCGTTCCCGGTCCGGCCGGCGGGAGGCGGGGTGAGAGCGCGGGGCCGCGGGAGCCGCTCCCCTGGCGGCCGCCGCCGGGGCCCTGCGGAGCTGCCCTGCGCGTCCAGCCCCCGCCCAGCCCGGGTATTGTTCCCAACCCGTCTCCTCCGGGGAAGTTTTGCCCTCGTCCCGGCTCCGCTCCCCGCCGGGGCGGGGCGGGGAGGGGGGGCCGGGGCCCCTTTGTCGCCACCTCCCCGGCGTGCAGCGGCCGGCAGAGGGGAGGTGGGCGGCCTGGGGGGGGTGGGGGGGGGGGGCGACGCTCAACATGATGGCGGCCGAGGCCGGGGGTGAGGAGGGCGGCTCGGTTACCTCAGCCGGGACGGCCGGAGCCACTGTCGCTGCGGGAGCGGAGCCGGGGCACTACTCCGCCGTGTGCCGTGGCAAGGGGCTGGGGCCGCAGGGCCCATTCCCGGCCGGTCCTAGCGGCGGCGGTGGCGGCAGCCCGGGCGCTGGCCCCTCAGGTGGCCCGGCTTTGTGCTCGGTGCTAGGACACCTGGAACTGGGCGGGGGGCCTGCCCCTCCGTCGCCCGGTGGTGCTGCCACAGCAGCCGGCCCGGGAGAGGAACTGGAGGCGGCCCGGGCGACCGATCCCAGCGTTACCGCCGCTATCTTTCCCCCGCTGCCACCGCCGCCGCCACCCTTGTCCGGGGGCCTCGGGACTGTGGACGAAGGCGACTCACTGGACGGGCCGGAGTACGAAGAGGAGGAGGTGGCCATCCCGCTCAACGCGCCCCCCACCAACCAGTGAGTAGCCGCCGCCACGCCCGGCGCTACACCCCTACCCCTTTCGCCCCCTCCCCATCGCCAGCCCCTGCTGCGCAGGGCCCCCACCTCTGCCCGGTGGAAAGTGTGTGTCAAACTCCCGCAGAAAGTTTTTGTCGCGCACCATCCCCCCTCCCCCCATTCCCCGCTCCTCCCCCGGTTCCGCTCCAGCAGGAAGGCTGTAGCACCAGGAGAGTGCCTAGGAACGGGAGTCCTGGTCTGGGCAACCCCGGCGGGTGCTCGGTAGAGGGGGCAGCTCTCCGCCTGTCAGGCGTGGTGTGGTGAAAGGTGAGCATCGGCTGCAGGGACGTGAACCTCCCCTTCACCTAAAATGTGATACTCCGGGGATAACCGAGGTCAGCTCCTGGAAAAAAAGTTCCTGTTGTCGAGATGACTTAAGTTTTTGCAAATTTTCATAGTGATACTGCAGCCTGCCAGGAAGAGAGAGCTGTTCCGGTGGTGGTTTAGCTGACTTACCTGTTAGGGAGACTTCCAATCTGTAGCACTGTAGTCTTTCATAAGAGGCATAAACTTCAGTTTTTTTTAAGTTAAAGCTAACAAAAATGTCATCTATGGCATGAAGTGACTCCTATCCCATTTCATTGTTTTGTGGTGCTGTTTTCTACTAAAAGAACTCCTACCCAAAGTAGTATTTAGCTTTTCTATTTTATACAGAGTAATGTGCACGTTTGGGGTTTAAAAAAATAAGAAACCCAATGCAGTCTGGGAAAGTGGATTCAAAGTGAATTACAATTCTATTTCTAAGTGTTAGTAGAGAGGCTACTTTTATGGATAATGTCCAGGGGCTTTGCTGCTCAGCCAAGTTAAAGTTGCTTTTAATTGGATTATGTTTGGAGAAAGGAGGCAATTGAAAACAAGAAACTTTAACAGTTGTAAGTTTAGTTTTACTTACCCATCCTTTAGGTTAATCAGGAGTCTTGCAGGGCTGGTTATAAAATCTTGCAGTAGGGACAGACCAGTTCAGTGTTTATGTTGTGTGAAATACAAGCTCAGATAATGTTGCACAGAGCTTGTGGAATTGGTAAGTAGTCTAAACACAGCTTTTGGAATTAACTGTAGAAATTCTGCAGATTTGTATTAGAATAGAAAACGGTGCTCAAATAGGTACTATGTTATCCCCAAAATAAAATTGCGTCAGAGGCTGAAATTACTTTCATCAGTATCTAGAAATATGTTGTTCCTGAACTTACACTGGGTGTAGTCAGTAATTTAGGGTGTTGGGTAGAAGGTGGCACACGTATTCAAGATAGAGGATGGAAAACTAATCCGAAAATACATTTGAATTTGTATTATTTTTTTGCATTCTTTCCTAACTCCACTGTCAGAGAGTTAACTTCTGCAGTATTTCACATACTGAAAAGATTTCAGGAGCTCTTGCAGTTGTAAGTAGGACATGAAATGTAACATTGCACGTTTTGTTTTAAATTAATCCTTCCCTAACCTGGACAGGCTTCCCATTAATCCTTTATTCTTTTAAATTTTGGGCTT
Source organism: Indicator indicator (assembly GCF_027791375.1). Classification (NCBI taxonomy): domain Eukaryota; kingdom Metazoa; phylum Chordata; class Aves; order Piciformes; family Indicatoridae; genus Indicator; species Indicator indicator. Next base: position 3,706,279 of record NC_072053.1, on the reverse strand, counting down.
GTCATGGAAGCTTATAAACATTACGTCTTTGTTCTGTGAAGACACTGTTTAAATACTCTGAAACTTGTAGAATTCCTTGACAATCGGGAAATAGGATTGTGCAAGGAACAAGGAGGGAAATAAAAAGACATGAAAGCTAAGTTACTTCTTCAGTATTGTGTGCCAAGCATGTGAGATACAGGATTCAGATCATCTGATTTTTCTCCCTGAAAGATCAGGCTGCTACTTCTTTTGGAGCCTTCTAAGTTCCCCAGAGAACTGAGGAAAGGCCAAAAAAGCAAGCTGCTTTGAAATATGTTTAGAAAGTGGGGTAATTATTATGAATAATCACCTGTTTTGTGCTAAGTAGTTGTTACCACATCTACAATTGTGAGTGAATTTTGCAGTGGCAGTGTCATCTTGTAAGTCATGTGCAAGCATGGTTAATTTCCATGAAAGAGCATGTCAGATATCTGACAGGGAGTACCTGCTAGGGGAAGACAGTGGAGGCCCTATTTTTGTTTTTATTAACAAAGCTACTTGCCTTATCCACACAAAGGGGACACTGAGGTTTTTGCGGAAGTTGGGCATAGCTCTGTACTTAAAAGTTCTCATGAAGATTCATTAATTTGTGACCATCTAACATGTAAAATACATGAAAAGATCGTCACAGAAGTGCATACCTCCATATACATGACCTTTTTGTTTGTAATTTTTTCTTAGTGTGTAAGACTTCCCTGTTTAAAAAAAAAAAGTTGGTTGACTAAAATAATTCTAAGCCTTTTTCCCCCTTTCATTCATCTCTTATTTATTTTATACAGCATCAGTTCTTGCCATTCTCAGTTAAGTCATTTGAATTGGCCATATGTTGCTGGTATATTGTATCCTTTCAGTCATGCTGTTCTGCTTGGGAAGTGCCCTTTCTTTGTAATCATACCATCTGCTTCAATGGAGTCGAGCTCTTGATTTATTACTAAAAACAAAGATCAATATTATCTGTCATCTTATATAAGGAAGGATCCAATGTAAACTGGATCGTAAGAGCAAGTAATTGATCTTGTAATTTAGACTTGAATTAAATTTCTCCAGTTGAATATGTTTGCAAAACTGCTGTTCATTTGCTTAAATATGAGTGCTAGCTCCACCCTTTTCCACTTCCTCCTAATTCATTCAGTTTTTACAGGAGGCATGCAGGATTTGCTTGATGGGTAATACCACGATTCTTGCAAAAGGTTTTGTTTCTTTGTCTTAACTGCTTACCATATATTATGTGTACATGGGAAAACTGAGAGTGCATTTCAATCCTGGCCTTGCTTTATGAATGAGAAGACATTATTCCTTTCACAACAACTCAATAGGCTTCTTTGCCTTCTAATGCATCACATTTGAGGATTTACTGAATGCTTGGTTACTAACTCCAAACAAATATCCGGTAAAAAGTGCTGTGGTTGTTTCCAAGTTCATACTCCAATCTTTGATTAGTCTTTTAAGTTTAAAATAAAATGATGTTTTTTGCATAAACTTATATACAACTTTATCACATTTTTGTCTCCTAACTTTGCAAATTGAAAAGAAAAACCAACCAACAAATCAACTAAACAAACAAAAAAAGCCAAAACCAACCAACCAACCAAAAACCAAACCAAACTCAAAAAAATCAGAGCAAGTTCTCAGTTTGCAAACGTTAGGCCATAAAGGTGTTACACACCAAACATTTTTTAAACATGAAAAAGTTTTAAAATACCATGTAGTTGACATTCTGACTGTCAGAATGACTAACCTGAAAAAGTGGGAAGTGAAGCAGACGAAGCAGATGCAAGTTCTACACTTCCCATCAGGATACAGTAAATATAGTTTGTTCAGAGTAGTCAGGATCTGTTTGGCTTTGCTAGCAAGCACCTAGTACACTTAATTTCTTCTGTTTTCCACATACCTGAGGAAAAGGGGATCGTGTCTTTTCTCAGTGTGTTTTCTTTAATTTCCCATCATGTAACAGGCTACCTTCGTTCACAAACTCAAAATCCCCAAGTAAGGTGGAATTTTACTTTCTTTGTTCCAGAGTGATGTCAACTCAAGACTTGTCATTGTGTATGGTACTGTACTTATCTTGTTAGCTTAATGCTAAGTGAGATGCTGGGGAATAAATTGGCTAATTGTTTCTTTTGGTGATTTTTTTTTTCTGTGCTTTCTGCCCCATTTGCAAAGCTCACTGACAGGCTAGGTGGTGTTAGGAGATGCCTTTGGATTTAATGAATGCATGCTCTTTAATTTGGTTGTAAACCAGCAGTATGTGGAATATTTATGTATTTGATTTAAAATCTTTGTGGACAAAATTATCATAGGTGCTATTGTTGCATTAAGTTGGCAGGAGCAGTTGTACTATGTTCCATCAAAACTGACATTTACCTACAGGTTTTTGAGCACTGGTTATCAGTTTGAAATGGAAATCAGTTTAAATCAAAAGCTATCAATCATACAAAATTAAATAGCCTGTCAAAACACCATCTGGATAAAACAGATCTTACCCAAAGCAGATGTAGTCTTACAGTCACTCTTGGTGCTTGTTGAGGCAACATAGTAGTGAGAAAAGGAGCTGAAGATGGAGATGTGAATAGAGTAATATTAAATAAGCATGGATTGTATGAAAGTAGAACAGTTTGCTATCTGAACATAGCGGGAAGTTGTAGTTTCTTCACATAAGTGTTCTGCTGTGTTTATTTCAGTAAGTCATAAAAAGGATATTTTTTTCTGAATAATGGCTTAAGGCTCTTTTTCCATACTGATGAATGAATCTCTTGCATTGAAAACTGAGAAGAAGCAATATGGACATGTTCAGTTAGGTACTGTGTAAACAAAAAATGAAATATGATGTAACTTGATTTTGGTGTATGAAGTGGCTGTTTAATGTGGTTAGCAGGTAACCTTTTCCCTTTTTTTCTTTTTTTTAAGATAATAAATTCATTATATTATAATGAAATAATTTCTGTTCTCCATGAAAGGGAAACCCCTTGCTTTTCCAAGCTGGATGGGTGTTTGCCGATTAGGCCACTTATTAAATAGACCTGAATTTTTGGTGTTAAAAGTGCAGTCTTGAGTGGAGCAGAAGAAAATTGTACTTAACCATATATAGGAAGTGAAGCACTAAGTGAGCTGAGTATGTTTGTTACATAAATGAAAGCTTCAGATGAATAAATCCAGAAGTAAACCAGTATTTGATGCCAGAGAAGTTTGAGGAGGGTTTTTCGTTAGTTCAGTCAGTATTTCTAATTACAAATAGGTGATGTTTTGTTTAAACAGTGAATAGTCTCTTGACCTGCACTTTATCTGGTTTTTATTTTGTGCTGTTTTTTTTTTGACTCCCAGGCTTCAGTGTGGGACTGAAGCACTTCATCCACTGGCCTATCCTATTGAGAAGCGTAATGTTGTGCTAAGTTTCTTCACCTTTACTTCTGCTGGTGTTTTGTGGCTGGGAAGTGGGGACGAACACAAATTTTACCAGTGAGGGCATGGATCTTTATACTGTAGGACTCCAGCTGTTGATTCAGTCATAAATTTTAGGACTCCTATACTAGTTTTCCAATTTCTCACATATATTTCTTTCTCCTTTAACAAAAAACAAAATACACAAAACCACCAAAACCAACCAAATAAAAAATAACCTTGGTATTTGTCTCACTGGTAGGTGTAGGAGGAGGGCCCAAGAAAGCACCTTGTTTTAAATGTCTTTGTGATGCATTGGAGTGAAATGATTATATTCTTCTGTGTCCTTCCAGAGTATGGTCAGTACCAATAAAATGTTACCAGTGCTTCACAAGTTTTATGTACTTTCTCCTGTTTATGTACTTTTATATACTATATAAAAGCTAAGGTAGTTTTAAGTATTTTTTGGTTTTATTAAAAGTGTCTGTTCCGTTGAAGAAAAAAGGTTTCTGTCTTTAAATTACGTTTTGTTGCTGCTGGTGGGGAGTAGTCAGTATGGATTTATGGGGGGGAAATAGTGCTTAAGCAACGTGACAGGCTTCTATAATGAAGTCATTGGCTTGGGAAGAAAGAGAGCTTACCTCAGTTTTAGTAAGAGTTTTGACTCCTCCCACAACCTCCTCAGGTAATTGTATGGGTTAGATACATGAACAGTGGGGAGAATTGAGAAATGGCTGAAAGACTGGGCCCAGAAGATCTGCGTAGAGATAATTCCCTAGTGGTGTTCCCAAGGCTGTACCTGAGGGGCCAGGCCAGTACTGTTTAACACTTAATGACCTAGGTGGTAGGACAGAGTGCACCCTTGGCAGGTTCACAGACAATGCAAAACTGAGAGGAGCAGCTGAAACCCTAGGGGGGTGTGCTGTCATCCACAGTGACTTGAACAGTGGAGAAACTGGGCTGTGAGGGATTTTTTCAAAGCTCTGGCACTAGGGAAGAATAACCCCAAACACATGCTGGGGGCTGACCAGCTGGAAAGCAGCTCTGCAGAGAAGGAGGTGGACTTCCCAGAGACAGATCCAGTAACTTGCATGGTGAGGAAGGCTAGCAGTATTATGGGCTCACTGGGGGATCATTGTCAGCAGGTTGAGGGAGGTGGTCCTTACTGTCTGCTTAGGACTGGTGAGACACATGTGGAGTGCTCAGTCCAGTGCTGTCGAGGCCAGCACAAGACAGACATGAACTAACTGCAGCAGGACTACCAGGATGGTGAGGAGACTGGATCATCTGCTGGATGTGGAGAGGCTGAGAGAGCTGGGACTGTTCAGACTGGAGAAGAGGAGGCTTGAGTGGGCCTTATCCATGCATATAAATACCTAATGAGAGTGAATGAAGATAGGGGAGCCAATCTGTCCTGAGTGGTACCCAATGGCAGGGCCAGAGGCAATGAAAACAAATAAAAACCCTTGAAATTCCATCTGAAAAAAACCCCAACCCCGTTATTTTACGGTGGGGTTGGTCAAAGAGCTGCTCAGAGAGGATGTAGAGTCCCCATGATTAGAAGTGTTTGTTATCTGACTGAACATGGCTCACAGCAACCAGATGGAGCTAACCCTACTTCATTGTGGTAGGTAGGAAGAGAAGGTTGAGGTAAAGAGCTCCAGTGGTCACTTCCAACTTAAGTGTGATTCTGTATATGTGTAAACATACTGTTTAAAGTGGAGGATCAGTGTTGCAGGATCTATTTGCTGAAAATAGTTGCCTGATGTATACAGGAATAGCTGTAGGCAGCAATTAATATAGAATACTTTAAAGGAAAGTGCAACAAATCCTTAAATTGGTAAACAGGATGTTTTGTTATTTCTTTAGATAGGCAGATCTTACAATTTCTGCTGTAAAAGCTTAAGAATTTGCCTTACAAAAAAAGTCTTTGTAAGGTATCTGCTTAAATAAGTATTTATTAAGCTTGGAATATTTACCTTTTTCCTTTAAGGTATGTTTTTATTACATTTATTGTCTACAAATTAATGTTTACAAAGCAGTGTTGCTAAATTAACTTGAAAAGTTCACTTGTGTTTTGTCAAGGGAGTATTGAGGTCTCTAGGCCACTGTCAGTGTTCTGGTAAGGTAATGTTGTTGATGGACAAAGGAAGAGCAACTGATGTTGTCTAGTTGAGTTCATGTAGAGAATTTGACACTCTTGTCCATATGACATAGCTGTCTCTAAACTGGAGAGACTTGGATTTGATGGATGGACCTGTCAGTGGATAAGGAATTGGCTGGATGTTCACACTAAAGTAGCTCTGTCAATGGCTCAATGTCTAAGCAAGGACAAGTGGTGAGTTTTGTTCTTCAGTGTTTGGTACTGAGACCAGTGCTGTTCAGCATCTTTGCTGGTGACATACAGTGGAATTGAGACACCCTCAGCAAATCTGCTGACACCAGTCTATGGTGTGGTCAACATGCTTGAGAGATAGGCCAATGCCAAAGCTAAGTGCAAGGTCCTGCACATATGTCAGGGCTATCCCAAGGACAAACAGGGGCTAGACAGAGAATGGATAAAGAGCAGTCCTGAGGAGAAGGACTTGGGAGTGCTAGTTGATGACAAGCTCAACATGAGCCAGCAATGTGCACTTGCAGCCCAGAAAGCTACTCATATCCTGGGATACATCAAATGAATTGTGTGCAGCAGCTCAGTCTCTCTACTCTGCTCTCATGAGACCCTATCTGGAGTACTGTGTCCATCTCTGGAGCCGCCAGATGTGGAACTGTTAGACTGGATCTCGAGGAAGCCATGAAAATGAATAGAGGGCTGGAACGCCTCTACTGTGAAGATGGGCTGAGAGAGTTGGCGTCGTTTGTTGTGGAGAAGAGAACGGCCTACGGAGAACTCAGAGCAGCCTTCTAGTATTTGATGGAGAAAGACTTTTTAGCAGGGCCTCTTGTGACTAGGGCTAATGACTTCAGATTGGAGGAAGCTAAATTTAAATTAGACATTAGGAGAAAATTCTTCACCATGAGGTTGGCAAAGTACTGAAACAGGTCATCCATAAAGTTGTGGAGTTGTTCACAGGCAGGCTGGATGGGGCCTTGAACAACAGATGTTCGTGTGCATGGCAGAGGGGTGGAACTAGATGATCTTTAAGGTCCTTTCCAACCCACATAATTTTATCATTGTTGTGATGTTCAGATCCTAAAAAATAATTTTTCTCTTCCATTTTTTTTTTTTTAGCTGCCTCTCAGGTTGACTTCATAGCAAATAAATTCTTTTTGCTAGGGTTTCCTTTTCTGTTAAACTGAAATAGTAGTAAGTGCTATTGTTTGTTGTTTGTTGTTTTTTTTTTAATTATTATAAGTAGATTTTGTCAGGTTTAGAAAACTATAAACTAACACAATTTGGGAGGGACCTCAAAAGATTATCTGGATCCTCCTCTTGTAGAAAAAAGGATGTCTAGCTGAGATTGTCTAGCACTGTGTCCAATCACATCCTGAAAACCCACAGTGAAGTGTTCGTCCCTCCCTGTGCAGGTTGATCCAGTGAATGATTTAAATACTGGAAAACCATGAAGAAGTCCACTTGAGCATTCTTTTCTTCAGGGAAAAGAGGCCTGACTCAGTCTTACTTACTCATTGGGCAGGTTCTCCATCATCTTGTGGCCCTCCTTTGGAACCTCTCCAGGCTGTCCACATCTTTCTTGAAATGTGGGGACCAGAACTGGACACAGCACTCCATGTGGAGCCTGACAGCTCAACAGAGTGTGGTGATCACATCTGTCTTTGCTAGAAATGCTTCTGTGGGTGCAGCTCAGGATCTGATTTCCATTCCTTGCTGCAGCTTTGCACTGCTGACTCGTGTTCAGCTTGTTGTCCACCAGGACCCCAAGATCCCTCCCAGAAAGACTTCTTTCCAGCCACACCGACCTCAGCATCTACTGGGCTCTTTGCTTATACTGTTTTTCCTATCCCACTCTTCCAGCCTGCCCAGCTTTCTCTGAGATGGCTCACTTTTCTGATGCATTCACCTCACCACCTACTTTGGTGCCATCAACAAAGTTAATGAAGTTGCTTTCCATCCTATCATCCATGTCTTCATTCATGAAGACATTCAACAGTGTGGGGCCCAGTATCAGTCCCTGAGGGATCCCACTTGTGACAGACTGCCTGCCAGATCACCACTGATCACCATGCTCTAAGTGTGGCCTGTGAGCTAATTGCCTAACCATCTTGGACACTATCCATCTCAACTGTGCCTTGCCAGCTCATCAAGTTAGTGTTGAGATGGTAGCTGTAGATAATTATATTTGAAGAAATTGAGTGTGTAACTATATGGGAATACTTGAAATGTTACAGCTTTCTGCTAAGGATTACTCTCAATGGCTCAGCAGGGGGGTGTGTATGATTGTCTTATTAATAGCTACTTACAGATACTTGGATAAAGTTTTTTCTATGAACTTCCTCTTGTATACTACACTGCTTTTTTTTTCTGGAGTAGTTTCCACAAGCCATCTAGGTTTAGCTAACCTTTGATAATCAACTTAGGAATCATAAGGTAATACTGTGTAGATTCAGGTAAGTTTCCTATTATTGTTACTTTAAGTCCACCTCTTGCTTTCTGTAAAATTATGGATAACTACTGGATAGTAACTAACAAGACAGAAGGAGAAAGTGAATTTAGTAAAGTCTGAGTGAAACCTGCCTTAATTTAACTCTACAAATAATGTGACTGAAGGGTTTAATGCAGCCTTACAAATCTGACAGAGATGAGTTATAAAGTGTTTAAAGGCAGTCTGCAGAGTCTGGATAAAAATGTTAACACTAAGAATGTGTTTTAAACTAAGAGAAGCTAAGAGTGAAATGGAACTTGAACAGTAAATATGACCACCAAGTATTCAGATGGAAAGCTTGAAGGGTGATGGTTGATGTTAGCAGGATAAGAAGAAAAATTATAGAATGGCAGAACTGGGATATTTTGTTGTGGTCTTTTTTTGTGTGTGTTTTGTTTGTTGTGTTGTTCTGGTTTAGTTTTCTCCTCTGCCTTCATGAAACTACACTTGAGATTTCTGTGTGCTGTATGAAACTGAGGATTTTCCCAGTTCAGGGTAATTATCACAGGATCACAGTCTGTTAGGGACTGGAAGGGTACCTGTGGAGATTGAGTCCAACCCCCATGCCAGAGCAGGACCATATGCAGGTCACACAGGAATGCATCCAGACAGGTCTTGAAAGTCTCTGGAGACGGAGGCTACACAATCTCTCTGTGGAGCCTGTTCCAGTACTCTGTGACCCTTACAGTATAGATGTTCTTCCTCACATTGAGTTGGAACTTCCTGTGCTGTAGCTTACATCCACTGGCCCTTGTCCTATCACAGGGCATAAGTGAGAAGATGCTTCCCTTTCCTTCTTGACACCCAGCCCTCATATTTATAAACATTTATTAAATCCCTGCTCAGTCTTCTGTTCTCCAGACTAAAAAAAAATCTCTTCTCTGTTTTGAGGGAACAGAGTTCATGTAGTCTAAGGAAGTGATAGCAGTGATATGTGTCAGATATGAGAGGTACTTAGGCAGTGACTGAATAGAGAGGAGAACTCTGACCATGACTCCTAGAAGTTCTCTGTTCTTCTCATGGGTTTTATTAAAGCAGCAAGGTGTGGCTGAGAGGAGGTTCGAATGAAGTGAATGTGGCATTTGCTGACTGTTTTTCCTGTGCACTGTACCATTCTCTAGATGCAAATAGAGAGGTCTGTGACTATTATCAACATCTACATTTGTGTAGCAGTGAGTTGCTGAAAAACACTTTTACTCCTCTTCAGCACTTTCTCCTGCATTCCCTCCTCCTTAAACTACTGTGCTCCTAAGCTAAAATTGCAGCATACTGTAACAGCAGAATCCTTCAGTGGAGCAACAAAGCTTTGTAATATTTGCCTTTCCCACATGCAAAAAAGGAACTATGTAAATAAAAGGATTTAGTTGAATTATGTGATGTGCTTCCACACACAATAGCAGCTGCCTTCTTCCACATGGTAAATTCACCATCTGCTACCTCTTTGTGAAAGGCCTGTGTCTGGTAGGGACCTTGTGGTGTGTCCATGTTGGAGGTCAAATGTCCTGTTACTGTGTCATGAAGTGGCTCAAGGAATGCAGTGCAGATGCATTCTTGCTTCCAGTAGAAAGTGCTGGCTGGGCCTAATGAGAATGGTGTGACTGGGTTTCTGATATCCAGCATCTTCCATACAGTAGAGGGCAATTAAGGAGCTCTTGTCTGCAAGCGAGAAGTAACAGCTCTTGATGCCGTGCAGCTCATTTCATGAGGTTCATGACTTGGCTATGTTTGTCAGCCACATGATGTGACTGTGGTGTTGTGTAGGGACCATTGTCCTGCACAAGTCTGTGTTACATGTGTGGTTATATAAGCTATTTGTGGTGTTGTTCTGTCTGCACTCTGTTTGCTGTAATTAAGATTTTGATGCATAGAGTTGGAGTTTAGAACATGCTGCTTTTGATATAAACTGGCAGATGGGAGTATTTTCTTGCATAGCTTCCAACTGATTTGTGAAACATGGAAGCCTATTGTTGGTATTCTTTTAGAAGCAAAATAAAAATTGTATTTTAGGTAACAATTTTATGAGTTTGTTACAGCAGTTAAATCAGTGGTCATGGAGACAACCACCTAAATTGTGATCCATAGCTAGTAAGCCATTTTTTAATCACTCCTTAACATTCCAGTGCAAGGCTGATGCAAGAGATAATGCATCTGATAATAGCTATTGTATTGTTAGGGCAATAGGTGTGATTGAGAATGTAATTTAATGGTGTCTGCCTAAAATACTGTGAAAATAGTGAATTGCAAGTGTTTTAGAATTTGCAAAGTTACTGTTAGAAGTACGGAAGGTGTTCCTGGGTAGCACCAGGCAAGCAAGCAGAGGTGACTGACAAGGAATGACAGGGATCTTGGCTTTGGCAGTTTTGGAGGACATACATCTCAGCAGTAGTGAGTTACAGTTTTGAGTGCTTAAATTTGGTAAGTCACAGCCACAGGCCATTTTATGAAAGCTGGGGAGGTTTTTTTTAATTTCATACCTTCCTATCCAAACCTTGATTTCTTTGTGAAACCTACAGTGCATTGTAGGTAGGACTCCATTTTTATATTGATTCAGAAGCTTTATTTGATGAGAATCAAGAGATCTGGGTAAGCACTGCTTCTGACTGTGAGCACAATAAGCATGAAGCTGTTATGGTTGCTAGTGCTGAAGTTGTTGATCCTTGCCTATGAAAATCAAAATGATACATAGGCTCTGAAGAGGAAAAGCTAGTTTCCTGTATTTTTGCAGAAGCACTGAACTCAAGCTTCACTGAGATACCAGATTGAGGTTTGAATCCAGAGGATCAGGGATTTATTTTATTTCAGTATATATGATAGTCTGGTCCTGTCCATCAGTGTTCTGCACTCTTCATTCTCTAATGAAATTACAAAGACTAGGGCAGGTTCTCCTGTCATTTCTATTGTACTTTTTGGATAGCACTGTATTTTGGATGGGTCTTCATTTATAACCAACAATATATCAGAAATAATATTTTTCACTAGTATGAATTTTTGCTCATTATGTTAGCCAACATTCACTGAAAAAATGGGCTATGGATGTATTTCAAAGCAAAAATCTTTCCACAATCTTTTAACAAAAGTATTATATATAAAAAAAGGATAATGAGCACTTCCTACACTTAGATGAGATCAAGCACTGCAGTTTTGTAAAGCAGTCTGTTTGTTACCAAATTACTTGCAGATGATGCAAAGTTGCAGAGTACATCTTCATTGAAAACAGGAGACAGTTGTACGAAGTATAACTCCTGCCCTTATAAAAACAATGTCCTTCATCACTTAAACTGTGTATTGCTTGAATAAAGTGGTTCTGTCTGATGATGAAACTCTGCTCTCTGGAAAAATGTAGTTATTTCTTGAGTATGCAAAATACTTTTCTAATGTTATCTTAAAAGCTGGTATTTAAATGTTTATCCTGTTTTTGAAAGATCTGTTCTATCTGCAGAGGCTTCCTGAGGATATCACTTGAGCTGTTTTGAGCTTGATATTAACTGCTTTACTGCCATGTGTACCTTTGTATCAGTTGGTAGTTAAATTCAGTGTTAATACTTGTTTCTGTAGCTAGTGGTGTAATTTGTGCTATACACAAATGCACAATGAGCTGTAAAATACTGTGTATTTTCTGAGTTGTCAATATTTCAAATATGTGCTCAGTGACACTGAATGTAATTGCACCCAGAAGTTAAATAGATGTTTTTATTTCAGAAAACAGAGCTTTTCTGAAATGAGGGAGCAAATAATTTTTAACCTGGCTTCCACTTTATCAGGTAATGAATGTCTTCTGTTAGGCTTAATACCAAACAGTTGAATGGGAGAGAATTTATATAGCCTGTTCAGCATTAGAGGAAGTGATCTTCAGCTTGTGGGATATGCTGATATATATGTTGCAGTCACTGGCAAGGAGGGTGTCTTCTGTTCAAAACCTCTTGTCTTAACATTGGAGCACCCAAGTTTCTTCTGTCATTGTAAAAAATCCTGGTTCTTGCAGAAAAGTTGGATGTTTTATTTGCAGGTAGTCCTTCCTTTTTGTTTACCTTGTATATTTTTAAAAAATTCTTATTTTCTATTCTTATTAGCATTCCCACCTTCTCCATTTCAAAAGCAAGCCTCTAAATTTGGCATTGTAATGCAGTGTTTCAATAGAGTTAAGGTTATTTCTCTCAAGTGGGTGATAAATAGGAACAAATAAAAGATTAGCAAACCTATTGTTAGTTTTTAAAATAGGTTTCATAGAATGTTAGTTTCAAAGAATTTCTTGATTGGGAAAGTTTCTTGGGTCTCTGGGGAGTTTCTTTGTGAAACTTGGTCTATAGAGAATAGCAAAATCCTGTTGTTGAGATGTGTTGGTAATGAGCAAACTCGGTTTTCAGCCATGCTGTGCACGCTGAAAAGAATATTTCATCCTGGGTACTTCAGTATAGATGGTCTTGATTTCTTTTTCTTGTCCTAAAGGACCCTCCTGGTAGGGGTGGTGTGCTCTCCTCTTTAAGACATGGGTTTTTCTCTGTGAGGCTGGAATGGAATGAGACAGGATCTCACTAATGTAACAGGGCCAACAGCAGCCTCCAGTGCTATATGTTGTACAGACACAACAGTGCTTTTTCTGGTTTAACTTGTTTTGATTAGAATGAGGAAGAGAAGCAAAGGAGAGCTTTACTAGCCAGCACACAGCTTTGCCAGAGTAAACAGTATCCATGCTGGTGCTGCTTCTGCTGTTATACACGTTTAGTCTAATTATGCATTTTGTCTATCTAATTTTCATTCTGATAAAAGCTCTCAGAACTTTTACTTATATTTCATAGAAAAACAAAAACAAAACTTTTGGTCAGATTTTACTAAAAATCCAGCTGTTGGAGTTTTTTGCCTCCTCCTCCCCTCTCCCTCCCCCCCTTTTTCTTTTCCTTCTAACTTAATTGGTGCATTTTTTGGTATTCTTAAGTTGCCTAAAAGTAGGCTGTATGGAAGCTGACATTTTCTTGAGTGTAGAAATGAAACGTTGAGTTAGACAGTTAGCTGATGGATGCAGAGCTAAGAAATTATTACAGTATGTAGCTCCAGAACATGCTGTGGCTATGTGAACATGCTGAGAACAATGTCTGGCTTTATATTTGAATGGCTCTCCACTGCTGCCTTTTGGGGAAAAAGAAAAAAAAAAAGAAAGTAGGAGGAGTGGTCTGACAAGAGCTGTGTAAGTAAACTGAGGTAAGGTGAATGAACGCCTAAATGGCAACAGTCTAGCATTTGATTGAGACTTAAGTATTCCTTTGTCATGTTTTGCAGTCTGTGATTTGCCAGCCTCTACCCTTGCTTTTAATGGGTAGGGTATACATTGTGACTAGTAAAGACTGTTTTGGAGCTAGGTGGTGGTCTGGTGACTGCTGTCACTCCAGTTCAGTGCAGGCTTTGCTGCAGCTGTGTCTGCCGAGAAACAGACCTTTACAATTCACTTCTCCACTGATGCTTCTAGAAAATTCACCCTGAGCTGAAGCCCCTTATAGGCTTAAAATACAAGTCTTCCAAGTCAGGTCGGTCACCTCTGGTTCTGTTTATTTAAAATAAGAAACTAGAGAGGAGAGAAAATCTTAAATGATATGTGTAGAGCTTCCACTCTTTGGGATAGTTCACTGGGGGAAGCAGTATTCTGTCTGAAAAATATTGTTAATCGAAAATAAGTAGACTAGGAGACGGAACATATAAAGATGTGATAACATTGAAATAAAGGTTTGGAACTACATCAGTTTTGATTGAAAGCTTTTGTTTGCTTCATAGGTATGTTCTGTGAGAATAATAAAAACTCTTTAGTTCTAAGGACACTCATTTGTTACTCTTTTTTCAGGTGGTATCATGGAAAACTTGACAGAACAATTGCAGAAGAACGTCTTCGGCAAGCAGGAAAACCTGGAAGTTACCTTATTCGAGAGAGTGATCGGAGACCAGGTTCCTTTGTGCTTTCATTCCTTAGTAAAACAAATGTCAATCATTTTAGGTGAGAATTAAATGTTTTATTTTAAAATACTGTGACCTGTTTATTTTTGTTTGTGGGACACAGAAGACTACAAACAATTGTATTATAATTGAATACTTTTGACTCCTTATCCTTGCACGGTACAGATTTCTACTTGTGCTCAACTGTTTTGAAACATGCTACTTAAAAACTACTTTATGGGCTGAAGAACAAAAACGTGAGGAAACCAGCAACATCTGGATAGAGATGCCTGTCTAAAGCAATTGTGAATAGACTTAAAGCAACATGGGAGGTTTCATTAGTCAAGGAGATTGTTTTGAGTCTGTTCTGTAGTAGCCATTGTAGCTTACAGGACATAAAGTGCTACCATGTCAAGTTGCTTCCTTAGTTTTGAGGGAAAACTGCCCAAAACTAGAAAACCAAGAAGAAACAAAGAGATATTTAATAATCTGAACGCTTGCTGGCAACAGCTTTCAGTATGTGCTAGTATTAGCTGTTCTAAATACAAATAGCTCTTTATCCTGAATTGTAGCTAGGATTATTTCAGCATTGCCAAGCTGTGTACATTAGTAAATTCCTTTAGTCTTGTGAATGAGATGTATTCTGGGAAGAGCTTGAAGGCTGGTCAGCAAAGTGGAGTGTTGGCTGTAGGGTGTTAATGTTTATAACATAGGAAAGCAAATGTTACTTCAGCAAAGAAATCTTTGTCTGTTGTATTGAAGAAAACAAATTCAAAGCAAATTCTTTAACTTCTGGAAGTGGGGATTATCCACAATACAACATATGGGCTGTTATGTGCAAGGTTTGCAAGTGGAGAAACTTCTGTTGCATCTGCTGTGTGAAGTGTGGTTCAGAGGTCCTGGTCTAGCATTGACATGAAGGCTCATCCTCTTCAGTGCAGGCAATGTAACACGCAAACAATATCTCACGTTCCCATATTGCCATCCTAGCTATCAGTTTCAACCTCTCAGCTACACTGATGTTCATTTGGGATCTGATTACTGTGTAGCACTAGCAGAAAAGTAAAGTATGCTGGTACTTGCTTTCTGGTGCTGTTTGAGAGGCCTGGATTATTTTTAGTAACTTCTTTTGAAGTCAGTATCAGGCATTTGACTTGGTTCTTGCCCACCATAAATCTGTTTCTGGCATCACAGGTATAAAACAGTCTAATGATACTCAAAGATCACATTCAAAGAACATTGTCAACCTCCAGAATTGCCTACCTTAAAGTTATTTCTAGCAAATATGGGTTTGGATCTCCCATGTCTCACAGAGTAGAAGTATTGTTTCCACCAAATCTTGATCTTTGCCAATTGCTGCCTACAAGTGCTAAAAATGCCTAAAAGTGCTTATTTTTCACATCCTAATTTTCTTAGATTTCAGTCATACTGAAATCTCAACACTGCAGTTTTTGAAACTCTTTAAATTCTTTTGGTGCCTCTTGGAAGTTGCATGCAGACATACATGCTTAGTTAGCAAAGTTACATAAAGTATTCTGAATGAAAATATTTCTTTTAATCTTGTCTTTCAGAATTATCTGATTACAGAAGTCATTATTTGCTATCTCAGTGTTCTGTAAAAGGGTTTAAGACTGATGAAATAATAATCTTAACCTAATCTCTGTTGAATAATTTACTAAGGGATATTACATAAAGATCTAGCCTGCCAGAATATCTAACCTGTGTCCTTAAAGTTTTATTGTTTTCTGACTCCTCTTGCCTTTCTATATGCTTAAAAACTTCAGACTGCATCTATGAAGATTCATCTTTGTATATGTGTTACATCACTGCTTGAGAAAAATGATATAATTCAAGGAATTGATTGACAAGAAAGATTTATGATTTCTGTATCAAAATCCTGACTTCCTAAAGAAAAAGAGTAAAAGTAGAAGAAACCAATGAATAGTGTAATCATTTGGGATGAAGGATGGGTTTCTTGGCAATTGGATGTTTGGGTTCTTTTTCCCCCTTTTGATTTTTTTTTTTTTTTGAGTTGGCTCACAAGCTTGTTGAAAAGTTGAAACATGAAGTGGATTCAAATATATTTATTCTTTGTACTGAAATTTATTTTGAAGTACCCTTAAGATAATTTTTCTATCTTCTTGGAGCTGGAGAGACAAGTAACATGAGCTTTTATTTAACAGCAAAGTTGCTTAGCTTTGCAATAAATTATTTCTCACGTTTTCTAATATTCAAGTGACCTGCTGCTCAGTATTCCTGTCTGGTCTCTGTGCTCCTGGAAAAGTTTGGGTCTGCTTGATGCCATGGATTTAAATAATGTAATTTCTTTGAACTGTCTGATCAAAAATATTTAAATTTTTTTCAGATTAAGTACTTTTTCCACTTTTGCAAATGCCTCTTGAGGATAACAGGAATGTTTTAAATATTGTTAACTGTTTACCTGAAGGAACAATTTCTGACTGATTTTAGAATTTTTATTGGTCAGCAATGTAAACAGACATGGTGCTTTCAGTCTTTGATAGTACATTAACAAATCTCTGTACTTCCAGGAAAAAAAAAGCAAAAGCAACCCTTAGAGAATAAAATCGAGTTTTGTAAGAATTGTTTATTGTGTGAAGTTACTGAAAAAGTTTTGTAAGCCTTTCTCCCCCTCCCCCCTGCATTAGTTAGCAAATTATTAAATTGTATTTAAGGAGATACTTTCATTATTCCAAAGTAATTTCTTAACTTTTAATATGGTAATGGTAAGATTTGCCAAGAACATGAATAATATTTGAAGGTGCTTGTTTTCTGCATTGTATAACTGAGTGCAGTTATTCGTGAAATTAAGGCTGCCATAAAATATCTATGTTCTCCATGATGCAAATAATAATAATATTGTCTCTAATAGTTAATTATTTCAGTTTTCCAAGACACAGGCAAGGATTATTATTATTCTTTTTTTATTTACAGGATTATTGCCATGTGTGGAGACTATTACATTGGTGGACGTCGTTTTGCTTCACTATCAGACCTAATTGGGTATTATAGTCATGTGTCCTGTTTGCTGAAAGGGGAAAAGCTTTTATTTCCAGTGGCACCTCCAGAGGCAAGTAGCAAAATATTTAAGTGTAATTTCTTAAACCTTTGTAACTTCAATCATTGTTCATAGTTTTCTAGGCTATCTTCAAATGCATTAGCAGCTTTGTGAGTAAAGAGAACTAAAGAAGACAAGATGTTGTTCTTGGCTGGCAAAGAGCACCACAAGAATGTAGCCTCTGCTGTTTTGTGATATTTTGTGTATCTAACAACAGTTTTAAAATACACGTCCTGGAAATAACCAAGATTTCTGAGAACAAAGTTTCTTTCACATACCCATCCATAAAACAATATAAGTAATCAAAATGAAACTAAATGCTGCATAATGCCTTCCCCTAACAAAGCCCAAACCTACATAAAAGTGTTACTGAATGCTACGCCTCTGCAAATTTCCACTCTAAGTGAAAGAAAGTTTAGAAGTATACTTTTATGGGAATTATCTTACTGGAAATTTCTTTTGAATATGATAAAAATAATAACTGTCATGAGAGCAGACAAAACAAAATGAGAGCTCTCATAGTTAACTGTATGAACTATGCTTTCCTAGTTCTCAGTGATTTTGAGCTTCGAAAATTTAAAACTGACAAGGGAATATATGTTTCAGACAGCTGAGTATATTTTCTTTGCACTTTAATTTTGATCTGAACACAATTGAAGGAGAATGGATCTGGTTTTAAATATGGGCTCTAGGTATATAAAAATGTAGAAGTATCTTACTGTAACAATGTCTAATGAAATATCCTGTGAGGACAGGCTGAGGATGATGGAGAGAGGGAGTCTGGAGGAATGAAGGCTTCAGAGAGACCTAGGAGCAGCCTTCCAGAACCTGAAGGAGCCCTACAAGAAGGCTGGAGAGGGACTCTTTACAAAGGCCTGGAGTGATAGGATGAGGGGCAACGGTTTGAAATTAGAGAAGAGTAGATTTAGATTGGATGTTGGGAGCGAGTTCTTTTCCATGAGAGTGGTGGGATACTGGAACAGGTTGCCCAAGAAGGTAGTTGAGGCACCATGCCTGGAGATATTCAAGGTCAGGATTGGCAAGTCTCTAAGCAGCCTGATCTAGTTGAGGATGTCCGTACTCACTGCAGAGGGATTGGACTAGGTAAGTTTTGGGGGTCTCTTCCAACCCAAATTATTCTATGATCTATGATACAAGTAACTCTTACAAGTGCTTTACCTCAGAATAGCATAACAATTAGGAGAGGGCTTCTGCACTAGAAAGAGGGAAAAGCATTACTGACTTTGCTTTCTTAAATTGTAGCCTGTGGAGGACAGAAGGAGAGTTCGAGCAATTCTACCTTACACCAAAGTGCCAGAAACAGATGAAATAAGGTATGTTTTAATAATGGCAGGAATTGTGAAATTCTCAAGGGTATTTATAAATACCAGTAATTTAAGTATGTTTTCATATGCAGATACTGTCCACATGCATCTTAAACCTAACAGGGTTTAGAGGATGATGCTGATTCTCTTTTATTGCAAGTAGCAATAAGACTTTTTATTCTTGATGTATTTATTGGTACTAATTAGAAGGGAAGTGACATTAAGTTTATAAGAGCAATATTATAGTTTTGAAATTCACTTTATAAAGCCCTATATTTCTCTGCAACAGGGTAAATTTGTGTATGAAAGGCTTCTTTGTGGAAATGCCTCATGAGTGTGTGGGGAAAAAAAAATTCAATGTATAAATAAGCTAGGCTTTTTTTCCTGAACTTCGACAATACTGAGAGCAGCTAAATATTAGTTCAAGCCAAACAACAGATTTTGACCACTAGAAAGGAAATACAAGCATTGACTGCTCATAAATGGAAGAATAGAGTATTTAACATCTTCTTCCAAATAAGAAGAAAGGAGTCATGTTAAAAAAAAAAACTTTGCCTTTAATGTTTTTGTGTAGTTTTCTTGCGTGTGCTCGGAAACTTAATGATGTTTTTCTCTTTACTTCTCTGTCCACAAAATGGACCAAGAAGGATTTCCACTTCCCCTGTACTTTTACGTGTATAATATCCCATAATTTAATATATTTTTAAAAAATACTAAATTGCAGGTCTATCACAGTCTCATACTTTTTTTTTTTTTGTTAACTGTTACTTTCCTACTTTCTAACACTGGTAGTTCAGTATTGTCTTAGGGATTGTCTGTACTCCTCACCTTTCTGGCATTTTCATAAGATGTGGGGTGGGAAGAAAACCAAACTAACGGTCCCACATGCAGTAGAAGAGCATGTGCTGGTTGCTTGGAAGTGATACTATTTTCTTGAGATGCCAGGTTTTGTTTCTGGGTTTTTTTGGATTTGTGTTCTGGGTTTGTTTTGTTTGGTTTTAGTTGTATGTTTTGTTTTGTGTTTTTTCAGATGGAAAAATAGAAAGACTTGAAAGAGATTTGTAGTGATTTCTAATCTCTCTAATGAGACATTCTTGGTGTCATAAGTTTCATAAGTTGATTTAGCACAAGAACTGAACTGGGAATTGGCTTGTGTTAGGGGCTGTTTGCCTAAGACATAGAGAAAGATAATATGAGAGCTTTCTATCGTCATTATGATTAAAATTTATCCTAAGGCTCGCAGTCTGTTTCTATCTGACCTTTTCCAGGGAGTGCAGTGAGAGTATCTGTCTGACCTTTTCTAAGGAGTGCTGTGAGGGTATCTGTCTTTGAGATTGTTTTCTAAGCAGATGATAAGATGGTGGTAAGAGAAGGAAAGAACTCTCTAATTGCATATTGCAAATAGGGCTTCCTGATAAGTATATGAATAAAAAGATAGATTGAGACCATTAAGTATCTTATTGCACCCACCATCTTAAGAGGAAACAACATTTTATTACTTTGCTATAAAAACAAAAATAATAGAAAATTATATATTTCTCCCCTCTTTTAGGTAGGATACAGCTACACTGTAGACTGTTTTGTGCTTCGGTATTGAGATCCATGTGGCTAAAATAGTTCTGTCTTGCATAGCTGGGACTCACATTCTCAGTTTACTGTTTTATGTCAAATTAAAATGTTCTTGAAGATTTCATGCATTTCAGAGAATCCTGATTTAAAAATTTAATATCACAATTAATATCTATAAAGCTTGAAGTATTACAGGATTAATTTCAGCCTATGTTCCATGCAGTAACTTAATGTATAGTTCTCTGTAATAGAGCTGATGGAAGGTGCTCCTACTGTCTGTCACCCGTTTTCAGTATTCAGGTACATTAGCAGATTAATTCATTCTTTTTTCAGTAGTGGTTTCTTTTTTTGTTTCTTGTAATCCTTGCTGTTTGCTTTGTGTTCATATTAACATCTTTTCTGTTGGCCTACTTCCAATGAGAGAAATAGTTTATTTCTATTTCCTGTACCCTGATGTATCACCAGACTTGATTGAGAAGTCTTGCTGTGCTAGAATGAAAGGCTTTCATGTGCTCTGAGTTTGAGATAACATTTAAGAAGTAACTTAAACTAACTTCCCAGAAATGAAACTCCCTTAGACAATTTAAAGCTTCTTATTTATCCTTGTCCTGTAGCTAATTGTGTGGCTTTTCTGGTAGCTATTCTGTAGTGTCTTTGTAGCACTTGTCTTCATATGTGAGAACATAAAGAATAGATATTACACAAGCTTTAGTTATAGAAGATTTCTTTTTGATGAGAAGAGTATTCTTTTCTTACAGACCAGTAGGGGTATCACTGGTTATTTTACTTGTGTTTGTTATTTGATCCTTCTTGATAAAAATACAATGTTACTATCTTGTAATGTTGTGGTGTTATTTTTCTTTTCAACATCCTTAGCACACTTTGAGTTTGACAGAACTAAATATGTATTAGATAAAAAACATAAATCAGAAGTATAAATACTCATATATACTAGCCACTTAGCTGTCAGGAAAAACACACAAGATGTACTTAGGTTATCGGTTCATGCATTTTTCACGAACAGATTTTCTCAGCTATTTTGTGGAAATTATAGTGATGAATTCATTGTGTTTATTAAAATGTATATTATGACTATATCTCTGATTTAAATCTTGCTGTAATCCTCTTCAGTTTCCTTAAAGGAGACATGTTTATTGTCCATAATGAATTGGAAGATGGCTGGATGTGGGTTACAAACCTACGGACAGATGAGCAAGGTCTTATTGTAGAAGACCTGGTAGAAGAAGTGGTAAGTAACTTTTACATTCAAATTTCTTAAATGAATGAGTTGTTTTTTTTTTTTTTTGTAAAATAATACTGAAAGAAACTGAAAATAGTGATATATAGTTGCCTGTTTTCTAGTTATGTACTTTCCTACACCTTGTAATTGGACATACTAGTTTGAAAATAGCATAACAAACTTTTAAACCTAATTCAGTGTGAACAAAATCCTTACTCACTTGTCCAAATTAAATTACAAATGAATGGTCCTGCAAATTTACTAGGTAGTTTCCTAAACTCAGCAGTCCTGGTGAAGGATCTGGTACTCATTTAACTGTATTTCTTTTTTTATGTTTGCTATGAAATAATCAAACTGTATGAAATGTAGTTTTTAATTGTCTTTATTTTTAGGATGAAATGTGGGTTATAAATATAGTGACAAGTTAGTTATATCTAGAAAGGCTTACATGGAACCACAAGCTAACAACGCGACCTGTAGATAACTCAGTTATCTGGGGATCAGATGGTTTAAGATACTTCAGAATGAAAAAACGGATTTTTTTTTTTTTTTTAAGTAAGCTCAGCATTGCTTTGGAGTCAAATATTATCAAATATTTTTGATAATATTTTCCTGCACAGTTCATGTGATCTACTAATAGCTGTGTTACTTGCAGATGCTTCTCAGTCTGCATATGGATGTAAATGGTTAAAGTGAAGTGACAGAAACAAACCGTTGAACTGTAGATTCACGTATCAGACATTAAGTTAACCTTAGGAAACCTGAGATTTAAAAACATCACTTCTAAAGAAGGACTTGGAACATCATAGAAGCAATCCTCTGAAATACCATATTTTGGCTGAATTTTCACTTAACGAATGAAGAGGAAAACTTCTTTAACTGCAATAAGCCCTTTAGTTTAAAAAATGTCTCAGACTTCTACAGAAGGTCTTAATCCATGAAAGTTTTTGCTGTTTTGTTTCTGTTTTTAATTGAGCTGTACTGTTGTCATGCACTTAATCAATATATGAATTTTCTCATTAGGGAAGAGAAGAAGATCCACATGAAGGCAAAATGTAAGGATTTTTGGTTTTTTATTATTTAAAGCAATCATTACTATTTATAAACATCAGCCATGAGGTTTCACAACCTCTGAGAAGGTGAATCCAAGAGATGTATTTTTTTCATCTCAATACCTTTTTTTTCCGTACTAGCTGCTGAAGATGAATGAATAATTAGCATGTAAGACTCCTGTTGCTAATGGGTTTTGGAGTGCTAAAATGTTGGATAAGTCCCTGTATGATCACTTTCAGCCAAAATATGCACAATATAGTAGTTCTTGAATGTAGAGTTTGTCTTAGGTAATCCTCTGCTTTTCAGATCTGCACAATTAAATCCTAGAGACAGCAAAAATGATAGCTTCAGTTTGTCTCTATTAGCTTCATGTAATAACACTTAAGCTTTATAGAGAGGGCTGGAGGACTGTAAGATCTGTTCTGTTTGCTTAAATACCTACAATTTTTTTCAAGACTGAATACAATTTAACAATGTATTGATACATAAAATTGTAGCATGTTAAGCTCTTACATACAGTCATAAGTAGCAGGCTGAGATTAGACAGAAGGTGCTGAACTCTTTTAGGATGCTGTTCTGACACAGAACTCTGGCAAAGTAAAAGGTGTAAGATGTAGTCTAACAAAGCTGGGATTTATTTCCACAGCTTCTGGCAAAATTCAGTTTGATTTTTTCTATATTGCGTTTAATCTTCTTGTTTTGAGTTTTGGATTTCATCATTCAAGTAAATTGTTGTATGAGAATGACTTCAAAAATCGGCTATCAAATTATCTGCCATTGAGACAGTTCATTTTAATCTCTAAAAGTAGTTGTATTTAAGTATCAACTGTTGGAAATCTTTATTGAAAGTAATTTTTTTATATACCCATTATTGTTAGGGTTTTTTCAAGCTGTTGGCAGAACAGAATCACTAAATAGCATAATCTCATTATCACTAAATAGCATTGATTATCTCCTCTATGTATATCAGGTCTTTTAAAGAAAGATCAATTTATAGGTGCCAGAGCCTTGGATGTCACCACAGCTAAGGAAAGAATGCTGTTAGTCTTACTTTCTAATTTTTGTCTTCATCTTTGTTAAGATGGTTCCATGGGAAGATCTCCAAACAAGAGGCATACAATTTGCTAATGACAGGTACTTGTGTTTCTGATTAAAATACAGTGGTAGTGAAATGGCACAAAGTGATTCTGTGTGTATGAAACATGGCAAAACTTCCTTTTTATGTGTGGACATATGTGAGTGTTTAATCTGATCAGCTCTTGTGGTTGTTGCCACATTGGAAGAAAACTGCTGTAGCTATGAGTATTGAGTATGTTCAAGTATGTTTTCAAGTACAGTTAATTTAATAATTTTTGACTGAAGTATTTTTTTTATTAATTCTTGTGATAAATTATATCCCTTATTGATGTCTTCATCAAAATGCTGTGGAGAATACGCTTTTATATACCTAAAGAAAAATTATGTTACAAACTCGTTTAGCCCTTTCATAGAGCAAATATTTGAGATGAAAATGTCAGGATTTCTGACCTGTATTGTTATATATCATACTTTAAATATTAGAACAGAAATAGTTAAATTTTGAAAATATATTGTGAAACATTTTCTGTAAAGGAGTGGCAAAAATTTAATAAGGTTGCTGGCTACGGCCAAACCTTTTTGCATGAATTTTGGCAGTTCAGTGCCATGTCATTTAGTTGGAGATCAATCCTGAGACTTGCCTCATAGACTTTGCATTTCTTCAAGTGTGCAACTCTTGCTAATTTATGTGGAAATAGATTTGATCAGAGCTTCTATATAATACTAAGGAAAGTAACACTTATGTTTTCAGTTGGTCAAGTGTGCAGTTTTCTTGTGAGGCCTTCAGATAATACACCTGGGGATTATTCACTGTATTTTCGGACCAGTGAAAATATTCAGCGCTTTAAAATATGCCCAACATCAAACAATCAGTTTATGATGGGTGGCAGATACTATAACAGGTAAGTTTTAATGGTAAAAGGAATTGTGTGTATTTTGTATTTGTGTAAAGAATTTGTAGAACTTGTTCCTTTATGTTTATTTACTGATAAAAGACTGTAGTTTTCTTAATGGTATACTAACCATTTAACCTAACTTCCTTACTAGTTACTTGTAATTGAGCAGGTTGTTAAGGTCTGTAGAAGCCTAAGCACAGCTTGTTTCTTTTGAAGCATTGTCCTTCTTCTGCAAACGTTTTTCTTTACAGTAGATTGAGGACTGTATGGATCGTATGTTCATCTGTAATTAAGAAAATGTGGTGTTGTCTCAGAAGGTACTATTTGTGTACTTGCCTATTAGAAAAGGGACAAGAATAATTTCTGAGACATTCAGTGGGAGTTTCAAATACTAGAAAAGATTATTTACAGGAATGGGGACAAACTACTTTAATTGTTGGAAAAAGTAATTAAATTGCACTGTGTGTGGTACTTGGTGAGAAGGACAGATCACTTCTGTAGATAGCAAACTTCATGTGCATTTGTTTTGCCATTGGTACCAAAAAAATAATAATTTGTACAAAACAAAACAGGAAAAAAAACAGAGCTGTTTGGTTGTGGGTGGGGGTTTTTTTGTTGTTTGGTTGGTTGGTTTGTTTTTTTCGTGTGTGTGTGAGAAACTAGCTCTGTGAATTCCGTCTGTGATAATCTTGGGTTTAGAGCTGTTGTAGATACAAAACTTCTCAGCAGCGAAAACTCTCCTTTCTCTTTTAAGAGAGGCTATTGCCTGCCTCACAAAATCAGCAGCTTTCACGACTTGCTTACCCTGAACCAGGGCATTCTTCATTCCAGTAGAGGATTTCTTCCAGTTTGGCTTCTGAGTGGTCAGAGATCTGGCAGCTAGTGTGTCTGAGAAAACATGAAGGTCTCGTAACTGAAGTTCAGTGGACTTTCTCATACGTCTTCAAATGGAGGATGGTGTGAGGCTAAACAATTGGACTCTAAAGAACCTATGCGTATTCCACACCAGGGCTACTTGCATACCTTCTGCATTATTCAGTCTGTCCTCATTGAAAACCAAAATGGTTGCAGTTTCAGCCTTTCATGATGGTAAATTTTATTTGCTCATTCTCTACTTAAATGGCTTATTAGGAAGATGATAGACTAGGAGCCCCCACACTAGATGCTAACTAGTGAATTAGTGGAACTCTTACGAGTCTCAGATGGTTTTGCAACATTAAATAGTAGACCTTCAAAAAGATGTAACATTAGGTAAGTTATTGCTTTAGATGACTCTGATACAGTGCTGGATTCACTTCAGGTGTGTATATAAATTATATTCATCTGCAGAAGATTCTATGGTGAAAGAAAGCAAGATTGTAAAGTAACACTAGTTATGACATAATCCTTTTAAATTATTATTTTTAAAAATATTTTGGTACCTAATTTGCAGAGATCTTCCTCAGTGGGAAAAGAGGTTTTGTTTAGCTATAAAAGGATTTATTTTTGCTATGTGTTTTAAAGAATTACACCTATACTCCTAAGCTCCCATTCAGTCCAACTTAGTGCGTGCAGCAGGTTGGTAAACTTCCTGAAAGGTCAGAAATGAAGTGACACATAATGCAAGAAAATAAGGCTGCAAAATTAAGATATTAACTGCTCAAATTCTCTAATGTAAGATCTACTGTATAGGGCAATAAATAAGGAGCGGGAAAGATTAAAAACAATGTTGTGGTCTTTGTAATTCTCTTATTAGTTCATTTAATGGGAACACAGACAATTCTGAAATATGTGAAGGATTACATGTTTTGTGTGGTTTTTGTGTGTTTGTGGATTTGTGTGTTTTGGTTTGGTTTTTTTCCTATATAATTGGAAGTTAGTTAAAAAAAAAAAACAACAAAAAAAAACCCAAAAAAAAAAAAACAAGAAAAAAGGGCATTTAATCCAGAACACAGATACACAAAGCATGAATTTATGCAAGATAATAAAACTATTTGTAAGCATTTCTTGGTACAGATAGTTCTGTCATTGTAGCTTATCTAAAAACGGACTTTACTAAAACATTTTAACTTTTGTGAATCTTTCTGTTTTTACAATGGATAGCAAATTACTCCATTAGTAATCTTTTGACGTTTTTGTGGAAAAGCTGGCAAAGAAATTTCTTGGTGGCTGTACTAATCCTGGCTGGGGAGGACAGTTAGTTTTCTTTACATCAGCCAGTATGATGCCATGATTCAGATTTGTGGCCCAAACAGTGTTGATAACACTAGTGTTTTGGTTCTTGGTGAGCAGTGCTTGCACAGTGTTGAGGCTTCTCCTGTTTTCCACAGAGCCAAACTGACCAAAGAGATGTGCTCAGCAATAAAAAAATGGAGAGGATATTTTGTCTTCCTCAGTGGGTACTGCTCAGACTGTCTGAGCATCAACCACGTTGTGAGAAGGAGTGAGCGAGTGCTTTTATATTACTCATGTCCTTCCTCCTCTGCCTACTAAACTCTTTTTGTAAAGTTCTGTCACATTTGCTGTTTCTCCTTTATCGTGAGGGAAAGTACTTTGGGGAGTTGAGTTGCTGGCTAGTGTCAGCCCTCCATAGGCATTTCAACACCCCACTCTTCCTTCTCCTTTTCTGGAGCTTTTGTTACTAATCACGGCATTATGTGGTAGGGAATATCTCTTTGGCTGGTTCAGGCCAGCTGTCGTGCTGTGTCTGCTTCCAGCTCTCTGCCATTCTCTGTTCTGTTTGTGGGGTGGGCACAGGGGAACAGAGTTCAGGAAAAGCCTCAGCACTGCAAGTAACAGCTCGGCAACAGTCAAAATACCATTTCAGTTATGCCTAAAATGCAGTGCCGCTGCTGTGAAGAAATGCAACACCATCCAAGGCAGACCTTTTACAACAAGTTTAGTAACTCTCTGAGATTTCAGTCCAAAGATGTGTAATTACTGGTCTATGGATTTTACTAGGAAGGTAATTGAACACTGGAACAAATTACCCAGAAAGATGTGGAGTCTTCTTCCTCTGAGATGCTCAAGTTGTGACTGAGCAAGGGCTGCAGTAACCTGCCGTTGTTGACCCTGCTTTGAGCTGAGGGCTTGGGCTGGGTGGTCTCAGAAGTGCCTGCTGTGCTCAGCCGTTCTGTGAAGAACTTCCACATGTGTTTCACAGTGTTTTCTGTGTAAGATAGCTTTTGTTGTTTCAATTCTGATTTTATAGGATTTTTGTCCTTCTATCTGCTGCCTTTCAAAAATTTAACCTATGTGACAGGTAGCATTCAAAAGACAGTAACAAAACCCCAAAATGTAAAATTAAGTATAATTCTTTGTTGCTGGTGATTTTTGTGTCAAAGAAGATAAGAAACATTGTCCAAATAGTTTATAAAGTGAACAAGCTCTCTACCTTGAATTTGAGAGATGGTAAAATTAGAAAAACTAGATGACTGGAAGATAATTTTATTTCAGCTGGTAAATTAATCTGTATTGTGATGGGCTGACAAGTGTGGGCTTGATGTTAAGTCTTTGCCTTTGTAGGTTAACAGTGTATAGAGTGGTGTTGCTTAGTTCTGCATCCTGGATTCTTCATTATGTGAAGTGTCAGCTGTTTGAGTAACTCAAATCACTCTATTAAAAAAAAAAAAAGATTCTGCTCATCATGGTAAGGTATTTTTAAAATCATCCAAGTTAGCCAAGTTCTGGGGAACTTTACAAGCCCTATGCTAAGCATTTTAAAATTACTGGAGTAACTGTAATGCAATGCTGAGATAGATCTTTACTTCTGTATATTAAGCCAAGTTTAACAATTTATTAGAAAAAAAAATGTATCCATTTTTATTTATACCTTCCTTGATGCATTTTGTATAAATAAGATTTTTGTGGTTGTCAGACATTGAAAAGGGCTATGATTCATTTTCCTGTCCCCTAGATAAGTTTTGTGGTCAGTCTGATTTCATGCTTGATGTTTTTACGTTAGACATTTCTGATGACTTGGAGATTCATGTTCTCTAGCGTACTTGTCTGGAGATACCTGGTATCTTGTTGTTTGTAGTGTTCAGATTGTTCAGGCATTGGAGCCCTTGTAAGGCACTATATAAGTGACCATCTAAATCAAGTTCACTTGTGCAATGAGAGGGCTGCAAAGCAAACCCTTCAGTCTCTCCATCAAGGCGTAAAGTCTAGTCTATATACTACTCTAACTCCCAAAGGAGTTTTCAGATACAATGCAGTTTATTCTTCCATTTTATGAAATTGAAAGGATTTAGGCACCTGTTTCTTGTACTGAAGAGCTCCTGCTGGGGTTTTTAACTGAGGAAGGAGAGGAGGTACTGACAGTCCAGGTATTTTTTAATTAATGAGAAAAAATATATGAGGTAGGTTGGCTTATCGTTGGCAGTGGCTATTCAACATGCAAACCATAGTATCTGAGTCTTTACTTTCTGTAGTGTGGTAGGGTTTAATTTTCTATGAAGGAAATGGCATATGAAGATTGCATCTCAGTAGAAGCTGAAATAGATAAATTATTTGATTTGATAGTACTGAAAAAGAAATTGATGTAATTCCACATAATTGAAACCCTGAAATACTTTTGGGAAGATTATTTTATCAGTTGTGCACTAGCTCATAGCTTCAGAATGAGAGAGACAAAAGGAAACAAAGATGTCTTGCTTTATGTAAAAATTTGTGAGATTTTCTTTACAGCATGAGATACTCTTCCTGTGTTGGACATAACTGTATCCAGTTGTAGCAGATTTTATTGCTGTGTGCCGGTTGATTATCTTTGCACATGCCGCTAAGTGCACATGAAGTGACTTCTCACCAGTTTTGTTTTCTATTTAATTATTCATCTTTTAGGTGGATGCTTTGCATATGAATGCATATGAATGTTGGTGTTCTTTACTACTGTGTAAATTTAAGTAACAGCAAAACTCAGAGCAACTAAAATGCCTTGAATTTCATCTTGTATCTCACTGCTTCTCTCCTCTGCCTTCCAAACACAACCACTGTTTGAATCTGGTAGTTAGAATGAATGCTTCCCTGTAGAGAAGTGCTACCAATTGAGTATTTTACATGATAGCTCAGCCATTTTCTGCTATAATCTGTATAAACTGTGCTACAAACTTTTTCTATTCCTTTCCTTCTGGAAAGAAATTGCTCTGTACTTGTGGTATCTCTCATTGCCGTTCCTTAGTTAATCTAGGAAGTTTATTGCAGATGCAATAGCAATTTCAGCCTTCTTGGAGAGCTGGTAATGCACATGTGCTACTTGAATGTGGAAAAGCAGTGTCCTCATCGGGCATTTTAAGCAACTAATTAAAATATTTTTCACAGTTTAAATTTAATACATTCATTAATACATACAGTTTTGTGAGCTTTCCTTGACTTCAGTATCTTAGTAAATTTTCATTGCTACAAATGAGATTATCATATTTAACACTTGATTTTATTAAAATTTTGTGAGAAAATTTTATGTGCTTCTATGGAAAAGCAAATTCTCAAACAGAGGAAACTCTAACCTGTTTAATATTTGAATTCCCTTTTTTTTCTTATTGGAACAGTATTGCTGACATCATTGAGCACTATAGAAAAGAACAGATTGTTGAAGGGTATTACCTTAAAGATCCTGTTCCAATGCAGGTAAGATTTCATCTCAGAGTTTTTGTTGTTGAAGACACAAACCTAATTATCAACAAATTAGTTTATGAAGAGAATTACAGAAGAGATAACAATGGTAATGGAACAGCATCACTTCCAATTTTAATGTTTTCAGCTTGTGTGTCTTTTGTTTTATCCTCAACTGCATTCACTTGCTAAAGGTTCGCTTGTAGTCAACAGAAAAAATGGTAAGCATTGTCTGTCCTCTGAGGTGTTCATCCTCTGCTGTGTCCCCCTAGCTCTGGTCCCTGGCTCAACCATGCTGTGACTTAGTCCCATGTTATGGGCAACCAGGCTGCCCTGTGTCTGAGGTTATTCTTCTTCCAGAGGAAGCATGTATACACAGAAAAGCTTCAGGGATGATTTCAGGGATGGGATTGCAGGGCTTGTCCTGGAGTGCTCTTGCCTGATAGCAAAAGCTCATCCCAAGCGCTCTCCATGTCGTGTAGCTTTTCATAAGCTTGTAGCTAGTTATAAAGTATACATGTTTATTTTGTTCCCTCTTGTTCCCAAATGTTCCTATTTCAGTGGTTAGAAATTTAATTTCCTCCCTAATTAACATTACACTCAAGTTATACCCCTTTGAGATCTGTCATACCAACATGAGAACATTTCTTGTATTTCCCCTTAGTTAGCTCACTAATCTAATCATACTAAGGACGACCTTGTCCCTTTGTAATGTGTTCATAGTTGCCCTGCTGCCACCAATTTTGGGGCAAGGTTGCCTTTCTTGAACGTGGTACACCAGAACAGTTTAGAGTACCATATCATTTCTTTTTTCTCTGGAAGATACTTAATGACTCCTATTTTAGGATATTTCTGTTTTCCATCGTGGGTTGACACTGTCAAGCAGCTAAGGATTGTCACCTTTCTTTGTTTGCTCCCCTCTCTTGCCGGATGAGGACCAAAGCAAAATAAATCCTGGACTGAGGTAAATACAGCTCAGTAAGCAAAAGAAAGGGTAGTGGATGCAAAGGCATTTACTCACCATTTCCCACAAGCAGACTGATGCCCAGCTGGTCTCTGAGCAGTGGTCACCCAGGAATACATCATCCCACCACTATCTCCCCAATTTCGTTGCTGACTGTGATGTGAACATGTAAAAGAATATCCCTCTAATAACTTCTCATCAGCTGTCCCAGCTACATCTGCTCCCATCATCTTCCCCACCCCAGCCACCTTGCTGAGAGCAGGGGCAGAGTGTGGGTAGAGAAGGTCCCGAGGCTGTGCAAACGCAAGCACTGATCAGCAGAAGTCAAAACACTAGTGTGTTACCAAAACTCATTGCTACAAGAGCTGCTGTGACAAAAGTTAACTCCTGCATACCCAGCACATTTTCACAGCCATGTTACATCATAGCTAGTCCTCCTGTGAATAACTCGGCTGTTTAAGTTTCTCATTTTTTGTTTTCTAGTGGTAAGTATCAACAAGTGTAACCTTGATGTTGTACTAGTAAACTTACACCTTGCTAATCTGGTCTTCCCTATGCTGCTAATTGTGTTGTGTCATCAGTGCTTCCAGTAGTTTGCTGCCATTAGCTTGCACTTGATAATGTGGCTGGGATAAAAGCCAAAACAAGAGTCCTGAGACAGCTCCTTGAAACACTTCTCGTAACTTTCCTTGTTCTCCTCTTGAATCATAGCAGTAACTGTCTTCATTTTAGCTTTTGGTCTAGGTACTGACAGTTCTCTGCCCTAAATAATTTTCCTTGTGAGACTGCTTCATATTCATTTGACCTATTGAGATATGTTTGCAACTTGCTTTGTTTAAAAATATTTATTTTCACCTTCCACGTACTACTGTGCTCTGCTTTTGAGGAGAAAGAAAAAAATCAAGTCTTGCGTACCTTTAGGGTCAGTCCGAGTGACTTCCTGTGTCTAACGTGAAATTTACTTACAAATATTTGTCACTAGATCTGTTGTTTTGTGTTATATTATGTTAAGTCCTGTAATTCCTCTTAGTATTATTACCAAAGTATTTTTCATCTTGCTTTTGTCATGTTGTTCAAAATCATAATTTGTGTAGATAACATGGGCAGGAAGAAAAGTAGCATATTTACTATGAGCCAGTTCATCTATTGCTTTTCATCTCACTGCTGTTCCCACTACTTCACAGTCTTGCTTTTCATGTTTTCTTATGGCTAAAAAACTTTTGATGATCAGCTTACTTGGTAAGGTGCAACTTGGCTTGTCTTTTGCCCATTCTCATTTGTTGCTTGCATTTCCAGATGCTATAGTTTTCTGTGTGAATTTATCCTTGTTTTATGTTTCCCATTTCTGCTTTCTTTTCTTGTCTTGGGTTCTACTCAGTTAAGAAATCCTAGTTCCAATGAGATTGAGGGACTGTGCCACACTGAGTGAGTTTAGTGGTGATCTGCACCACACTTGATGTTTCAGTTTTTCTTCAAAAGCTTTGGTAGAAGAAATTTAGAAGCTAGCTAATTCTTTAGAGACTTGCATAAATTTAACAGTGAAAGATGCTGATTTTTATTTCATAACAAAAAGATACAATGTTGCTCTGTAGAAATCATTCTGTATTAAAACTTTTTTTCTTACATCATTATTCTGGATATATGGAAATGGTTATATTACATTTCTAGCAAGGGTATTATTGTATGACAAATTATCTTGCTTTATTAAAACACATGAGAGTAAAATAGTAGTGGGTTGGTAGCATTCATTATGATAATCCTGGTTGAGCTTCATAGGATGTAATTTTTTTAATGGCAATTTCTGACCTTAAAAATATGTTTTTCTTCTTTGTTGGCCAGCACCAAGAACAAGTGCTTAATGACACAGTGGATGGAAAAGAAATCTACAATACGATTCGTCGGAAAACAAAGGATGCTTTTTATAAAAATATTGTCAAAAAAGGTTATCTTCTGAAAAAAAGTGAGTTATTTTTACTTTTATGATTTTTTTTTCCCCCAAAATAATGCAGTCTCAGGGAAAAGCCTTTTCCTGATGTCTAACCTGAACTTTCCCTGATGCAGCTTCATTCCATTTCCTTGTATACTACTGCTGGCCAGCAGTGAGATTACCACCTGATTCTTGAAGCAGGTGTAGACTGTGCTGAGATGACCCCTCAGCAACGAAGTCATCTCATTGCCTTCTCCTCTCTGAGATGAATTGAAAACCTTTAGCTAAGAGATAATGAGATGATTCAAATGTGCAAACTGGAGTGCTTAGTAGGTGTAGAAATGCACATACTCAAAAATCACTCTTCCATCTGGGGGACAGTGTAGTAAGCTGATGTTGATTTGTCTTTTCAGAACAGAGCTAGTACTTGTTTGTTGAGAGCCATGGCAATTTTATGACAATCAAAATACAAAACTCAGGCTGAAAGGTTTTTTTCTAAATGATCCTGTGACTTAAGCATTCATTAACTGCTGCAAGTTCTTAATCCATTGTAGCTCAGACAACATTTTCTCTGAAACAAGTGGAACAGAAAAATTCTTTTGTCTGTGTTTAGGGGCATGATTTTAATTTAAGTTTGCATATAACTTTTTCCTGTTACTCTATTCCTCACCTATGCTCTTTTAAGATATTTTAATGCAATCTATTAAAAGTTATTCCTAAACTCTAATATTTACATGTGAAGTCTGTTTTGTAATTTAAATTATAATAGATGGGATCCACACCATCATTATTTGCAAACTGTTTGGATACTGTCTTAACACTGAGAGAAACTCACTGTACAAGCAGGTCATTTGCACTTGCATAAGCCTGTTGAAATTGGTGAAAATGTTTAGACCCTGAAGAGGGTCTAGTTTTACCCACAAGCTGCATAAAACTGAGTGTATACATTGATATTAAAACCTAAGTGTCATTACCTGTGCATTCTTATTCTATTTGTACTTTGACAAAAGCTTTACTGCCCTCCTTAATGTACTTCATTTGCAAAATTTACTCTTGCTTTTTTAAACAGTATTGTAACTTTCTGCTTGACTCTTCTTACAGGTAAAGGAAAAAGATGGAAAAACTTGTACTTTATATTAGAGGGAAATGATGCCCAGCTTATTTATTTTGAAAGTGAAAAACGAGCCACAAAACCCAAAGGACTAATAGACCTTAGCGTGTGTTCCGTCTATGGAGTACATGACAGTTTGTTTGGCAGGTAGGACACTGGCTTGCAATTTTTCTGTGTGCAGCAGGAGAGCTGACTCCTAGTTTGAGGCAAGTACAGGACTTGGGCCAGTGAACAAGTAACCCTGGCTTATGCTGTGGCTCTTGATCCATGCCAAGAGTCTGTACTTGGTGTGGATTGCAAAAGCACGTGTAAGAGGTCTGTCTAATGATTAGTAACTTGTTTAGCTATGGCAGCTTGATTGCTAGCTACTGTACATAACAAATTCTAGTCAGAAATTTTAGAATTTAGTATTAAAGTTTTATTATGAAATAAGATGTCATGATGATTCAAGGGATTTTGCATTATTTTTTAATGTTGAATACATTAGTTGTTTGATGTATTTTACAGAGATTAGAGATTGAGCTGCGGGTTTTAATCCTTTTGAACTAAGAATTTTGTCAATTCCTAACATTCTTTTGATAGGTATTTGAAAGCTAACTTGGTTACATAGTCTGCAAATGCTTTTCTATTTAAGAACAGCTACTTCTGTTAATTAGACCAATATAGTAGCAAACTAATTTAAGTCGTCATCCTCACAAATTGTTTTTGCATGTTTACTGTGTTCAGAGATAATTTGCACATCAAATCTTATTCCCTGTAATATTTTGATGTTTAAAATATGCCAACTGCAAGGAATGTGATTATTAGTGAGGAAGCTGAGAATCGAAAGTCTTATAGCACTGGTAATTAAGAGTTGAAATATTTTTTCATTGGTGGTTATAAAAAACTCTCCCAATACTCTGTATTTTAAAATCATATTGGAGAAATAAGGTATAAATTCTAGTTAGATAGAAATGATGGATCAAAGCTAGAGAAGGATAGATTTAGATGAGGTGTTAGAAAGAAGTTCTTTACCATAAGGGTGCTGAAACACTGGAACAGTTTGCCCAGGGAGGTGGTACCCATCCCTGGATGTTTTTAAAGCCAGGCTGGATGTGGCTCTGGGCAACTTCATCTAGTGTCAGGGAAGTTGGAAATGGAAGGAACCTCAAGGATCATCTAACCCTGACAATTGTGTAATCCTATGGATTTTAATATTTATTTTAAAATTATACTAGTCAATATCTATTTATTTTTCTAGAAAAAAAAATATTAAAGAGAAATTCTTGAAATTAGTGGCATTTCTTAAGCCACAAAGACTGGTGCTTTTGTTTGGTCTGTTGTTTTGCAGCTCCTTTTAAATCATTGTAATAATTTGAAAAACTCTGTAAAACCAATGTAATGAGGAGCCTAGATACAGAGTACCAGAACAGTGATAAAAGGAGTTTTGAAATGTTCCTTATGTAAGCTGGCAGTTATGCAGGAAGCTTTGGTGTATATAGTAAACAAAGAACACTTAGGTTAGCAGTGCCTACCTCTGAACAGTTTTTGTGGGTTGAAGTTTAGCTGGACAGTAAGTGGCAATAAAAGTGAGTGGGAGGAGATGGAGAGTTGCACTAACTTAGGAAGCTCTTAGTGAGGAATTGTAGCTGAGACAAAGTTCCTCCTGCATCTCAAGTATCTGGTTTGCCCTTTTCTCAGAAGTACAGTGAAGTCTGTAGCTTTGCATGGTTCTTTGGTGACAATGATTTAACTAGCCCAACACCTGACTCCTTCCAGCTATCCCCCACTCCTCTGTGGCATGGCCACAGTGTGTTCTGTCAGCATTTCTCTAGGCAGTGAATTGGACGGGGGAAATGAAGACTTGAAACTCCCTGTAGGGGAGATCTAAGTTTCCTTGAGTGCAGTGAGAAAAGTTCCTGAGGGTAGTGTGTGCTTTAAATAGCTTGTAATTTAGCAAAGCAAAATATTTCTGACTAAGTTTTTGGCAAATCGGTGGAGGTACACAAAATGGCAAAGACAATATTATTGGACTTCAGATTGTAGAGGTTTGTGTCACATATATTCCTGATCTCTGTGTGGCCCAATACACTTTTTTTTTTTTTCTGGTTGCAAGAGCTATGAGACATGTTGAGATAGGGGATTACTTAGGTTAATATTATTTCCTGAGATTGTGAAATAGTAAATCATTAATACATGATTAATTAGTTGGGATCTGATTAATTAGCTGGGATCTAATGTTGAACGTCTGCTGCTTTTGAAGCATCTAGGAATAGTCCTTATTGACAAGTCTTTTGCTTTGGCTAAAAGTCAGCATATATGCTTGTTAAGTGCAGACCATTCTAAACAGTTCTTAGTATTCTGAAACAAAATCTATACTGAAGTGTGGTTTTCTGGAAGTGACATAATACATTCAAAACAGGCTGCAGTTTTGAAGGACCTGAGAGATTTTCCAGTTGCACTTCCTCTTTCCATATGTGATGATCTGCAGGTATACAAACACAAATTGATGCAATGTGCAGTGCTCCTTACAGACAGTAAATGTATTGCAGCATAAAGTTATTAGTTCGGTCTGAACTTTGTTAGATTAACTCGCAGATTAACAAGTGAGTGTGTCAGTTACTACTACAAAGATTAGTAATTAATTAATTTTGTTTGTTTCTTTGTTTGTTTTTAAGGCCAAACTGTTTTCAGATAGTAGTTCAGCACTTTAGTGAAGAGCATTACATCTTTTACTTTGCAGGCGAAACTCCAGAGCAAGCACAGGTGAGAACTGTTGTTGATAAATATAATTTAAGAAGTAATGTTTTTGTCTTGTGATGTTTAATGATATCATCCTTCTGGAACAGGAAGCAAGTGTATCACAAACAGTTCAGTGGCTGTGTCTGCATTAGCAGGTGTTGGAATAGCAGTGGATCTGTAAGGGCAACAGTAGGTGCTGGGAGCCCAAGCACTTGAGGGTTCTGCTTTGGACAAGTTCCAGTCAGGTCCCATGGACTGAAATTCCATTATTTTCCACTATATTGTTCTGAAGACTTTTAATTATTTTTTTCTTTGTACAGTTCAATTCATAAGAATAATTTAATCACTAGGTGTTTTTCATGTTATAAACCAAAACATGCTATAGTGTGAGTTTTCCTTCACAGCACTTTCCATGAGCTAGATGCTAAGGAACATATGTGTACCCAGTGATCAATGCATCTTGAACAGCTGCCTTTTGCAGTTAGTTATCCTATCCATTAATTGTGCATAAAAAAGTTGTTCTAGTTGGCATCCTTTAGTTAGTAGCTCTCCAGCAGTTATGTTTGCTGATTAAGACTTGTAGGATAAGAGCCTAATTCTCTGAAATTCACTCACCAGCAGGAAAGAATGTCTAAGAAGAGACAATGTCCTTAGTAGGTGTACAGCTCTGAAAGTCCACATCTCTGAACTTCACTTGTTGCATCAGAAGTGAAGCTTTGCACTTGGTTTTATTTGAATAGAATTAAAGCTCTTTAGAGCACTCATAATAGACTGCTATTCACCAGAGCATGAAAGCTGTACAAATTTAGTATTCTTGTGCTGTCTGTAAAGGAAAGCACAATTTGTATTAATTTTTATGTTAAATTAATCCAAATTTATGACAGTTGCTGAGATCACATCAGAATGGTGCAGTGGCTGTTGTCATACAACTCAATGTACTCTCTTTGAGAAGCCTTGTGCTGTAGAGTAATTAAGAATATACATGTTAATTTCCACGGTCATTACTGTACATTCATTTTTGTCACATCTGAAGTGGCTTGTGCTCTAGAAATTAAAAGAATTAAGTGTGTAGAAGACAGAATATCCTGTCTTATTCCCTGAACATTTGGTATAATCTGCTTTTGATCTTGATCTGATTAACAGGCTGTTTACTGTGTTTATACAGAATACAGGGTGTGTGGTTTTTTTGTTGTTTGTTTTTTTTTTTTTTTTTTTACAAAATGGCTTTGGCCCAGAGAAGCTTAAAGTATTTGTCTGTGGAGAAAGCTCAGCTTTCTTACTCTGTAACATTTAATAAAGGGATAGTTTTATTTGTATGTTAAGGCTCTCTTATAATGTGGTAAACAAGTATCAAAGCAGCACCATCCTGTGGACTGTTATTATGACTTCTTTATGTTTTGCACAAAACAAAAAGCAAGATAAAATGTAGTCTTACATGCTGGTGTCACCCTGGTTACTGTAGCACATTGTTCATTATCACTGCTCTAAGCTTTGGCATTTGAAGGGAAAGGTTTTCCTGCTGTGAGTGAGTATGAGGTGTACTATGCATCCAGGAAATACTTCTGTTAGAGTATTTAAGGAGGCATTTGTTTCTTCGATTGCTACTCCTTCTGTGACAAAGGAAACAAGCTACCGTGACTTAGTGATGCATAGCTGAAAGCTTTTCCTTCTGTGGAAAGTTTTGAAAGCTGAAACCTGACTCATAAGGTGGTGTAGCTGAGTGTAGCAGAACTACATCTGGCTGTATTTTGTAATTACGGAAGGTACTGTGAAGACTAAGATTGAAACACTGTTGGTTTTTCTTTTTTTTAGTGGCATTTGCAAACTGTACTTTGAGAATAGCTGGTAAATCTTTGAGGTGCAGACTTAAGAAGGTTGTCGGTCAAATTCTGAGTGTTGTGCTTTATAAGAGCTGCACAAAATTTGGTGGCTGGTGCACCAAAACTAGTGAATGAGGATATAGCACATCTTCCTAAGGCACCTTGCCAAACTGCTCTGTTAACAACATTCTCATGTTGCAGTGACTTTTTCAGAGGTGGCCTGGTGAGTTGGCAGTGCCTCTTAGCAGCTTATTTGTTTAAAATCAATTACACATGAAGTGTGGTGTTAATAAACCTTATTTATTTCCTTGATCAAAACAGAAACCATCCGTTCACTCTGCTGTACACATTTGTGAGCAAAATTGAGAGCACTGGATATATGTGCTGTGTTTTTCTGTGGATGTTGTTTTTCATTTCTGTTTGATGTATACACATAGTATTGTGACTGCCATACAGAACTACTGGAGAGAATAATTGGAAGAGTTTGTCCTGGTAATTGTAATTTTCTCATGAGCAAACAAGTTTTGCTTCATTTTGTATAAAAAAATTGTAATTTTATGTAATATTACTAGACTGGAAAATTGTTAAGGGTCACACTCTGTATCCCTTAGTAATGCTTGATATTTCTAAAAGAGAAAATGGCTCAGATTTGCAAATCCTTTGTTAGGCTTTTCTCAGAAAAGATAAAAATTTTGCTTTAATATTCAAAGCTGCATGCTTTGGAATTACAGGAAACTTAGGTTTTGCCAGCCTAAAGGGAAAACTTCAGATACTCTTTTTAGATGTGTCTGTTCCACTGCAAGAAGCTATATCTGACTTTTTTTTATTACTGTTCTGCATGCTTCTCTCTTAGGACTGGATGAAAGCACTGCAGATGTTTTGCAGTTTAAGAAAAACCAGTCCAGGAACATCAAACAAACGTCTGCGTCAGGTAAAGCTGATACTATGGGGTTTGTGGTGTATGGTGGAGGAATGTTTTGTCTCCTTTCTGAAAAATCATATTGATCAATCTCACAGTTTTCCTTTCAGGAGTAGTAAAATCTGCATGTACTGTACTGATTCTCACTTATGGGGTTATGCAGAAACCAAGCAGAATGACTTAAATTTTGTTGTAGTATTTACCTGTATAAAACCCAGAATGGCCCTAGGCAATCTTAAATGTGCTTTGCTAGGCATTATTTTCTAACTACATTTGGCTAAAACGGTGAAGAACTTAGTGTTTGTACAATCTTAACTTTTAAAATCTACCACATATGAGAAACTTGACAGACTTGTGACATGTAAACAAACTACTCATTTAAATAATATTATTGATTTTCAGTAACCAGTGTATTCTGAACCATGCTTGTGGCTTAGTTTCTCTTGGCCTCTTTAAAGTGCTGTGTTTGTGAGAATTTTCTCATAGGCAGAAAAGAGTCTTAAATGCCTAAGTATGTTTTAGTTGGAGAGTAACAGGAAAGCATTTCAAGCACCCCTCATATCTCTTAATGTTAGGAACATTCTCTGTAGGTAACAGACAGTGGAGACAGGAATAGAATAGGGTGTTTTTCAGGGGACTATTTCAGGATAGCTATTTTGTAGTTCAGAATCACAGAATATATCTGGTTGGAAGAGACCTCAAAGGTCATCCAGTCCAACCGTTGACCCAGCACTCAAGGGTCAACACTAAACCATGCCTGTAAGCACCAGGTCCATGTGCTGCTTAAACACCTCCTGGGATGGTGACTCCACCACTGCCCAGGGCAGACCATTCATATGTTTGATAATTCTCTCTGTGAAGAAGTGTTTCCTAGCATCCAGCCTGAACCTCCCCTGGCACAGCTTGAAACCATTTCCTCTAGCCCTGTCGCTTGACACCAAGGAGAAGAGGCTGCCCCCTCCTCACTCCAACCTCCCTTCAGGGAGTTTTAGAGAGCAATGAAGTCTCCCCTCAGCCTCTTCTTCTCCAGACTGAACAACCCCAGCTCCCTCAGACGCTCCTCACAGGCCATGTACTCCAGGCCCTTCACCAGCCTCACTGCCCTTCTCTGAACACACTCCAGCACCTCAATGTCCCTCTTACAGTGTGGGGCCCAGAACTGAACACAATACCCAAGGTGTGGCCTCATCAGTGCTGAGTACAGGGGGATGATAACCTCCCTGTTCCTGCTGGCCATGGTGTTTCTAATACAAACCAGCATGCCATTGGCTTTCTTGGCCACCTGGGCACACTGCTGCTTCATATTCAGTCAACTATCAACCAATACCAATAGCTAACATTAAAGTTGTTGGGATACTGCTGAATAAATGAGCAAGTGAAATCAAAGGCTTCAAGTTGCAAAAGCAAAGCAAAAAGAGTGACAATATGAAATAATCTTTTTACCTTATAAAGTGAAGTAAATGCTCATCTACATAAAGGGATAGAATTTAATGTATTGCACAAGAGAATTTTTATGTCATCTGTTGGGAAAGCACCAAATAAACTGTTACTCCATGACTCTTACTCAGTAAAAGTAATTTCAGTAAAATATTCTGAGAGTAGAAAAATTACTATCTGCAGATACTAATGCCCAAAAATAATTTTAAAAGAAGGAAACAAGATGTCTTAAATATATGGGGCTGGAGATTCATTTTCAGTAATTATGAGTAATTGTTGTTTTGTTGTGACACATAAAATCTTGATTCTATAACTTCTGTTCCATGCTTTTATTAGGAAACTTCAGTTGTTATTCATTTTTCCTGTGTTAACATTAAGCCACAACACAGAGGATAAAAAAGAATTCGTTTATATGTCTTGTATTTCTATTTTAGCAACAAAAAGTAAGTTTTGTGTATTTTTTTTCTTTCAGGTCAGCAGCCTTATTTTGCATGTAGAAGAAGCTCATACCCTCCCAGTAAAACATTTTACTAATCCGTATTGTAACATCTACCTGAACAGTGTGCAGGTAGCGAAAACGCACATCAGGGAAGGGCAGAACCCTGTGTGGTCAGAGGAATTTGTCTTTGAGTAAGTCTTAACCTTCTTGAATTACTGAATTTCACTTGTAAGTTGCATTGCATTAAGACTCTTGACAACCTGTGTTGTTTGGCATGTGCTTTTTAAAAATACTGTATGTGTGTTTATACAGCAGCAACCTTTCAGCCATATTCTGTGTGGGCTAAATTTTCTGTTATTACCTAATTATCTTTGTTAATTTAAGTGTCTTTGGGTGATGATAACTCAGGATTGATATGAGTGTAGAATTAAGCATAAATGCCAGCCAAGTATAGTACTAATTCAGCCTTTCTGTTTTTTATCCTAGTGATCTTTCATCTGATATTAACAGATTTGAGATAAGTCTTAGTAACAAAACAAAGAAAAGTAAAGATCCAGATATCTGTAAGTATTTTTCAGTAAAAGATGAGTATATACATACATATATATATATATATAAACTGCAGCAATGGATACTTTGGTTTTCATTACTCTTGTCAAGCGTTGCCACAGGAGAATCAAGTGTGGTTTTTAACTGCTCTGTATGTTTTGGATGCCTCATACTAGCTTTCTATTAATGTTTTTACCCTGCGTGTTTTTCAGTAACGAAAAGCACAGAAATTCAGTTCTGTGTGTCTAATGGCTACCCAAGCTCTGCTGTGGAGTAGCCATTCTGTTACACAATGACTGTGCATACCAAAGACCAAGAGAAGCTGTCAATACTAGTCTGCTCCATAAAATGCTAAGCTCCACAGAGTTTTGGGTTTGACTGCATGGCGTTTCTTTTCATATATTTTTGTTGCATCCAGTGCGAAATAGAGAGGAAAGGTGTAGTACTTTCATCATTAAAAAGAAATCAATTTTTATTCCAGAACTTGGTGATCTCTGAATAAAACTTTCCCTTCTTTCTTTCAATTTTACCTCATCTGTCTGCTTTCCTTGTACTGCTCTTGGGTTTAAGCCTGAAGTTACCTCAGGATCCATATTTTCTTCTGCATTTCACAATAGTTGCCAAGAGCTTATTTTCCTCACGTAACCCCAGACAGCTACTTCTTTAGCTCTGGTGGTGTTCCTGTTCAGCAAGTTAACCAGCACGCTGGTAATCTATCAGCTTTCTAGGTTTAAAAAAAACAAAGAAATAAACAAAAGGTTTTGAAAAACATGGATTTCGTGATCTTAGATAGAAAAAATGGAATTTTACTTCTCTTCCCACACAGTGTTTTAGGTTTTTGTTTGTTTCTTTGTTCTCTTACTGAAGGTAACTTATTGCCCACCGTACTTGTTCTGGAGCAGCTTCATCCACGTGCCTTCTGTTTGGTGTCTGCCAAGGCAAGACACCTACCACAACCCCTACAAATGTGTTCATTTTCTTTCTTTTCCATTGTGTTCAGAGATATCTGTTCCAAAATTTGTCAGAGTATTTATGATCTCTTGCAGGGTTCTTTCATTTTACATATATTGTGTTACTGGCCTGTTACATACGTTTCAGTGCTAATTTCTTGGGTTTGGTTTTTGTTTTGGTTTTTGGTTGTTTGGGTTTGTTTTTTTTTTGAGATTTGTAGGGAAACCTTGACCAAAGTAGAGGAGTTACCACCCATTTTGAATTTTTGGAACCTGATACAATTTTAAACCCCTTTCTTCTTCCTCTGACTAGAAAACTTTGTGTAGCAGGGGGAAAAATACATTCCTTCTGAAGGACAAAAAGCCTCCAATTGCATACGTGACCATGTTCTTACACTGTTCTTCTATTCATTTGAGCTGGAAATCTCAGTATCTATCTACACCAAAGCTTAAGTTAGTAAAAGAATCTTTAAAAGGATAGTTCAACCCTGACTGATTCTATGATTCTATAGTTTTTGAATAGGGTACATAAGTAACTTCCATCCTAGGGAGGTTGTGTTGGCTTTATAGAGTTCCAGCTGGTGAGAGTTGATAGGAGGTTTCTTTATCTGGGTCAGGAGCAGGATGGGCTGAATGTTGATTGCAGTTAGATGCACTCTTACAGCATAACCCAACCATCCTTTCACTTTGGGTAAGTCATCTTGAATGAACACATCTTTGCTGACAGCCCCAGTCCTTCTGAAAATGTGAAGTGCAAGGGGAAAACAATGAGCTAAACCAGAATTTATTTAACATATCTGTATGCTGCATTGCCTCAATAACTCCTGAACTCTTCAAGAGCAAGAGAACTGATTCTGTGCCTGAGCATTCTCCTTTTCAGCCACAGTTGTTATATGTGGGTTCCTAGGAAGTGGGAATTGTGTGAAGCTGGTAATATTCTTCTTCCTGATTAACTTACCAGCTTTCTGCTTTCTTTTCTCGCCATGGAATACAGACTGAGGGCCCCAAAATGTCTCGCTGCTTTATTTGTTTTGTCCTAACACAAAGAAGTTAAATACCAAAATTATACTAGCATAAAAGCTATTTTTTCACTGTTTTAAAATACTCCCTGAGTTTTCAAGTTTTTTACTTTGAAGTTTGCATATTATTAGTATTCCATAATTATTGTATCATTTTAATTTTTTAAAAAGTATTTCAATAGTAGGAACTGTTACTAAACAGTTTATTACCAACTCCATTTAAATTTAGTTTTTCTTAACAGTTAGATTGCATAAGGATGTATTTAGATAAATACATCTTTATGCAATATATCCAACTGCATATCCAATGCATCCTTGGTGGCCCAGGGGAGGGACACCAAGATCATAAGAGGAGAGCTGGAGCACGTCTCCTATGATGACAGGCTGAAAGAATTGGGGCTTGTTCAACCAGAGAGGGACAAGGCTCCAGGGAGACCTCATAGCTACATTTCAATATCTGAAGGGGACTTACAGAAAGGCTGGGGAGGGACTATTTAGAAGGGCTTGTAGTAATAGAATGAGGGGCAATGTTTTGAAACTGGAGCAGGGCAGGTTTAGGTTGGGCATAAGGAAGAAGTTCTTTACAATGAGAGTGGTGAAATATTGCAGCAGGCTGCCCAGTGATGTGGTTGAGGCCCTGTCCCCGGAGACATTCAAGATCAGAGTTGGTGTGGCTCTGGGCAGCCTGATCTAGTTGGAGGGGAGGTTGGACAAGGTGACTTTTGAGGGTCTCTTCCAACCCAGTGAATCTGTAAATATATGTAATACAGCTTGAATAAA
Organism: Indicator indicator; assembly: GCF_027791375.1. Taxonomy (NCBI): domain Eukaryota; kingdom Metazoa; phylum Chordata; class Aves; order Piciformes; family Indicatoridae; genus Indicator; species Indicator indicator. The sequence goes on along the minus strand of NC_072053.1, from coordinate 3,661,896 downwards.
AAAAAAAAAATTAAAAAATCTAGAATGTACTGGGACGCTTCTGCTGCTACTGCAAACTGGGACGGTTGGATAGGATTAGGCAGTTGAATCAGTAAATCCCCCGGGACAATAGCACAGTGTTGAATTGGAGTGGAAGTTCTTGTTTGGTTAGTTGATTAATTTGTAGTTCATGATGAAAACCAAACATTTTTATAGAGGAAGTGGTCACCTCATACAGGCAGGTCCGTAGGGCAAATTTGGTATTAGCCTTTCCTTTCAGACACAGTTATTATTTGCAGTAGTGGCAACATGTGTTTTTTCAAACTGATAAATGGATTTACAGAAAGATGGGCTGTGCTGAGGTGGCAGTGACTTGTGAAAGGCAAGATTTAACATGTCCATGTATTGAGCAATTTCCTCTAAAGATTTTAAATAGGTCTTATTCTGAATCAATAATGGGATTTTTTTTTTTGGAGGTGGTGTTTTTTTGATGGCTCTGTTTTGTTCTGGAAGGGTTAGACAAAGTCTTCATAGTAAATTTGGGTTCATTTCCAGTCTGAAGACTGGAACAAATCTAAGTTTAAACCACTTTTTGTTTTGATTCCCAGGTTAGAATTACTAACATTCAAAATGCACTCTCATTGCTAAATATGGCCAAAGCTTCATTAGGAACATAAACTATTAAGAAAATTCCTTTTTTTTTTTTTCCTTATTAGTGTTCATAATGTAAAATATTTTTATTTTTTGATCAGGATCTTTATCTGGAGAGATCAACTATTACTTGCCTTGATTTTCTGTGTATATTTGTTTCCTTTTTAAAATGTTCTAGGCTGCAGTGTAAATATCTTGGATTTTTCAACTAATATCAGTCTTTCTGAAAGTAGCCTAATAATTCAGTGTAAGATGCTAAATGGGAAAAAGTCTTGTTCCTTCAAGTCAGTTGATTATCTGGTCTAAAGACATAGTAGCAGGTAATCACAGAATCACAAAATGTTGGGGGTTAGAAGGGACCTCAAAAAATCAGTCCACCACTACTGCCAAAGCAGGATTACCTAGGGCAGGCCACACAGGGACACATCCAGGTGGGTTTTGGTAGTCTCCAAAGGAGGAGACTCTACAACCTCTCTGGGCAGCCTGTTCAGTACCCCATCACCCTCACCATAAAGAAGTGCCTCTTGTGTTGAGGTGGACCCCCCTGTGTTCCAGCTCATACCCATTGTTTCTTGTTCTATCACTGAGCACCAGCAAAAAGAGCTTGGCACTTTCATCTTGATGCCCACCCCTCAGGTATTTATAAGTGTTGATAAGGTTCCCTCTCAGCATTCTCTTCTCAAGAACAAACAGCCCCAGGTCTCTCAGTTTTTCTTCATAGGAGAGATGTTCCAGTCCAACAATCATCCTCATAGCAGCCCAGCAGATTCCTGTCTCTCTTGAGTTCAGCAGCCCAAAACTCTTGGATTTGTTGTTTGATTGGTAGTTTTTAATGAGGAACTTAAAAGTGGGTTGTGTTGAGAGGCACAGAAGAGAAAGTTTGCTTGAAAGATCCAGACTGACAGGCTGAATGTGAACCCTCCCTGGAGTGTTGTTGGTATTTCATAGACGCAGTGTTGCCTCAGCAAGTGCCTGGGCCCCTTATGTGTGAGGTAACCGGGAGTGTGTGTGCCTGCTCTGGATGGACCTCTCCTCCCAGTGCTGCAGCCTGCTAGCCAGCTGCTGGGCCAGACTTGTGCAGTCCAGGTCATGCTTGGCAATTGTGAAGTGTCCCTGCCCATGGCAGGGGTGTTGGAACTAGATCCTTGTGGTCCCTTCCAACCCTGACTGATTCTATGATTTCAATGTACCAAAAATACTGAAAGGTGACTAAATGATTTGGCCATTTGGAGTTCACTGTCATCATTATTTAGGCAATAAATTGTGACTGTGAACACTTTTAAATGTAATTTGCATAAGCTGTTACAGCCTTTAACCTGGGAGTTACTATGAAAGAAATAAATATGGCAGTGTTTGAAAGCCACAGCAACACTATAATAATAAAAAATAAGAAGTAACAAGGTCAAGGAGCAGACCTGATGGTGGTACCAGCTTAAGGTTGGAAAGAGAATGTTGAATTCTGAACACTTTATCTATTTTTTGTTTCTGAATACTACCCAGATTTGCAGGGTAGAACTTCTTTAGTCGCTACTTGGGTGTGTCAGTAAACATGCAACATTTTTTTATATATATGTATACATTATTCTTTACAAAATGCTTTATATTTCTTCTTCAGTTTACAGGAGTGTTTTAAACCATTCAAGAGAGAATCTGTCAATATATTGATGGCAAAAACCTTGATTATTCCTATTAGTAATCTTTTGCTGAAAGAAGATAACGTGCTGAAAATTAAACTGTTTGTGTTGTTTTATTATTATTATTCAGTAGTAACAGTGTTTAGCTGGAGATAACTTCCTGAACAATGCTTTTTTCTTTCCCCTGAAGTGTTCATGCGTTGCCAATTAAGCAGATTACAGAAAGGACACGCCACAGATGAGTGGTTTCAACTCAGTTCCCATGTGCCACTAAAGGGTATTGAGCCAGGGTCTCTGCGTGTTCGAGCACGATACTCTATGGAGAAGATCATGCCAGAAGAGGAGTACAGTGAGTTTAAAGAGGTATCAAGTTGTTTAATTTCCCTTGCACAGTAGTGTTATTGGCTGAGATGAATCTCAGTACACTGGTTGACATTAAATAATACTGATAGTGATTTCCATATACTTCTACAGATGTATGATATCAGTTTTTGTAAAGCTGTTATGTGTTAGGAGAAGCTTCTGAGTGTTTTAAAATTCTGTTTTTTCTTTCAGCTCATACTCCAGAAAGAACTTCATGTAGTCTATGCCTTATCACACGTTTGTGGACAGGATAGAACGCTTTTGGCTGGCATTTTACTGAAGATTTTTCTTCATGAAAAGCTTGAGTCCTTGTTGCTACGAACACTAAATGACAGGGAGATAAGCATGGAAGGTACTGTGCTAAATGACAATACCATTTACTGGAACTCTGGGCAGGTGGGGAGGGAAGGGATCTGTCGCCTTCCCATTTCCTCCTGCCTTAGCTACAATGTAATATAAATGCAGCACATTTTTCCTCTGCTTTTTATTGTCTTCTTTTCTCAAGTTCTCACTTTGCTGTCTTGTTTTTATTTTCTCCAGATGAAGCTACCACCTTGTTTCGTGCCACCACTCTAGCAAGTACACTTATGGAGCAGTATATGAAAGCCACAGCAACAAGTTTTGTTCACCACGCACTGAAAGACTCCATATTAAAGATAATGGAGAGCAAGCAGTCCTGCGAGGTGATACCTTGAGCTATGTTATTAATACTTTGGTTTGAGGACACAATTATCAGTTGGTTGTTATGGTTTAATGTTTGCATTAAACACCAGCTCAGACACATTAGTTTCTCAGAGCTAAAACTTGTTTACATGAAAATTACAGAGACTGACTTCATTGAGTTGAGTGAGTTTTTTTCCCTGAGACTCTTTGAACAATTTTCAAGTAGGACTTTTAAATTTTTTTTTAATTTTTGTTTTTCTAAGTTATCAAGATATCATAGAAGTCAGTGTCTGAACTTTAGTTTTAATTTAAAACTTCCTGATATTAAATGATTGTTACTGATCGTAAAACTGTTTTCAAACTTGTGTGGTTAACTTAATTGTTCAAAGGATGGGAGTTCTCAGAAATTTAGATTGAGAGAGACCAAAAGGTCATGCAAATGGATAGTAGAGAATATCTGAGCTGTTAAAAGCTTAGTGTATCGGAACTAAAAACCATTGCTTCATTGTCTTTCTTGATAATACATTGAAACACACTGTTGTGTAAGAGTTCTACAGCATCAGAATATTTAATTCACTTGGAAGTAGTATTCAGTGTATAATATTATGAAACTATATGGAGCTCTGGATAGGAGAAGAAATGTAACCTTTTTCTCTTTTCTTCTAGCTAAATCCCTCAAAGTTGGAAAAAAATGAAGATGTAAACACTAATTTGGCACATCTACTCAGCATACTCTCAGAATTGGTGGAGAAAATATTCATGGCCGCAGAGATACTGCCTCCGTAAGTTTGCAGTTCCTTGTTCAGATGTATCTGAAAATTCTTGTTTGTGTGAACTACATGGCACCTTAATATGATGTTCTTATTGGTTCCACTTCTGCTAGTTAGTGTAAGACTACTGTGTTTAGGGCTGCAGGGTAAAAATATAACCCCTTCAAAAATTAAAACTACTTTTTTGCAAAAGCTTCTGGCTAGAACACGTGCTTTGAAGGAAAAGCTACTAGAGCTCAGAGAAAGAATAACAGTAAAACTACTAAATCTCATATTTCCACTAAAAGGTAGAACACAGTAGTAATTAGGAGACAATTGTATATCCTTAAGTTGGTAAGTACATTCCACTTTTGGGAAGAATTGATAGTCCTCTTTCACTTTGTCATTAGCTTTTAAAGTACACAAAATCCTCAATTCTCAGTAGCACTGAAGTGTATCTTTTGTATCAACACTGACAAGATTAGCATTAAAAGTTGCACTCTTTCTAAGTATATTGTGGAGCTTTCAACATATTCTGAAATAAACCACAATTTTCCCTTTATTTTTTCTTACAGGAGAAGGCTATCACTGTCGTTGCTTAACTTTTAAGCATCTAACTCTCATTAATGGAAAGAATAGTTTTGGGTTTTTTTTAGTTAAGAAGAGGAAAAAAGTCAAAAATTTAAAAAAAATCAAAGCTCTTTGAAAAGGGAATACTACTTGAGAAACAGGGAACAGAAAACATTTAATACACATGAATAATCAATTGCACATGAAATTGTGTATTAGTGAAGGGTTTTCCTTGCCATTTATAAATTTACTTGTTAACATGTATTCATTATTCAACTTCTATTCGAAAGTTGATTGTATTTATTATAAATTAACCCTTAGTTAAAGTTAATTTAAAGTTGATTTGTAAAGGTAGAACTGCTAATAGTTCTGCATCAAGTAGGAGGTTGTCTACATCCTGTCTGACCAGTTTTTTTTTATTTCTGTAAGATTAATGGAATGAGTAATTAGCTGTTCTTTTTGCAGGACGCTGAGGTATATTTATGGGTGCCTACAGAAGTCTGTTCAAAACAAGTGGCCAGCTAATACCACCATGAGAACCAGAGTTGTTAGGTAAGCTACTTGGCACTTTCTTCTGCAAATAACCACTTCAGTCTTGTTGGTTAAAGACATACTTCAGTGTGTTTATCTATATTTCAGTGACAAAACTGCATAGTGCTTGCAAAGGTTACAGCAGTATTTAAGATATTTGTGATGCTAAGGCATGTCCTAATTAAGGACATGCTAGATCCTTAATCATGTACTTAGAGCCTTGCCAGAATAAGGTGATGCAGTGTAGAGGTCAGTGTAGCTTTGCTTGATAGTTTGTCAGGTTTTACCAACTCATGTAAATAAGCAATTTCCATTTCCATTCTGGGAAATAAAAACCTCCCTCAAAGCAATCTCTGAAGGGGATGTTTTTTTACTTCCACTATGAACAGAAAGTAAGTATTTTTTTATGCTACTGAAGGCTCTTCTGGGTTTCTGTTGAATGAGCTTCTAGTTCTGCAGTAAAAAGAGGGTTCTTTTTTTCCAGCTTTCTATATGGCAGGAGGAAAGCAAGAGATACCTCGTTATTTTTCTGCTGTACTGTCCTTAGGATTTGGATCACCTTATGATAGCCTAAGGTGCAGTGAAGAGAGAGGGTCCCCCTCTCCTGTGCTTCTCCTTCATTGTCTTGGGAGAGCAGGTGGCTGTGGGATGGATGCCTTGTAGGAGACAATGGAAAACCTTTCGTGGTCAGGGATAAGAGGTTCCTTCTTTTTTGGAGCTGGTGTGGTCCATGTCAGTTTGACTTCAGCATGACTTTGCAGTTAAGTTCTTCCCACATGGTTTCATCGTTTCAGCTCAAGTGGGAAATCAAATGATAAAAGCTGAAAGAACAGGAATACTGAAGTCACAGCATGATATTCATAATTTGTTAGCAGATTCACAGAGGCTGGTTGGTTGGTGTCTCAGATTCCATGCTAACTTAAATCCTTGAATTAATTCTGTAATTTTGTTGAACAAATTGCAATTTTCTTCCCATTTCAGTGGCTTCGTTTTTCTCCGACTGATTTGTCCTGCTATCCTGAACCCAAGGATGTTTAATATCATCTCAGGTGACTATATGCTTCAGATTGAATTCAAAGCCTGTAGAGCAGTGGGTATGAAATTACTGTCTAATGCATGAAGCTTTTTGAAGGCTGTGCCCAAAGTCATGTTACTCATGTTACTTGAGTTCTTTCTCCATAAGGCAGGCAATGTATGCTTTTCACCCTTAAAGTTGAGATTGTGGTTATCCCCACTGTTATTTCAAAGTCCAGAAAAACATGCACTGTAGTATTTAATAATACATATTTAAGTTAAAAGTCTTAACAATGTGGATTATATTGTAAGCAGTGTGAAAAATGTGTGGGATCTCCAGATGCCACTTTGGGTACAATGCAATGCCAAAGTTACTGGCTGAAATCCAGTAGTATGTCCTAATGAAGAAGACACATATAGTTGAAAATGAGTCTGCAGAGCTTGCAACACTTTTTGTGCATCTGGGAAACTGTGCTTGAGTAAGTGCTTAGGTTCCAGCCATTGGAATGTCTTTTCTCTGACTCATTAAGCAGAGTCAGTCTCAAATATGAAATCTTAAAGGGTGGCATTTAGAATGGGCAGGTTGTGAAGACTTGAGATGGTGATCTTGGTTAACTTAAAGGCTATATATGGGAGAGTTCCCATGGGTTTGCCTAAATTAATGTTCTCACCACATAAATTCTTAGCCTGTTTTTTAATGCTCTTTTGGTAGAGTGCACTACAGAAGTTAATTAAAACATCAGGGAATGTTCCTGCTGGCAAAACCAGCTGTGTAGGCCTGTGGCAGAGTCCTGGCATCAGATGGCGTTTTCCCAAACAGTTTGTGGGGGTGACTTGTATGGTGGGAGCAGGAGGGGAAACATCAGGGATTACATCTGACATGCTGTTGGCCTGGGGCTTTTCTGTTGTGAAGCTTTAATGGTGAGGGCATGAACTATCCCATGGCAGTTGCCTTAAGCACCTAGAATGTTTGGGGCCATTTTTAACTTAGCTTTTGGGCTGGGGAGGGTGGAAAGGAAAGGTATAAACTACTGAAAACTTACTATTAAACTACCTGGATGTCTGCACTGCTTAATTTTAGAAGTTCGCATATGTTATCCCTCATCTTTGTCTTCTGTGGGTTTTTTCCTGGCAACGATCATGCCAAGCTAGAGGGCAGTGAGTTTGCATTAGCCATTGCTCTTCCTCCTTCCCTCCCTAGCAGTTTCTCGAATTTTCCTTTTTTAGCTGTAAAATGCTGATGTGGAAATAGGAGGAAGTCAGAAATATGATTCAGAAAAGATGTATTTTTTTTTCCTTTATTTATCCATAGGTAGTTTTTAAGATAGGATAGCAGGTTTTCTGCGGTCTATCTTTAAAGCTGTACTAAATGAGAAGGGCTGTGTTGAACAGAAAGTTCCTTTCTCTCACCCAGTAATCACTTCCATACATGCTTTGAAGAAATAGGGCCAGCTACACAGTGATTCTTTCCTTTAGGCTTTTATTATCTTCAGGTAGCTTTCAAGTTAGGTATCTCCTCACTTGAGATGCACCTGTGTCTGCAGATGTAAAAAAATTACCTACAAACCTGAGTCACCCCTTTTAAGCTTTTCTGTGAAAGTCACATCCAGCTAACATTCTTGAGTGCTTCTAAGGTGAACTTACAGTCTCCATGTAGGGCTTTTAGAGCTGTTCAGGAAAAGACATTTCTTTTGGAGCAAAGCTTCCAGTTACCTTCTTAGTAGAGAAAAAATAAGGAAAATAAGTATGGAAAATAGGGGGAAATGTATTCTGAAGATACATCTCAGTACAAGCAGCAGTCTTATCACCTTGGCAGTTGTGATTGTTTAAAAAGTTAAATCCTTCAAGCCTAAGTTTTTTTTTTTTTAAAGAAATGCACTTCCTTAGGTCAGTTCTCCTAACCTGAAGTTCCAGCTTCCAAGGCTAACAACGTTTTCCAGCCTTGCACCTTTAAAGGCTTGTTTTGTACCAAGCACTAGATAGATACCATGAACAACTCACATAATTTGCTTCAGCTATACAGGACAGATTAGAACTTATTTTGCAGTGATTTTTGGAGGAGGAGAGGAAGAAAGAAGAAAAGATAGAGGTAGACAATGAATCACAGAATCACAGAATGTTAGAGGTTGGAAGGGACATCCAGAGATTGAGTCCAACCAGCCTGCCAAAAGCAGGGATCACGTAGGGTATTCTGCACAGAAATGCATCCAGGTCGGTTTTCAAAGTCTCCAGAGAAGAAAACTCCACAACTCCCCCTGCAGCCTGTTCAGTGCTCCATCACCCTCACTGTAAAGAACTTTCTTCTCAAGTTGAGGTGAAACCTTCTTTGTTCAAGTTGGTATCTGTTGTTTCTTGTCTTATCACTGCACACCACTGAAATGAGCTTGGCCCCCTCCACTTGACACCCACCCCTCAGATATTTATAGACATTGATGTGATCACCTCTCAGTCTTCTCCAGACTGAACAGCCCCAGGTCTCTCTTCATAGGGCAGATGCTCATCATGTAATCATCCTCATGGCTCTCCGTTGGACTCTCTCTAGCAGATCCCTGTCTGTCTTGAATTTGGGAGCCCAAAACTGAACACAATACTCCAGGTGTGGGGTCTCACCAGGGCAGAGTAGAGGGGGAGAAGAACTTCCCTAGCCCTGCTGGACACACTTTTCTTGATGCACCCCAGGATACTTTTGGCCACAAGGGCACATTGTTGTTCCATGGAGAACTTGCTGTCCACCAGCACTCCAAGGTCTGTCTCTGTGGAGCTGCTTTCCAGCAGGGCAGCCTCTAACCTGTCCTGGTGCCTGTTGCACTGGTTTTTATTGAACTTCATGAGGTTTGCCTGCACCCAGCTCTCAGCCTGTCCAGATCACATTGGATGACAGCACAGGCTAATGGGGTGTCAGCCACACTCCCCCCCCCCCCCAGTTTTGTATCATCAGCGAAGAGTCTATAACATCCTTCTGAAGAATTATAACATGTAGAGCTTGTATAAGAACCATGTCCATTGTGGAACATTTCAAACTTGGCGTTCAGCCAGGACATTTATCATAATGGGAAGAAAAAATAATTGTAAGATACTGTTGTTCAAAAAGGAAGTTTTAAGTTTAAGTGGTTAATAGTAAGTGTTAAGTGTAATGCTAATTAAAGCAAGTGACTAACTTCATGGAAATACAAGCCAAGATTGCATGTAATCTTTACTTCTCTGATGACACCAATTCAAAGTAAAATTTGTATGTCTTGTCACTTGTGGGTATACACAAACAAATAAGGTAAATGTGCTTTTTCTTTTTTAATTCTAACAAAAAATAATCCTTCTTTCAACAGAATAGTTTCATTTTTGTGAAAATGATTCCTACTTCACCTAAGTCTTACTAACACCACTTTATTTTGCATACTTGTTCTGTATGTAACTAGAGAATCAGGTGTTTGTATTAATGTGTTTTTGTGGACATTATTAAAGCAACGTAGGTTTGTCACCAAGTGATACACCTTCCACGTGCAGTTCTGTGGTAGAATTAAAAATACCTTTTTTCCATGAAAAAAATACGAATTGGGAAGGAGCTTTACTTTCATGTGAGTGCTGTAAGTTTTGAACAGAACAGCTGGTAACTCTCTGCTTTGTGTTCCTGCCAGATTCTCCTTCCCCCACTGCTGCAAGAACGCTGACGCTGGTCGCCAAGTCTGTGCAGAATCTAGCAAATCTAGTTGAATTTGGAGCTAAGGTGAATATAAAGTGCAGCCCAGAACTGTGTTGTAGCCACATTTCCATGTTCCTGTGTAATACCTGCAAAAATCAGTTGTCGTTTTGTCATGCAAAGCCTGTGCCATGTCCTTTTGTCCTGATCAGCAAGGAGGCCTCGCATAGGCCATTTCTTCTGTCCTCTTCGTTTAGAGATAAGCAGGGTGTAGATCTGAACTAGAGTAGGCAGACTGGGAGGAAGTGATATAGGAACTCACAGTAACGATTTGTTAGATCCCTTGAAGATTTTGAGTCTGGTAGTAGGAACACCAGCACTGGTGTGTTAAAATCACCTACGAACAGATTTACCATACTGGGAGAGCATGATGCAACCAGGTATTGAAGCTGTGAGAACACAGATAAATCCAGCAGACATTTGTCCAAAGCAGTAGGAGGAGTTTGTGGGAGGGGCATTCTTTGTTTCCCTTTGTAGCAGAGCTGCCTTATCTTACTAGCCTCCACTGGACTCTGTGGTAGTTCCCTGTTTCTCTTGAACTGGGGAGCCCAGAACAGGACAATACTTCAGATGTGCCTCACCAGGGCAGAGTGGAGAGAGAGGAAAAGCTTCCTCAGCCTACTATTCCACACGCATACTCTATCTATCTATATAGAAATTAACTTTCAGATGGAGACTAATCAAGCCTAAATTCCCATCTTGGTATCAAATACCTGATTCTGAAATGAAAAAAAAGAACCGCCAACCCTGACTGTTTCCCTTCCCCCGCTTTCACCTTGCCTTTATTTACTCCTTCCATTGGTGTTTTCTGTGGTGGAGCACTTGAAAGCATCCCTTCTATTTGTATTCATTTTCATACTGCTAGACATAATTAATGTTGCCCTAGAAATCTCCAGCTTTCAATGCAGTTTCTGCTTTAACACCAAGAGAACACCAACAAAATTGATCTGTCTCAGTTCCCAGGCCAAAACACAGCTGAAGACTAAATCTGTTGGCTTAAGCATAATGAAAGTGTCTTCAGGGTGGTTTTAAAGATACTTCTCTGACACGCAGAACTTGGAATGTAAGTGTTAATGAAAGAACAAGGAAGAGGACATTTATTCCTGGTCATACCTTTGAAAGCAGAGCATTTGTTCATTGCTGCTAGGTACTGAGAGGCATCCTTCTGAGTGCACGTGACAGGAAATCTCTGAACTCCTCTGAATAGAGTTAAATAGAATCATAGAATGGTGGGGGTTGGAAGGGACCTCCTACCTGAGGTCTGTCATCTGTCATTAGAGATTCATTTGAAAAACTAAGATTCATTTGAAAAACTAAGATCACTCACAAGGACAAACTGTTTTTTGCAGTCATTTGGCTGCATTGTGCCCACTTCAGCTACTTTGGCATTGAGTTGTTCTAATGAATGCTTCTAAAAATTACTAGGAGCCATATATGGAGGGGGTCAATCCATTCATCAAGAGCAACAAACATCGCATGATCATGTTCTTGGATGAACTTGGGGTAAGTGGTTAAAGAAAACTTTACTGGAAGTTACACAGCACCATTGTAAATGAAAGATTTTTTGCACTTCTTACAAACTAGCTGAAAAATGCACCAGCTCCCACACAATTTTGAATGCTTCTAGCAATAAACTTCTCTCGTGTATGTTGAGAAACTGCAGATTGATGGACTGTCACAAAATTTAAACTATCAAATTTTATTTGATAAACTATCACATTTTGTACCTCTGTAGAAATGAAAGGCTGAAAAAGATTTTTACAACTCTGAGGATTAGAAATTTTGGCAAAAAAATACTGATCTTTAAAACCTAGAAATTTTTACATATGTCATATGGTTTTGACCAGAGATTGACATTTTTTTTATCGCTTTAAAATAGTTTGAATTTGTCATGCATTACCGAACATGTCACTGTGTATATTCTAGATACTGTAGTCTGAAAGTGCACTACAGCTACTGTGTTCTTTTTAAATAGTTACTATTTTGTGTATGACAGCTGTAACAGGAGTTAGATCCTCCTGTTGTACATCTGTATTTTTACATCAAGAATCCATCTTAAAAACAAAAAAACAAGATTTAAAAAAAACGTGCCCAGCTTCCTGAATTGATCCCTTAAAAGCACCCTAGAGTATTTTGATAAGAGTAAGAAATAAGAATCTCAAGAGTTTTTGATAAGATGTAAAAATGAAGGTGGCATTCAGGCAGGTTGCCACTGTTACCTTTTTCTGGTTAAATTGCAACTTCTGCATATAATAATATGTGAATTTTCTTTAAGTGACAGGTTTGTTATAAAGTTTCTGAGAACTGTTGGTTTGAGAATAACTGCTGGACTCATCTACTCTTTTATGACAAATTAGTTGGGTTACTGATATTAATTAGTTAATGAGTTAGTTGATAGTTACAGGTTTTGTTGAAGTTTTGTTGCTGCTGTTCTCTCATTTAGATTTCTAATGGATGGATCCCACTTGTTTAGGGGAAGGTTACAAGTCTCTAAATGCAGTAGCTTTCTGCTCAGCTCAGTGGTAGGGTGATGATCAATACCAGGTCTTTCAGAGTCTCACAGTATATCAGAGGTTGGAAGGGACCTCAAGAGATCATCAGGTCCAACCCCCCTGCCAGAGCAGGATCACTTAGGGTAGTCTGCACAGGAACGCATCCGGGTTGGTTTTGAAAGTCTCCAGAGAAGGAGGCTCCACAACCCCCCTGGGGAGCCTGTTCCAGTTAAAGCATTTCTGGCAGAAGTAGGAATTGCAGGATACTCATAAAACACATCTCCATTTATAAGAAGGAAATCACAGCAGAAGGATGGACTGAAGACTGAGCTGGAGAGACAAACATCACGGTACTTGCTTGTGGTATAAAGGCAAATGTGTCAGCTGTAGAGCTGTAATTTAACCCCCTGTGTGCCTGGGTGCTCAGCATTCTACATCTGCTCTCTTCTCTTTTTGTTGCCATTGAAGAATGTTCCTGAGCTTCCAGACACTACAGAGCACTCTAGAACTGACCTGTCTCGTGACCTGGCAGCCCTGCATGAGATATGTGTGGCGCACTCGGACGAACTGCGGACACTCAGTAACGAGCGAGGTGTAATGCAGGTAAGCCCAGAGCTACTCTTTGGAGTCAGGGTTCTTCTGTAGTACTTCTGGCTGGTAGTAAGACTGAACATTTTAAGGTACCTGCATTGCACCAGGTGGCTGTCAGTTGTAAAGCTTAAAACAGCTACAAGCAGCTTAAAAAAGTGAAGGTCCTTGAACACAGTCTTATGGGGAATGGCTGAGAGAATTGGGGTTGTTTAGTCTTCAGAGGAGGTGGCTGAGGAGAGACTGCATTGCCCTCCACAACTACCTGAAAGGAGGTTGGAGCAAGGTGAGGGTCTGTCTCTTCTCACATGCAACAAGTGACGGCAAGAGGAAGTGGCTGCAAGTTGTGCCAGGTGAGGCTGAGGGTTGGATATTAGGAACAATATCTTCAGAGTTCTCAGGCGCTGGAACAGGCTGCCCAGGGCAGTGGTGACTTGATCACCTATTTAAAGACATGTGCATGTGGTGCTGAGGGACATAGCTTAGTGGTAGTAACTTAGCAGTGGTGGTGGGATTGTGAGCTGAAGGCAAGTGGTTGAATTTGATAATCTCAAAGGTCTGTTCCACCCACAACAGTTGGGTGATTCTAATATTCGGTCCAAAGTTCTGTTTCTTCATTCAGCAAAACCAAAGAGGTTTTTTGAAGTTTCCAGAGGAAGTCTGAGTTTCTAGAAGAAGCCTAAACCCACAAAACTACTACCTCCTGACAGGCTCTCCAGGTCATTAGTTTTAGGATCTTGGTTTTTTGTTAGCTTTCTATTGATACCCCACTTCTGCTTCCTAATCTGCCAGTACATGTGTAAACAAACCAGGCAAACTTCTCTAGCAGTGTGCCAGAGTGCATTTGTTAAACCACAGACCAGCACAGAGATCCATGGGTGGGGAGGCAAAGTTCACACCACCATTTTAGACTTCCCTTTCAAAGCTGCTGTCTGACAGCAGAACCAGCCATTTCCTTTTTTTGGTTTTATTATAAACTACCCACTAGTAGGTCTGATAGACCAATGTTGAAAACACCTCTCAAGCAAGACTGTTCTGTTTCCAGTGGCTAACACAGTTTTACTGATTCCCTTTCTACAGCATGTTCTTAAGAAGCTTCTGGCTATTACTGAACTGCTTCAACAAAAACAAAATCAGTATTCAGTGTCTAACAACACCAGGTAGCAGCTCTCTACCTGAATTCTGCATGGATCCAGCATGACCAACATGGCGACTCACACCAGTACCACTTTCTTCTTGCTCTTGCCAAAAAAACAGCACACCCTATCACATTCCCAGTGATGTGTGAACTATGCAAAAAGAAAACAAAGATCCTGTTGGTGAATGATAATACCAGCAGCTTTTTTTTTTTTTTTTTAAGCTATCTGTGCAGGACATTTGCACTTTTTTTCCACTTGGAAACAGTTTTCACAACCTCTGAGCCTTTGGTGTACAGTTCACCTTCTGCAAAGAAAATGCTGTGACTGTAGTCTTGAACTTTTGAAAACTATTTTCAGCACCTCTGATTGCCAAAGTTTTGCTGTCTTGTTGGAAAAAATAATCAACTGACATGAAATGTGTTGTTCTGACAGCTGCATATAACTGGATAACATTTCTTACTGTAATTTCTGACTGGTTACAATAATTATGACTCTTGACTGTTTCAACCACTTTTAACTTTTATTTACAGTTTCCAGAATTTGATGTTATGATAGAAACAATCTTTACTGTACACTTTTTTTTATACCATGCTGTTTCTCTTGCTGGAATCATGTTGAGAAAATACGGAGAATTGGGGGTATTGTCAGCTTTATTATTTTATTTGTTTGTTTATTTTGTTTTTGATGGGACACTGATTCAAGTCCAAAATAGTTCTTCTGTTGAGAACCGTATATCCAGATAAATCACAATGCTTTTGTAAAATGTTTACAACAGTAAATTTGAATTCAGTAAATTTATTGATCATTGTATCAGACATGCATGCATTCATTAAACCATTTTATAAAATATGTATTGGTCGGTCTTTTCTGTACTGTAAGTCTAGCAAAAATGCTACTTTTTTTATATGTGAAAAGCAAAGTTTTTAAAATAAATCAAGCTGCAGATAACTCTCTCTGGAAAACAGCTAGCTGGCTGTTGTGGAGATTTGTTGCACATGATGTGCTTTGAAATATTTATGCAGTGTCTTTTTTTTTTTTTAGCATGAATCCTCAGAATAGCTTTACAGCTTGTCCCTGTGGCTTTATCTGTACATCTCTCTCACAAGGTGAGAATGCAGATGTTAAATACTAAAATACGTGGTGGAGTCAGAGGGTGTTTCAGCATCACCCTTTGTAACTCCCCATTAGTGCACAACCTCTGTCTGGTCTCTGCAGTTTGGGACACTTCTTGAAGGCAGGGGCCCTGTGCTGTAGCAGACTGCTCCCTGGTGTCACTCATCCTACACTTGGCAGACAGAGGTGATGCTCTCAAAACCTAGTGAAGTGTTAATGTTTGCCAGCACATTGGTACTACTGTACTCTTCTAGATCATCCCATAAAACTCCTGACCTGTCACTGTCAAGCCCATGTTAAACTGCATCTTAGGGGAAAAGGTAGTAACTTTTTCTGCCTGCCTTAGTTCTCTGTGTACTCCTAGGTCACACGAGTCCCAGTTTGTAGTATTTTTTTTTTTTTTTTTATGATGAATGCTGCAGAATGCTCTGCTTGCAGCTTCCAGCCAGGTCAGAACCCCAGAATGTGGTTTAAGCTGTATTCAGTCACATCTCCTTCACTTGGCTATGAAGGTAGTGTGGAAATGGGGTCAGGGTCCCTGGAGTAAAAACGAAATAGCCAAGAGCCCTGATACTGGATTTGTCAAAACCAAAGTGGATAATGTAGGTTATTTTGTAGATTGAGTTGGCTGAGTGTAGGTAGCATAACATGGTAGAAGTACAAGCTTTGGAGAACAGATGTGGGTGGCTATTTACCCCTCGATGAGAGTGAAAACCAGGCAACTCCCAAATGTGTGTGTACTGTAAAACCGCTTACATTCTGTGCATGAAAAGGAAACAGACGTTGCTTTGGATCTGGAAAACATCTCACTACTTGATTGAAAAAATATTATTCTCAGTTGCCCCCTAGGTAAGTTGGTCACAGCAATCTAATCTGAAATCTCAGCTGCAGAGTTAAGTCACACAGGGGTGATTATTACCTTCTGTGTTGTAAAATGTGTTGCTAGAGCTTTCTGGTACACTTGAGAAGAGCTTCCCAAACCTATCAAGCATTATGGGCACAGCTGTATTCCTTTAAATGCTTCAGTGACAAGCTTGGGAAGAGGGGAGCACATCTTGCTCTAAAGCATGTAAGGGTCTGTTACCAGAATTTATCCAGGTCTGCCAATGCCATGCTCCCGTCCTGTACTGAAGTCACATCTCAAACTACTCCTGAAGCAAAGCTCTTCCCTGAGTGACAGATCTCTTAAAGCAAACATTTTTTACTCATGTTTGACCTTGAATGGAGGGTTTCATTGAGCTATAACTAACTATTTAACAAAGTTAAATGTTTTATTGCAAAGGTATAAATACTCATGACACAGAGTAAGTAACCTGTGACGAGTTCAGGCTTGACACTGAAGAGCAATTCCTGCAGTGGTAGGATTCCATCTTCCTTCAAGGTTACATTGAGTCCACAAGATCATCATCAGTCCACTCTTCCTAATAGAAGGGAAAAAGCAATGCCTTGAGCAAGGTGTGAATCTGGTGTGCTTACAGCAAGCTGGGTCAGGCACTGCCTGGCTGTAGAACACACTACTACTGCACATGCTGTCACTGTGTATGCTAGAGTGAATTACAGTGACACACAGAACTCACATCTCTGAACTGTATCTGCTCTCACAGTCCTTAAGCAGCAAGTTTAAACTGAGTTCTTGCATACTTGACAGATGTGTATTTCTGCCAGGGCTTATCTTGCACACTTCCTTCTGCTTCTGACAACCATCCAGTAATTAGTTGTCCATCCTGGTTAACTTAATAGCAGAAACGGGAGCTCATGCAAGGCCTGCACACAAGTCACTTGATGAAATGCAGGTTTGTCAAGTTCCCCTTCAGATTCTCATGATGCAACTGAGTTAAGGTCACTGCTGACCAACATGAGAGGATATTCCCTTTCCTTAAGCTCCCCATACTGGATTTCTGCTGAAGCTTGCTCCCACTGGTTAAGTGTAACCACAGCTGAAGAAGTTTCTTTAAGCATGCTGCTATGAGACTCCAATTAAGTTTTTATTTCCTGTGTTTGTTTAAACTGTTTCTGGCATGCCCCTCACAAGCAACGCTACCCAGTGTGCTCAGTGTTTTCTGCAGGCAATAAAAAGAAATAACATAGTCAAGTAAACATGGAAAAGGGAAGACTATTTTTTGTATTTATTTTGGCTAACAGTGGCTAATCCCAGAATACAGCACTTAAAGCCCTCTGGGACTAAGCCCTATCCCTTGCTTCTGCAAGCGTGCCACAATGTTCATAAAGAACATCACCACCCTCCCTTGCCAAACCTATGCCAGAAAAAGACATGCCTTCTATGGTGAGGATTTAATACTCTACAGAAGGACTCTATGAATAGAAGAAAAGCTGAAAACAAATACTTGAACTCTCAGTGACTAAGCCCTTGAACTGTAAAGCTAGTTACCCATGCCTATTCTTAACAGGAGTTCTGAAGTTACTGTCATTTCAGCAGCACCTTTGTGAGCTTTAGCTCATGCTCCTCCATTATGGACAACTATGCAAAGATTTCCACTGGAGCTCATAGTACAACTTTTTACCCAGCATCTTGTGCTTTTAATGGCTTTCATCACTTTGGCAGCCAAGTCACCTCTGCCCACCAGTTCCCAGTGTGTTTCTCTACCAGTTGAGACTGGCTCTCTGTACCAGTTGCAGCCTTGCTCTTAACTTCAGCTGTACACTATTAGCCTGATTGAGTACTTGTATACTTCAGCCTAATTAACTGCAGATAGATACAATACTGTTACACCAGCTGACTACAGCTGTGAAGCCTCAAAGTAGGTGCAGTATGCACATACCATCAGCTTTCAAAATACCAGGTCATACTTTCTCTGCTCTTCCAGATGATAACTGCTTATGAATCAAACTACACAATTGCAAACCCATGGCTGTTCAGATAAATGAGTGTTTAAAAATCTAAATTCAGGAGCTGCCAAAACTGCAAGAGATTAATATGAAATTCTGCGTGGTACATGGATTTGTCCAATCAGTTTATTCTTTTGAAAAAGAATAAAAAAATTGTTAATTTAATAAGAAACCCAAATACTGAAACTGCTTCAAACTGTAGTGGCAGTTTGAAGCACACACACCTTTAATTTAAACTGGGGGGTATGAAATGCATCAGGCTGAAGCTTTCCCCAAATCATTTTGAGAGACTGAAAAGTTTTACTTGCGCTACTTTTGAGGTGCCAGTTTCAATGTGCTTTCTAATATTTTGAGCAAACACTATTCAAAGGTCTTATAACATTAAATAATTGCCGTAAAATTTGCTCAAAGTGCCAGATTTTATTAAACACTTCCAATGCTGATTTTTATTAGAAACTTGTTCAATTAAATTTTAGATTCTAGTTCTACATGACAGCATCAACCTGCTGTGATATAACAGCAAGACTCCTTGACATAGAAAGCCACACGGTTTATGTTAAGATTTTGACAGATGACCCTCATCAGCTGTTAGCAAGCTTTTCTAAACCCCAGTTCAGGTGTCCGAGTATGAAGATGTGCAACGTCTTGAGTATCAAAGGCAGTTAGGAAGGTTCTTCACAGAGCTATTCCCCCTCCAGCAGAATGTTTTGTCTACAACTTCCAATCAATGTCACAAATGAAAGCTCTGAAAGGTGCCCAGATAAATCTGAAGGATTATTGTGTCAGTGTGAGCTGAAATTCCACCCCCCCCCACCAACAATAACCAGGCTAGCCCAGTCTGGAAGCAAATGAAGCAAATGAAGGCTGTATTTACAAGCAGAGTCTAAAATCTACAATGAAATGCAATGAATATGTACAAATATACAAAATTCACAACATTTACAAATATATACAATCAACAGAAAAGCACAACCAATCTCCCTTTGCTTCCCCCCAAAGGGGACCCTTCCCAAAGGGGCCTCCCTCTCCCAGGAGCTTCCCCCCCAGACCCCCCTTGGACAGAAAGCAGAGTTAGCTAATCAGAAAGTTGTTAACTTAGCTGCCAAGGTCAGTACGTGTTATCTTCAGCCAGAAGAGAAGTTTGTCTCACTGTGTCACTTTTGTCTTGGTAGTTAATGGGAAAACGAGTTCAACAAGTTTACTGACCTCATCCATTTTAGATTTCTTTGAGACGTATTCATCATCTTCATAACCCTTCCTCTTCTTCCTAACCCCCATTCAGGAAAAAAAAAAAAAAAAAAAAGAAGAGGGTGAAACATTCAGACATTCCTTATTTAGCCACAAGATCAGATTATGGACAGATTTGTCACATAAAACACCAAAGCTTCACCAAGCAGCTTGCTGGAAGATCAGGTTCCTAAAGTGAAAAGGGCAGGAAAAAAAAAAATATCAGTAATTCCTTTGCCATCCACACAAGTTTTAAGAAAACCTTAACCTTTACACAACTCTTGTTTTAATCACATCACTCTAAAGTCCTGGATTCTCATTATGTAGGATACCAAGTGGCCAGACCTTAGAAGCCACTCAGGATTTGTAGTTTTTATTATAAATTAACTGGTTATTACAGACTGCAGTGCAAATCAGCACAAAAGAAAAGGTATTTACACATATTACTGAAAAGCACCACTTACATCTTAGTTCTCAGCTTCCAGGGGATTCAAAGTAAGCCCGTGAACAGACATCCTTGTATGTGTATTTCAGTGTTTCAATTTTCAGTCACTCACACAGATCAGGGAAGGTTAACAGCAACAGAAAAGGCAGAACTCCAACACAAAGAGTAAGTATCTACTTACGGGTTTGCATTAAGTGAAAGCTCAAAGCTGTGACACTTCTCCAGTTTCTGCTTCAGAGAAGCAATGTCTTCAGGCTTTGGCATCTCGTATTTCTTTATGAGATTTTTCATGCCTGCAGAAGCAACAACACAGGTCTGAGCACATTAAATAATTCCTGCTCTACCTAGCATTGGGTTTGCATGGTCAGGATTTGGTAGTGACAGGGTGGCTTCTATAAGGAGAAATAATTTCCCCAAGTCTGTTTTGCCTATGATGGTAATTGTTGAATAATCTTTTCCTGTCCTTGTCTTGATCCAGGAGCCTTTGATTTTATTTCCCCTGTCCAGATGAAGGCAGAGGTAGAGCAGTTTTGTGGGCACCAGGATCAGCTCACCACATTTATGAATTACACAAGGTTATTCTAGCTATTATTGCTTATCCCTCACAGTTAACCTTGAGCCAGGAGTTCACCCTCTTATCTCACTGTAAGAATATAAATTTTCAAGCAGCTTCTATTAGGACAAAAAAAAATTAGAATGGTAGAGAGGAATAACAGAACCAAAGAAGTTAAAGTCCACACCACTGTAAGGTTTTGAAAGCAGTGCATCTAGTTTTTGATCACTCAAAAGACACTGCAAGGCAACATGCAAACATATTACAAACAGTCAAGACAGAAAGCTCACCAAGTAAAATCCTCTGTCAAAGCAAGCATTAGACCTTCCAAAGATTAACTCATTCCAGACTACTTGCTTACAAAACTTCCCATCCCATACAGCATTCAAAACTTCAGAGGATCAGAAATGTAAGACTTAACTATCATCTTATATCCAAGATCAATTCTAAATAACATCAAGTACAGCAAAAACTGAGCACAAGGAGCTACACTGAGTTAAGCCTTTGGCATCACTGATAGTGGGATGTCCTTAAGGTAAATTATAGCAGAGTTCACATCACTCAAAATACACTCAGCATTTTACCTCATTTTTAAAAAAGAAATTGTCTGTACTCTTAAGAATACGAATGCATGTACAGCCAGCCTGCTACCAGCAGTATTTTTAATCCTAGCACCAGTTACCTGTAAAACTAGCCATTTAAATATGCTTCAAGATCTCCCTCCAGCCATAATACGTTTGCAGAGGGCTAAAGCTACCTTCCAGAATAATGCAAGTGAAGAATAAGTGATCCCCGCATTCCTTTTGCGTCTCAGTAATGGAAACCTGAAGGCTGGGTTTATTAGCACTAAGAGAAAGGGAAGACCACCTTAAATTTCATAAACCTAATTTACAGATTTTGGGAAGAACACACTGAATGTAGTAATATAGAGAATACAGGAAGGACATGGAGCTGTTAGAGTGGGTCCAGAGGAGGGCCACAAGGGCTGAACCCCTTCTCCTATGAGGACAGGCAGAGAGGTCTGGAGCACTTCAGCATTCCAGCACTTCAGGCTGGAGAAGAGAAAGCTCCAGAAGACCTTACAGCAACCTTCCAGTATTTGAACAAAGCCTACAGGGCAGCTGCAGAGGGACTTTTTACAAAGGCTTGAAGTCACAGGACAGGAAGCAATGGCTTCAGATTGGAAGAAGCTTGATTTAGGTTAGACATCGAGAAGAAATTCTTTGCCATGATGGTGGTGAGGCATTAGAAAAGGATGCCCAGAGAAGCTGTGGAGGTTCTAACACCCAAAGTAGTCAAAGGCTGGATAGAGCCTTGTGCAATCTGATCTAGTGGGAGCTGTCACAGCAGGGTGATGGAACTAGATGATCTTTAAGATCCCTTCCAACTCAAACTATTCTATAATTCTATGAATGTAAATTGGAACTGTACTCCTTAGTGACTTGTAGGACATACTCACCACAGTCAAAGGATTGCATTTTTAGTGCTACCACTCTCCCATTTTTAAGCATTACCTTAAAGCATTAACTAGCTAATTACTTACTGGCAATTTCATATCCCAGCTTTTTAATTTAATTAAAAAAGGGTAAATATCAGTGATCAACGTCCTACATTCCCTACTTAGTTAGCTAAACCACGCTAGCATTCTTAGTGTTTTATATCAAGAATATATAAAGATGTTTAGGTTTGCTAGTGTGATAAACAACAAACCTACAGGTAGTTTGGAACATCTTTATAACTGCAAAACAGAAGTCAACTGCAAATCCTCAGCATTCATCACTTAGCCTAGAAAAGGTACCCTCTGGTGGCAGAAGTAGCTACGTGCAGCCTTTTGTCTGAAGCTGTAATTTTCATTTACAAAAACCATTATCTTGTTCCCAAAGTAGATTTCTCATTTTTAAGTCAGTTGCTACTACTTCAATGACTACAGCACTTGCTGTTCTAAGTAGCATTAGGCCCTTTGCCTTTCAATTTCATTTGCTCATACCCAAGAAAAGTCTCAGTGTTCTCTACCCTTGCATCTACAAGCTAAGTATTTCATTCTAGTGTATGTGTTCTACTTACTTTGCTTGTAATTTTCCAATCTTTACTTACATTTCATGTTCTCTAGTAAAGTGGCTAATGATGCTTTTTCTTGTTTCAGCATAAGGCTTTCTGATAAATAACTGCAAAGAGACATGGAGGAGTAAGTTCATAAAGTGTCATGACTTGTGGCAACAATCATTAGTTAATAAAAGATACTATTATTACTAGAGCTTTGATTGACTAAGAACATTAGCACACCCTGG
Organism: Indicator indicator; assembly: GCF_027791375.1. Lineage (NCBI taxonomy): Eukaryota > Metazoa > Chordata > Aves > Piciformes > Indicatoridae > Indicator > Indicator indicator. The sequence continues at coordinate 3,639,356 of NC_072053.1, read as the reverse complement.
TTAGAAGAGCTATAAAGTGTCATGAAGGGAAATCTGTGACTTGCAACATTATTCTTCTGTAAGAATGTTATATCAGGTTCCCCCCAGCCATGTAACAAACCAAAGTTCCAACACTGCTGAACTAAACATTTGTAAGTAAGCCCCACTGGGCTAAGTCAACTTAGATTTAAGTTTCAATATGTTGGCACACTAACATCCCACTACTGGAGAGTATGGCTGCTGGAAAAAGCAAACAGCTCACAAGAAGCAGCCTACAGGCAGATCTGTGGAACAAAGTTTGCAAGATGGGACTGCTTCTTTTGACAACTGAAAGCAAATCCAAAATGCTGTCTTGCAAAAAGTCTGTGAGTCTCTTTCTCTTCCCTCAGAGATTTAAACTTCCTCAGCAAAACCACCTTTAAACCACCTCAGTAAAACTTGCAACACACCAAGATCCCCAACAATCAAGTAGTTTTATCCCTTCTGGGAAATGCACTTCTGATTTTTGTGATTTAATTAGAAAACTCCAAAGTCCATCAGCCCTCTCAGTCTGTTAACTTCAAACTTACTTCACAGGCCCACACAGAGGCACCAGCCACTATAATGGTAAGCTGACAGCTGCTTTTAGCATCACTGCTCTTGTAGAACTCAAATTTTAGAGTATTATTTCACCTTGTGCTGACTCAAGGCTAAATAGAAATGAATGTTAATTTAGATCCAGCTATTAGCCAGAGCACAATGGTACCCATTTTTTTCCTGAAGCTCTTTTTCACCTGTACACTGACATGGAAGCAACCTTCCACATTGCTTCCCACCACAGGCACACCTACTCATAAACCCACAGAACCTAACTGCAGCATTAGGAGCTCAAACTCAGGTAAAACAAGGCAAGGTTACAGCAACTGTATGGTGCAGACAGGTGACAGACTTGAGTTCTCCATAAATATACAAAGAAAGTTCACACACCAATTCACGCACTACCTACAAATCCTTCTATGGTTTTCTAAGCATGCTTTCAGGTAATTCAGGAATGATATCAACAAATATCAAGTTCTGGTAAGCACCTGAATGTTTTCACACTATTCTGAGAGGACAGTGAACCCCACTGAGGACAACAGAGACTTGAGATTCGTTTAGAGCAGGTGAAAGAAAAGCTTCTTCAAAACAAGCTGTTTGCATTCAGCCCTTGTGCCTGAAGGAGTTACTCTCTGGATAAAAAAATGCTCACATAGAGCATCATGCAATTAAAACACTCCTGATGTAGCTGCTTACAGCAACTACCTCCATTGTTTTCCTGAAGAAAACAATGTTTTAGCTTCAGAAAGAATCAAACCAAACAAACCATGCTTTTCAGCAATGATAGTGAGGTGTTTGATAACACCTTTGCAAACACCAGTGGAAGTTAAAAAAGGGACAGATTTAAAACAGCCACTCGTTAGTCCACTTCCATGAAAACTGAACAGTAGTACCAGCCAAATACAGCACTTAGCTTCCACATGCTTAGTAGCTGTTGTCAACTCAGTGCAACTTCATTTGAATAGGTACCCTGATACCTTAATAAGCCTATTCTTAAAGTGATTCTCTAGCTGTTTCATACTCAGTTTCCTCTGTATTTCCACTTTCTTCACTCTAATCTTCAAGATGAGTCTGAAAATCCTATGCTGTTCTCACTAAAAAGTCACCAGGTTTTTTATCTTTCTTCCAAAGGAATACAGAAACCAGACACCAACTAATTCCATTTAGGTTTTTCTTTAATGGAAAAAGAGATCAACAAAAAAAAGCAGATAAAATGTTTAAATCAAACTTAATTAAAAAAAAAAAAGAAAAAAGGGAAAGAAAATAATACCTTTCCATATTAATTCCTGCTCTTGAACCACTAGATAATATGGCAGTAAGTGCTATCTGTGATGGAGCAAAGAGCAGATATGCATCTGTCAGCACCACTCGATTGAGGAAGTCATCACCAGATTTCCTCAAAACCTCAGGATTCTCCAGCACTGGATAGCGAGTCTAAAAAAGCAAGTATTAAGGAAAGTAAGTAGCTGGTTCCTCATCTGCTGGTTTGTGAACTCAGAACACAGTTCAACAATGTTGTGTAAAGCTGAAAGGTAACAGGCCACTTTCTCACTCAAAAAAAAAAAAAATCTAAAATGCTTAAAGATCACAACTAAATAAATTTGCTTTCAGGTATTTGCATATCACTTTTAAAACTTGGCCTTTTAAGATCACAGGCATTAAAGGAAGTAAAGGTTCCTAACACAACCCACAGCAGATTTGTGTTATGTTAGTCTACAGGGTACATAGCATAGAAATCAACAGTACCTTCAGATCAATTAGAAACCCTTCAAATGGCCTGTATGGATTGTGGACGATCAGATGGAAGTTCAATTGATGAATAAGCAGTAGTTCATGCTCCAGTATCTGCTCGAGGGCTTTTTCCTGTCCAACAGGGCTTTCATGAAGGTTGCTAACAAACTGTGCACTGGACACATTAAATTCATCTACTTTGCAGGCCAAAAATACACATGTTAGCCTTGAGAAGGGAAAAGGAAAAACAAAACTAACAAATGCAGCATCCATCTTTTTATGAACAGTTCTCAAAAAATTTCTATCTTAAAGTTTCTGAACATAGCAAACTTTACCAAATAGAAACCAAAAATGACCATACTTTTACTCACAGTTAAGCTCTTTGATTTCCTTTATAAATTTCTCAGGTCTTTAAGTATTATATCCCCAGTGTTCCAAGTGACAGAATAACTTAAGATATGCAGGGAACTCACATTATTATCCGAGGATGATACTCCATCACTGAGTTGTTGAGGTAAAAGCGTTTAAAATACATGCAAGCAGTTCCCTAAATAACAAAAAATGAGAGGGAAAGTAAGTATGGAAGCAAAAATGGATCAAGAAAAAAAAAAAAGAAAATAAAATCACAGGTTTGAATATACTTTACAGATATAAGACACATGAAGGCACTAGCATGCACACAATGTTGTATCAGTAAATATTCTGAAGTCTAATACATTTATGCCTGCAAAACTAACAAAAGGGCATCTTGGTTATCTTTTCTTCCAAATACATTCATGAGAAAAATAATGAAATGTAATTTAAGGACTAGAGACTGAAAAAAATATCTTGTAAATTGTGAGCAACCCCAGACATTTGACTTTCCAAATCAGTAAATTTCCCAACATGTTTTAAACACTTGTACACCTGCGTGTTTAGAATTACTGATGTGAATGCCAAACTTCCATGCTGATCTGAACCCCACAGGTATGAGGCCTTGGTGGGTCAGATCCAGCACTCTACATGGGCCACTTCTGAAACATACAGTCTGGCTCCATAGAGCATGTAATGGCTGACTACTACTAGACTTCAAATGCATCTTCAGACAAGTCATTCTTCATCTTTGTTATCCACCACACCTGCCAGAAAAAGGGAAGACTGGCAGGGGCAACATACATTACAGATTTTAATGGCACAATTTCATTCCTTGTTTCAGCTGTTGAGTTCCCACTCTCTCTTTCTAAAAGCAGTCCTGGATTCAAAATAAGTCAGTTCAAAAATATTTTCTTCTTTTCCTGTGTACATTAGTTTGTTGCCTGTACAGATGCTTCATCCAACTTGCTTTGGGGACAGACAAATACCAGTGATTGAGAAATAACCAGACAGCATCCCAGCTTTGGTACTACCTCCTTTAGCTACAAGAAGCTCATGTTATTCATCATCAATCCATATATCGTTAGGTTTGTTTCTGCTCTTTGCTTAAGGGAAAGGATTCAAAGTTTAAAGGAAAGCATTTAAAGTCATCCTGGCAAGCGTAACACCCACAAGAAACAGATAAAGATGAGAAATAACTTTTATTTTGAAAACGGCTGCACTGCCCAGAAAACAGAAAGAGATAAACTGCTGTCTGAAACAGACTGCAGCACTGGAAGACAAAAAAAAAAAAAAATTCTGAACGACATCCGTGCTTTCAAGAATGAGACAAGCGGCAAGAGATGGAGCAACAGACACGAAAGGAGCAAAGCCTACCCCTCGACTGACCGTAAACAGACCAGAAGGCACACCGAGCAGGCACGGCTGCTTACCACCACGGACTTCGGCATGGCAGGTTTGAAGACGGTGCAGAAGTCCAGCAACCGCTTTTCGTAAAATTTGCATATCGCCAGCTCCTCATGAGGCTCCAAGAGAACAGGGTCGGTGGCCTGTACCTTGAGGGGAGCAAAGCCGTGCCTGACTTACCGGCAGTGCTCCAGAGCTGCCACCTCCTCCCCTCAGGTGCAGGGAAAGCCGGTCGGGAAGAGGCCGCAACAGGCTCCGATCCCGGCCCCACCGGCCCCACCGCCCCCATCCTTCTCCTCACGGCCTCTCGCCCCGCACCTTCCCACTCGCCGTCACTTTGCTGCGGAACCGGCGGTTTGCTTCGGTCCGGCACTGCGCCAGCGCCTCCTGGTCGCGGAAAGTCCACTGCCGCCGCTGACTGCTGCTGTGGTACATGATGGCGATAGCGGTACCAGCCGCTTTGCCCTGCGCGCTTTGCGGCACGCAGAACGCTTTACGGCACACAGCATACTTTACGTCAGGGACAGGGCATGCCGGGACTTATAGTTTGGCGGGAGAGGGCGAGGCACCGCTTTGTGGGCGCGGGGCATGCAGGGAGTTAGAGTTTGGCGGGGAGAGGGGTGAGGCGCCGCCTTGTGGGCGCGAGGCAGGGTACGCGGGCGAGCGAGCTGGGGGTGGTGCCGATCCCTCGCTTCGGGCTGCATGAGCGTGCCGGCAGCAGGCCTCGCTGCTACAGTAGAATAGGTTGGAAAAGACCTTTAAGATCACAGAGTCAATTAGTTAACCCAGCAGTGCAGGCCACCACTAAACCACGTCTCTCAGCATCACAGCTGCACGGCTTTTAAATTCTCCAGAGGTGGTGACTCCACCACTGCCTGGACAGCCTGTTCCAGGGCTTGACAACTTGTACAGTAAAGACGTTTTTCCTAATGTCCAACCTTTACTTCTGCTGGTGCAGCCTGAGGCATTTCCCTCTTTGTCTGTTGCTCATTACTTGGGAGAAAAGACCAACCCCCACCTGGCTCTGATGTCCTTCCAGGGAGCTGTAGAGAGTGAGAAGGTCTCTTCTCAGCCTTCTCTTCTCCAGACAAAACAAACCCACCTGCCCCAGCTGCTTCTCATACAACTTCTTCTTCAGACTCTTCACCAGCTCCATCACTGTTTTCCGTACTCACTCCAGCACCTCAATGTCCTTGTAGCAAGGGGCCCAAAACTCAGCGCAGTACTCAAGGTGCAGCCTCACCAGTGCCCAGTACAGGGGCGGGATCACTTCCCTACTGCTGCTGACTACACTGTTCCTAATCCAGGCCAGGATGCTGTTGGCCTTCTTGGTCACCTGTGTAGACTGCTGGCTCATGTTCAGATGGCTGTCAGCCAGCACCCCTAGGTGTTTTTCTGCCAAACAGCTTTCCAGCCACTCTGCCCCAGGCTTGTAGCATTGCTTGGGGTTATTGTGACCCAAGTACAAGACCTGGTACTTGGCCTTGTTAGACTTAGTAGAACGGACCTCAGCTGATCGATCCATCTCTCTTTGCAGAGCCTTCCTACCCTCCAGCGGTATGCTTGGGGTCTGTCTGACACTGCACGAACTCAAGGTTCCCAGTGGCTGAAGAGTTATTTTTATTCTCTTATTAAAAGAACTGTTTCACTAAGATGATCATTTTTAGGCCTTTCCACATGGAGATTAGGAAAGAACTCTGTACTGCCTCTTTTAGCTTTATCTGCATATTCTTATGTTTCTTGCTTATGATAAGCAGTTCTTAATTTCTTTGGTTTTTTATTTGCCTCACTGTTATCAGTGAGATTATTTTGTTGAGGAAGCATTATTCTGTAGTAGCACAATGTATCAGTCTTTTAAACCAGTAAAAAATGTGTATAAATACCTATACATATAAAAATATCTATACATATAAAAATACATAGATGTGTCAGTGTGAGCTGAAATTCCCCCCACCACCAACAAGTAACCAGGCTAGCCCAGTCTGGAAGCAAATGAAGCAAATGAAGGCTGTATTTACAAGCAGAGTCTAAAATCTGCGATGAAATGCAATGAATATGTACAAATATACAAAATTCACAACATTTACAAATATATACAATCAACAGAAAAAGCACAACCGATCTCCCTTTGCTTCCCCCCAAGGGGACCCTCCCAAAGGGGCCTCTCTCTCTCCCAGGAGCTTCCCCCCAGACCCCCCTGGACAGAGAGCAGAGTTAGTTAAGCAGAAAGTTGTTAACTTAGCTGCCAAGGTCAGTACGTGTTATCTTCAGCCAGAAGAGAAGAAGAAACAGCAGCCAGACAGCCCAGCAACTGCCCCCACTGCAGAACGCAGAATGTGCAGAGTGCCTACTTTGTTTTGGGTAATAGTTCTTAAACATTTCTATCTATCCAATGGAAGTGTTTAGAACAATCAGTATTTTGCTTTCTTACACCCAATAGTGACTTATTTATACTCTTTCACTTTCTCTGTTCTGAACTTTGCAAGGAAAAATTAAAAAGACAGTTTCAAACCATCACAGTCCACCCCTTCTGAACAATTCCATTGGCTGCTACTATCATTTATCTAATCTAAAATAATATCTACAACAATAGGTGAATAAAGACCATAGTCCATTACGGCTATCTCAGATGTAGATGATTCAAGAGTCAAATCACAGGAAAAACAGCAAACAGCTTGTTTCCTCACAGATGGAGCGAAGAAAGGAACAGGGACTCTCAGGTGACTCAGGGCTCTCAGGGTTCGTGCACCGTAGATCTCATGAACTCTCCTCTTGGGCGCGATGCTGTATCTGCGCAACACTCTGAATTTAACCTCTCTCAGCCAAAGTTAGATTTCTTTGTGGAATACACTGAATTTCACCATTTTCTTGCATCACCCAATAGGTGTGACCAGGACCTTCAGCAGAAACCACCCCTCGGACAGGTTTGGCCTCTCCTGAAGGAGAAAATACCCAAACAGTTTTGCCTAACAGATTCTTTTCTCTGATAACAGGAACTCTATCACCTTCTTCCTTTCGCAACAAATCTGATTGGGCAGGTCCAGCTCGATTCACTGAACCTCTACTATTCACCAACCAGGTTGCTTGTGCTAAATGTTTCTCCCAGTTTTTCAACGATCCACCCCCCATGGCTTTGAGAGTGGTTTTCAGCAAACCGTTGTAGCGTTCGATCTTCCCTGCAGCTGGTGCATAGTAGGGAATGTGGAATATCCACTCGATGCCGTGCTCTTTGGCCCAGTTTTTTACAAGATTGTTCTTGAAATGAGTTCCGTTGTCCGACTCAATCCTCTCTGGAGTTCCGTGTCTCCACAGGATTTGTCTTTCCAGACCAAGAATGGTGTTACGTGCAGTTGCATGAGGAACTGGATAAGTTTCCAGCCATCCAGTGCTTGCCTCTACCATAGTCAGCACATACTGCTTACCAGATGGAGAACGAGGTAGAGTGATGTAGTCAGTCTGCCAGGCTTCACCATACTTGTACTTGGACCATCGGTCACTGTACCACAAGGGCTTGATCCGCTTTGCCTGCTTAATAGCAGCACAAATGTCACAGTCATGGATGACTTGTGTGATAGCATCCATGGAAATGTCAATGGATCTGTCACGAGCCCATCGGTAGGTTGCATCTCTGCCTTGATGTCCTGACGAGTCATGGGCCCACCGAGCTAAGAACAGCTCACCTCGGTGTTTCCAGTCAAGATCAGGATCAGGATCAGAGTTTGTGTCCACCTGGGAAACTCTTGCAGCTAGATCTGCCTGATGGTTGTGTTGTTGTTCCTCTGTAGCTTTGCTCTTAGGAATGTGAGCATCGATGTGTCTCACTTTCACTGGGATTCTCTCAAGATAAGCAGCAATGTCTTGCCACAGATCTGCAGCCCAGATTGGCTTTCCTTTCCTCTGCCAGCCATTCTTCTTCCAGTCTTTCAGCCAGCCCCACAAGGCATTGGCTACCATCCATGAGTCGGTGTAGAGATAAACCTTTGGCCATCTCTCACGTTCAGCTACGTTAAGAGCTAGCTGGACAGCTTTTACCTCTGCAAATTGACTGGATTCTCCTTCTCCATCTCTCGCTTCTGCAACTCTGCGCGTTGGGCTCCACACTGCAGATTTCCATCTCCGCTTGTTCCCAACAAGACGACAGGAACCGTCTGTGAACAAAGCATATCTCTTTTCATCATCAGACAGATCACTGTAAGGAGGAGCTTCCTCAGCACGAGTTACTCTCTCCTCTGGAGGTTTTGCACAGCTTGTGCCTTCTGGCCAGTTTGTGATCACCTCCACCAAACCAGGCCTTTCGAGATTTCCCATTCGAGCTCTCTGTGTTATCAGAGCCATCCACTTAGACCAGGTAGCATCTGTTGCATGATGTGGTGAAGAACCTTTGCCTTTGAACATCCAATTCAGAACTGGCAATCTAGGAGCTAGAAGAAGTTGTGACTCAGTTCCAATCACTTCAGAAGCAGCTTTCACTCCTTCATAAGCAGCTAAAATCTCTTTCTCTGTTGGAGTGTAGTTTGCCTCTGAGCCTCTGTAGCCACGACCCCAGAAACCAAGAGGACGTCCTCGTGTCTCCCCTGGAGCTCTTTGCCATAAGCACCAGGTTGGACCATTGTCACTCGCGGCCGTGTACAGAATGTTCTTAATGTCTGGACCAGTTCGGACAGGTCCCAGACCCATCGCTTGGACTACCTCTCGCTTGATCTGGTCAAAGGCTGCTTGTTGCTCAGGACCCCATTGGAAACTGTTTCTCTTTCGAGTCACATCATAGAGAGGTTTCACAATCTGACTGTATCCAGGAATGTGCAGTCTCCAAAATCCCACTATGCCTAAGAAACGCAGAGTTTCTTTCTTGTTGATGGGATTTGCCATGGTGGAGACTCTGTTTATCACATCCATTGGGATGTGACGGCGACCATCTTGCCACCGCACTCCCAGAAACTGGATTTCTCTGGCAGGTCCTTTCACCTTGTCTCGCTTGATAGCGAAACCAGCTTGCAAGAGAATGTCAAGGATTTTGTTACCTTTCTCGAAGACTTCTTCAGCAGTCTCACCCCAGACGATGATGTCATCGATGAACTGAATGTGTTCTGGAGCTCCACCTTTCTCCAAAGCATCATGGATCACTGCATGGCAGATGGTTGAACTGTGAATCCACCCCTGGGGCAAACGATTGAATGTGTACTGAATGCCTCTCCAGGTGAAAGCAAACTGAGGCCTGCATTCCTCTGCTATGGGAATAGAGAAGAAAGCATTAGCAATGTCTATGGTAGCATACCATTTGGCCTGCTTGGATTCCAGCTCATATTGGAGTTCCATCATGTCTGGTACAGCTGCACTCATGGGTGGAGTTACTTCATTCAAGGCACGGAAATCAACTGTCAGACGCCACTCTCCATTCTGCTTTCGCACAGGCCAGATTGGACTGTTGAAAGGTGAATGAGTTTTGCTGATGACCTTCTGACTCTCCAACTGACGAATCAAGTTTTGAATGGGCACCAAAGAGTCACGGTTGGTTCTGTATTGTCTGTGATGCACAGTTTGAGAAGCAACCGGCAGCTTTACATCCTCTATCTCATGTTGTCCCACAACTGCAGATTCATCTGAAAGCTCAGGTCTGATAGACAACTTCAATTTTCCTCCATCAATTTCTACAGTTGCTATTCCAAAAGCCCATTTGTAACCCTTAGGGTCTTTAAAACGCCCTTCTCTCAGAAAGTCAATTCCCAAAATACAAGGTGCATTAGGACCTGTTACAATAGTATGTTTCTTCCACTGCTTCCCAGTTAAACTTATATCAACCTCTATCTTAAACAACTCTTGAGATCCACCAGTGACTCCCTGAATAGTTATAGATTCTCCCCCTTGATAATTTGATGGTATTATGGTGCACTGAGCTCCTGTGTCAACCAAGGCCCTGTACTTCTGAAATTTTGAAGTGCCAGGCCACTGGATGTACACATCCCAATAGATTCTGTTATCTCCATTATCCCTTACCTCCCCCTGGCGGAAGGCAGGGCACCCCTAATGGTGGGGATTACCTCCACATGTACAGCTGGCACAATGTCCAGCACCAGAATTAGGATCACTGTTGGAGCTATCAGAGTTGTTCTGGGAAACTGAGGAAGCGACAGCTACCCTCCTGGTATTGCTACCTCGGGATCTGCCCCTCTGCAGCTCCCGTAACCTCTTGAAAAGATCAGAAGTTGGTTGACCATCCCATCTGTTCATGTTCTCACCAAACTGATCACGCAGAGTTATCCAGATACTGCCACGTGATTGCCTCTGCTGTCTGTTTTGGTTTGACCTATTCTGGAATGGCCTCCTTGGAGCACGTCTGTTTCTGACAGCTGAAACTTGTATCCATCTGGAGGAAGAGGAATCAGAATCATCCCCCTTCATCAAGTTGGATATGGAGGTTTTAAGTTCCTCCTTCAGCTCTTTCATGCAATTCTCCATCTTTCCAGACAGAGTTTCAATGGCTGAAACCAAAGAAGTACGTGCAAGACTATCCTCCAATTGCCTCATTTGGTCAGTGAAATGGCCAACAGTAGGAGGTGCTCCACCATAATTTCTTGCCACAATCCTGCTTGCCAGAATAGTAGCATAATTAGGAGGAGCAAGCTTAATGAGCTTTTTGGCAAGGCCTGTTCCAACAGGAATTTCATCAGGATTCAGAGTCTTATGATCTCCATACATTACTTCTCTCACAGCAAACTCTCTCAGACGCTTGATTCCCTCAGCTATTGTGGTCCAAGGCTTAGGGTTCCATGGTAAATCATCTCTGCTGGGGTACCTCAGCGAGACTGCCAGTAGGAGGCGTGCCCACAGAGAAACTTTACCAATGCACTTGCCTAGGTGCCTGTCTATGCCTGTATCCTTTGAGAGCATCCCCAACTGAGAGGCCGACTTGTCACCTACCACCAATGCTGGGGCTCCCATATCAAAACACCTGGCTAGCCAAGACAGGACTGGCTCATTATCTCCTCTGATGTAATCCTTCCTCACATGTCTAATTTCCTGTCTGGGTGCATTAGCTGACTGTATGTCATCCTCATCATCATCATCATCATCATCCTGAGGTCGCTGTCCCCATAATCCTGTTGTAATCCTCCGTTGAATTTCCTTGAGTTCAGAGGCACTGCCAGCAGTTGCTAATCTACCAGGGTCTACATCCTGACCTACATCTCCATCATCCATGTGGGGTCTCAAGAGGTCTACCAGAGTTTTAAGGCTAACCCTCTCTTCCTCATCAGAAGGATCTTTCTTAACAGAGGGACCCTGAGTAGAAGGACCCTCATCTCCATCTGCACCATCTCCTGCAGCATCTGCATCTCCTCCTGCAGCTCCTTGGCGCTTTCTGGTTACAGTGGCCACCAAATTTACTGGCTTGGTTTTCACATTCACAGCAGAGTTGGAAGAGCAAGTAGCCTTATGTCTTTCTTGACACAGTGCTATCAGTAGCCATATGATTATTCCAAGAAGCAACAAAATTAAGGCTAGCACAAGATGTCTAAGGTACCAAAGACCCTCTGTAGCTGTAAGAGGAGTAACAAACTCAAATGTGTCTGCTAGCAGATCCGTAGTTGAGTTACCATAGCTTCTTAGCCAAATAAGACCACAACAGAATTCACCAACATTCAGTAACTTGTTCTTAACCCAAAGAAACGACTTATATGCCACATATCTCACAATCTTGTCTATCATGCAGGAAACAGCCCATCTGTAAACAATGACACTGATAATAGATGAAATAGAATGACTCAGAATCCAAAACAGCTTCATTTTGCTTCCTAATCTGAGCAGAAATAAATCATACAAGCAATCGAGCCTGGAGTTGGAGCGCCAAAACATAAAAGTTGTGTCAGTGTGAGCTGAAATTCCATCCCCACCCCCCCCCCCCCACCACCACCAAATAACCGGGATAGCCCAGTCTGGAAGCAAATGAAGCAAATGAAGCTTGTATTTACAAGCAGAGTCTAAAATCTACAATGAAATGCAATGAATATGTACAAATATACAAAATTCACAACGCTTACAAATATATACAATCAACAGAAAAAGCACAACCGATCTCCCTTTGCTTCCCCCCAAGGGGACCCTCCCAAAGGGGCCTCTCTCTCTCCCAGGAGCTTCCCCCCAGACCCCCCTGGACAGAGAGCAGAGTTAGTTAAGCAGAAAGTTGTTAACTTAGCTGCCAAGGTCAGTACGTGTTATCTTCAGCCAGAAGAGAAGAAGAAACAGCAGCCAGACAGCCCAGCAACTGCCCCCACTGCAGAACACAGAATGTGCAGAGTGCCTACTTTGTTTGGGGTAATAGTTCTTAAACATTTCTATCTATCCAATGGAAGTGTTTAGAACAATCAGTATTTTGCTTTCTTACACCCAATAGTGACTTATTTACACTCTTTCACTTTCTCTGTTCTGAACTTTGCAAGGAAAAATTAAAAAGACAGTTTCAAACCATCACATACATACATACATTCACTTACAATGAATACACAATACATAAGCATTAGAATTCTCAGCAAAAACACAGATAAGTGAAAAAGGACTGAAAAACAGTCACTTTGTTTTGTTTTAACTATAAAGGAAAACCTTTTGGTTAATAACGTAGGACTTCAGAAGAGCATTAACTGTACAATCTCAAAGAAATTGCACATCATGGGAGAAAAAGTTAAATATGCTGAGGCAGAGGTGTTTGTTTGTTCCTAAACTGAGGGCATCACAGTCATTCAGCAGTGAGGGCTGAATTCCATCTGGGCAATCAGAATTGTGTGCTCCTTTTGTTACTGTGCAGGTCATCTGCTGAGACCAAAAGCCAAAGCTGGCTTCTATGAAGGAGCTTGGTTATTTTTTGCCATTCTTCACTGACATATCCAGAGTCATTCATGGAGAAAGTTACATTGCTTCCATCCTGTCTTGCTTGCTTTTCTTTCTCAGTATCTCCCTTCCACATTCTCACTTTGCCTTGAAATTCTTGACCTCCCTTTTCAATTCCTTCACAACCCCATTTTCCCACCCACTTCACTTACAATATGTTATCTCATATGAATATAATTCAATTCTTGATACTGATACTGAAAATTCCTCAGTGGATTTCTGGACTGATGGTATGCTGAAGTTAAGAAGAAATTGAAGATGTGGACCTTTGAGTCATTCACTGCAACTGTTTTCATATTCATTGTTGTGGCATGTTTACAAAGATTTATTTGAGAGCAAGCATGCCTAAAAGCAAGCATGCTCAAAATGTTCTTTAAAAGTGAGTGTAGGTAGGTGCTGCAGAGTAAGTGGGTATGAAAGCAACAAAAATAGGACAAGAAGGCCACTTCCAGCCTAGAAGATGTCTGCTGAATACCTCTGGTTTTGTTTTGTTGGTTTTTTTTCAGCATTTCAAACACTTTCTTTAAGGTTTATGTTCATACAAATCTATGATGGCATGAGGATCAGCAATTTTGTGTTTAGTTAGCATGCTTAGATACCACTTCTGTAAATAACTCTGAGCTACAGCAGCAGATTCTGGTCTGGTCCAGAAGTAGTGCTCAGAGTTGGGGCTCTGGTTCACTTTAACGTAAAACAGAAAGGCTGTCACAATGCTGGGGTTTGATGCAATCTCCTCTAAATTTCAGAGGATTTTGCCCCTGGAGTTCTTTCTGAGACCTTTCTTCAAATTGCTACGGGACTGCAGAGTGATTGGAAAGGATAAGGTTGCTTTTACCAAAGACATGTCAGTGTTATTGACCCTTTAGGTATAGCCTGCAGAGATCCACGAGCTCTCTTTCCTGTCCTAAGGCATAAAAATGCTGGAAATTGAAGCTACTTTGTGTGATTATTTTATGTGCTTTTGGCTATGGCATTCTAAGAAGCCTTTGTATCTGATCACTTCACATATAAAAGTGAGGTGTGCCGTTCTTATCCTTTTCCCTGCACTGCTGCCATGCTGTGATGTTGTCGGTTGGTGAGCCAGTGGTCGTGGGAAGCCAGAGAGACCTGCTGTGGACACTGATTTTGGAGGGTGTAGTTACCCTGGCAACAACAGGCACGTGGAAGGAGACAAAATTACTCTTCTGCTCATCACGTGAGATTTTGCTCTCTAGTCTAAATGCTGCCAGTAATGGAAGTAGATACCTGGTGGAATTACAGCAAGCCCAGGGAGATGGAAGCATCTGAAAATTGAGAGATGGCTCTTAGGCCATGCTACACTAAAAAGCAAAACTCTTTCCTACAGAGTCATCACAGCTCTCACTATTGCTGAGACAAAGTGAGCTGTGAGACAAGGCTGAGAATTCATTATCTTTGCCAGAGATAATGACAGTGACATGCCCACTGGAAATTATTACCAAGGAAAGCAATTTTTTATATCTTTATGTAAATGAAATAAAATTAGGCAGAGATAATAAAGTCCTCAGTGCTAACAATGTGCCCAGGAGAATCAAAACTCCTTTGCTAAGTACCTGCAGTTAATACAATTTGGCAGTTTGTATTTTACAGTTTGGGATATTCACTCTTTTTACATTGTTCTTTGTTACCTGTCATCTGTGTGTTATGTGAGAATTGAGTAATTTTTATTCATAGATATATTCATGACTGAAAATAAACTTCTAAATTAAAATATTTTCCGATACTTGTGGGTTTCTATCATCTTATACAATCATAGAATTGTTTCAGTTGGAAAAGATCTCTAGAATCATCAAATCCAAACACCTATCTGGCCCCATTGTGGCCATTAAACCATGTCCCAAAGTGCCATGTCCACACAGTTCTTGACAGCTCCAGGGACAGTGACTCCACCACCTCCCTGGGCAGCCTGTTCCAATGCCTGACCACTCTTTTAGTAAAGAAAGGTTTCCTAATATCTGACCTAAAACTCCCCTGGCACAGTTTCAGGCCATTTCCTCTTGTTCTATCAATTGATACTAGGGAGAAGAGATGCACCCCCACTTCACTACAACACTTTACCCAAAATCCTTCAATCCTTCACCGAGCCACAAAGCCTGACCTGTCTCATGTAGTTATGTGAAAGACTGAATATCATGGACCTCCATTTTCTCTACTGTTTAGAAATGTGTTCTGTTACTCAGTCACTCGGCTTGGTCCCACTCTTCTCACACCCTCTTTATTAAAGGGCAGAGGTTTCTCCAAGGAAGAGAGGAGGAGAGGTGGCTGTCTTTCTACACCATCCCTTCACTGGAAAGAAGACACTTATCATCCTTCTGTTTGTTTTTGGTGGGGTTTTTTGTTTGTTGGTTTGGTTTTGTGTTGGTTGGTTTGTTTTGTTGTGTTTTGTTTCCCTCTGTAGATGAAGAGAGTGAAATAGTAAATAAAAGAAGATTTGCAAGTTTCATGACAAAAAATGAAGAGGTTTGCTCACAGCCAACAGCTCGTGGCCTGTTCAATATCAGTGGTCAGATAATTCCTTCTATTCTTCATTTTTTTTTTCATAAGAATATTTTACATGGGATATTCTTCCTGTTTGGCTTTGGCAGAGTGTTAGAAGAGACTATTCTGAGCAATGAGCTAACAATTCACGTGTACTTCATGCTCTACGACATTCCCAAAGTTGCTCTTTGAGGGACTTAGAGAAGAAACTCTTCACAAAGTTCTGTCTTGTATAAGTGGGTTTAGCTGCTTTTATTTTTCAATTTAACTCTTTATTACAGTAAATTTGACAAGAAAACATTTTCTTCCCTTTTTTTTTTTTTTTTTTTTTTTTTTGTCTGTAGGATATGGTGAAATGAAGGACCTATACCCTGCTAAACTAAGGCATCTGAAATATCTATAACATAAAGGGGTCTGATGAAGGCTGGAAAATGCTTTTATAGTTCCATTGCAAAGTTATAAAGAAAATGAATGACAAATCTGAGAAAGAGATGCACCAAAATTGTCAGGCAAATTGGATAATATGAAACCTCATATACAAAGTACTCTTCTGACCCATTAGTCAAAATATACTGTTAAATTAAACCCATCAGGAGGCAATTTTCTAAGGGCTAAATAACTACTAACTGCACCTATAAGGTTTCCTGACCTAATAACCACTGACCTGAGAATGTAGGAGGTTGCAAGAAATGAAACAGGTCTTCCTTCTTGTAACTCAAAAGTAACTTCCATGTTGGAAGAAGGCTTGGGCTGCAGAGATGGAGTGCCTGCCTTGTGCAAATGCCTTTGCAAATCTTGAAATTATACTGTCATACCTCACATTTGCTGTCACCTCTCATATTGTCAAGCTCTTCTTTGGGGACAAAGAGGAGTACAAATTAGATTTAGTGGGGTAAGCAGGGCAAAGGACTGACCTGGACCATGACATGCTTTGAGAACCTTCGGGTTTCAGTGAATATTTTGGAATAGATTCTTCTCAAACTAGATTTTTATTAGGAAAAAAAAAACCCTTATCTTTCCCAACAGGCTGACTGAGAAGAAATATTATTAGAAACGTGCCTGGTGCCTGTGCCTGGTAAGATCATGGAGCAGATCCTCCTGGAGGCACTACTGAGACAGAAGAATAGTGAAGAGGTGACTGGGTACAGTCAGCATGGCTTCACCAAGGGCAAATCCTGCCTGACAAACCTGGTGGCCTTCTATGAACAGGTGACAACATTGATAGATGAGGGGAGAGCAACTGATGGCATTGACCTGGACCTGAGCAAAGCCTTCCACACTGTCCCACACCACAGCCTGGTCTCCAAACTGGTGACACATGGGTTTGATGGGTGGAGCACGAGACGGATAAAGAACTGGCTTGATGGCTGCACCCAAAGAGTGGCTGTCAATGGCTCCATGTCCCAGTGGAGGCCAGTGACAAGTGGAGTCCCTCAGGGCTCAGTCCTGGGACCAGTCTTGTTCAACATCTTTGTCGGTGCCATGGACAGTGGCATTGAGTGCACCCTCAGCAAGTTTGCTGATGACACCAAGCTGTGTGGTGCAGCAGACAGCTGGAGGGAAGGGATCCATCCAGAGGGACCTGGACAGGCTGGAGAGGTGGGCACAAGCCAACCTCAGGAGGTTCAACAAGACCAAGTGCAGGGTCCTGCATCTGGGTCAAGGCAATCCCAAGCACCAATATAGGTTGGGCAGTGACTGGCTGGAGAGCAGCCCTGAGGAGAGGGACTTGGGGGTGCTGGTGGACGAGAAGCTCACCAGGAGCTGTCAATGTGCACTTGCAGCCCAGAAAGCCAACCAGAGCCTGGGCTGCATCTGGAGAAGTGTGGCCAGCAGGTCAAGGGAGGTGATTCTCCCCCTCTGCTCAGCTCTGGTGAGACCCCACCTGGAGTACTGCATCCAGTTCTGGAGCCCCTCTTACAAGAGGGATATGGACATGCTGGAAGGTGTCCAGAGAAGGGCCACCAGGATGATCAGAGGGCTGGAGCACCTCTGCTATGAGGAGAGACTGAAAGAGTTGGGGCTGTTCAGTCTGGAGAAAAGAAGGCTCTGAAATGACCTTCTTGTGGCCTTCCAGTATCTGAAGGGGGCTACAAGAAAGCTGGGGAGGGACTTTTTATGGTATCAGGGAGTGATAGGACGAGAGGTGTAGGAGATTGTCCAGAGTCAGGACATGGACTCAATATGAGTTAAAGTCCTGCTCAGACAGAGTCAAGACACAGGCCCAATATGAGTTCAGAATCTTCCTCATTTATTATTCTAAGACACAGGCTTTTATAGTATTATGTGCTGTCCACACAGGTAACATTAACCTTCAAGTGGCTAACATACATTGTTCACGTCCCTGTTACTGTACGCTGATTGGAATATGGTATGGGCAATGTTTTTCTGCCTTGCAGCTCCAACACCCGGCTTCATCTCCTGTTTACTGCTCTGCCAAGCTTTCTCTTACCAGCCTCTCAAGGACAAGTCAGCCTGTTTAGCTTGGATTGTGCAGCTTATGGCCTTTTATCTTCTGGCCATTTCTCTACAGCGGGGGAATGGAATAAAGCTGGAAGTGGGGAGATTCAGGCTGGATGTGAGGAAGAAGTTCTTCCCCATGAGAGTGGTGAGAGCCTGGAATGGGTTGTCCAGGGAGGTGGTTGAAGCGCCATCCCTGGAGGTGTTTGCAGCCAGGCTGGATGAGGCTCTGGCCAGCCTGATGTAGTGTGAGGTGTCCCTGCCCATGGCAGGGGGGTTGGAACTTGGTGATCCTTGTGGTCCCTTCCAACCCTGACTGATTCTATGATTCTATGATTCTATGAAATAGAAATGGTTCCCAAGAGGGCTTACCATTGTCTTTTGGACCTGAAGAAAGAGATAATTTACATTGATTCTGCATGGCTGAATGGCCTTAAACTACTAGCAAGGCACTCTGATGATTATGGGTATCAGCCTTCTAAGTATTTTCTCTTCTTCTAAACACTAAATAATAAAGTTTTAAAATGTTTTCTATAAAAACATCTAACATAATCCATAAGTTCAGAACAAAATGGTGGCAAATGAGTTGTTCTGCATCTCATGTGTTCCAGTAGTTTCATCTGAATGATGTAGTATGTGTGCAAATACTGCAGAAAATTGCACTCTGGGATGCTTTGAAATTACACTAGAAAAAATAATTAGGTTGAAAGTGATTTTATGAACATTTTGTGAAGACAATTTACAACACAATATCTTTTCCTGCAGATAAACAAGTTGAACTTGTGTACAACATCTCTTTAAAAATACTAAGAAGGATGAATTTTAGTAGTATGCATGTGCTGTGACTTGAATGCTGTGGTCTTCTGGTTCAAAATACTTTGTAAACATTGACTGACAGATTCCTCCAATAACAGGAGATAGTAATAACTTAAGTCTAAGCATGTAATGTATAGCTGTTTATTTATGGGAGCAAAAGTGTCACCTACGTGGCAACATTTCCCAGTAAAATCAGATGTCAGGTCAATAAAGGCAGCATCTCTTCATTCACTCAAAGGCAGAACCAGATCTCACCAGGAAATTCTGGGTACCACTTCGAGCAGGACACAAATTTTGTACCTAAAGAATCTCATTTATCTGAATACTGTGGTCATGTTTCAAACTCTGTGGGCTGTGGACTCACTGGAAGGTAACTTGAAAGTCATCATAAAGAGGAACCCTTAGGGGAAAAAATAGTACTGGTGTCATAGTGAAGCGACCCCTAAAGCAGTAGGAAGTATGACCTGTTCTTTATGTGAGATAGCTTAATTGGTAGAGCAAGTTGTTCTTCATCTCAGCTGTGGTTCAGAACTGGTCCTCATTTTCTTTAAAAAGAAAAAAAAAAAACACAAAACAAAACAGTCATGTTTCTGAATCAAAGACTGGAATCAGCAGGAAATTTTTGCAGAGCTATTTACAGTGACATGACAGTCTCAATGCCACAGGTGTAAAACGCTGTGGTACTCAGGCAAGGCAGTAAAAGGAAAATGATGATGACAGAGAACTTGCACAGCTGAAGATCTTTTTATTCTTACAATAATGTGTTGCCCTTTCCTCTAAAGGAAAACAAACCGTATCATTCTCAAGATTCCACCATTTTTCAATCTGCTGATAGGTATATTACTTTTTATGAATTAAATATAAACCCCTGTTGAATTTATTTTCCTTCTGCATTACTTTTAAAGGAATAAATATTCCTCAGAGGTGAGAAGTGTCATCAAATCCAACAG
Source organism: Indicator indicator (assembly GCF_027791375.1). NCBI lineage: Eukaryota > Metazoa > Chordata > Aves > Piciformes > Indicatoridae > Indicator > Indicator indicator. Next base: position 3,619,710 of record NC_072053.1, on the reverse strand, counting down.
GAAAAGATTTGGAGATGAATTTATGCTTGGAGAAGCCTCTCTAACCCCACTATTCCTTGAGTGCTTTTGGATGTTATCTTCAAGATTCACCTTTCTAATTACTTTTCAACTTATTTAGTACTACAGTTCAAATAAATCAGCTGTAAACTGGTTGACTTTACTGGAAATTACACACAGAGAGAAAATACAGGTCTCCAGGTTACCCCTCCTGAATTTCAAATAGGCATTGGTATTCTGAGCTGTGCCCAGTTTATAGTTCGTTTTATTTTTCCTCCCATCATGCAATGAGTTCAACAATTAAAGCAGAGAAATGGCAACACACTGATTTCCCTTATGCCACGCCTTCTTGATTTAAATCTGTAAATTCAAGATCATGAAAAAATGTGAGCAAGGCTACAATATGCAGACCTTTCTGTTAGGTTTACAAACCAGTTAAGATAATTTATTTGCTTAGCTATTTTCTATGTGAACATTGAGTAGAAGGATTAGATCAAGAGAAGCAAACTGAGAGACAAGAACCCTAACCAGTCCATCCTAATTCTTATTTTTCAAATGCTGATGTGTAAAACAGCATTGGAAAGCAGAACAGGATCAATGCTTGTTATCCAGGATAATTATAAAATTATGTACCAGGTACACCTTCTCTGTCCATAGCTGTCATTTACTGCTCACAATATCCTATTAAGGCAAAGTGTAACCTCCTGCACCTAGCTCGGGGTAATCCTAGATATTGATACAGGCTTGGGGATAATGAAGTTGAGAGCAGCCCTGCAGGAAACAACTTGGGGGTGCTGGTGGATGAGAAGCTGGACAGTAGCTAGCAGTGCATACTTGAAGCCCACAAGCCCAATCACATCTTGGGCTGCATCAAAAGCAGCATGGCCAACCACTTTAACTTTGCTCTGATGTGACCTCACCTGGAGTATTGCATCCAGCGCTGGAGTCTTCAGTACAGGAAGGACATGGACCTGATGGAGCAGGTCCAGAGGAGGGCCACAAAGCTGATCAGGGGCTGGGAACGCCTCTTCTACAAGAGCAGGCGAGGGAGCTGGAGTTGTTCATCCTGGAGAAGAGAAGGCTCTGGGGAGACCCAATAGTGACCTTGCAGGACCTGAAGGGGGCCTACAAGAAGGCTGCAGAGGGACTGTTTACAAAGGCCTGCAGTGATAGGACAAAAGACAATAGTTTGAAATTAGAGAAGAATAGATGTAGATTGGATGTTAGGAGCAAGTTGCCCTACCATGAGGGTAATGAAACACTGGAAAGGTTTCCCAAGGAGATGGTTGAGGCCTCATCCCTGGAGGCTGGACAGGGCTCTGAACAACCTGATCTAGTAGAGGATGTCCCTGCTGACTGCAGGGGGCGTTGGAATAGATGACCTTTGAAGGCCCCTTCCAACCCAAACCATTCTACAATTCTGTGATTAAGAACTCATCTCATCTCATTTTATTAACAATGACTGTTGAACTACTGTAGAGTCTGTGTGCACTGCATACTGAAACCACCCAGTGACAAAAAGCCTAAACGTAGCCTGACATCTTCCTCTTCTGCTGTAGAGAAATAAAACTTCTGTAAGGTAGACCCCATGGATCTGTAATCATTATAGGGATTACCTAAATTCTCTGGTTAAGGGTGGGGAGGCACTGACACTGTGGTGAAGGCACCATATACCCGGAATTATGCCCCAAGTACTGTAAAAACTTGTCCCAATCTGTTTGGGCAAGTTCCTCCATCCACCCTTCTTTCCTGGAGTGGGAGACAAAGGCCCAGGCACCAACTTGCCTTCTAAGGACATAATTCTAACTTCACGCTTTCTATAGGCTGAAGCAGGTTGTTGATAAGAGTGCCCATTGGCCAAACTCCAGCCTTGAGAAACTTGTAAGTATTACCCCAACTTGTGATCAAATCATTCTCACTTTGCCTGAGCTTGTAAGCTCATTGTGCTTAAGCCATGGCCTGTAAGTCTTCTCGCTCCCACATGCATGCATACTAGTGGCCTCTGCAACATAGAGAAGAAAACAGTGCCCTGGGAAGGCCTCTGTGCCTCAGTTTGCCCAAGGAATCTGCAAAGGAGATCCCTTCGCTGAAAGTCACAGAAGGTTACAACGTTGAAAGCCCAGTCCCAGCAGATTGGAAGAAGAGCATGCCTGCCTCTGCACCCCCAAGGGTAAGCCTTTCGCCCAGAGGGGAAAGGACTAGCCCAATCCAGGCTGTTCAAGCATCTGCTATGGCCATGAGCAGCAGACAAAGAACCACAGAGCCTCTGTGCTGATTCAGAAAGCAGAGCAGCATTCAGATGCACCCTGTGTGACCTCACTTCACTGCTCCGCAGCCCTGTGACGCTAGAGGAACTCAAAGTCGGGACCACCCTGAGAGAGAGTCCTCTCTGCTCCTCTGAGCCAAGCAAAGGACTGCCTCGTAACCTTAAATAGGGAAGCAGTCGCTGAGAAGAATCGGTATTGCCAGCTCCACTTTGAGACAAGGGGAAACACTGCTCCGCATAGCTGCACCCCTTCCCGGAAGTCTGTCGCCCCACCTCACAGTACGGACTGACCCTGCCAGGGCTGACTCCATCCAGGGAGTCGAACTGGCCCTGCCTCAGCCGAGGGACCTCCCTGCTGAGGGAAACCACCGACTGGTGCAAGTCTCGCTCCTCCCGCAGAGGCAGGAGGAGAAGAAAAGTCGCCAACCCTGTCCGGAGGGAGCCTCCCCGACTCAGTTGGACCAGCCCTGGGCAGACAGTAGACAGGCAGCAGCCAGCTAGCGTAACCTAGTAGCTTACTTCGCTACAAACAAAGGCACAGTGTATCTTTTCACATGTGCAACACTCACTAACTTTCAGTTCAAAGCACCCGTGCCTAGCCACATGACGTCCTAGCTTGAACTGGCTCTGATAGCATTGTAAATCTTTCACTGTATATAGTTAAAGCTGCCAAGTGTCTTGTCGAGTCATCGTCTGGTGGACAAGCCGTGGAACTGCACCCATCAATCCCTTAATTAGAAATTAATTCTGTAAATATTCTAATTGGGTCAAATTGTACATACTAAACCAGTTCTGGGATGTATTTCACAACTGTGCACTTTATATATATATATAAAGCAGTGATTAATAAGTTATTAATAATTTTAATAATAAAATTATTTTCATAATTCATAATTCATAAATTAATAACCTCTCCATCACAGGCACAAGTTGCCCAGAGAAGATCCGGAGGCTCCAACACTGGAAATGTTCAAAGCCAGGCTGGATGGGGCCTCGAGCACCCTGGTCTCGTAGGAGTTATCCCTACCCATGCCAGGGGTATTGTAACAAGATGATCTTTAAAGGTTTCTTCAAACCAAAACCATTCAATGATTCTATCCATCCATGCCACAAGCATGATTCTTACAGTGTTACACTATGTTCATTTTCTTCCTCTTACAACAATGTGTAAGGCTCATTTTTTCCTTTTATTTAGTAAAGAATCACAGATTCACAGAATGTTAGGAGATGGAAGGGACTTCTAGGGATCATCAAGTCCAACCCCTCTACTAAAGCAGGATAACCTAGGGCAAGCAGTATAGGAACACACCCAGATCGGGGTTTGCAAGTCTCCAGAGAAGGAAACTCCACAAACTCTCTGAGCAGTCCAGATATATGTAATTATAAAGTGTATCTTACACATGAGACAACAACTTTTTATCTGATTATTTCAGAACACCTCTCAATTAGTTATGATTCTACCACAGCACTGTGCCATCTCAGGGCTCCATATCCTGGGAGCTTTATGTGTGGCATTCATAAACGGCTCTGTCTTAGACTTGGCAAATTACAAATTATTTAGACCCAGTATTCCAAGTGGAAGGTTGTCATAGACTGTATTGTCCCAGAAGTGATTAACATACTCTTCAGTGTCTGTGTGTTCATGGCCCTGTTAAGCCCAATGGATTCTGTAGCAGCATATTGCATTAGCTTAAGTTCATTACCCCAGTTTGTCAGACTTGGCAATTTAATGTCCTGTAAGACAGACTTTCTATTTCATAGGTCATGTGAACATATTTTGTCTTCACTGAGTCCAGTTCAGAACTCTATGTCCTGGTAAACATCTTATTGTTGTACTGGGTGATGACATTAACACTTCCCTGTCTGTACTAGATGAAGTTTTCTTGTTATATATTGAGATTTTATTTTGGGGCAGGGGGGCTTTAGTTTAGTTTGGGTTGTGGGATTTTTGGGTGTTGTGAGTTTGGGTTTTTTATGGGGGTATTATTTCGTCATAGTTATCCTATGATCGACAAAGCCTTGAAGTGTTGTTTTTAGACTTTCGTTTTTCCTCTTGTAATGTAGACTCAAAACTCCCAACACAAATTCTGGTAAAGAGCTAAATACATGCCTTTGTATTTCAGGATATTAAATGACAAACTTTGTCCTTTATTCTCTTCCCTAAGGTCTCCTGATTATTCCTGTTTGATATTCTGACCTTCCTTAACACCATTGATGCAATGTCTTCCAGCTTAGATGCAAGGTTAAGAAGTCTTATTTTCTCAGACAAATCATATTCTTCAAGAGAGGTCAAAGAACATATAAGGTAGAACCCCACTTTGGACCATTCTTTTAAAAAGGATGTTAAATCATTATGATTCTTATGGTGAATGATATGAATATTCCTCCTCACTCTCTAAACCTGTTTCCTTAGCTCATGTGCTTGACACGCTCTGATTTTTTTGTGTGTGTAATAAGGTCACTGATGGAAATAGTAGAAAAGATTAGTCCTAAGGAGGTCTGCTTATAAATTCATTTCTGACATCTTTTGTTACTAATGTATTGTTCATTAACTATCTTGGTATTAGTTCTCACTCTTCCCATTTTAAGATCCTATTTGATATCCTATAAATACTTTACTGAGAAAGAGAGGCTTCACTGGGATCTATACTGAAATGAGATTCGATGTAATTCCTTCGTCTGGGTAACAGATTGTATAATGAAAGAGGTGAGTTTAACACAATATGTATTAGATAATCTTATGTGGTATTTTATCCTATATCCCATTTACCTTCCTAAGTATATAATAAATGCACTTGTACTTTCATAAGCCTTTGTGGCAGCTTTTCTGTCCTCTTATCAGGAAGTCTCAAGTTTCTGCCCTTGTCTCAGTAGATTCATTCAAATAAATCCTTGAAATAGAACTTAAAGTTTTATATACCAGTTATTTTGGAAAAGAGGTGAATGGATATTTTAGCATGTACAGATATTTTAGTTTTACATCTGCCCTATGCGTAGTAGCTACTTTCCTGTCTTTGTTCTCATGCTAGACCTCATTAATATTCCTGAATATTCAAGATCTATTTAAATTTGGGGCCATAATTATCATAGAATCATAGAATGGTCTGGGTTGGAAGGGACCTCTAAAGGTCATCTAGTCCAACCCCTCTGCAGTCAGCAGGGGCATCCTCAACTAGATCAGGTGGCCCAGAGCCCTGTTCAGCCTCACCTTGAATATCTCCAGGGATGGAGCCTCAACCACCCTGTGGCAACCTGTTCCAGTGTTCCACTGCTCTCATGGTAAAGAACTTGTTCCGAACATCCAACTTAAACTGCTTTCAATTTCTTTCTCATCTCAAACTTGTATTTTCCTTCAAGTAGAATGAGAAAATGTGAACATTTACTGGACAGGAAAAATGGTAGAAATGTGTCTGTATGAGATTGTCGTAGTCATGAGGTTTAAATGTGATGGTAGGGCCATGACACATGGCCCAGTACAAATCCAGACAGGCCTTAAGATGTCTAGACAGGTCCCTTTCCCATCCTTCCTGCAGGAAAACAAGGCAGTGCAGGAAAAGGAACAAAGGGGACAGGACCCTTGCCTGTCTGGTAAACAAGATGCTTATCTGGGGTCAGAGTATGTAGCTAACCACTGCTCCCCCAGATACAAGGTCCTTGCTTCTGCCTTTTATGGTCATAGTCTGGCAGAACGCTTTCCATTGGGCAGCTACACGTTAGCTTCAGTGCCCCATTGGACCAATTGATTGACCAATTGACCTCTGGCATTTTGTATATATACAAGTGGCTAGGTAGCCTAGCCTTGCCTTGATCAAGCTTGTTCAAGCCTTGCTCAAGCTTGCTGAAGCCTTGCCTTGCTTCAAGCCTTGCCATCTCGAGTTGCCCTGCCCTGCCTCAAGTGTCTGGTCCAGAGTCTGGGATAAAGCCACGAGCCATACACGTGCAAGCCGGAGAAGCCAGAGTCGCCTAGCAGCCAGAGCCGCCGAGCCTGCTTCCCCTTGCCACCAGAATGGTGCTGTGCCTCAGTTTACCCAGGAACCACGCAAGCGCCTGTCCCCAAGAGCGTCGTTAACAGCTTGAAGCCAGACCAGCCTGGGACCAGGCAGTAAACCTTTCTTGCCAGCAATCTGCTGTGCTGCACCTTACAAGAGCGCCCCAAAGCCAATGCAGCAGCAGCATCCCTTATGTGGGTGAAACTAGCTGTGAGTAACTCATTCACTGCCCTTTGGGTTTAACGGTTCTTATGGAGCTTCCTCCCCACTGTAACTGAGCACTACCTGCTCTCAGGGACCTTCTCTTTCCAAGTTGTTGCCTCCTAATTTGCATAGAATAGTTGTTTTATATTTGCCCTGAGACTGCATAATTCCCTTTGTAAATGTATTTTCCGACCGTACAATGATCCTTTTCACAACTTTGGCATATTTCATATTAATAAAGGGTTACTATTTTTATTAATACCAATTTGCCATATCATTTATTAATTATTGTTGTGAGGGTAATTAACAGATAAGCCTCCCCTCGACCGCAACACCAAGTTGTTATGATCTAATTTTCTTCCCTGCTATGAGACAGGTTCCTGTAGAGAAATGTCTTTCTAAAACTGTGTTATAGCACAGCTTTAGCAATTATTTAGACCATATAAACTGAACTACATTCCTAAGAAAATTTTTTTAAGTGCATGGCATCACTAGAAATGATAATGTCAAGAGGGTAATTGTCATGTCATTTGTTATTTCATTGGTACTTGCATTTAGTTTTTACAGTGAATGTCCCTAGGGATACCCAGATCAAAGAACATTGAGAAATTCACAAGTGTTTATGAACTTGTCCTTAGAATGTTGTAATCAGATTGAGATCTATTGCATCTTTCTGGTAATAATCTTCTTTACCAAGGGTGTTGGAAGCAAAGAACAGCTACTGAAGGAAAAAGTGCTTTGCAAGGTTACTAACAACACTTCTGTAAACAGCAAAATTTCAGTGAAAATTCATTGAGACAAAGGAAAATTTTTAGTGATAGTGCTGTAATTTTTTATTTTGCTGAGATTTTATAGCAGTTCAATTTCACATATTTTCCTAAGGTATCTTATACTTCTGTAATACTAAATAGAAATAAATCTTATAATTCTGTAATACTAAATAGAAAGACACACCAATTGGTGTGTCTCTGCTGGAACATTTTGAGCACAAATCCTACCCAGGCAGTGAATGTAGGATGGCAACACTAGGCTTTCTCCCAAACTCAACTTGACAGCTGTGCAGACAGATAGATTTGAAGCTAGAATTTCATTCCTGTGCTTTCTGCTGCTTTTTGACCACTGAATTTTTGCTAGCCATCCTTCATGTAGTGGCATTATTTAGGCTGACAAGAGCACATGCAAAAGCCAAAGCAGAGGTTACCCAAGTCTTCCCAAGACTGAATGTAGCTCTCGGGAGCAGGTCTGTCCAGGCCTTCATCATTGGCAGTACAGGAACTACCAGACAGCCAAGGAATTAAATCACATTTTCTCATTTAATGCATGCACATAAAGACACCAATTTCAAGAATAATTGTGGCAAACCTGCTGCTCTTCAATGCATTTCTCTTTGCCTATTGTTTTCAAATTAATATTTGAAAAACAGATTGTTACGTCCTATGAGAAGTTTCCACAAATAAATGAGTATTTCTTGCATAAAAGAATATTTTCCTCTTGAAAGCCTCAGAGGCAGTTTTACTGTAGAGAGGTTAATACCAGTATGTAAAAAACTCTCTGCAGCCTTGGAACTTTCACAGATATTACACTGCCTACAGCTCAGCAACAAGTAAAAAATGAAAAGCAACAGCTGGTAGTTTTTGTCTTTGAATAGAGAGAAAGGTGATGGTACTGCATGTAGATAGGTGGCACTCATGACTTGTATCTTAGAAACATTCTTCTGCAAGTTGTGATCTCTGGAAGCTTCATTTAAGATACAGCAGTTTTGGCAATGCAAAGAAAGCTAAGGAAAGAAGACTTGAACTAGAATGCTTAAAATAATTTTGTTTGACATTAAGGTTTCTTATCCAAATCTTTATCCCACCTACTTTCCAGACATTTCTTCTGGAAATAAGACTTCTCTGTCTGTGAGGACATTTAAGTATAATCTGTTCAAAGCACATGGAAGCCAAATGGTATTTCATCACTGTCAGACCCAGTCTTATAAAATGTAGTTCTTTCAAGGGCTTACAGATTATTCAGTGCTTGTTACTGTCTCATCTCTGCTCAGTGCAGAGTATGCTACCTTTTGACATGTTTGTTGCTGGTGCTTGCACATTGGGTAAAGCCAAGGTTTAGTATTGAGTCAGGAGTGATTTCACAGCCAAGACTGTTTAATAGTTTCCATAATAACCCTGAGTTCATGTGCCCCATTAGTTTGGCACAGGAGATGGGTGGAAGAGAAAATCTGGAAGTAGTGGTGGGAAGGGAAACTAGCTGAAATTTACTACAGCACTGGGTGGGTTTTGTTTGTTTGTTTGCTTGTTTTGTTTTGTTCTTGTGGTTGTTTGCTGTGACTTTTGTCAATTTGCCGCAAAAAATGTGGTTCAGCACCGAAAATTCAGATGGGAAGTGGATGAAGTACAATGGCAAAAATTTACAGGATACTACTCAAGGAGAGCTTTTCTTTCTTCAAAATGGAATTGTAAGAAATGGAAATGAGTAAGTGTTCTGTTGGGATTGCACCTACCTTTTAAGGTGAGATTTTGAAAGAGGGATAAATACTACTACTATAATATGTTTACTCTGGATTTTTATTATTTTAGTCTCCTGTATAAGGACTGCTAGGCATGTTTTGCCTAGTAGTTTTCAAACTACTTAATATGTGATACCAGTTAGTAACTGTTAAGAGTCTGATATTTCTTATGTATTTAAAAAATGCTTCAAAATTAATAAAATTACTTTACAAATCGTAGAATTACTGAAGTTGAAAAAGATCATCAAGTCAACCAAACACTACCATGACCACTAAACCCTGTCCTGAAGTGACACATCTATGTGTTTTTTGGACACCTCTGGGGATAATTACTCCGTGACTTTCATGAGCAAATACATTAATCACAGAATCTTAGGGGTTGGAAAGGACCTTTGGAGACCAAGTCCAATCCCCTGCCAGAGCAGGATCACCTAGGACAGGCTGCACAGGAAGGCATCCAGGTGCGTTTTGAGAGTTTCCATAAAAGGAGACTCCGCGACCTCTCTGGGCATCCTGCTCCAATGCTCCATCAACTGTCAGATCCCTCTAGTCTTCTTTTGTGTCGTGTTGTGTCCACTGTATTCTGATTTACCTTCTTTGCATATTTCATGAAAGGCCTGTAGAAATAATATCTGTAGAAATAGTTCTTAAAAAGACCACTAATTCACAAGTATTTGTCTGCACTGTTATCTGAAAGGATGACCTGAAGCTTGTGAGGCTTAGACATAAAATGAATTTGCATATCTTTCTCCCAGATATGAGAAGATTCTTTTGTCTGCACTTCCTGTAGATTCATTCTGGATTTCCATCAGGATTCCATATGACTCTTTTGTTATATGTGAGCTTAAAGTGGGCAGTATTCATTCCCTTGGCTCTGCATAAATAGTCTCAATTACACCCTCAGAGTGTATCTTTACTGGGGAGAGTTAAAAAATATAGAGCCAGTCTTCTTGTAGCACAAGATGTGCCACTGCAACCACACCACCACTCTAACATCATGGCAGCATCATATTTTGCAGCTGTAAGTGAAAATCAGACATGATATTTCCAAGCAGTTAGAGGATGGAAAGTTGTCAGCTGTATCAATTACAAAACCAGAAGGAAATCAGAAAAAACGTAGAGAGCTGAGACATATGTCATAAAACTGTGGGGTTGTGGGGGTTTGGTCTGCTTTTAATCAAATGATATTGTCTTAAAAAACATAGTGATTTTTTTCTTTCCCACTGAGAAAACATCTGTGACATGAGGTACGAGTTATCGCTAAATTGGCACAGAGTGAGTTCCTCATTGACTGGAATTGCATGAATTGTGCTTTCCTTTTAGTAACTTGGAAAACCACTTTAGACTCATTGACTTAGACATAGTGGTTGACTGGGTAGTGTAGGGTTTATAGTTGTACTCAGTGATCTTAGAGGTGTTTTCCAGCTTGAGTGATTCTATGATCCTGTGGCCTTGTGAGTATTGTCTCTGTATTCTGCCCTTGCTGGAAAACTTCTAATGCATCTACAGAACAGTGAGATAAGATTTTCTGAGAAGGAATTTGCTTTCTAAAATGGACTTCCTGCAGAAATCTGAGCTGTTAGAGACCTGATGGTATTTCAGCTGCTCTGTGCTATTGAAAACAGGTTAGCAGGCAGTTACATTGCAGAATCACAGAATATTAGGGGTTGGAAGGGATCTTGAAAGATCATCTAGTCCAACGCCCCTGCCAAAGCAGTATCACCTATACCAGATCACACAGGAACACATCCAGGTGTGTTTTGATGTGGTAGTTTGGGCTGGGTGCCCCCTGCCACTGCTGCATGAGATACACCTCTGGTGTCCTGGGTGCCTGCCCAATAGGGGTGGACACAAGAAATGGCGTATTTCTACCCATAAATCCTGCGCCCTATAAATCCATCTACAGAGTCATTCTCTTCCTCTTTCTTCCCTCTCTGATCCCATGGGAAATATCCTCTCTTATTGGGTAACGCCAGGGGAGTATCCTCAAGGCCTCTTAGACCTGTCTAGGCCTAATGCCAGGAGGAGAATGGAGGGGGGGCAGTCTCGGACCTGGCCAGCCTGAGACTTGCCTAGCAGTGGGAGGGGGGGGAAGGAAGAGCCCTGAGGGTTTTGGGTACACCCTCAGGTGGGAGGAAGAGAGGATTGGGAAGCTTTGGGAATTCTGTGAGGGGTTCTGTACGCTTTGGGATACTCTTTGCCACTATGCTTTGTAGTCTTCTGTAGCTTCACCAATTGCTTTTCCATTTAAACTTTCCATCACTCTCCAATCCATTTGTGTGAGTCTCATTCTTTTGTCCCTTTCGGGGCAAGAGAGGATCTGTCTGGCCCCAAACCAGCACATTTGTATATCTCCAGAGAGGCAGACTACACAACCCCTCTGGGCAGCCTGTTCCAGGGGTTCATCACCCTCACAGTGAAAAGATTTTTCCTCCTGTTTACACAACTTCCTATGCCTCACCTTCCACTCATTGCCCCTTGTCCTGTCATTGGGCATCACCCAGAAGAGCCTGGCTCCATCCTCTTGACACTCACACTTTATGTATTTATAAACATGAATGAGGTCACCTCTCAGTCTCCTCTTCTCCAGGCTAAAGAGCCTCAGCTCCCTCAGTCTCTCCCCATGAAGAGGAGGTTTCAGAAGCACCTTTGTGCCATCCAGAGACAAGAAGGTTGAAACAGGCTTAGAATCATAGAATCAGTCAGGGTTGGAAGGGACCACAAGGATCATCTAGTTCCAACCCCCCTGCCATGGGCAGGGACACCTCACACTACATCAGGCTGGCCAGAGCCTCATCCAGCCTGGCTGCAAACACCTCTAGGGATGGGGCCTCAACCACCTCCCTGGACAACCCATTCCAGGCTCTCACCACTCTCATGGGGAAGAACTTCTTCCTCACGTCCAGCCTGAATCTCCCCACTTCCAGCTTTATTCCATTCCCCCTAGTCCTATCACTGCCTGACACCTTAAAAAGTCCCTCCCCAGCTTTCTTGTAGCCCCCTTCAGATACTGGAAGGCCACAAGAAGGTCACCTCAGAGCCTTCTCTTCTCCAGACTGAACAGCCCCAACTCTTTCAGTCTGTCCTCATAGGAGAGGTGCTTCAGCCCTCTGATCATCCTGGTGGCCCTTCTCTGGACACCTTCCAGCATGTCCATATCCCTCTTGTAATAGGGGCTGCAGGTGCTTACCCAGCACCTGTCATTTTCTGTCTACTGGGTTGACTCCCTGAACTGCCTTAGTCTCCAGCCACATCTGGAGTGGAAAAACAATGTAGGTTGGGAAATTCATCCACACAGGACTGGCAGATGGGACACAGCACCTATGGGACAATTGCACTACATCAGACTGAAGACAGCCAGCACAGACTGAAGCAACTGATAGCACTAGACACCAAATTCCCTCTTTGTTGCAATTTTTATTTTGGTATGGCTGCATAGTTTGTCATGCACTGACTTGCTTTTGTCTTCACCAGTCCATGATAGCACTCTCATTTGGAGTAGCTGGAGTCAGAAACACTGATAGGCTTTAATCAGTGTCATATCTCTACTTAGATGATTGGAAACAGAGAAACACTGCCTTGAAAATCCATAAACAAGAAAAAGAAAGAGCTTATTTCCCCTTGGATAGAGGTGACAGTCTGAATTGTGTTTATGGCATTAGAGGTGGCTTTTATTGTAGCTACTGTTCTTTATTCCAAATTAAAATAGACATATGAAGTGAGTTACTTTTTACATGCTGGAAGAAGGAGTATAGTGTTCTTGGTCAGCCGTCCCCAAGGTGTACATTAATCTGTTTCTAACATTCAGGAGAAACTGGAAAGAATAGCATTTGTTTATAAAGAACTGTGATAGATGCTGCACATTTCCACCTCTGTATTCAAAAGTAATTCCTTAAACATGGGAATTGGGAAGACTCTTTGCCAAAGCTGGTGATAGACTGCACAACCCAGGAGGAAGAAATCTTAGTCAACATAACAATTATGTTACATTTGTCCTGGAAGGAGAAAGTACATGTGTCTGCAGGGCTGAAAACGAGTGTGTTCCCTAGTTTTCACTGGGCTCCTACATCACTCTGTTGGCTAAATACTACCTCTTTCAGCAGCAGCAGTGGTGGGCTTGTTCATGCCTGCCTCAGTACACTACTCACTTCATCCTTACTGCTTTTGTTCCTGTTGATAGGTCATGATACTGTGACTATTTAGTGGTTGGGAGGGCCTGTCTTATTTATTTGGGAGATCAGGAAGATTTGGAACTGGCAAAATCTAAAAGTAATTTTTAAAATTTTATTTTGTAATCATAGCTCTCCCATCCTTCTTGACTATTGCTAGAAGCAGCGATGTCTGTAGTTTCAATTATACATGCTAGTACTAAACAAGAAACTATGATACCACCTCTTTGCTGTCAAATATGGAACAACAATTATTATCTAGCATCCAATGCCAAAATAAACATTCCATCTGTGATTTCTGTGCCCATGTCACCTCACTAAAGTGCTCTCCATTACCACAGTGACACTGGGCTTTGCAGTACAGAGAGTTATGAACTTGTGAATGCCAAGTCAAGGGGTGGGGGAATAGGGGCCAAAAACCCCAAACAAAACCAAAAAAACAGAAAGCAACCACAGAAAAATGAATCTGATGTTTGCTGACTTGCCATTAATAGACCTGCAACCGCTTGTTACTTTTTTATTGGATGCATTTACTTAAAAACTTAGACAAAGTCAACATTCTCTTTCAAGTTGATATGCTGCAGATTTTGCCAAAGGTCTTACTCAAAAAAGCTCATTTCATCCTTTGGTAGAATGTGATTGTTAAGCAGAAAGAAAGAATATCAGTGAATGATACAGGTTGTCAAAAATGGCATTTCAGTAGGTCCAAAAATACTCTTCAAAATGGGTTGTAGTTACACAACAGCTTCCTCAAGAACAAGGGGCAATACATTTAAAAATTAAATGCCTTTCATTTACCCAGGTATTTCATTTTTCAGGATCATACTCTGTTTTCATCTAACCCTGGAAATTACCTTAGAAATCATAGAGTAACTTCTGCATCTACCAGGGATTTTCTCTGATGTATTAAAGGTAAATTTTATGTGTTTTGGTTGTTGGCACACCACCTGTGTTACAGAATCCAAGGATACATGACCACTTTCCTAAAACATGTTTGAAAGTAGCCAGGGTTGGTTTTTTTTCGTTTGGTCAGGTGTTTTTGTTTTGTTTTGGTTTGGTTTTTATTAAAACATCAGCAGGTTTCAGACAGGAGCTTTCTGAACACAGACATGGGAATAATGTCTCCACAGTGTTTCAGTGCAGGAAGAGGCTCTTACTGTGTTAATGTTGTTTAAATAACAATAGAATATAAGCTTTGTGTATGTCTTGTTTGCTCAGAGTATCAACTCCCTGAAGACTTTTTTTATCCTTTCACTGCAGTTTCTCATTCCATAAAATCCTGGCAGTCTGACTGAAGCTCTAGACTTACATCTAATAAACTTACAGGGGTGTTCCTCTGGTTTGTTTGAGAAGCTATTGCCTTGTGATCGTCAGGTTCCCAGTCTTAATCCCATTAAAGAAAACCAAGTGTTCTCAGAATTTTAGTGAACACATAGTAGTTGCAACGCTGCCTTTGATCTATAAGTGGCAGCATTTATTTGCAGGAGATGGTTAGAATTTGCAGCAGGAATGCCTGTGTGTCACTCTGTTTCGTTTCTAGCTATGCAGTGTGGAAGCCAACTGCAGTTTCATGCCAGCAAGAAGCATAGTTTGCAGGATAATTGCTGGCATTTTGCAGTGATTCCATTTTTACCTTACAGCTCAGTATACATTTGAGAGAGTGGTTTTCATAAATAAAAACACCACAAATATTTTGTAATCGCCTTGATGATGTCTGGTATTTTTGTCTTTCTACGTGTTTAGAAATGTTTTTCTATCAGCTTGTTATTCACTCAGTCAATGACTGTGGGGGAAGGGGAATTCATTGTTGTAATGCCATTGTAGATGTGGTTTGACTTACCTACAATGTCCAGTTTTGGCTAAGTTAACATTCTCTGGTTCTAACCCAAGTGCTGTGGAGAGCTTGAAATATGAACCTAAATCACTTTTCATCTGCTGTCTCACCAAGTGTTTACTGACCACAACAATAATTCAAGTTATAATGCCAGGTTTATGCTTAATTTGGCTTATATCTAGAGAGGATTTCATAAGTGGCAATCCTCTTTTGCTTGAGCTTACTAGGTTTTCAGGAGTCTCAGGTGACAGTGGTGAGATGCTCTTCTGTGGTTTGGCACTCATGTCTTACTCAACACTCTGTCTGGGCACCCAAAAAGCAGCGTTAGAGACTCCACAGTCATCCTGCACAGAAAGCATGTCTTTGAGTGGTCTAAATAAAATCTCCAAGACTGACAGTTCTACAAACCTTTTGAAAATTAAGTTTGAAATTGTGCATGTATTGCCTACCTATATATAATAACATCACTCCTTCGTGAGTTTGGAGGTCACTGTTGCAGAACCGTTGAGCCCCATACAGCCCTAGCCTAGAGTCTGCCTTGAACTAATCAACATCCTGTTGGATGTCTGCCACTGAAGTGTGTTCCTTGTAACTTTGTTGACTATAAGCTGAAAAAAGAACCATTGCACAGTACATTTTAAGGTATTTCTGTACTAAATGTCATTAATTTAAATGTCTCTGCTTTGTAGTCAGCTACTGAAGCCTTTCAGAGCTACATGTTGGATACCAATGAGACCTTTCTGAAAGAGCAGACCCCCTCTTTCTGATTTTGCAGGTCATAGTACTTTTCAGCTGTGACATTCAGATCAAGAAGGGGTGTTATGTTTGAAGACTGAGACTTGCCCTTCTTGAATAATGATTAGCATGCTACATTTGCTGCTCAAGAGGTTATTTTCAGAAACATGCAAGAAACATGACCATTAACTAAATTGTCTGAGTAAGAAAAAAACACACTCTAGAGTATCAACCTGAATTTTAAACCTCATTTTTTCTTAAAAACTTTCTGTGTGCTCTGGTCCAAATGAAACATTTACTGTGTTTTGTTTCCTTAGTTCAGCCTTGTCAGGGGATTTAATATCTGTGTTGCTTCCTAAAATTGCATAATAGTTTGTTCTCCATGCTGAGCAGCATCTCACTTATTCCTTTCACTGTCACAATATTATGAGAAAGGTATATGTGTTAATCTTAATGGTAATACACATATATCTGATAGAGATAGATTTAATGTTTGTGTGTGTGTGTACATATACATGTGCAGGACATAACAGGTGAAATTTGTAGCAAACCATTCCATTCCCTGGTAACAGAGATGTTGAGTACTGTATCACTCACTGAGATGCCTGTGTCAAACAGCTGATGTCTGAGATTGCCACATTTGTTTGGTACAACACATTCCTTAAAAACACAAAGTCTTTTCAGGAAGGTCTGAATGCAGAAGGTTCTTCTCTGGAAGAGTCTTTCAAGTGTTATCCTGCTTATCACAGGGTTAAGAGGATAAACTAGTAACTGTGCTCTGTTCTCATGCTTCATGACACTGCATCTTTCTCACCACAGTCCTGACAGATGAGAACTGACATAGTCATATAGGACCGCAGCTCCTTGCCCTTAGGGATTTTTGACAATCATGACAGTGTTTTGCAGATACCATAACCCAAGCTATTGCCTACATGTTTCATTATGTACATTCCCAAATTATATCTGTACTACATGTGCAGGCAGATGGTGTTGGAGACGTACTCAATCTCTAAGTATACGTAGGAAAAATAAGATACGGACCATCACTCTGGAGGGAGATGTTAGTATCAGGAGTCTTCACTGAGTGTGTCTTATCTTCTTAGGATTATGGGTCCAACTGCCTCCCACAGTATTTTGTGCTCCCTAAAATCAGCTCAGCAATGGAATCTCTGAGATATTTTAATTTTATAATCCCGTTGTTAGCTGCTAAAAAATCAACACTCTGCTAGAGCAAAAATAATGTTTTTCAAAACCCTTCTTTCCTGTCAGCCACCCTGACCCTAAGCTTCCCCTGTTTCTGCCTCTGGTTTATGTAACATGCTTCAAGGTTTACCCAAAATGCCCACATTTTAAAGGAGCATGGATTATCTGAGGTGCAAGTTGTAAATCCGCAGTATTCCAAATGATGCTGGGTTTCTTATAATGCATTATAGGAATATAGGAATACAGAACAGAGAAACAATTTCCAGCTCACATTAAATGCGTAATTATGCAGCCATTGTCAGTCAAGCTTAGGTCAAGCACCAGTTTTATTTAAAGAATAAAAAGCAGAATGATTTTGTGTAGTAGAACATCCATGTAACATATTACATGTTTTAATCATTAATACTGTATAAAATGTATAACTTATACCATATATGCATGACATATATTTTTGAACCAATATAACTCAAAATTCAAATACATTAGAAAGAAGTTACTAAATTTTGTATGCAGATAACATGAATCCAAGAGCAATCTGTGCTCTGTGTGCTTCCCAACTGCAGACAGTTGCAGAGTCGGCTTTGAGGTAGAAAACCCTTTTACATAAATTCTCCTTCTATCCTTCTTCTCCTCCTCCTCTTGCCACTCATAATGCCTGAATGAAATTAACATTTTAACTCTTGCCTGGGTATCTATGGTGAATGTGATCTTCTTTAAAAGTCTTCCTTTCAGAAGCTAGTATACGTGCCTTGACAATAGCTAATGGAAAGAGCAGCCTTGGCTTGGAAATGTTCTGGTTTTGTGGGAGAGAGCAAGTCTAAGATTTTTTTCCCCCCCTATTTTTGTAAGTTTTAAGCTGATTGTTCCACAAATATCTTTCCCAGAGTTTTAAATATATAACGTCCCTAAAGGTAGCACTAATAAACCTTTTTAGTGCCTTTCTGATAGACTGCAAGGCTCACATACTTCGTTTTGTACTCACATACTTCGTTTTGTACTCACATACTTGTTCTAATATGAATGTTAACAAGTATATCTGTCCCAGATGCCAGAAAGTACATTTCTCTTCCATACAGAATGTGGCACATGGTTATACTGATTTTTGACTAGGAAGTGTAGAAGGGTGTTGTATATACATATATATGTATGTATCTATGTATGTATTTCCCCTGCTGAAGTACACAGTTTAAGCAGGGTATTTTTAACTTCACTGTTTTACCTCTTATTCTGCTTTAGTACATACTTCCTCCTTGAGTAATTTACATAAACATACATAGTCTATGAATAATGCATGAAACTTATTTTAAATGCAGGGCTTCTAGCTCCCACTGTGCAGTAGGGTATACAACAATCTTGATTGGCTTTGGTCTGTTTTCATTACTGGCAATTTCTGGGAACACAAAAGAGGTTGAAAAGGCTGACAGGAATGGACAATATTTATTTTGTGAGAAATATTTGTAGCCTTAGCAAGGCGATTGTATTGCAAAGTTTTGCCTGTGATAGTTGTTCCTCAGTTTATTTATTTTATTTTTTTTTCCCACCCTGGAAAGAATGCATTAGAAGGTCTGTGATTGCTCTTTTGTAGATTCAGTCAGATCTCTGATTATTTTACTTTTTTTTAAAGGATACTGATGGATTTTTTCCCCCTATTTGCATAAATGTGAGCACAAGATATAAATAAGTAAAGAACCATCAGATTTCTTAAGGTTCCTCAGTGAAAGGCAATGAACACTGGAAGAAGTAGAAATATCTTGACATACAGATGTTAAAATATAGAGGTTTTAGTTTATAGTACTTTAAGGGTTTTGTTTGTTTGTTTGTTTGCTTGTTTGTTTTCAGGAGAATGAAATGACTTCTAAACCAAAAGTTCATCTGTTTTATCTGGGTCAGCTGATGATGTCACAGCACATAGGTTGTCCTTATCTGAAAAACTCAGGTGTATTCTTAATAGAGAACAAAGACCCAGTACTAATTATCCTTGATGCTCAAAGGTTTTGCTTTTACTTTAGCAATATTTTAGACATGCTTTTATGTTTATGCCAAAAGAAAATGGACTTGTTTCTCTTTTTCTCCCCCCCCCCCCAAGAACTCATTATTAAAATGGTTGGGTGTCCTGATGCTGACAATGATTAGAATTTGACCAATAATATTCCAAGTTCTTTGAGCATACTCAGAAAACTAAACAGTATTTTGCCCAAGATAAAATGAAGGTCAATGTGCCAGTCTCAGTGTGCACCTCTAACCATCTTGCAGTTTCATCCAGAGAGATATAAAGGTTTATTTTAGACATTTCTGTATCTGCAAACTACTTGGAGAACACTTTTGTGATTTCTTTTGATATTATGGGGAAGTATCCAACATTACTAGATCAAACAGTTTCACAAGGTGTTTAACTGGTGCTGGAGATGCACCAATTCTCCACGGTTAGCTTTGATTAATTTTTTAATGGCTAAGGACACTGTCATTTCACTATCTGCTGTTTATATTAATCATTCTGTAAATGAATTGTTTTTAACTGACAATATAACATCACATGTAAGCAACCCAAACACAGTTTTGAAATGGCTTTTTTTTTCCTCTTTTTACCAATGACAGCTGAACTTTTTTCAGTTAGCATTTCAAAGTCCATGACTGCTGCTTTCTCAGGTTACCTGAAGCAAAACTTTATTTTCCTTGCTCCTGACTTGACCATTGCAAATAAGTGAATGAATGAGTAAATAAACACAGCTTTAGAAGAGTAAATAGCCCATATGAAACCAATGCAAACTGCAGAGCCTTCGCTTCCGCATATCCAGAGGAGCACAGGGAGAAAGATGTGACTGTGCCCATTTTCCACCTGCACCGTGCTCGAGTGGTCAAAAAGTGGTAATGTCCCCATCTGAGGGCAGCTGATGGGATGTACCTGGTCTCTGAGGATTGCCAGTCTGCAAGGCAAGTGCTGGCTTAAATGAGTATATTTTCTGTACATAGTCGTGCATATTCCTGTTTTTTGAAACCCAGTTCCAAAGTGTTGCTAGTAAACACTAGAATATATTTCAAAGAGGAGATTCTTTCTATTTCTCTGCAAAATCCTAGCATGGGTTTTGTTTCGATTCTGTGATACTTTCACTTCTGCCACAAACACGCAGAGAAATGTCCATAGAAACTACCCAGCTGATGAAATCTAAATCTGGTGATCTTACTAATCACCACAGATTTTTTTCCAGAGACATGCAAATGCCTGGATGGAAATCCCAAGCCAGCGAAGCTGCCAGATTGCATGGTTCATAGCAAACAAAAAATTCAGATAATTTTCTCTTGCAGTCACAAACTTAGGTCTGTTTTTTTAGTGAATCATGCATAAAATCAGCTCTTGAAGAGATTTTTTTTGGTGTGTGGTTGGACATGGTGAAAAAATAGAAAGATTAGTTATTAGAACGGACGGGCTTGGGGGTTGTATTTTTGGTTGGTTTGTTGGTGTTGTGGGTTTTTTTCTTTGTATCTCTTTATGTTCATGTTCTCACCAAACTGATCACGCAGAGTTATCCAGATACTGCCACGTGATTGCCTCTGCTGTCTGTTTTGGTTTGACCTATTCTGGAATGGCCTCCTTGGAGCACGTCTGTTCCTAACAGCTGAAACTTGTATCCATCTGGAGGAAGAGGAATCAGAATCATCCCCCTTCATCAAGTTGGATATGGAGGTTTTAAGTTCCTCCTTCAGCTCTTTCATGCAATTCTCCATCTTTCCAGGCAGAGTTTCAATGGCTGAAACCAAAGAAGTACGTGCAAGACTATCCTCCAATTGCCTCATCTGGTCAGTGAAATAGCCAACAGTGGGAGGCACTCCACCATAATTTCTTGCCACAATCCTGCTTGCCAGAATAGTAGCATAATTAGGAGGAGCAAGCTTAATGAGCTTTTTGGCAAGGCCTGTTCCAACAGGAATTTCATCAGGATTCAGAGTCTTATGATCTCCATACATTACTTCTCTCACAGCAAATTCTCTCAGACGCTTGATTCCCTCAGCTATTGTGGTCCAAGGCTTAGGGTTCCATGGTAAATCATCTCTGCTGGGGTACCTCAGCGAGACTGCCAGTAGGAGGCGTGCCCACAGAGAAGCTTTACCAATGCACTTGCCTAGGTGTCTGTCTATGCCTGTATCCTTTGAGAGCATCCCCAACTGAGAGGCCGACTTGTCACCTACCACCAATGCTGGGGCTCCCATATCAAAACACCTGGCTAGCCAAGACAGGACTGGCTCATTATCTCCTCTGATGTAATCCTTCCTCACATGTCTCATTTCCTGTCTGGGTGCATTAGCTGACTGTATGTCATCCTCATCATCCTCATCATCATCATCCTGAGGTCGCTGTCCCCATAATCCTGTTGTAATCCTCCACTGAATTTCCTTGAGTTCAGAGGCTCTGCCAGCAGTTGCTAATCTACCAGGGTCTTCATCCTGACCTACATCTCCATCATCCATGTGGGGTCTCAAAAGGTCTGCCAGAGTTTTAAGGCTAACCCTCTCTTCCTCACCAGAAGGCTCTTTCTTAACAGAGGGACCCTGAGTAGAAGGACCCTCATCTCCATCTGCACCATCTCCTGCAGCATCTGCATCTCCTCCTGCAGCTCCTTGGCGCTTTCTGCTTACAGTGGCCACCAAATTTACTGGATTGGTTTTCATATTCACAGCAGAGTTGGAAGAGCAAGTAGCCTTATGTCTTCCTTGACACAGTGCTATCAGTAGCCATATGATTATTCCAAGAAGCAACAAAATTAAGGCTAGCACAAGATGTCTAAGGTACCAAAGACCCTCTGTAGCTGTAAGAGGAGTAACAAACTCAAATGTGTCTGCTAGCAGATCCATAGTTGAGCTACCATAGCTTCTTAGCCCAATAAGACCACAACAGAATTCACCAACATTCAGTAACTTGTTCTTAACCCAAAGAAACGACTTATATGTCACATATCTCACAATCTTGTCTATCATGCAAGAAATGGCCCATCTGTAAACAATGACACTGATAATAGATGAAATAGAATGACTCAGAATCCAAAACAGCTTCATTTTGCTTCCTAATCTGAGCAGGAATAAATCATACAAGCAATCGAGCCCGGAGCTGGAGCGCCAAAAAATAAAAGATGTGTCAGTGTGAGCTGAAATTCCCCCCACCACCAACAAGTAACCAGGCTAGCCCAGTCTGGAATCAAATGAAGGCTGTATTTACAAGCAGAATCTAACATCTACGATGAAATGCAATGAATATGTACAAATATATAAAATTCACAACGCTTACAAATATATACAATCAACAGAAAAGCACAACCGATTTCCCTTTGCTTCCCCCCAAGGGGACCCTCCCAAAGGGGCCTCTCTCTCTCCCAGGAGCTTCCCCCCAGACCTCCCTGGACAGAGAAGCAGAGTTTGTTAGTCAGAAAGTTGTTAACTTTGCCAAGGTCAGTATGTGTTATCTTCAGCCAGAAGAGAAGAAGAAACAGCAGCCAGACAGCCCAGCAACTGCCCCCACTGCCGAACGCAGAATGTGCAGAGTGCCCACTTTGTTTGGGGTAATAGTTCTTAAACATTTCTATCTATCCAATGGAAGTGTTTAGAACAATCAGTATTTTGCTTTCTTACACCCAATAGTGACTTATTTACACTCTTTCACTTTCTCTGTTCTGAACTTTGCAAGGAAAAATTAAAAAGACAGTTTCAAACCATCACACTTTACTATGTTTTTTACCCAGTTGAGCAGCAAGAGAAGGCAATTCCTCTGCATTGCATAATTCTAGACAAAACAAAGCAAAAAACAAAATGAAAGAGAGAGAAAGAAGAAGTCCTCATTTAGTTCACTTGGCTCTCATCTTACTACAACTGTTGTGAATTTAATACAGTGAAATACTAATCAAGATGTCCAGGCAGATGGCTCTTTGTCTCCATTAAGAAGAATACTTGATTAACTGAAGACGTTTCTTGAATAATAATTTCTTCAGGAAGACACAGTGCCCACCAAATGACTGAGAGGCTCTCAAGCCATTTCCTCAGCAGGTGCATGTCAGAAGGGATCTGCTGGAACCATCAGAAATGTCTGAATCTGTGGTTGGGCTTCCCAAAGCTGGAGATCAGCATATCCAAGCACTTAGACCACTCAAATCCTAAAAGGTATTTGGGCACCTGAATCCTATTTTCACAGACTGGCTAAATCACTTACAAATCTAGGTTATCAAATGTGACCAAATCAGGTTAGCCAGGGTTGCTGTGATACCAATGATGTGCAGCTGAGCTGAAACAAGATGCAGAAACAAATGTTGGACTTACACTGAGCTGAAGAAGAGGAGGCAGTGGATGAAAATGCTCATCAAGACATCATAAAAAGGAACTGGTGAAATACAGAGGCAATGAAATCTTAGAGGCCACTGTGTCATTAGGTCATGTTCCTGACCTAGAGAGAAGTTGTCTTTATTTTGCAGTGATTGCTGAGAATAAGAATTTAATTTAGAGTTACTCCTTTGTCATAAAATATGTATGATACAGTAGCAGTAAACAATGTTAGCCAGGCAGTTTTCCTTTAAAATTACCCTTTCCTGCCTAGTGTGCAGCAATTGTAATGTGCAAAAACCTTTAGTCCTAATGACTTAAGTGCTGAGCATCGTACAAAAGAGTTCACTGCCATCAGAAGTGGATCACAAGATCATCTTCATCACATCTACTTTTTGCATACCTGATACTAATTTGTCATGCCTCAGCTCCATCCTGTCAAGATACAACCAAACATGAAAAAAAAAAAAAAGAAAAAGATCTCATTTTGATGTTGAGTACCTAAAACTGTTTTTCCTCTTTTTCTGTAATTACAAGGATTTTGATTCCTGTGGTCCTTTCCTGAGTAGACTATTCTGTGGCTGTCATTTAAGCAGCTATGCAATTATTTCCATTGTTGGCATATTGTGCTGGTGTCAAAATGTTTTCACACCATTAATACTAGTGCTGGGGCTGGAGTGTTGTTGGGTCTGGAGCAAACCTGAATGCTGAGCAGCTGTGTTGTGTCATGTTGGGATGCAGGACAGTGGATGAAAGTGGAAGCAGTTTCCAGGCAGAGGAACAAGATGCATCCAAGCTTGCAGAGGATGTGGTGTTGCAAAACTTCCTCCTCATATGGGTCTTTTCGTGAGGATGCTTGTTTCAATGCCATTCAATTAAACTCTGTTATCATTAACACAGAAGAAAAGTTAAATCACAAAAAGCTGAATGCCAATTCCAAATCTGCCTTTACCATGAATGTGCCAGAGATGTGAGAATTTCTATGAAGTCCACAGTAAATTTTGCCAGTGGTTCAGTGCTGACATGCAGCTATTTCCATCATAAGGGACACGTGATGCTCTTCATTTCTGAGTTTTCCTGCTGTTTTTCTTGTAGGTACTTTGTCTGCCTATAATGAGTAACATTTCCAAGATCAGGAGAACTGATGCCATCTGGTTTATAGTGCATAAACACAAGCATGTCTTTCATGCACCTTAAATCAAGACAAATGATAATCTGGATGAAATTAAGTAAAGCCAATATCCCAGAAATTCTGGTCATGCCTCAGGCAGTGTTCAACATTATAATTTTTAATTGGAAGCTGAGCTGCTTAAGAACCACACTGCAATTTTTTAGATGCTCTTTAAAGTTCCATTTAAAAGCACTGGTGTCAGTTTCAGCAGGGTTTTTAAACTGGGTTATTTTTTGCTTCACCTGTTTCAGGAAGGAAAATAGAGACAATCAAGATGCCACACGTTCCACTATAAGCAGTGACACAATGATCACATGAAAAACAGTCTGTTTCAGAGTAATCAGAGAAGACACAGCTGCTGGACAGTCCTGTACACACAAAGAGGACTCCTTTACTCATTGTGAGCTTGAGGAAGGTTACCTGACCCAGCTGGAGAGCTTTAGCTTCTTTCTTCTGCTATGAAAAAAATTGCTTTGCCACATAGGTCTGCATCATGATGTAAACCTTAATGAAAGATTCTGAGATGTCTGAGCAAATCAAGCCATTTGGCTACCCTGATGCTTCTTAATCTATCTCCCTACTCTAGTCTGCTTGTACTTTATGTTTTCGAGGTGAGTAGTAGGGGAAAACTACATTTTAGTTATAGGGCAGCAGCTGTTATAACCACCTGAGTCCCTTCCTCTCTTGCACCCTGGGCAGAACTGATATTGTGATTATTATTATCTTTGTCATACTCCTTTCCTTACTAGAAGGAAAGGAAAAGCTTTAATATTTTGAAAATTATTCCTATCAATACAAATTTTAGTCTTCTGGGACTGAGTCCTTAAGTCCTTATGCAATCCTTACTCAAAAATCTCACTGCAGGCATTTGCCTGCTTAGGAGGTTTTCCTGATCTGTAGGGATGGCATTTCAGTAATTTTCAACATTGAGTCTGCTCTCTGTTCTCCTGTGCTATAAGAAAAGATGCATTTCTTTGCTTCTGGGAAGAAAAAAGATCCATCCACCTTTATGTATTATAATATAATGTAATGGCCATCAAACTTTATTTGACAGAGTTGGGTTTTTAGCTGCTATGAATCCACTTGGAACTACATGTTGGGGTGGGGTTTTTTGTTTTGTTTTCTTTTGTTTTTAACTTCTCTGGTTATATGCCCTTAAATTTATTGAAGAACTACCAAAAGAAAAAGAAGAAAATTTCTGTTGATTCATGTTACATTCATCTGGAAGGATGAGATGTCCTAGAACTTACCCCTCTTTTAAGACTTCTATGCTCACCTTGTCTTGCTTACTGAAAAAAAAATATGGATGATCAGTTACCACTGCATCTTGGAGAGCCTATCCTTACAGGTTAATCCCTTAAATATTCCATTAAAATTCCCAGATTATTCCAATTAACCCTTACCTGCCTCAGCCTTCTGAGATTTCAGCTTTTTGAGATTTCACTGTTTTCTCTTCCTCTTCTTCCACAGAAGGTTTTCCTGGTGTAACATCTTGGTTAGTAGCTGAGGAGACTCTAAGTGGAAAGTGCTGATATAATTCCTTAAGTATGTGTCTGTGAATAAACTATGCTTTACAAGTCCTCTCAGGACCCTAGAGCCAGTGTTTCTTGGTTGGTTCATCACTGTCATTTTTATGCCTATTGATGGATGATGTATTTTCAATCAAATATAAATTATTTCCTAAGAGTTGCTGCTGCTACTTTAGAAAGAAGTTGTGGATGGCTTCTCAAATTACAAAAAGCTTTTGTTGTTTTTTTTTTTTTTTTTTAGGCTGAGGGATGCACACATTATCTTGAGAAACTTATGAAGAGACTAGCTAAAAATTATTGCAATCAGTTACCCAGAGAAAGCACTGACAAGGAGGGAGGTGAAGGTACAAGAAAAACCCTCAAAAGCATCAAATTGAACAGAATAATCCCAGAACCCATATGTGCAGAAGACTATAATTTTGATTTACATGAGCTTTCTCTTTTAGCTCTTTTTTGTTGTTGTTGTTTTGTTTTGGGGAGTGGGGTAGGAGGGTTTGATTTAGACTTGAAACGCAAATCCATTTTTGTCATTCAAGAACGAAAGATCAAAAAGAAGACTGGGCTCCCTCCCAGCATCCACATCATGCACATGTGAATTACTTTATTTGGAGAACTATTTATTTCACTTGGGACATTCAAATTGTCACTGTTTAAGGTTGCAGGGCAAAAAAAACCCCACAGGACAGAATTTGGATTACTCTTCTATCCTACTCCCTCTCCCTGCTCAGGGAAAAGATAGGCAGAGGAGGTAAGGGGTAAAAAAAATGGACTTGCACAGAATTGGAAGTTAACAAAGTAATTTTAAGAAATAATAAAAGGTATTAAAGGAAAAGGAATGTACAGAGAGATTGAAGAAAGGGATATATACAGATATATACAAAACCCAGTCTGGTATGGCAACATATTCCCCCACAACAGGTGGATGTAGACCTGACCACAACAAGGTTTCCAGCAGCCAGCAACAGCTCCCCACCAGGATGGAAGGCAGAAGGGAAGAAAGCAGAGGGAAGAAACTTCCTGTCCCCTGAAATAGAGGATAGGCAGGAAAGGGGAGGGAATAACATGACCTGGTGTCCCCACCTGGGGTCCTAGGGTCTGCCTGCCCACCTGTTAAGCCTTAAACCACAACACAAATCTTGAATTACACTTGCCCCTGAGATTTCCACCTATCATCATAATATCTGTATGGTCAAACAAATATAGGAGTTTCATTGTTCTTTTAGACATACCAGACGGACGATGTGGAGATATTCAAGGTGAGACTCGACGAGGCCCTGGGCAACCTGGTCTAGTTGAGGATGTCCCTGATGACTGCAGGGAGGTTGGACTAGATGACCTTTGGATGTCCCTTCCAGCCTGGATTATTCTATGGTTCTATGTCTGTGCATGAAAGATGCCCATACTCTTATGCTTTTTGAGGTGTTTCTTTAAGTCTTCTTTTGCATGATGTTGGAGTGGGTTTTGGCAGCCTTTGGGCTACATCACTGGAGAAAGCTTCAATTTTACCTCTTGGTGTGGATGGGATGGGTTTGTCCTAGCCACCTCTTAGAATTCATCTGTTATTGTGTCAGTGTGAGGAGGTATCAAGCACTTTTCCTTGATGGAGCCTGACTTTTTTGGTATTAACTTGAAAATTATGAAATGCAGCAAAACAAAATGGAAAATGCAGGAAATGTTAGCTCAGTTATGCTAATTTAAATTTAAAAATCAAGGCAAGAGTGGTTACAAAAGCACAAGGTAGCAACATCCAGAAGACTATTCACAGTTCCCAAGATCCTATGTTTTCAGATACATCAACTGAAGCCCGTCCTCACCTGATCTTGTGACTGCTAATATCTGAATGAGCCAGATTAAGTCAGCTCTCTCTTTGCTGGCTGTATTTTGCTGCATAAACATGTTCTTGATCTGAATATGGTTTCCCATAAAGAGATGATGATGAGATAGTTCCTTTTGGTTTTAAAATTTCATATACAGAAGACCATTTTCCTATAAACATGCATATTTTCCTCTATTTGCCTTGGAGCTATGGCTGAGATACTTAGAGTAATCCTCACCATTCCCATGCTTGCTGTGGTTGTGACATCTGATGCAATTATTCATATTCTGTCTCTGCAGAGTTTGTAACACACTGACACAAATCTGTGTGTGAATATATGTTCTTTATATCCTCTGTTGAGGCTCTGCCTACTGTGACCAGAGCTGCTTCTATTCATATGATAAACAGAAACCTGCAGCCACTTCACATTATTATTTAGCCTATTAGTTTCAAGGGGGTGCTCTCGTTGGCTAGGGCTGCTGTGGGGAAAAGAAACCTCATTACAACAAAAGCAATTGCAGGGATTTTTTTGGTGTGGTTTTTTTTTGTTGTTGTTGTTGTTGTTTTTTGTTTGTTTGTTTGGTTGGTTTTTTTTTTTTTTGTTTGGTTTGGTTTGGTTTGGTTTGTTGTTTTTTTTTTTTTTTTTAGGAAAAAACAGTTGATCAGCATAAAGGAGAAAAGAGAGTTTGAAATGAAGTTTTGCAGTTGCTCTGGGACAGCAGAAATCACAGCAGCTGCATTTGATAGTTCTCAGTCTCCAGAGCTCATCAAGGAGCATGAACTGGGGTGCAGGAGGTTGGTCACCTGCTGTGTTGCTGCAGGTCATACCTAATGTAAGGTCAGAACTTTAGGTTATAAACAAACAATGTCCAAACCTGTTAAAATATGCAAGACAGAGGCCATCATCATGAACACCATGGTGATCCTGTCTTCTCAGGCAGATGGGTAGCACAACTTAGGAAGGACCTCTTCAAAGTGCCAGGATATCTGCTTAATGACTTATTAGTTTCTTTGCTGCTTGCACACTCTTAAGAACGTGCTGATATGTTCAGCAGAAGAGAAACTTGTTGATTATGAATGTCTTTAGTAGCATCATCCAAGCAGAACGCTGAAAGATTTTA
This sequence comes from Indicator indicator, assembly GCF_027791375.1. Classification (NCBI taxonomy): domain Eukaryota; kingdom Metazoa; phylum Chordata; class Aves; order Piciformes; family Indicatoridae; genus Indicator; species Indicator indicator. Next base: position 3,590,867 of record NC_072053.1, on the reverse strand, counting down.
TGTTAAATCAAGACTCTGTGTTGGCCTGTACTGTGGTTTCCAGTATTTGTATCCTATTTCCCTGTTCTTCATGCAAGAATGGGAGATGTGTTTTCTTCACATTTTATCTTTTCGTGGCACATGTCCCAGACATCCAAGATGCTTGTGGTGTTCACCATGCAAAACCAAGGAGCTGCACCTTCTCTGAAACCTCTCCTTGTAGAGGCAAATGCTTTGAACTTTCTTTTATTCACAGCTGTTACTTACCCTTAAATCTTAACACCCTGACTGCAAATTTAGCCCCAGCTTTTGATGACAAAGATGTTTCTCTGCCTGACCTTATTATTAATGCCTTTTTTTTACTTGCTTGTTTTTCTGCATCCTTTCCTCTAGTCCATTTCCATGTAAATGAAGTTGGATTCAGGCTGAAAAAGCACATGTCCTGCATTCCTAGACAGACTACCAGGACTCACTGCTGGCAGCTCCTTGCCTTTTGCTTGAGAAAAAGAAGTCTGTGAATTAAAGGCATGAACATTTTTTTGTATCATGTGTAAAATGTCATCAAACCCTGCACGACGTTCCAGGCACATTCTCAGATGAGGAGTTGTGTGTGTTGGGCCACGGGCTGTGAGCTCCACTGGCTTCACCCATACTTGTACCATACTCGCTGCCAGTCCTCACATTCTAAAAGACATTTCCAACTTGTAACTGGCTTGGGTCTTTTACAAAATGCAATTTCTTTCCTCAGTGTGTATGAGATGGGCAAGATTTCAACAAGGTAGCCACAAAGATGACCAGAGGGCTGGAGTACCTATGCTCTAAAGACAGGCTGTGAGAGCTGGGGCTGTTTAGCCAGGAGAAGAGAAGCTTCAGGGAGGCTTTCAGCCTGAAGACTGAAAGTACCTGAAAAGAGCTTAGAAAAAGGCTGAAGAGGGACTGTTTGCAAGCACTTGTAGTGATAGGACAAGGTATTAACAGTATTAAGCTGGAAGAAGGGAGATTTAGACTGGATATTAGACCGGTGAGGCACTGTAACGTGTTGTCCAGGGAGGTTTTGGATGGGCCCTTGAGCAATCTGGTCCAGTGGAAGATATCCCTGCCTGTGGAGGGGGCATTGGAACTAGATGAATGGTTCCAAACCATTCTATGATCTTTTTCTTTGAGCATAGCAATGCAGGCGAAGCTATCCTAATAACAAAGCTCATGCAAACAAAGGTCTTGTTCCCATCTTACACCCATTTTGACATTAAAACATAAAAATCAGTCATTTCTGACCATTAGGATTATGGCAATGGCAGTGTTTCTGTTGGTCACCTGGGAATCTGTAGAATCACCAACTATTTCAGTGGATCACTAAAATCAGGTAGAGGTTTAAACAACCCAAGTATGCCACAGGTTTCTGCAGGGTGGTGAGTGGTCTTGGCTGCCACCAAGTGAAAACAGCAGATTAGTATTTCATGTTACTCTTGGTGTAACAATGGACAGCAAGTTAGCAAGTGGGAAATAAAAAGGAATAAGTGATTTTGGAGAAACTGAGATCCAAATAATTTTCTTCCAGGCACCTTACGTAATTGCTAACAGCTGTACAAAGTGTATGGTGGAAGAAAGCTCTCTCAGTTGGCTCTAGAATCATTTTACACCACACTGGAAATTATTAGGCAAAGTGTAAAGTCATGGAGAATGATGAGTTGTTTATTTGCAATAAACACAATGTAACCCATCCAAAGTTTGCATAATGGGCATTAAAGGAATGTCAGAGTTTTCTAGGCTTCAGACTTTCTGTTTAACATTATGGGAATAAAACTCACAGCCCATGAGCTAGGCTACATTTCACTGGGCATATTAAAATCTTATTTCAGTGCTTATTACTGTACTTTTGCTAGCCTGAGGTATTTATCTACTTTAGCTGTTATCCTATCATTGTGTGCTCCCATGCTGTTAACCATCCAGAGGAATTAGTGATGGCAAATGTTCCAGACTTGCAGTTAAATATAATACCTGTTGGAAAGCAGGAAACCATAAGCCTTTCAAAGTAACCCTTTAAGAAAATAAAGGTATTTATTGTATTTCTTTTGTGCATCAAAGTAATCTTTGGAATTTTTTCCTTCCTTAACCTAAAGCCATACATTGCTTCTAAAAGTTGGGCTAAGCATACTGTGCCACATAGCAAACATCAACAGTGCAAAATCACATGGCAGGGCTGAAAAAGCTGTTTTTCACCAAGAATTGGTTTGGGTTGGAGAAAAAAGAAAATCTGTGTGTCAGAATGGAAGAAAATTGTAAGTGAATGAAGATGGTAGGGAAACCAGCCCCAGATCTGCAAAAGTAGATGTTTCCAGAAACATGCTGAGGTTTTTGATAATAAACTTTATTTTCGCAGCTGGGACAAGGTGGCTGTATGCACTCAGAAATGCAGGTTTCTGTGATTTATTTGACAGATGGTAATATATAAAGTCAACAAAACTCTTATTTTTTCCTATTTTTTGGGAACTGATTTTGCAGTTAAGTGCAGTTGTCCACATACCATCAGCCAAAATCATAAAGAAATTGTGCATATCTGATCATATTCCCTGCCTCTTAGATTTTAATGAATAATTCTTAAACCTTTGGCTAGTTTTGACATGCAGCCATAAGTCTCAGAGATATTAATTCTCATGAATGCAGTAAAGAATTGGCAGCTAGTCGTTGAAAAGGACCTGCATTCAGCTGTTAACAAAATTAGAGATGTGAAGAACTTTTGGCCATCCTCTTCTATCTGGCAGTAGACAGCAAACTGAGGGCAGGGTAGGGAATGAAAGCCCAAATTAGTGCTCCCTGATGAGGCAAAAGCAGTTATAATTCAGATTCTTGTCCTTTCTAAGAGACGACAGCCAGCTGGTCAATCAGCATACACGTGTTGGCTGATTCATCAGCACAGACAAAATCATGGCATATGCTGTCAAGCATGGCAAATAGGGGATGGGAGAGGGAGAAGGGTAAGTAACAGGAAAAAATTAAGGGGCACAGAGCACATGTCCTTGGAAAACCAGTCCTTTTTAGTTCATGTCCTACTCAGTGAACAGCTGGTTTTTTCCTCTACTGTCACCATGTGTCTGGCTAGTGAGCAACATGAGAAGGAACCGAAGGAGGAGATGCAGTCCTGATGTGCTTGTCACTGCTTCTCCTCTCAGCAGCTAGTTGTCCCATAACATGATCAGCTATATATAACAGGAAAAATCATGCACACAAAGGGTTGGGATTTTGCAGTAGGATTTGGGGTAAGAAACGTAACACAAGGTAATCATCACTCTGGAAGGTCCATGAATTTTGGGTAAATCCATACTATGAAATTCATTATCGGCTTTAATCAGACTTACCCAGGCTTATAAGTCTAATGATTTTGGTGACCTTTAAGAAAAGGTCAAGCTTGTTTGCCAGGTAGATTTTCTGCATTTGAAACATGTGTAATTACCATAGAAATTATAGAGTGTATATATTCCTCAAATTCAGTGGAAGATTTATTTTATTCCTTGTCTTCAGCAGTAACAGCTGAGGTCAGTAAATCCTTTACTGATATACTTTGGTTTGGTAAGTATATTTTGCAAAATACTCAGTAAAGTCATATGTGTAGAGTTATTAATCTTTCTTTGTGAGATTATTAACCAGCAACTTTGGATATCTCATTTCCCTTCTGGAAGGACAAAAACCATGAATCCAAACTTAGACCTCTGATCCATTTACATTCACATTCCAGCAGGATACTTGCTGATTTATTGATGTTTCAAGAGTTGTTTTGGACAGAAAACAACAAAAATTAAAGTATTTTCTTTTTTTTTTTTTTTTTAAATAGTTTAAAGTAATATTTTAAAATAGTATATACTTTATACAGTATATACTTTACACAGTATATATAGAGAGAGAAAAACTTATTTTCTTCAAAAAGAGGAGCACCACTGAATTGTTGCCTGCTCCTCAGAGAAATGCAGTCAGTTCTGACTGCTCATTAAAAAGGTGTTAAGATGCACATTGAATACAGTTGAATCTCGTCCACTATGATATAATTACTTCGTAACTGGGGTGGGCAAAGTGTACACACATGGTAAGTGATGGTATCTTAACCAGCACCTGGTAACTCATTGCACTCCAACTCATCTTTGTTCCTGTGTGCACCTCGATTCAGTCATGTATTTTCCACTTAGTTCTAAGTGCATCACAGGCTGGGTTTTTCTTCCATTTGAGATGGATTTATGTCCATGTAATACCATTCATCCTGGATGAAAGTGATAACGGCAAGAGAGCAACTGAAATTCTCTGACATCAGCTGGAAAAGCAGCTCCGCAGAGAAGGATCTTGGAGTCCTCTTAGACAACTTACCCATGGGATGGCAATATGCCCTTGTGGCTAAGAAGGCCAATGGTCTCCTGGAGTGCATTAAGAAGCCTGTGGCCAGCAGGTCCAGAGAGGTTCTCCCTGTACTCTGCCCTGGTAAGACTACATCTGGAGTATTTTGACCAGTTCGAGAGAGACAGGGAAATACTAGAGAGAGAGAGAGAGACGGAGGCTGTAAGGATCATTAAGGGACTGCGATGTTTGTCATATGAAGAAAGGCTGAGAGAACTGGGGATATTTAGTTTGGAGACAAATGGAACACAGGATGTTCCACCCCAACATGAGGAAAACTTTCCTGCAAGAATGATGAAGCACTGGAACAGACTGTCCAGAGAGGCTTCAGAGTGTCCATCTCTGGAGACTTTCAAAATCCACCTGGATGTGCTTCTGTGTGATCATTCTGAGGTCCTGAGGGAATTAGCTGATGTAGTTGCCAAGACACTCCCCATGATGTTTGAAAAGTCCTGGCAGTCAGGTAATGTCCCTGGTGACTGGAAGAAAGGAAACATCACACCCATTTTTAGAAAGGGTAGAAAGGAGGACCTGGGGAACTACCAATCTGTCAGCCTAACCTCTGTGCCTGGGAAGATCATGGAACAGATCTTCCTAGATGCCATGATGAGGCACATGGAGGACAGGGAGGTGATTCAAGAGAGCCAGCATTGCTTTACTAGGGGCAAGTCCTGCCTGACTAATCTTGTGGCTTTCTATGATGGAATGACTATGCCAGTAGATAAGGGACAACCTATGGATGTGATCTATCTGGACTTCTGCAAGGCCTTTGACACAGTCCCCCACAACATCCTGCTTGCCAAGTTGGCAAGATATAAATTTGATGGGTGGACTGTTCAGTGGATAAGGAATTGTCTGAACGGTTGCATCCAGAGGGTGGTGCTCAATGACTTGAAGTCCAGGTAGAGAGCAGTGACAAGGGGTGTTCCTCAGGGGTCCTGGCCCGTACTGTGCTGTTTAATATTTTAATCGATGACATAGACAGTGGATCAAGTGCATGATCAGCAGGTTTGCAGATAACACCAAGCTGAGTGGTGCTGTTGATACACCAGAGAGACAGGATGGCATCCAGAGGGACCTGGACAAGCTGGAGAGGTTTGCCCAGGTGAACCTCATGAGGTTCAACAAGAGCAACTGCAGGGTTCTGCACCTGGGCCAGAGCAATCCTCACTATCAATACAGACTGGGGGAGGAAGTGATAGAAATCAGGCCTGAGGAAAAGGATTTGGGGGTGCTGAAGGATAAGAAGCTGGACATGAGCAGACAGTGTAAGCTTGCAGCCCAGAAGGCCAATGATATCCTGGGCTGTATCAAAAGATGCATTGCCAGCAGATCCAGAGAGGGGATTCTGCCACTTTACTCTGCTCTGCTGAGACCTCACCTGGAGTCCTGTGTCCAGGTCTGGAGCCCTCAATATAGGAAGGACATGGACCTGATGGATAGGGTCCAGAGGAGGGCCATGGAAATGATAAGGGGGTTGGAGCACTTCTGCTATGAAGACAGGCTGAGGGAGCTGAGGTTGTTCAGCCTGGAGAAGATGTTGCAGGCTGTTCCAAACCTCCCTTCCCCACCTCCTCAGTGGAAGTTCGAATGGGGAAGACAAAGGTTAAATGGCCCTCCCCTCCTCCTCCTGGGGACAAGGAATTTTGCCCATTGTCCCTGCCGGGCGGAGTGCCCCCACAGGTATTTAGGGGTGAGGGGATAAATCCGATGGGATTTGGAAATATGATAAGGGAGGACTTCACATTTTGGCCTGGGCAATTGTCTAGGAATATCTTAGACAAGGTGAGCAGAGAGCAGTCAGTGCTCTCATTTTCCACCGCTCTCGCTCGTTTCTGGGGGCCCACTCATTTCAGCTCTGCCATTTGGGTGCTCAGTTTAGACTCTATTTGCCTTGCCTTGGATTTGTGTCTACCTTGGAGGAACCGGCACCCGACTGGCTTCTCCCGGGACCCGCCTGCCTGTCGTGATCTTTCCTGGGAGCGATCCTGCAACCTTTTCTTGCACTGCACGAGTTTCCCTGGTGGCAGCTGTGTCTACAGACATTTTCATTTCTGGTGGGTCCCCCCCTCTTGGATTTGAGCCACGGCACCCTCTGAATTGGATTACAAAGCCAGCAGTTTCTGGAGCCTGTCAGCGAGAGAGAGAGACTTAGGGACCACCTTCAAACTCCTGCTCCAATCTCGTGAGCAAATCGGCATTCCCATACTTCCCAAGCATTTTCCTGGCTGGCCTTTGATTTATAAATTGGGTGAAACTATTTATGGCTTAGCCTTTTCCATCTTCTGAATTCTCCTAATTGTATTAAATTGCCATAAGCATCCTGGAAGAATTTGCAACCGAATAGAAGCTGAAAATAATTATTTTCAGTGTTGTACATAATTTTGGGGTGGGGGTTTTGGGAAAATAAAAATAAGTGTATTTTTATAATTCCCCCCTCATAAATTTAACCCAAATTAACACAGAAGAGAAGGCTCCAGGGTGACCAAATAGCAGCTTTCCAGTACCTGAAGGGGGCCTACAAGAAGGGTGTAGAGAGGCTGTTTGCAAAGGCCTGCAGTGATAGGACAAAGGGCAATGGCTTCAAGCTAAAAAGGGCAGGTTTAGATTGGATGTTAGGAAAGGCTCTTTACTATGAGGGTGGTGAGGCACTGGAACAGGTTGCAAAGGGAGCTGGCTGTGGTCCCATCCCTGGACATATTCAAAGTGGGTATCAACAGGGCTCTGGGCAGCCTGCTCTAGTTGAGGATGTCCCTGCTGACTGCAGAGGAGGTTGGACTAGATGACCTTCAGAGTCCCTTCCAGCCCAGACCATTCTATGATTCTCTAGTGAACCTGACTTGGCAGCAGGGTTGGGCTCGGTCTCCAGAGGTCCCTTCCCACCCCTACTGTTCTATGATTCTGTGATTCTATGATGTCCATGATATATGATGACTGTGGCTAGGAGGTGAATATGAATACAAATAGAAATGCAGACACTGTTAACTATGTTTCTAGTGACTTTTTGTAGGGTGAATGATTGACAGTGTAACTGAGAAGAGAAAAAAGGGACTGTCTCATGGGGAGTTGCTTGACTGTGGTTTCTCACTCTGAGAAAGTCAACTGAGCTACATCCCTTCCTTCAAAGCATGCATTCATCCACTTGCATAGACATGGACACAAGCATGGACATGAAATTGAACATGGGCATGGATGTGGACTTGGACTTGGGCATATAGCACAGAAATAACAAAGCCATTTATGACCAAAACTATGAAAGTGTACTGTCACTTGCTGTAGGAATATTTTTTTCCATATGTTTAGAAAAGAGAAGAAAAAGTGCTTTGGAGTTTCAACACTTCTGTTTTCTTTGAAACTATCACAGGTTTTTTGTTTCTTTAATCCTTTCAGAGTTGAGGACACAGTTTGCTGTGTTCCACAAGCATGTCCTGTTGAAGATGTTCTCCTAAGGAGTTCATGGATTTGATACTATGCGTTGAAACATTTTGAAAGTCAAAACACTAAACTAGATCAAGTGACTAAAACAGTTCTGATCACTCCAGATTTAGTGAACTATTAAAGAATGATAAATTTTGAAAACCTGAAAGAGTTACACTCTACATTTAAACATAGTGATGTGTTTTTACTACACCTCCATGGAGTTGCTGTGGGATTTGCATCAGACTTTTGCAAATATTTTTAACTCCTTTTTAAAGCTGTTTGAGAGTAAAGGTTAAATATAAAATTACAACCCTCTAGTACTATGAAAATGTTATGAAAGCAATAAGAAAATATATTTAAATTCTAAAAAAAGATAAGAATTTTTAGGAAATGTTATTAACATTTTTCTCTGCTTCTCAACTTCTGTGGTTTAGAAGGGCAAGGGTGAGAGTAGGGTTCTTGAGAGCTATGAAATATGTTTCTGATTGAATAGCTCCTGTTATTTGGAACAACTCTGTCATCTTTATCCCAGAAGACTTTCAAAGCATGAAATACAGGTTCATATTTACTTTATTCTTAGAGAAAAAGAAATGAGATCTTATGAAATAAAGCATCTGCAAACAAACCCTGATAAAACTGGAGGTTGTTTGCTCTTGTGTCTGAAACTTACTCACTTATAAGTAATTTTTCATGGATCCAGAGCAATTATTTTTTTTCAAATTTAATATCATAATATAAATTTGGTTTATTTTTTTGCCATGATGTCATAGCTCACCAGTACTCGAATATAGCAGGTGTGGATTTGGAACTGTACAGTTCAATAGTTTTAGATCAGGCACTACAGCCTGACCAAGAATAACATGAATTAATAAGTAAAATTCTTGGAGATATGTATTTTTTATGTGTATATATTACAAGAGCATTTTCTTAGAGAATATTTGAATCATATTTATTTGCAGAGATATTTTGACTTGTTATCTGAAGGCACAATATCTAAGTCTAGTCCAGGCTGAAACATGAGCAAGTGGTAATTCAGAGGAAAGCTTTCCTTACTACTAAATTAATTCTAAAAACAGTAAATAAATTAAATCATGTTTTTAAATTTATCCTGTGAACCATTCACAAGTAGTACAAACTGGAAGGTGCTGTTTAATTTCCATTATATTAGAATGGACACCTGATATAAAACAGAGTTGGAAGGAAAGTTGCAAAGACATAATCCAGAACAAGAATATTGCCAATTTAGACATTCTTGGTTTTGGGGTAGGTATGATATGCCTTAACACAGCTACTTTCTGAAAACAAAATGGTAGGGTCTTTGTGTTGGAGCTGATATAAATGATTTGCTTCATTACATCTCAGATGAAGAGTTTGCTTTGAAAGCCATCTGTCCCTGAATTATTTTTGTTATACAGAAGTGTTTTCAGGTCCATGATTGCAGTGCTTTTTTTCTTGTACTATGATACACACATATATGTGTATGGACTGTAGTCCAGTTTCTGGGTTTAAAAGGGCATAAATGGGAGCCTCTCTAGGATGGGAGCTCCTTATTCTGTGATCCAGGGATGCTTGTCCCCAGAGGAGCTTCTCTTTATATTGTAATCATCCCTATGATTTTGAGAGACCTCATAAAGATCTTAGCGATGCTCCACAACCTTAAGCCCTCGCTGTTTACACAACCTTTTGCAGCCTGTAACTTTAACAGAGACATGAGGCCTACAGAGAGCACAACTGTGAACCAAAAGCAAGAAGGTGCAAGAATGAAAAGGCTACTGAGCCAGTTTGCCATGAGCAATATTCCCGGAAAATTATTTAGTGATTTTTAAATTCAAATTCAACTACACACCCTAATATGCCAGGGAAATGGCAGCTAAAAATGCTTCTTCTCTAATCAGCTCTTCAGGTTAGCCCCTTTCAAGGTCTCTCTCTTCTAGAAAATTAGGTCAGGGTAGAATATTTACTGAGGAAATGGTCCTATTTAGCTGCAAATCTAACGTTAGTGGAACTTTCCCCGTGAGATTTATCCAAGACCTGCTAAAATATTAAGTGATGATCTATTTCTGCGTGAATCACAAAATTGTTTTAGCATCCTCTTAGCAAGTGTAACTTCTAGAGTTCATGTCTAGACCTGATCTATTTTTGTGGTGAAGGAGGGGACTTCAGTTTCAGGTTCTTCTGTGAAGTGACATGGAGGGTGACACCACATTATTTTTGTTTTTTTAGTGTGCGTACTAGTAGGAATTCTTAGTTTTGCATTCAGCAATGTGAGAGGATCAGGCCCAGTCAGCATGGGTTTATGAAGGGCAGGTCCCGCCTGACCAACCTGATATCCTTCTCTGACAGGATGACCTGACTATTGGATGAGGGAAAGGCTGTGGATGTTGTCTACCTAGACTGTCAAAAAGCCTTTGACACTGCTCCTCACAGAATTCTCATGGACAAAGTGGCTGCTCATGGCTTGGATGAGCACAGGCTCTGCTGGATAAAGCACTGGCTGGGTCAACAGGCCTGAAGAGTGGTGGTCAATGGAGTTAAATCCAGCTGGGGACTGGTCACAAGTGGTGTTCCTCAGGGCTCAGTGTTGGGACCACCTCTGTTTAACATCTTTATTGATGACCTTGATAAAGACATAGAGTGTGTCATCAGTAAATTTGCAGATGACACCAAGTTGGGTGGCAGTGCTGATCTGCACGAGGGTAGGGAGGCTCTACAGAGGGATTTGGATAGATTGGAACCATGGCCAGCATTAATGGGGTGAGCTTCAACAAGATCCTACACTTGGGTCACAACAACCCCAAGCAATGCTACAGGCTTGGGGAAGTGTGGCTGGAAAGCTGTCTGGCAGAAAGGGACCTGGGGGTTCTAATGAACAAGCAACTGAATATGAGCCAGCAGTGTGCCCACGTGGCCAAGAAAGCCAATGACATCCTGGCTTGGATCAGAAATGCTGTGTCCAGCAGGAGTAGGGAGGTGATTGTCCCCTGGTACGCAGCTCTAGTGAGGCCACACCTTGAGTATTGTGGCCAGTTTTGAGCACCTGAATACAGGAGAGATGTGGAGGTGCTGGAGCCAGTGCAGAGGAGGGCAAGGAAGCTGTGAAGGGCCTGGAGAATAAATCTTATGAAGAGCAACTGAGGGAGCTGGGGATGGTTAGTTTGGAGAACAGGAGGCTGAGGGGAGACCTCATTGCTGTCTACAATTACCTGAAAGGACATTGCAGAGAGGCTGGTGCTGGTCTCTTCTCCCAGGTAATTAGTGATAGAACAAGAGGGAATGGCCTCAGGCTATGACTGGGTAGGTTTAGACTAGAAATTTGGAAAAAATTTTTCATAGAGTGGTCAGGCATTAGAATGTGCTGGTCAGGAAGGTGTTTGAGTCACCAGCCCTGGATGCGTTTAAAGGTCGTTTGGATATGGTGCTTGGGGATAAGGTTTAGGGGTGAACCTTGTAGAGTAGGGTTATCAGTTGGACTTGGTGGTCCTGAGGGTCTTTTCCAACCTGAATGTTTCTGTGGTTTCTGTGATATTATAAAATAAATGGGCTGCTCACAAAATATGTAAGAACAATGTAGTCTCTGTGCTGGATTTTTGGGTGCATATTTTATGATGTGCATTTTTCTTTGTAGTACTATTATAATATATTTTAATGAATTTCTGCTTAGTTATATTGTTCAATTCAACATTCCTTAGCTACTGCAATAATAAAAATATTTGTAAAGAAGATTTTAACTCTTTTTAATAGCTTAGAAAGACTACTCAGTATAAACTGAAGCCCTTGATAATACATGCAGATATGATACTTCCAGCTGGCAGCCTGTCACTAGTGGTAGACCCCAGGGATCAGTGTTGGGCCACATCCTGTTCAAAATCTTTATTGACGATCTGGTTGAGGAGATAGAGTCCACCATTAATAAGCTTGCAGACAACAGCAAGTAGGGGGCAGGTGTTGATCTCTTGGGGGTAGGAGGGCTCCTGCAGAGAGACCTTGACAGACTGGACAGATGGGCCTATGATAGAGGCCTATGATAAAGATGAGTAGGGACTTCCTGCAAGGGCTTGTTGTGATAGGATGAGGGGAAATGTCTTTAAGCTGGGAAACAGTGGGTTTAGACTGGATATTAAGAAGAGATTCTTTATAGTGGGGGTGATGAGACACTGAAACAGGTTGCTCAGAGGGGCTGTGGATGACCCCTCCCTGGAATTGTTCAAGCCCAGGTTGGATGAGGCATTGGGCAACAAGATCTAGTGAAAGATATCCCTGCCCATGGCGAGTGGGTTGGAACTAGATAATCTCTACGATCTCTTCCTAAACCATTCTATGATTCTATGCAAATCAGTTCTGAATTTCCAGCTGTTCCATGCAGCAACTTTAGCCCTGGTACAAGTAACAAAAATAGACATGGATAGTTAGGAAAACTTTGAGGTTATCATATCATTCATGTCCAACCTATTACACTTCACTATACCTTTCCTATGTGCAAACTTGTTCCTGTCTTGAGCAAAAATATCAAGATGTCTAGACCATACTTCTTCCTCTTTATTTGTAATAAATAGATAATTTGCTAAAAAATAACAGGTAAGCATTTCATTTTAATTTTTAAAATTTATGTCTGTTCTTTTATCAGTTTGTGTGATCGGAATTCACTCAATGTACATTTGTGTGTGTAAGAATTGAAAATCAGGTATTTGCATCACTAGTTAGTTGACATTTGTGTAGTGGGGGTGCAGGACGACTTTTGCCCACAGGATAAATTTACACAGATATTGGATGAGTTTCTCTGTGCATCATTATTAATAGTATAATTGTAGCAAAATATGCATCTCATTTTTCCTCTCCCTGATTTCTGTACCGTTTCATATCCATAAATATAAGATGGTTTGTGCTGCTACATGCTGCTTTTCATAGAATCATAGAATCAACCAGGTTGGAAGAGACCTCCAAGATCATCCAGTCCAACCTATCACCCAGCCTTATCCAATCAACTAGACCATGGCACTAAGCGCCTAATCCAGGCTTTTCTTGAAGATCTCCAGGGACAGCAACTCCACCACCTCCCTGAGTAGCCCATTCCAATGGGCAATCACTCTCTCTGTGAAGAATCATAGAATCATAGAATTGTTAGGGTTGGAAGGGACCTTGAGGATCATTGCTGCTATGTTTTTCTTGCTCTTGCTAAGCTATGGTTTAATGTTGGTTTTTTGTCCATTTCTCCTTGCTTTTGGTTGAAATGTGCCAGATGTTGCAACAAACATTTTAATACATCCATTGGTGTTCCCTTGTATTAATTCAATGCATATTATCTACTCCATCAGGGACATGACCCAAAACACACACCCACAAACACAGAGGCTGAGATCCTTTTTTAACTCCGTTGCTGGTGCAGAAAGTGGAATAGAGAGCCTGGTGTGTGCATCCCTGTAGTCCCAACTTCCCAGTTGGCTTTTGCAGGTAATGACTGGGTTAAAATACTTTGTGGAAATATTGTGGGTTTTATACAGCCAGCAAAATGGGCTGAGTGATGCTGTCACGACTGGGAGATTAATGGTGTCATGCTTCAGTGCTGATGCACGATAAAATCCTCTCAGCTCCATCATAGAGTAGAGGAACCAAAAATTAGATGAACATAACTATGATATCACTAAACACAGGCTACACGATTGTACCCAAAGGGCCCCCAGCAGTACCCATGGGTAATCTGCTCAGGAAGACGCTTGAAATTACATGAAGGGACCACAATCTCTGCAGTTAATTTAATTGTCTAGCCTAGAATAAAATATTGGAGTTGACTTTGAAATGTGAATAATACTAATCTGTCAGGGCTCAGGCTTTGAGCAAGTCAGTGTTGTCAGCTGTGGTGCACTCCAGTTCTGCTGGTTCCACAACTGCAAACCACAGTCGTGTTTGCCAAGAACCTCCGTCTCCTCCCCATGTATCATGAGCATGGCACTGCTCTTCTCCTTGGGGAGATGTTTGCAGCAGGCAGAAGCACGCCTTCCTCTCCTATGGCAAAGGATCGTGGTGGGAGATGCAGCTGGGGACCCCCAAGACTCACAGTGTTTGCTCAGTGTGTGAGCTCTGGTACAAGCAGGGTTCATGTGTGTGGCTCCTTTGTGATGAGTGTATTTGATCTTCAAGATAATGTCTCTTAACTATCACTTTAACAGGTGGCAGAATCACAGTACTGTCAGCTCTTCAGAAGCAGCCCCATAAAAGTGCTCCATTAGACCACTGGCAGATGAGCTGCTCTAGAGAAGCATTGTCATCTCTAAAGCATCCACAAAGCATACCAAAGTGAATTGTGGATTAGCCTGCTAAGGCTTCTTCTTCTAACAAAGAACATCTAAAGAGCAGATGGATTCTGAGAGAGAAAACCTGCACTTGATGTTGCAGCTTAGTGATCTTGGTAATAGGTAGAGCTTCTGCATGAAAAACATTTTTGGGAAAAAAGTGCTTCATGAATACATGCTGGTGTAGATTATTGATAGAAAAGTTTAGTTGATCTTTAAACTGGGAAAAAAAAAAAACAAACAAGAAACAAAACACAAGAAAACCAAGCAAGAATAAAAACAAAACCAAAGAAACAAAAAATCCAAACCACCAACAATAAAACCAAAACCAAAACCCCAAATAAACAAAAAACCCAAACAAAAAAAAGAAATCCAAACAAAATAACTCAAGTTAAAAAAGAAAAAAAGCCAAACCCAAATTGAAAGAAATCACTATAAAGGACCTCAACTGCAGAAAATGTTTTATGCCACAGGTAACTGCAAGCAGCTGCTCAAATACATAGAATTATCATAATAACATTAGCAGCACTGGCTGATAATCTACTTTTCATCATTATAGAAGAATATTGTCCTTGGGGGAAACATACAAATAGCCCTATTTATTACTTTTAAAAATGGGTTAAAATAGTTCAAGGTAATTACAATTTTATTTGCCCCTCTCTTAACACTACTTTTATATTGTTTCTTTTCCCCCAGCAAAAAGTGGACTTTTCAGCTGTGGATAGTAAAGTATGTCAGGGGAAAAAAGAGACAGAAGGATTAATACTGCCCTCTGATGCAAAAGCTGTCTTGTTCAAAAAGAGTAACTGCTTGGCAGTAATTATTTGGCTCTTTAGTGTGTAAAAAATGGTAAGATATAAAATGCAACTATCAAATCTTGCCACTGAGTTGGTTAAACTAAGAGCCTGACTGTCAAATGTGCTTAGCTGCCTATAGAGTGTAGATGTGTGTGTCTGTGGGGTCCAGGGATGTGGTTGGATCACCATCCCTGGAGGCGTATCGGGGATGTGGTGCTGAGGAACACGGTTTAGCACCTGACTTGGTAGAGCTAGATAATGGTTGTCTCAATGATCTTAAAGATCTTTTCCAACCAACACAACTCTATGATTCTGTGATTCTGTTTGAAAAAGTTAGTTACTAACTACCACAGAGGGCCATACTCAGCAAGGCTGTGCTGTAGCACCACTACCATACTATTGCTACCAATATCACTAATCTTGAAGAGTAATAAAGAATATATGTGAGTCCATCAGTCCCAAAGAATCCTTTGGATCTCAGCCCAACATCCATGAAACAAACAGATCTAGTACAGAGTGCATCCATCTCCCATTTTCAACCAAGGTTACTATCTACAGTAAATGCATGGAAAGAGGATCCCAATGAACAAGAAGAACATGAACTTGCTCTCTTTTGTTAAGCCAGGAGGATCTGCTAATAGCCTTATTTTCCTCCAGTGTCTCCCATTCTGGAAATCTTGGATACCTTCAAATGAGTCTGCTGCCTCTCTTTCTTAAAAGGATGAACAAAATATTGAGCCTATTGTTTAATTTTTGTAACAAAATCATAGAATCGTTTTGGTTGGAAGAGACATTTAAGACCATCAAGTTTAACTGTTAGCTCAACACTGCTAAGTCACCACTCAGCCATGTTCCTAAGCATCACATCTATGTGTCTTTTAAAGGCCCTCAGGGATCGGGACTCCATAACTTCCCTGGGCAGCCTCTTCAAGGGTTTGACAACCCTTTTGTGAATATTTTTTTCCTGATATCCACCTAAATCTCCCGTCACAACTTCAAGCTTTTTTCTTCTGTCATAGTCTATCACTAAATCATGTTTTTCAGCACCACTTCTACACATATTTTAGACACTTACAGGGACCACACTTCCACCACCAATCCAGGCAGCCTATTTCAATGTTTAATTACTCTTTCAGAACAGATTTTTTTCCTAATATCCAATCTAAACCTCCCCTGGCACGACCTGAGGCTGTTTCTTCTCATCTTATTGCATGCTACTAGGGGGAAGAGATCAATCCCCACCTCACTACAACCTCCTTTCAGGTAGTTGTAGAGAGCGAGAAGGTCTTCCCTCAGCCTCCTCTTCTCCAGACTAAACAATCCAAGTTCTCCCAGCTGCTCCTCATAAGACATGTTCTTTAAACCCTTCACCAGCTTCCTGGCCCTTCCCTGGGCACGTTAATCATAGAATCATAGGAAAATAGAATGGTTTGGGTTAGAAGTGACCCCCAAAGGTCATCTTCTCCAACTCCCCTGCAGTAAGCAGAACATATTCCACTAGATCAGGTTGCTCAGAGCCTTGTTGACCCTGACCTTGAATATCTTCAGGGATGGGGCCTCAGATATGTCCCTGATCAACCTGTTGTAGTGCTTCACCAGCCTCATGGTGCAGAACTTGCTCCTAAACATCCCTCTTGAAATGAGGGATCCGAAAGTGAACACAACTACTGAAGTGCAGACTAATCAGTGCTGAGTACAGGGGCCAATCACTGCCCTAGTCCTGCTGGTCACATGTGGTGTGTTGAAATCTCCTCCCCACATTAACACCACCAGACTAGCTCAGTTCAGAAGCAAATGAACAAAATACAGCAAAATGAGCAAAATACAAGCCTACAAGCAAAAGCTACAGCCTACAATGGAATGCAATGAATACGTACAAATATACACTATTTACACTATTTACAAATATATACAATTACAAGAAACAGCAAAAGTCTCCTGGTCCCCCCTTGAAAGGAGACCAGAAGACTGATTCCTTGCCTCTTCCCCCTCTCCCCCCATCCCTTTTCTTTTTTTTTTTTTTTGTCCAAAAGAAAGAGAGAAGAGAAGCAGAGATATAACTTAGCCAAGGTCAGTGTACAGGTGTGTTATCTCTGAAGCAAAGCCAGAAGAGAAGAGCGGAAACACCCATGCTAGAATGCTGCAGAGAGAACACTGAACTTTTGTTTTGAGAACTGAATCTTAAAGGTTTCTATCTCTCCAATGGAAGTGTTTAGAATAATCATTATTTTTCTTTCTTCATCCAATTGTGATTTATTTGCATTCTTTCACTTTTCTTCTTGAACTCTGTGAAAATAAATTAAAGGCATGGCCTTTAAACCACCACGTCACACCACTGCTGATACAAGCCAAGATGTTGTAAGGCTTCCTTGGCCAGTTGGGAACAATGAAAATAAGAATGACTTACAGCCTGGGGATCCTCAACCGGTTTAAATGGCACCCAGTACAGTGCTACTCTTCCACCACCCACTTCATTGTTGAAAGGGGGAAAATAAATTCCGCTGGGAGATCCTGGTGGCTTTGAGGACTGGTATGGGAGAAAATGTAAAATAATTTGTTTGAGTAGTACACAGAGACATGGCTTCATGAACTGGGAGTGAGACACAACTTCCCAAGTCTGTGCAGGGCCTTGAAAGGAGGAAGTAAAACTGACGTTTGATAAGGAGAGCTAAAGGATATGGTCAAGAGAGTAGAGTAGAAGACGAAGTTTGCTGCAAAGTTTTACTGTTTCCATAAATCTAAAGATGCTGCACAATGTGACCCATGTGAAATGGGATCAGTTCTGCTGTGAAGGGCTTGAAAACCTTCCAAAAAGTCAAGGTGTTTGAAACA
This sequence comes from Indicator indicator, assembly GCF_027791375.1. NCBI lineage: Eukaryota > Metazoa > Chordata > Aves > Piciformes > Indicatoridae > Indicator > Indicator indicator. The sequence goes on along the minus strand of NC_072053.1, from coordinate 3,573,172 downwards.
GGTTATTGAGTTTCTGTTCTTACCCTGGCAACATCACAGAAGTAATTAAAAAAAAACGCAGAAGTGGCCTGTTCTTTGGTCTGAATCAGAACCAAGGGATAAACGAACATTTGCAGTACTTAAGTCCCTGATCGCTGGCCAGCTAATTGAAATGAACAGAACATTGGTTCACAAATATTTGTTTGACTTTGAAAATCAGCCTTTGTTTAGTTTGGTTCTGTATACTTTCATCTTCTCATAACATTTGAACACTTAAGCTTCACTAGAGGGGATATGCAGAAAGAGAAGAGTTTGAGCTCAGATGTTTAACCGTCCAATTTAAATCTTGCTTTTGGCCATTCTCAATTCACAGCTTGCTTTTAGCATGTGAGCTGCATTGTATTGTTGATTTTTTTTTTTTGTTGAGTTCATTTAGCAGTAAAATTGAGCAAACTGCTGAAGCTACAAGAAAATAACCAGATGAGTGCTGATGCTGTCTAGTTTCATAATGTGGAAGACAAGGAGTGGAAAAACCCCACCACTTGGAGCATGTAAAAAGAGCTTGACTGATATATTACTTAGCTATTGCAATCTCATTTGAAGTTCTTAGCAAGCTTAACAACCTCCTTAGGCTTCCTGTTCTGTGACAAAGTAAGAAGAGCTTGCAGACCAATTTGTTGCACAACACAAATTACTTCATAAAGGTCTTGGAACATGCAAGTAATGTTAGTAGTAGGCAGAGTGAGGACTTTGTGAAGTATGGTGTATGAACACAACAGAGACAGAGATCCCATTCAAGTAGAAGTAAGGATCTAGTGCAAGGTCAGAAACTCTGGCAGGTGGTGAAATTACTAAAATAGGTAGAAAGATAAAGTATGGGGGAAGGCAGGATTCCCAGATTGCATGTTTCCCCATCAGGATAGCCAATCCATGTGCTCCAGCAATCTTTCAGTGAGTTTTCATAGAATCATAGAATGGTCCAGGCCAGATGGGACCTCCAAAGCTCATCTAGTCCAACCTCTCAGCAGTCAGCAGGGACATGCTCAGCTAGACCAAGTTGCCCAGGGCCTCATTAAGCCACAGTTTGAATATCTCTACATTTTGACAAATGCTGTATCATTTTGAAAATATTTCTCACAAATTGCTACTACTTTTCAATTACCAGCAGCTTACTACCTTTTTTTTTTTTTCACTGAAAACTGATTTTTTTTTTTTCAGAATACAATATAAGAAAACTAATAAAAATCATCTTTTCCCAACCACTGCTAAAAAACCTGAAGTTTTTTTTTTTGGCCAGGTTTTTACAGCAGTCAGGTGTGAGTATAAATACATGAAGGTTTTTATGCTTTGCTTGTGAATCTTTTGGTGATCATTAAGGTAACCATCTTGAGCATCAGGTTTAATCAAAGCCTAGAAATCACCTGTCCTAAAATCATAGAATGGTTTGGGTTGGAAGGGACCTCCAAAGGTCATCTAGTCCAAGCCCTCTGCAGTAAGTAGGAACATCCTCTGTTACATCAGGTTGCCCAGAGCCCCATTGAGCCTCATCTTGATTATCTCCAAGGAGCCTCAGCTCCTTCCTTGGGCAACCTCTCCCAGTGTTCCACCACCCTCATAGTAAAGAAATTCCTCCTAATGTCCAGCCTCAATCTGCTCTTCTCTTATTTCAATCCATTGCCCCTCATCCTATCATTGCAAGCCTTTGTAAAGAATTTTCCCCCAGCCTTCTCAGAGGCCCTCTTTTTGTACTGGAAGGCTGCTGTTAGGTGTTACTAGAATCTTCACCAGATTGAACAACCCCAGCTCCCTCAGCCTGTCCTCATAGCAGAGGTGTTCCAGCCCCTTGATAATTCTCATGGCCCTCCTCTGGATCTGCTCCATCAGGTCCATGTCCTTCCTGTATTGAGGGCACCAGAGCTGCATGCAGTACTCCAGGTGAGGTCTCACCAGAGCAAAGTGGCAGAATCACCTTTCTCAATCTGCTGGCCATGCTGCTTTTGATGCAGCCTAGGACACTCTTGTTCTCATTGCTACATTGCTCCAACAACCCACAAAATGCATTTTCACTTAAGAGTGGGAAAATTTGAAAGTTGCTTGTACGTTTTTAAGTTAAAAACTGAAATCAGTTACTATCATGTTTTCAGCTTTTGCACCTCAATGCAATATTGTAATATTATTTTTGTTTTTTTTGTATGAGGTTTTTGTTTGTTGGTTGTTGGGGGTTTGTTTTGTGGGGGTTTTTGCATGAGTTTTTGGTATGAGTTATTTTGGAGTATTAGGTTCTGTGCCCCTTTCTAGGTTTTCTTATTAAAGTCAGAATAGCTTACCCTCACATGTATGTATTAACAATTTTATTCTTTTTTTAGTGAAACTGTGGAGGTTCAGGAATATAAATACCAACAACCATTAAGGTAAGTTTTTTTTTTTTCTCTTTGGAGTGTGAGTATGAACTCTGCTCTGCACATACAGAGGTCCTGCACAGGCACAGGGAATAGAACTGCTTATGGAGAAAGACTAAATTGGAAAACAACATAAACTAGGGTCTTTCTTTTCTCTTGAAGGCTTTTTTGCACATTCTATATTCTGATCTCCATCCTCTTTTCTTTCTTAATCTTTCTTACAGAGGACAAGAGACCAACAATGTTCAAATGCACTTTGCAAAGTCCCAGTGTTCAAATAGTTCCCATATTAGACATTATAATGAATTCACTTCTTCAGCTAAAGACGCTGTTATTTTTACCCACTGAACTCTGACACATGGTTATTATTTTAGCTTCATATTTGATCGTTGCAAAGCACCCAATACACCTACAGACGGCATTGAAATTTGTAGTTTTCACAGAAAAAAATCTTGACAGGGTTCTGATGTCTTTCTTCATCTCTCACATTATATATTGGGTTTTTTTTACATTTTATGGTCATAAAAGTTACACTTATTTGTTCATTACAGTGAACTAATGAAAGTAATGTGCCTGTTGGACTTGGTCTATAATGTTCATAGCTGTGATGACTGAGCACTAGAGTTTGAGACCTTGGCAGCCATCCAGTAGGTCTGTGGTCTCCATCAGCAATAAGGATTTCAGACACTGGTCAGGGATGGTCTTTTTTAAACAGCATACGTCCAAACAGCTCTTATTGTACACCATGGGGGAAAAAGAACACCTCTGCCTACAAACATCCCCTTTCTGTCTCCCAGGATGTTGCTTTTTCCTCATGCTTCTGAGACACAGAAATTGCTTTTATGGGTTTTCTCCATTGTACTGCCATTAAAGGCACATAAATTGTTAAGCATTAGACAGTCAACTTCTGTTTTGTAAGATTTTCTAAAAAGTATAATTGCTAGGCTTTGAATATGTAGCATTATGACTCGATCCTTTCAAAGTGTATTCATATGAGAACAGGAAGGTGTAATGCATTAACCACACCTGTATCAAAGCAGCAGTTGGGTGTGCTTCTTCTGGAACCCCCAGAGGTTTCTTTGAGGGACCAAAAGCTAACTGTTGACATCAGCTAGAGCATCCAGGGAGCCCTTTGGCACCAACACCTTTCAACAGAGCCACAGAACGGTGGGGATTGGAAGGGACCTCTGGACACTATCCAGTCAAATTCCCTGTTAAAACAAGTTATAGATTCACAGAATGGGCCTGGCCAGATGGGGCCTCCAAAGGTCATCTAGTCCAACTTCCCACAGTCAACAGGGACATCCCCAACTGAAGGAATTGATTTAGGGACCAGACCTCCAGACACTGCTTTACTGATAGAAGGAGATGCTTTAACCCTGGTGGGTCATAAACCTTGGGAACAGAATGCAGCTGTGTAGAAACAAAAACACAGATAGGTGACTCCCAATGGTCACTGTGACCTAAGGGAGTTATGCAGGGACCTGATAATAGGAACTCGGTAAAAGTTGTAAGATCGAAGATGCAGAGTTGTAGAATCCTTTATCTCTTGCCTGATGTTTGTTTAAGCCTTGGAAAAATATATGCGTTCACGTGATACTTTCTCTCTGTAGCCAATCGTGAGTTTACAGCTGTAGTATGGACATACCAATGACCAATTACAAGCTGCCTTCTGATATTATGTTAACCTATATAAAGGAAAAGCTCTATACAATAGACTGACACCTTGTTTACATCAAGCTGTGTCCCATCTCTCAGTCACCATACCCAACTGGATCAGGATGCCCAGGGCCTCATCAAGGCTCACCTTGAATATCTCCAGGAAAGGGGCCTCAGCCACCTCCCTAGGCAACCTGTTCCAGTGTTCCACTACCCTTATAGTGAAGAACTTGTTCCTGATATCCAATTTAATTTGCCCTTCTTCAGCTTAAAGCCATTGCCCCTCATCCTGTCACTGCAGGCCTTTGTAAACAGTCTCTCTCCATCCTTCTTGCAGGCCCCCTTCAGGTGCTGGAAGGCTGCTATTAGGTCTCCCTGGATCCTTCTCTTCTCCAGGCTGAACAACCCCAGCTCCCTCAGCCTGTCCTTATAGCAGAGGTGCTCCAACCCCCTGACCATTTTCATAGCCCTCCTCTGGACCCTCTCCATCAGGTCCATGTCCTTCCCATATTGAGGGCTCCAGACCTGGACACAGTACTCCAGGTGAGGTCTCACCAGAGCAAAGTGGCAGAATCACCTCTCTGGATCTGTGACAATGCATCTTTTGATGTAGCCCAGGATGTGATTTGCCTTCTGGACTGGAAGCTCACACTGTCTGCTCACATCCAGCTTCTCAACCATCAGCACCCCCAAATCATTTTCCTCAGGGCTGCTTTCTATCACTTCCCTTCTCTCCACACCCCCCTCTTCCCCCTCCTCCCCCTCTCCCTCCCCCCCCCAATCTGTACTGATAGTGAGGATTGTTCTGGCCCAGGTGCAGAACCCTACACTTGCTCTTGTTGAAATTCATGATGTTCACCTGGGCCACCCCTCCAGCTTGTCCAGGTCCCTCTAGTTCATCCAGAGCAGGCTGCACAGGCACATACACAAGCAGGTCTGGAATCTCTTCAGAGAAGGAGACTCCACAAGAACTCTGTGAAGGCTGCTCCAGGGCTCCAGAACCCTCAGAGCAAAGAAGCTTTTTCTCATGTTTAGATGGAACCTCCTGTGTTCCGGTTTGTGCTCATTGCCCCTTGTCTTATCACTGACACCACTGAAAAGAGCCTGGCCCCATCCTCTTATCCTCTACCCTTTAGATATTGAACAGCATTAATAAGATGCCCTCCCAGTTAAACAGCCCCAGGTGTCTCAGCCTTTTCTTCCCAAAGAGATGCTTCAGTCACCTCAGCATCTTTGTAGCCTCCACTGGACACTCACCAGTAGTTCCTTGTCCCTCTTGAACTGAGGACCCCAGAAATTGAATTGGCACTAAAGATGTAACCTCAGCAGGGCATAGTAGAGGGAGAGGAGAACTTCCCTCAATCTGTTGGCCACAGTCTTCTTAATGCACCCAAACTTCTGTGGACTCCTCTGTAGCCTATTTATGGTGTATACAGTATGTAAGACATATTTGCTGTGAGAATCATCTTCTGTCATATCACAAGTCATAAACATTTTTCTTGTTGTCATTAATCTAGCTATTGAGAGAGAAAGGCACAACTCTTCTCAGGTCACTCCCATTCACATCGTTCACAGAATCGCAGAATGTCAGGGGCTAGAAGGACCTCGAGAGACCATACAGTCCAACCCCCTCACCAGAGCAGGACCACCTATACCAGGTCTCACAGGAACTCATCCAGGTGGGTCTTGATTATCTCCAGAGAGGGAGACTACACAACCCCCCTGGGCAGCCTGTTCCACTGTTCTGTTAGCCTCAGAGGGAAAAAATGTTTCTTCACATTTCCGTGGAACTTTCCATGCCTCAACTTCCATTCATTGCTCCTTCTCCTGTCATTGGGCATCACCCAGAAGAGACTGACTCCATCCTCTTGGTACTCACCCTTAACATATTTATAAACATGAATGAGGTCACTCCTTAGTCTCCTCCAAGCTAAAGAGCCTCAGCTCCCTCAGTCCCTTCTTGTGAGGAAGATGTTCCACTCCCTTAATAATTTTTGTGGCTCTGCACTGGACTCTTTCAAGCAGTTCCCTGAGGTCCTTCTGGAACCGAGGGGCCCAGAACTGGACACAATATTCCAGATGTGGTCTCACCAGGGCAGAATAGAGAGGGAGGAAAGCCTCTCTCGACCTACTAACCACACCCCTTTTAATACACCCCAGGATGCCATTGGTCTTCTTGGCCACAGGAGCACATTGCTGGCTCATGATCTACCTTCCATCCACCAGGATCCCCAGGTCCTTCTCCCCTTCACTGCTCTCCAGCAGGTCAGTCCCCAACCTATACTGGTCCATGAGATCGTTCTTTCCCAGGTGCAAGACTCTACACTTGCCCTTGTTGTAGTTCATTCAATTTCTCCCAGCCCAGCTCTCCATCCTGTCCAAGTCCTGCTGAATGTCAGCACAACCCTCTGGTGTGTCAGTCACTCCACCCAGCCTGGTGTCATCACAAACTTGCTGACAGTGCTCTCTGCTCTCACCCAGGTCGTTGATGAATATATTGAACAGCACTGATCCCAGTACTGACCCCTGAGGGACTCCACTAGATACAGGCCTCTAACTAGACTCCATCCCATTGACCACAACTCTCTGACTTCTTTTCTTCAACCAGTTCTCAATTCACCTCATTCCCCGATCATCCAGACCACACTGCCTGAGCTTAGCTGCAAGGATGCAGTGAGAGACAATGTCAAATGCCTTACTGAAATCAAGATAAATCACATCCACTGCTCTACCATCCTCTATCCACCTAGTTATGTCCTCATAAAAGGCTATCAGGTTGGTCAGACATGACTCATCCTTGGTAAAACCATGCTGACTGCTCCTAATGACTCTCTTGTCCTTGTTATGCCTAAGGACAGTGCCGAGGATAAGTTGCTCCATCACCAGTGAATTGATGATATCCTTGTTGTGAGTACAGTCCGTAAAGAAAGATAAAAGAAAAATACAGTAAGTGTGTGGGTTTCTGAATTTTTTTTTTTAATTGCTCCATCCTTCAGGAAACACCCTGTTATGAAAAATTTTATACTACTACACGCTTTACATAAGATCAGCTTGGTTTTTTAATCACTTTTCTTCAGCTGCGAAAACAATTTGAGAAGCCAAACAAATGCTGAGAATAATTTGGTACTTTTGGGTTTTTTTAATATCAAATGTTTTAATTTTGTTGTGATATGTTGATTGTTCATCAAAGCATCAACTCTTCCATAATGTATTTTTGGTACATAGGAGAGGCACAAATATTAATAGGTATTTACAGAGACAATAGAGGCATTGTCAGGAGGGTTTTTCTCAGTTTACAAGTAAGAATTATTAGCTGTGTTAGAGAAACGTGTTAGAGACCTTGGATGAGGACTAGTCTCTTCTCAGGAAAAGCAAAGCAAATAATCCCACGTGCTCTGTTGCTTTATTGGGAAGCACATTGGCTTTGGTAATGTGTACAGAAGGCAGTGCTCATATATCTGGAAAGTTCAAGCTTTCCAGTTGGACTTGTCCATATTGCATCCCCTTCTATCCCTCAGCTAATTTGTAAAGAGGAAAAAAAAAAAGAGAGAGAGAGAGAAAAATAATGTTTGGAAGACTGAAAGGCAGGAGAAAACTCCTGTCTTTTATCCCAGTGGCATACAGCCCACAGCCAATGGCTTATGCCTTGTGGTAGTTTTAGGCTATGCCTTTAAAAATGTTTCATAGATCTTGAACAGAAAATGCTAAATGTCAATAAATCACTTCTGGGTGTAAAAAGGAAAGTAACAATAATTCTAAACAATCCCATTGGAGAGATATCTACCATGAGATTTGGTTCCCAAAACAATCTCTCTCTTCTCACATCCTTGGGCTGGCAGATACTAACTTTGTGCTTCCACTGGCTTCTGCTTGACTTTGGCTGCATTGCTTTGACTGGTATTAACTTCTCTGCTTCTGTCTCTTGTCCCTTTTGTACAGGGGGTGGCAGGAGGGGAGATGCTGTTGCAGCTCCCCTGGTCTTTGGCCAGAGGGGTGCTTGTGTTGTTCATTAATTGTAAATGTTGTATATTTGTACATATTCATTGCATTCCATTGCAGATCGTAGTTTTGCTTGTAAATACAGCTTTCATTTGCTTCCAACTGAGCTGGTCTGGCAAAGTTAATGTTGGGGAGGAATTTTTAACCCACCACACCTCTGCCTGATTTTGAGTTCAGAAGATGAAGTTTTCAGGAGAGCAGTGGACAGAAAACTCTTTGACTCCGTTAGGCTTAAATTTCTGCTAAAAGTCATGCAGGTAATTCATGAGCTCAGGCTGAAACACCTTGAAGAGTTATTGTTCATTCTATCATAACATAAAATGAGGGAAGGAAACATTTCATGCTCTGAGAATAAGTATCCCAATAAGAGTAACCATTTTCACTGAATTATCCTTTCTCTAAAGGTAAAATGTTAATCCCTAGATACTTTTCAGCAATTGCCCAGGCCATTCCTGACTAGTTTGTTCATCCTTAACAGCCTGGAGATACAGAATACTTGCCATTTGAAGGAGAAAAGAAAAACTAAAAAAGGGAAAAAAAAAAAAGAAAAGAGGAAAACATTGAAATTCTTTAGATTTTTATTCCTGCTGCTGAATATCATACATATCACATTCACTAAAGAAGGTATAAAACGTCTGTCAGATTATTAAGACTCGCTGCTAGTCTCGACACCTTTCACATACAGAATCTGACAATTTTAGTTTTCACTTTGAATGCAAAATTACATCTTCCACAGGGCACCTCAGCTCCAACCCAGGCAGGCACTTTCCAGACCTTGCAGGACTTTTTTCACAACACATAATCTGTACCGTCATGTTACAGAAGAATGTTTCAGCACTGGAATCAGATAATCTATTTTTTTCTCTCTCTCTCTCTCTCTTTTTTTTTATCCTTCTTTTCCTCCTGAATAGATTTACCAGTGGCACCTTGTCTTTTATACTGCTTGAAAGTGAGAATTTTATACTCATATTAGAATGTCCATTCTAAAGGCCACCTGCAGACAGAGCGATCACCAAAAATAATTCCTCTTAGGCCAGATATTTTTCAAAGCAGAGGTTAGCTGGACTTCAGCAAAGCCTTTGACACTGTCTGCCTCAAGAAGCTCCTGGCAAAGCTGGCAGCTCGTGGTTTGGACAGATTCACTCTGAAATGGGTCAAGAACCAACTGGAGGGCCAGGCCCAGAGAGTGGTGGTGAATGGTGCCACATCCAGTTGGCAGCCAGTCACTAGTGGTGTCTCCCAGGGATCAGTGCTGGGCCCCATCCTGTTCAATATCTTTATTGATGATCTGGATGAGGGGATTGAGTCCATCATCAGTAAGTTTGCAGATGACACCAAGTTAGGAGCAGGAGTTGATCTGTTGGAGAGTAGGAGGGCCCTGCAGAGGGACCTGGACAGGCTGGATGGGTGGGCAGAGGCCAATGGGATGAGATTGATCAAGGCTAAGTGCAGGGATCTACACTTTGGCCACAACAACCCCATGCAGCACTACAGGCTGGGGACAGAGTGGCTGGAGAGCAGCCAGACAGAAAGGGACCTGGGGGTGCTGGTTGATAGTAGCTGAACAGGAGCCAGCAGTGTGCCCAGGTGGCCAGGAAGGCCAATGGCATCCTGGCCTGTATCAGGAATAGTGTGGCCAGCAGGACAAGGGAGGTTATTCTTCCCCTGTACTCAGCACTGGTTAGACCACACCTTGAGTGCTGTGTCCAGTTCTGGGCTCCTCAGTTCAAGAGAGATGTTGAGGTACTGGAACATGTCCAGAGAAGGGCAACGAAGCTGGGGAGGGGCCTGGAACACAAACCCTATGAGGAGAGGCTGAGGGAGCTGGGGGTGTTTAGCCTGGAGAAGAGGAGGCTCAGGGGTGACCTCATTGCTGTCTACAGCTACCTGAAGGGAGGTTGTAGCCAGGAGGGGGTTGGTCTCTTCTCCCAGGCAACCAGCAGCAGAACGAGGGGACACAGTCTCAAGTTGTGCCAGGGGAGGCATAGGCTGGATATTAGGAGGAAGTTCTTCACAGAGAGGGTGATTGCCCATTGGAGTGGGCTGCTCAGGGAGGTGGTGGAGTCGCCATCCCTGGAGATGTTCAAGAGAAGACTGGATGAGGCACTTAGTGCCGGGGTTTAGTTGATTGCTTAGGGCTGGGTGATAGGTTGGACTGGATGATCTTGGAGGTCTCTTCCAACCTGGTTGATTCTATGACTCTATGACCTCATCAAGCAGTAGCACGTTAAGAAATTGGAATCTAGAGGTGATTTTTAAAAGTGGGGCCTTCAGCATTTTCTTTTTCTAGTCTGAATTTTGGTTCTAGGCTTGGGTCCAAATGTCCTTACTGCAGTGCTTGCCTGTGCGTCCACTGCTATCTCATGCTTTTATTTCCCATACCTAGGTGACAGCAGAGTGTTGTGAAGAGAGAGCAGGCTTTCATGTACAGGCATGCAATGATTTTTCTTTTCTTTTTTTTTTTTTATTACACATGATATTTCTACCTGATGTGCTTAATTTTAAATTCCATTAGGTCATAAAAATAAATGTTTGCTCTTTCAGTTCCCCTCCTTCTTGTACCAGTTTTTATTAAAAAAAGAAACTCTTTGCAGCACAAATTCCCCCTCATCCTCATCATAGCAGATCTGCACTGCAAATTTACTTTTGTCTCATGCAAGCTAATGACACAAACTCTCTGAAGGTGTTTCCACCCTCACACACAGCCCTACACTGCTCCGCCTTTTTTAATACATATACACAACTTCCTGTATTCCTGTATTTGTGCCCACTCACTCCACCTTCTTCCTATCAATGGCCATCATTGAAAATAATCTACCACCATGTTCTTAACCCCCACCCTTTAGATATCAGTAAGCATCGTGATGATCTTTGTTTGAACCGGACTTGGAGTATCTTGTATAACTTTTGAGCAGCACCTCTCAGTTTTCTCTACTGATTTTTCAATAGAATGTGGCACAAAGTTACGCTTCCTCTTTGCTCCTTGTTCTAATGTTCTAACTCCCTGTTATGCTTAATCTGTGCTTACATCACATTACATCAAACTTTCCCAATGCAATGTGTTTGAGCTGGTATACTGAGGTGGGTATGTACCAGCATCATCTTGTGAATAGCTAGTGATAGAATGATGATCTCAGGAGAGGAAGGATTTCAAATAGGCTTCCATGTTGGTGGGAAGAGCAAGGAAGTTACTAACAAGGAGTAAATACTTGGTTACTGGGATAGCAGCTAAGAGGCAAGAGAAGGCTCAAGAGAATGAAAAGAGTTTTGCAGGCAATATTACTGAAGAAAGGAAAAACAATGGGATGTGGGCCAACATGGGTAGCTGAACCCTGTATAGATATGGTTCTTTGAAAGCCTATTGTTCTAAAGATATCTTCAGCCTCATCTTTTCCTAAATATGAGGTGAAATCCTTGTGAGTGTGGTAAGCCCAAAAAGGTTCGAGTCATGCAGTGGTGGGGCTTTGTGGTGTGAGTGACTATTTTTAATGCTTTGGACATACAGAATCACATACAGGATGCTAGGGGCTGGAAGGGACTTTGAATGATCATCCAGTCCAACCCCTCAGCCAGAGCAGGATCACCTATACCAGATCACACAGGAATACATCCAGGCAGGTTTTGAGTATCTCCAGAGAAGACAACCCCACACCCCCAATGGGCAGCCTGTTCCAGTGTTCCCTCACCCTCACAGGGGAAAAAAAAAATTCCTCATGTTTCCATAGAGGAAATTCCACCCATTGTACCAGTTTCCACTGGAACACCCATTGTCCCTTGTCTTGTCACTGGGCATCGCTGAGAAGAGCCTGGCTCCATCCTCTTGACACTCACCCTTTACATATTTATAAACATTCAGGTGAACTTATAAAGTGGTTTCTCCTGTGTGTTTTTCTGTCACTCAGCTTTGCAAATGGTTTGAACATCTGAGGTTAAACAGATGCACATGATCTCTGCAGGAAAGGGGAAGCCAGCACAGCTGTCCCCTATTTATCTAAGTGATGGTAAAACACTGGTTGAAAGGTTATTTCCATATGTGGGTTTCTGGAAATTATCTAAATCTCCAGCCTTGTCACTAATCCACAGGTCAGAAAGTGAAGTTCCCTTGTTTCTCTACTTACGACATTTGCTGTGGGGAAAGAAAAACAAAAAACAAACAAACAAAAAAAAAAAAAGGAAGAAAGAAATAGGGGAGAAGAAAATGGAAAACTTTACCCCTCTGCATTTTCCACCTTGCCATTCCATGTTTTACAATTGCCTAATTGTTCATCATCTTCACAATAGAAATGCCTTTTATTTTTTTTCCAAGCACTTAGAGATGACTTAAGTGTCATTTAATCAGAACAGAGAAGTCAATTTTTGGATCAGATTTTCTCTGTTTCTTTATTCTTTAAAATAATTTACTTTATTGGTTTAGTGTGCTTGAAAGGTGAGGGATTGACAGGGCTACAGTGCAGAAATATCACTTCAGAGAATCAGGTCACATACATGTATCTTTCCTAAAGCTAGAGTTGAGAAAGTAGAATTTTTTCATGTTCCACTTGCATTTAAATTACCTTTTTTTTTGGCGGGGGGAGAGGCAGGGAGGGCAAAAGAAGGAAAAAGACAAATAGCTGCCTAACGTATTCTCAATCACACTGTGCCAAGTGCTAGAAATATATGCATGTAAGTAAACAAAAATAATACCAAAGACTGCTGGAAAAGCCAACAGCAGCCCAACCTTCTTCACCTGCAACTTGATCCCACCCCACTGAATCCAGTGAGGAAATTCTTGCTGGCACCCAGGAGTAATGTTAGCTGTTGTCCACGTGAAGTAAATAAAGTTGATTAAGGCCCCTCAAAATGTCTTCATATTCTGCTCTCATTTCTGACTCCTAAATATGCCTCCTTGTTTGCACACCCATGCATTTTATGAATTAGATGATGGTTTTCTGAATATTTCATCAAAGTTCACATGCAAAACCAGCTCAGACACTTAGTGTGTCACCAGCCTGGAGAAACATTTCCTCTCTGTAGACAAGAATATTTTTAAACTTCTTTTAAGAAGAAGTGCAAAACCTTGGAAGTTCTTGACTCCTGATAGATATTCATGAACCTTCCCAAAAAATTTTCATGGAATAATTTGAAATTCCTTCACTGTCGACAGTGCACACCTGTATTGATTCAGAGATCAGTGTGTCTTTGTTGACCTCATTAGTTTCTGTTTAAATACAAATAGTTATGTTCACCAGTTGATCAGTCTCCTGATGGATATTTATTACCAACTGTTCATAAAACACTCATTCCAGACATAAAACTTCTCTGTACAAGAGTGACTGAAGGACTTTTTCTTCTTTTGTCCTTCTGGTCTCTGTACCTACTTTCTGCCCTTGCAAGCAATAGATTTTGTCCCTGGACACTCTTTTTTCCCTTTATTCAAGTTGAAGTCCCAGCCTCTGGTAAAGGAATCACTCTGCATTGTCCTTTTCACTAGGTGGCTATCTGTGGTAATTTTGATGCCATAAGATATATAGACTTTGCAAGAATCTCTAAATATAATTATCATCTGCATTTCTTATCAGTGAGGGGGGATCCTATCATTGTTGATCAATATCTAAAGGGTGATTGTCAAGAGGCTGTGGCCAAATCCTTTTCTCAGTGGTGCCAAGACAGGACAAGTGACAACAAGCACAAACTGGAACCCAGAAGGTTCCATCTGAACATGAAGAGAAATTTCTTTCCTCTGAGGGTGATGGAGGCCTGGAGCAGGCTGCCTGGAGAGATTGTGGAGTCTCCTTCTCTGGAGACTTTCCAAACCTGGCTGGATGTGTTCCTGTGCCACCTGTTCTACAGGAGCCTGCTTTAGGTGGGTTGTTGGAAGTCCCTCCCAACTCTTACATTCTGTCATTCTGTGAAAAGTCAAGACAAATCTTTTAATATCAATAGGCACATTTCTACTTCTCCAGATTTTTTGGGCATTGTGGAAAATGTATTTTTCAGGACACAGATTTTCTGTCAGGCTATGGGGCACATTTCCTTTTCTCTGCCTACAATGGTTAGATTTCTTGCTTTTAGAGATCCTCAGTCAGGCAGAGAACTCAGTTGCATCCAAACAGGTCACCCTGGTTGTTTGGCCTGCTCTGAGAAGTCTGTCCCTGCCTCTTGGGGCTCTCTGGTTTTCATCTTCTGCAGCCTACATGGGCTTTAGGTATCCCACAACCCAAGGGACCTTTTGCCCTTGTTTGGGTACCAACATGACACACCCAGTGGCACCTTGCAGGCTTTGGCCTTACAGCATTGTTCAGAATCTCACAAGTTAATGCATCCATTCACAAGTCTTTTGGCTGATGGAAACATGGGAATGAGATGGTCTTCACAAGCAAAACTGTCAGTGGAGTGTCCACACTGATGAAGCCAAAAGCATACCCTGCTTTCCTGCAGCAGGACCATTTCCTCTTTCTGAGAAGATGCATTTGTTCTCAACTCATCTTACCAAGAAGGGAAGCCCATAAACTCCTTACAAATCAACAATTGCTGTAGATATGTTCCCACAGAACAAAAGTTTCTGTTTGGCTTCTTTTGGTAGTTACTTACTTTTCAGCTTCCATCAACATCAATGTAATTTATTGATGAAAATATATGGAACATACTAAAATATGATATACCACATAAGAACAGGATTTCTATTTATATATATTCTTGCTTATCAGGGAAATGGCAATGCTGTTATACTGCATCAATCTGATTTTGAAATATCTCATTGTGAAAAGCCATTATAGGTTTTAGTGATTACCATGCTAAGAATTTGGATAGAAATACATGAGCCTGATTTGAAGAATAACATTTTATATATAAAATTCATGTTTGTTTGTTGTTGTTTTGTTTTGTTTTAATTACAAGAAAGCACAATCTTTTCAAAAATTACTTTAAGCTGAGAAAAAGCCCAGTGCAACAATAACATTAGCTGCATCACGTATGTTCCTGTGTCTATAATGAGGCAGCTATGCAATGAAATTAAGATACCAAGGAGCTCAATTTCATTTTCAGCAGGTTCCCATTGTCCCAGTCTACCTTTCTCTATCCTTTCGCTTGAGAAGACAACCTCACCTGAAGGACATTAGCAAGTATAACACGAGCCTATGGGATTTGATCCTAATACATTACACCATAATTTTTGTTCCAATTATTTTTTCACCTACTTGATTTGCTTAAGGACTCCACTTACAGAGTTACAGGATAAATAAAACTGACAAACATTAGCGATACTCTTTTGTAGGGTGATGATAATTACAGATTACTACATTGTAGGAAGATATCTGATAGGCAAAAAAAAAAAAATATGATTAGATACAGCTTTTTAAATCTGTGATTCATGTAAGACTCTTAATGTTTTACTATACTCCTCATTCTCCTTCTCAGCTCTGATTTTCAAGATGTATTTGTCACTCTTCTCTATTTTTCTGCTGTACACTGTGTTTGTAGGCTATGGCAACCAATCCCCTCGGGCTTTCTTTTGCTTTAATTTGCATAAACACAGGCATCATATGAATATTCAGTGAGTGGCTTTGCGTTAAGTAAGTGCCCTTAATCAGCTTTTCAGTTCAGTTTTATTGGTTGCACACACAGTCAGTTATTTCATCCAGAAAATGTGAGGGCCCTGCAAAGCTAACCAGGTAAGGATTGCAAGTTTGTGATGTGTTTATTGAAGGAGAATTGTCACTGATTATAAAGATTCTAGGGATGGCTCAAAGCTTGCTAGTTAGCTTGGGGAGAGGCTCTGCATTTATTATTATTATTATTATTATTGTTGTTATTGTTATTATTGTTGTTGTTCTGGTTGTTACTGTTGTTTTGTTGTTCTTGTTATTAACCCATGATGGCCAGGTGGGTACATGCTTCTGTAATTTACATAAACATCAACTCATAATGAATAATACATAAAGCTTATTTTAAACAGTGGGCACCTAGCTCAACGGGCTCTATAGCACTGTGGTTTGATTGGCTCTGCAGCATTTTCATCACCAGCAAATATTCCTATAACATGAAAGCCACTAAAGAAGCTAAGCTGAATGTACAGTATTTGTGTGGTTTTTTTCAAAAGTCAGCTCTCTTTTCTAAGAAAATCCCTCCCCTTTCCCCCATCCCCCCCAGCTATTAGCACTTTTTGCTTTCTTAAGAAAATTTGTTATGAGCTCAGCTGCAGACACTGTTTATAGCCTTGACCACTGCCTGTGATTCTTGGGGAAGGCAGAACCCCCTGTATTTGTCTTTAACTTGCATAAACACGAGTAACATGCAAATAAGAAACCATGGTGTTGGCATGCAGCATACACACTCCCATTTACATGCTGGAAATCTCTCCACTTGCCTCCATTTAAACCAGGATGTGATACTGGGAAAAAAATAATTGAACTCTAAATAGGTTATTTATAATAGTGGTTTGTTTTTTTCAAATGTCTAAAATGTCATTTGAGGAGGATGACTGGAAAGAGGGATATCTTTTAATAAATTAAGGAAAGGCAACAAGGCAAGAGTTAACTGAGGATTCAGCACTTGGGAAGCAGGATGTAGAGAGTTTTCGAATTACTGGAGATAATTAGCATCATCCTGTTCCTCTTAGCTTAGTATTCATCTTTTCTTAGTGTTTTGAAATTACCCAGTAGGGGATAAAATAATCACATCCTGAAGTTGCTCATTCAAAGGGTTCTGATTCAGAAGCTAGTAGGCATGCTAGTAGGCAGGCACATAACATTGACTACAAGTAGTCTGGAGTAATGCAATGCAGATGATGGGAAGATGGTTTGTTTTCTACTACATAGTAATCACTAATGAGAAGAAACTGAATAAACAGTGTGCTTTCATTGCTGGTATCAACGATTCCCTGGGAGAATGAAGAAAAAAGCAAAAATCCTTTTTTTATGGAGGGGGGTGGGGGGAGTTGCTAGCTTTCTCGTTTGGAGGTATGCTGTTTCTTCAGACAAATATTTCTGCTGTTTCTTAACAGGAATTAAATGGATATTCCTAGGATTCCTAGCAAAGGGCTTGAAGGAATATTTTTTAACATTTAGCCTGCTTGTTAATTTTAATTCTACCTTTTCCACTTAAATCAGCTACGAAGAGAAAACAGGAAAATTGATTACATTTTAAGATCAAAAAACAGGAGCAAAGGGGAAAATGCCTTTTGTGTTTAGATGCACCTGTTCAAGAAATGTTACATGCCAGGCAGAATTATTTTGAATTTTGAATTTGTACCTCTTACCCAGGACATTTAATGAACTCAATCATCAGTCATCAAATGTTTACAGATATAAGAAATACAAAGTAACCTCTAACACACTATAGGGATTGCAAGGCTGGGAGTTTTAAAAGGATGTGTTTGCACTAGAACTAGAAGACTTGTCAAAAAAAGGGATGTGAAGGATAAATGTGTTAGTAGATATGTTATTAGAAGGTGGTTATATGATATAGGACCTTATTCTGTGCTCAGCCTTCCCTGGGGTTGTTTCACAGTGAAAAGACAATGCCTCATCAATATTCTGACAACACTGCATTTCACCTGTGATTGTTTTCATTGCTGCTTAGGTGAAATTTCTGGAGATATTGGGGAAATTTTGCATGTAGAAGGAACTTCAAGCTTGGCCCTTTGTTAGTCATTTCTGAATAGTAGATGGTGTACCTTGTTGGCACAGCAGAGGAAAAGGAAGATGCTGCTGGAAGAATCTTCTGGGGAAAAAAAAGATAAAGAGGAGGCAGTGAACACAATGTAATTGTCCATAACTAGATGGGAGGAACTATGTGGTGTTGAATTTTTTAATGTCTTCTCTGAGCAAGGCCACTGTGAAAGTCAGAAACACAACCCTCCACACTAGGTTCTTGGAGCCAACAGTAACAAACTTGTCCACTCTGCATGCACACAGGCATAGCCAGTTGACCTGATTTGATTCACTCCTGAGCATCCCCAAAATACCCATTGTCAGTCCTTCTAAAAGTACAGCAGTTCTCTTTGCACCTTTGAAATGCAACTACCATATTGGGTGAGAGTAGGACTCATCTGTTTTGTGCAAGAAGGATCAGAAATAAAACAGTGCCTGGCTTCAAAGGTCTTTTTTCTTCTTTTGTTTCTTTTTTTTTTTTAACCTTTCCCTAGGGGAATTGAATAATTCCTGGAGGCATATCTTTAATAACTATGACTGGAGAGTGAACTCTGAACTTAATTCATCCTTAATTGCTTAGCCAGGTGGGCCAGCAATGCGTGTATTTTAATCCAGCTCTTTTGTGGGTTTTTAACTGAACAGGCATAAACATGCAAAGCATATATGAATACAAATGTTCCCACTTCACCCTTCTTTTCTCCAGCTTTCTCTGTGATCATGCATTCCTGCTTTTCTCCAGGCTGACCACAACATGCAACAAATCCTGTGTTTCTAATATTAGAAAAACTTGTGGGGAGAAAGAGGAAGCAAACAGGCTTGTGGTCTTTTTATATACATGTTTTAAAAAGAGAAATAAGCAGAATTTTTTTCCCCTTTTTATTGTGCGTAACCTTTATCTAGGCGCAGTACCACTGAATTTGATTGCTGTGCAAGACCTGTAAGACTGAGACCTAAAAAGAAAAATAATAGCTTGACATGAAACACTAAATTAGGATGCTGATTCGCCTCTCTCTCACCCCAATTTTACACCAGCGTAACACCACTGACATTTGTGGTGGTATTGCTGACTTACCTTGAGGAAAAAAAGAAAGAAGAAAATCAGGCTTTCTTTCTGTGGTTTTTCCAGTGACAAAAACAACAACAAAAAAATTCCCACAGGTAGTTACTGTGGATGTGTTACTATAGCCCTTGGTATAAAATACGGACTTACAGTGTGTGCAGCTTGAGTGTATTTCACATTTATGCATTCCAACAAGCAGCACTGCACTGACACCAGGCTAAAAGGTTTTTGCCGAACCGTTTACCCACGTTATACTGCCTGCATTAATATATTTGCACCCATTTAATCTTCCACAAATTCTTCTCTCCTCTTTTCCATCCACATCAAAATTCTTGGTACTTTAGAAGATGCTCTGATGCAAACCACTGATCTTCAGGGTTTAGAATGAGAATGAGGACAGATTATTAACAACAGAAAAATAGCTATAATGGAAGGCAGCATTTAAACATAATGAATAAGTGGCTAGCAGACCCAGAACTGCAAGTTGGATCAGTCTTATAATTTGTGCTTCTTTAAATATCATCTGTTTGAGTTGTTACTTATTCTCAGGAACAAAGCAGGGTATATTAAAAAATAAAAATAAAAAATGTTTCAAATATGTGTTGGCATGATACTACAGGAACAAAAGGCTAATGGCCCTGAGTTCTGTGCAATGTGTTTTTACACTTGTGCAATAAGCATATTTCCTGCTGTAGAGAAGTGGGAAATTAAAAAAAAAGAAAAAAGAAAAAAGAAAAAAAAAGGAAAAGCCTCTACAGGTATTTTCAGTTCACATACTCTGTTTTGATTTGGGATTTTATCTCATGTCCCTTGTTATTTCCTGGTTTGGGGGCTGAGGAGTGGGAAATACTGGAGGAGGTGTCTTTCAAGTGTAGTTTTCAAAGAGCATTTAAAAACACTATTAGAGTCAGCTTTCTTTTTTATCAGATAGACAAACAGAGATCTGCTGGGGTGAGCCTGAGCCAATGCAGCAGAAAAAAAATTGCAATTAAGTTTAGTAAGTACACTTACCAATGGTTTGCCTGAAAAGTCTTGGAAAAGTCATTTTGTTGAGTGTGTTCTCCTCGACTGGTGATCATCATGAGGAGAGCTGAACATAATTTAGCTTTTATCACTAAATGGCCCTAATGGGACTTCATTGTCATTGTGGTTGTGTCTTTGCATCATGGGAGTAGGACCCAGTTGTTCTGAGGCTGTGTTCCTGGGAAGAGAGATGGAGAATGGGGACTGGGTTGAGAACAGTTTTCACAGTTGCCTGCTGATATCTGACCCTCTGGGAATTATTGAGAAAAGATAGTATGTCGTATAACTCTGTCCCATGTAACAGTAGGCAGTGGTATGGAGACAGAGCTGGGATGGAAGAAATTCCCATACCAGCTCAAGCACTGTCCTTGGCCTTAGGCAAGGAGAAATGTCATTCTTCTATCTTAGGGTGTCCACACAGGAGGATTTCTTTTAGTTTTCCTCCATTCTGATGACCTTTGAGTGGCTGTCTTACCTAAATAGAAACAGATGACCCTTCACAGTGTGTTGGAAAGAGTAATTAATTCATTGTCATTCATCACTCTGGGGACATGAAGGACTGCATCATATCTGTGTGTTATAACTATTATATCTTAGGATTACATGAATCATTTTCTAGTTTTGTCAGGGCCACAATTTACTCACTGCAAGCTGGCCATGTCTTTAGAAATGGATAATAACACTGCAGTAATAATAACTTTATTGTCACTATGTAAGGCAAGATGCCAGACCCAAGAGATCTCTTAGATTTAATTCCTATGAAAGGACTATTGGGCCCTGTTGTGATAAGAGTGCACAAAATCCAGACATTTCCACAGTGGACATTTCACCAAGCACATTTTAAATATGGAGCAAGGCTGGTGTGTGAAGAAGAGTCTACAGCAGGCAGCAAAGGCTGTCCAAAGACTTGGGACTATTTCCTTCCTGAGCACTTGGATTTCTGATCTAGGTCTTGTAGAGGGATGTCCTTGCTCGTTGCAAGGGTGTTGGACTACATGACCTTTAAAAGGTCCCTTCCAACACAACACATTCTATCATTCTATGATTTTACTTGCAGCAATAATAGAAATATGCTTGCACCATAAAAAGTCCTAGTGTGGCACATACAGTACTGCATTTATTGACCCCCAAGCACCCTGAGGAAACCTGATTCCCAAGTAGCCTTGCATGTTTATGACATTGTTTGCTGTCTTTTCCAAATGGCAACAGAGTTTTGTCTGCATCTCATGTCTTGGATTTGTGATATAATTGTTCTGCATTACATTCAAAAATTATGTGTAAGTTTTTATATCCTTGCATCACTGCAGGTGTGCAGAACGTGATGGGGCATGCACTAAATCAATACATAAGCCCTGACGGCACCAATTTAGCCATTCTCCTTGTCATTGCATGATTTTGTTTGCCTATTTATTTATTTGGTTTCTTTTTAACAAAATGAAATATGTCAACAGCACTGACACCTCTTTGTATAATGTGGTTGGAATCAACATTTTATACAATAAAAGGAAATACAATACAGCTTTATTCAATCTCTTTATAAATGACACCAAAATGAACACAAACACAACCCCCATGAAAATATTTGCTAGAATATTACTATTATTGCAAGGTTTTGCTTTAGAACTCAGTGTAGTATCTGTACTTCAAAATATTAGCTTCTTCACACAATCTTGTTCTGACTTTTCAGCAAGAGGAAGGCTGAAGTGTTCTTGTCCCAAGTTTATCAAACAGAAACAGCAACAACAAAAAAATTCATACTAATAAATGGTATTACCTCCTCCCCATGGCCTCTGTGCAGTGTCCATTGCTCTTGTTACAGCATTGATCCTAAAGGAACGAAGAAAAAAAATGTTACCATGAATTATTTAATTAATATTTACATTTTATTTCCTGCAGCTAAATTCAGGGTAAAAAAAAATATATAGAGAGGGTGAATGCTCTAATACAGGCTGTCAGCATTCCTTCAGCACAGATATCCATAGAGAGAGGAAACTGAGGATTAAGTTTGCAGGGAAATAGAGAGTTTTAGGACAAAAAGACCAAATTCCAAAAGCAAAATTCAAAATCCTTAGTAGGGAAGAAAGAACCATTTATGTGCACCTCTTCTGAAGGCAAGTTCAAGAAAACATGATTTACTGTCAAGCTTTTTAACACATTTGCACTAAACAGTTAAGAGGTACTTTCACAGACCACAGATTCACAGAAACATTCAGGTTGTAAAAGACCCTCAGCATCACCAAGTCCAATCATTAACCCTACTCTGCAAGATTCACCCTTAAACCATATCCCCAAGCACCACATCCAAATGACCTTTAAACACATCCAAGATTGGCAACTTAACCACTTCCATGGGCAGCACATTCCAATGCCTGACCACTCTCTCTGTGAAAAATGTTTCCTAATGTCCATTCTAAACCTACCCAGTTGCAGGTAGAGGCCATTCCCTCTTGTTCTGTCACTAATTATCCTGGAGAAGTGATGAGCACCAACTTCTCCACAGCATCCTTGGATAGGGACATTACAATAAAATTTTGTATGTTTTCTTACACATTTTAAACAGAGATTGTTAAATCTGAGGAGAAAATACGTTTACCAACACTTGTCAAAAGTCTGGGGAGTTTCTCCTAGTCTAGTGAACAAAAAGCTGTCCTTGTCCTGAAAATTATTTAGTCTATTCAATTCTTTAAGGGCAAATGATGCTTGGGAGATAGCTCTAAAAAACATCTATAGCCTACTTATTTTTTTTTTTTTAATGGGCCAAGTATCAGACAGTGATGGATACTTGAAATTGATGCCAGCACCTTCAGAATCTATCTGTAAATTACTGTTAAGTTACTTGGGAAAACAATCTTTGATTATCTAGAATTTGATCTATGCCTATATCCTTCACATGAAATTACAACCTATTTTCTGAAATATTACAACCATTCCAATACCAGCCACATGCCCCAAGCAAACAGAATAATCCAAGAGACAGGACAAGATATAAATTTTGAAAATTATGGTAATTTTTTTTTATTTTCCACACAAATGGCAGAGAAAGACACAATGTTCTGACTTTTGGGGTGCTGTTATAAGAAAAAAAAAAGGGGGGGGGGGGCAGGGTTATTTCATATGCTGAGGACCACCAAAACCAGTTTCCTGAGCCGTAAATGATAAACAAGACATTTTCTTGCATGTTGTAGGGGCTCTGCTCACAGCAATGGTGGTCTGATGGGGGCTAGAAACAGAGACCAGCAGAAACATTGGCAGGGATGGAGAGTGAATTAACACTTGGAGATTTGGGTAATGCCCTCAGAAGGAGATGCCAACCAGTACTTTTTTTCCCTCTTGGATGAAAATAAAATTTAAAAACAAACCTAAACAAACAAAAACCCACAAAAAACCACAAACAAACAAAACGACCTGGAAGAGTCCCACTGTGCCCAGATCTGTTAAGGAAAAAAAGGCTCATTGAACCATACAGATTTTACCACATTGGTTGTCCTTCTGCCTTTTAGAGATATTTAGCTTTCCTGCAGGCCAGGGATAAACCTGAAACATTGTTTCAACAAAGGCAAAGGGAAGGTGTCAATCTGCTAGAATTCATTTATTATTCATTTAATCTGCTATAATTCATTTATTATTCATTTAATCTGCTATAATTCATCTATAAATCAGCTCTTTCTGAATACCATGGATGCATTTTTGGCAGCATGTAAAAGACAAGGATTGGGGGAGTGATAGTAAACACATTTTAAAAAATCAGGGCAAATACAATGTAAAGAAAATAAATTGCATTTAATAAAGGGAGAAAAATCTGAGACCACAGCCTAAAATGAGTCTTCAGCTGAGGTTGTCAGTGGCTCCTCAGAGCTATGTGTGGTGGGTTTTTTTCTGTGCATGAGACCTCATTACAGTACTTAACACAAATAGACCAACCTTTTAAACCACTTTAAAAGTACCGGAATGGACTGGAGGTACTGGATAATACGACTTTTAAAATAGGATGTTCAGCCTTTCTTTTGAGTTGTCTTGATATCACCAGAAATGTAGCTATGCATAGAAAAGGAGAGAGTGAGAAGCATATCAGAAAACTGACAGCTTTCTGGATGAGTTGAAAGGAGAAGCAAGATGCATTAAAAATACCAGAGAGAGAGACACATGGAAATACAGAGAATCTGGTGATTAAGGGTGTTGTCAATAGGCTGACAGTAGGCATGCTCAAGAGCAGGAGAGTTTCAAATACAGACATTATAATGCCAGAAAGACAAACACGTATCTCTAGTGACTTGCTCATCAGGCTTGACTCGTTTTTACCCAAGTCATCCTACAGTCAATTAAATGTTCTGTTAAGGTGGTTTCAGCGGTTATTCCATGGGCAGCACCATCCCTCTAATTTTGTTGGGCAAAGCTGCCTTGAAGAGGTCTGTTCTGTCTTTTGAATTCAAATATCTGAGAGACAGGGTTGAGGCTGGGGTCAGAGTACCAGCACCAGAAGCTCTAGAGGTTTGCTTGAAGCCTCTTTGGAAGGTGCTTCCACCACAGAGCCACTTCTTGGATGAAGTAATATTGAAGATGCAAAGCTCTTGCTCCATTAATCAATTTATTTGGGTAACTTGCTCTGGTGGTGCATGGTAATGCCTTCAGTCTTCAAGAACTGACAGAACTCACCTACCACAATGCATCTACTCAATGTAAGGATGCATTATGAGGCTAAAGCACAGGAGTACACAGCTGATGCATGTAGGCAATCAGCTAACTGCCCTGACACACCAGCTCTGGTCTTCCTCCTTATGCTCACTTAGCTTGCATAACAGACATTAAAAGCCTATAAAATTATTCAGTCCTGATGAATTATTTTTAGTGCTAAATGATCACAATCTGACTGTAAGACACCGTGAATTTTGCAGTTTCCAATGTTCTGCACGACCAGGATTTCCTTTCAATTTACTTTGTTATGATTTTATTTCTTTTTCTTGCTCTTTCATTAGGAGGGGGTACAAAATAAAAGAATGACTGATTTGTTTTTCATTCTGCCCTTCTGACTTCATTCAGTCTTGACCCTTTCCCTCCCCTCTTGGTGTTAAATAAGCTATCTCTGTGCTAATAACTGCTGCCCCCTTAATTATTACTATTGCTCTTCTCTCTGTACTTACTATTGGACAGGATTAGACACAACTGCTAGCCCAACCATGGCACAGCCGTGATAATTTTTTTGACATTTGCCTTCTCCTCTTATTATTTTGTGTCATTAATTCCAAATTGCAGGGAGGTAGAAGGAGAAGGAATAGACACACTTTTGTTGAAGCAGATAATAGTTAATTTGATTTCTGAACTGGCACAATATTCCGTGTGATGGGAAATAATTGTGTTTGCTGGGGGCAATAGTCCCAGCACCCAAGCAAGACCACCCAAACAGTGCAGTGCTGAGATCTCTTGAAATTCATCAGAAAGTTGACCTTAATCTTCAGATACTAAAGACAGACAATAGGCATTGTAGGGCAGGCTGGTAATAGCATCAGCAAATGCATTACCCCTTTTTATCCCTGACATGGGAGATGAATAAGAAATACTTTTACTCAAATGCAAATCAACGACCATTTCAGCTTCTTAATAGAAGCCAGTCATGGCTTCAGATTCTGATTGTTGTGGTGCTGTTGCTACAAGTGTTGTAGAATACACATTAAAATATGGGTATACATATAGAATCATAGACTCACAGAATCATTTAGCTTGGAAAAGACCTTTAGGAACATCAGATCCAATCATTAACATCACTGCCAGGACACCATTAAACTACGTCCCTCAGCGCCACATCTTCACAGCTTTGAAATACCTCCAGGGATGGTACCCCCACCATTCCTTAGGCAGCCTGCTCCAGGACTTGACAACCCCTTTAGTGAGGAAATTTTTCCTAATATCTGTGGTGGGTTGAAATTACCCCTCAAAAGAAGATTGCCAGACTAACTCAGATGGAAGCAAACAAAGCTCTACTTATGAGCAAAACTACCATCTAAAATATGAAATGCAGTGAATATGTACAAAATATAAAATATTTACATATATTTACAATTTAAAAACAACACAAGAACCCCTCTGGACAAAACCAGGGGATTACCAACAGCTATCCCCTCCCTGCTCCTTTCTCCCACCCTATACAATGGAAAAAGACAGAGGGGAAAAGCAGGGTGGGTTGTCAGTACTTAGCCACAACAAGAAGACAGCCAAGGTCAGCAAGCCAGCAGAAGCACCAGCTAGTATCTACCAGAGTGAAGGAAGCTGAAAAAAGAGAATGTTAGTTTACACAACTGATTTTATGTTAGTAATCAGAACAACAGGATTATTTAGACCCTATTATTATTGTCCCTTTTACATCCAATGGTAATTTGTTCACATTCTATCACTTTCTGTTCAAGATCTGTGGAAAATTTTCTAGGCATCAGCCTAAAACTATCCCAATATCAAACCTTAACCTCCTCTGGTGCAAATTCAGCCATTTACTCTTTTTCTATCACTTGTTACCTGGCAAAGGCACCAGCCCCCATCTTGCTACAACCTCCTTGTGGTAGAGAATTATAGACAGTGAGAAGACTAAATGGCTTCAGTTCCCTCAACCCCTCCTCATAAGACTTGTATTCTATTCCCTTCACTAGATTCACTGATTCATTGCCCTTCTCTGGACGTGCTCCAGCACCTCAATGTCCCTCTTGGAGTGAGAAGCCCAAAACTGAACACAGTATTCGAGCTGCAACCTCACCATTGATGAGTAGAGGGGTACAATCATTTCCCTGATCCTGCTGGCCACACTGTTCCTGATCCAAGGCAGGATGATATTTGCCTTCTTGGCCACCTGAGCTCACTGTTCAGTTCAGCCAGCTGTCAACCAGCACATCCAAGTCCTTTTCTGCCAGACAGCTTTCCAGCCACTTTGTCCCCAGCCTGCATCATTGCCTGGAGTGATTGTGGCCCAATTTCAGGACCTGGCACCTGGCTTTGTTGATTCTCTTACCACTGGCCTCAGCCATCTTATCCAACCTTTCCAGATTCCTCTGTAGAGCTTTCAACCCTCAAATGGATCAACATTCCTGCCCAACTTAGTGTTGCCTACAAACTTACTGAGAGTGCCCTTGATCCACTTGTACCGATCAGTCATAAAGATGTTGAACAGAACTGGTCCCAACACTGAGCCTTGGGAAACAGCACCAGTGACCAGCCTCCAACTGGATTTAATTCAATTCACTAAAATTATTTGGGCCTGGCCACCTACGTAGTTTTTTATCCAGCAAAAAATCCACCCTACCAAGTGATGAACAGCCAGTTTCTTCAGGAAAATGGTCCTTAATTGTCTGAGAATCAAGAACTTTATCATTTCATGATAACTATGCTGACGACAGCCTTCAACCACCACATCATCCCCAAGTTCTGATCTGTTCACTCAAAAACAGGTCCAGTAGGTCACATTCTCTGCTTGGCTCAATCACCATCTATATCACAAAGTTCTTTTACACACACTCTGGGAACCTCTTGGATGGTTTCCTCTCCACTGTGTTTTATTTCAAGCAGACATCTCGTTAGTGAAGTTCCTTATGTGGACAAGAGCTACTGATTGTGAGACTCATAGCTTCTTACAGAGTGTTTTCTCTGTCTCTTCACCCTGGTTGTGTAGTATTTAACAGACTCTTTCTTTGTTGACCTCCATGATTCCTATTCCTAAATACTTTCCATCATCACCCTAATTCCCTATACAGTGAAACCTGTCTTTAACACAGAAGGATACGGCATTGTCTCTCCTTCCTTACCTATCCCTTCAGAAGTATTCATATCCATCCATTACAGCACTCTAGTTGGGAGTCATCCCACCAAGTTTCAGTGATGGCAACAATTACACCACAGTTTTCAGCTCTTCCTGATTGTTGACTATGCTCCATGCATTGATGTAGATGTAGCTGGGTTATTTGTCCCTCCAGTTTTGCATGGGGAGAAACTGTAATTCCTACATTACTGTTTTCAGGCACTTTAATGGATTTTTAGCACACCAACAACCCTTGTGTGTTTGCTGCTTTGTGGATCTCCATCCCCTCCCTCTATGAAGATAGCAGACTCAAGGCCCTTGCTTTCACGTCACGCCACAAATATTGATGTCATTCCCTCAGGCTAATATTTAGTGAGGTCAGTTTGATCCCTTTTCCCCCTTCAAATTATGTTAAAACTCGGTGAAGGAGCCTTGATAACCCCTGTGTAAAGGTCCTTTCCTCACTTTGAGACAGGTGTGTCCCATCTCAAACCTCAAAAATTCTGCTGGTGATAAGTCTTGGAATAGATATTGATCTGTTGGCTCTTCATATTTCTTCCCTAACCACTCCCTGCAAATGAAAGAATAAATGAGATCATACCTTGTGCACTGAGATGTCTCAAGGCTCTGAAGTTCTCAATTCCCCTCAGACATCTGGTTGCAACTTCAGCACTGCCTACCTGAAAAGTCATTATCAGATAACAATCTGGGGGCCCTACCAGGAAAGGAAGTTTTCTCTTCACATCATTCACCCAGGTCCCAGAGAGGTAGAAGACTTCCCTAATACATACATAGTAATAGCTATGTGGAAACCCCACTGCTTCAGGGTAAGTACCTGTGATTACTTACCCTTTGGGTCCTCTTTACAAGATGTGTATCACCTCACACCATTAAGATCCGTAAGAACTTTGGCCTAAGATATGTTAAGTTCATATCATCACTTCTAGAATAGTGATTTTTGAACCATTTTGTGTGCATACAGCAGCATTTTATATACCCTGTCATGTTTCATGCTCCTCGAGTCAAATTAACAAGGCTTTTTTTCAAGTCTAAACTATTTAGATGCAGTTTCTAGAATGTTTCTGTCTCCTCAACCCAAGCTAAATTTGCCCTATAATTACAACTAAAAGTGCTCAATTTGCACATCCTTTTAATGAAACTAATGGTCAAGGTGAAAATGAGAATTATAAGGAGATTCTTTTCCTCTGTAAAGAGTAGAGGTATGTACCAGCTCAGCACTTTCTAAAATGCTGAAGTTTTTGCCACAAGCCCACTTATTACAGTAAATAGCTTTATAGTATTATAGTATTATTTTATGGTCATCTAAGAGGGGCAATGGGTTTAAACTAGAGCAGAGTAGATTTAGATTGGACATTAGGAAGAAGTTCTTTACTATGAGGGTGATGGAACAGGGAGACGGTGGAGGTCCCATCCCTGGAGGCATTCAAGATCAGGTTTGCTGGGGCTCTGAGCAACTTGACCTAGTTGGGGATGTCCCTGCTTACTGCAGGACCTTTACAACCAGTGCATTCTATAACTTATTGAAATTAAACAAGTAAACCCCAAAGACCTGATGGTTGACTTTTGACTCGATGCTATATTCTTGCCATTTGAAAGTAATTAAGAGTCCTTTTCCTTGTTGTGCATTAAAATGTTTACTTGTTTATTCTGTGATAACATTTCACAGAGCAGGCTTAGACCCACATTTTATATTTGCAATGTTTGCATCTGCACATTACAGACACCAACAGAGGCTCAGTTGTAAATACAACACCAGGACAAATCTCTATATCCACACCTATTTCTTTGAGACCTAGGGCCTGTAGGGAGTTTGTTGACAACAGCATTTTCATCTGATAAGAAAGTGAGAGTAATTCAAGTATTGGATGACCTTAAAAAATGCACTGGGGAAAAGAAGAATCTAGTAAAATCATTTCTGGGATTTTTTTTAAACATAATTAATATTTGTGATAGTAAACTGACGATGAACTTTCATGCCTGAACTTTGGGTACTTGGCAGGTTCTTGTATTACCTTCTTTGAACATAAATATGCAATCACATTGAATTTGCTTGTAAACAGGTACATGAAAATCCAGTGAAGATTGTTCATGGTAACCAGCTTTTAAACTTTCTTGTTGCACTGTGAAAATACAGACTTTGCCACAACTTCTTAAGGGACATAAGTGAAAACAATTTCTTAAACAGGTCTATTGAGTAAAAAAAAAAAAAACAAAAAACTAAAAAAACCCATAGAACCACAAATAGATGCTTAATATTTAGTTATTGAGAGTTGTTAAGTCTCTTACAGTTTTCTAAGCCCACCTGTGAAAATCATTGACATGATGTCAGTCATACTGATGGAAACTAGACACTAGAACACTTCTCTTCTAGTCTCAGACTCTGTGGGTGCAAAGCTTATACTGAATCATAGAATGGCTTAGATTGGAAGCAAATTTACAGATCATCTACTCCAACCTCTCCACTATGGGCAGGTACACCTCTTAACTGAACTGGCTGCTTGAGGCATCATTCAACCCAGCCTTGAACACCCCCCAAAGAGAGGCATCTGCAGCCTCCCTGGGCAACCTGTTCTAGAGTCTCACCACTCTCGTACTGAAGAACCTCCAATCTAAACCTACTTTCTCTCAGCTTAAAACCATTTCCCCCTTGTCCTGTTGCTAGACACCTTCATGAAAAGTCCCTCTTCAGTCTTCCTGTAGGATCCCTTCAGGAACTGGAAGGCAGATAAAAGGCAGTTGTGTTGGTTGCATTCAGGTGCCAGCTCTGCAGCTAAGTCAATACGGATTTTCATAATGGAGAGAAACTCTCTTGTAATGAACTCTGGTTCATCACTGTTAAAAGTGTGTTCTGTTTACAATGTAAAATTGCTTAAGCCCTGATCATAGAAATTATAATAATAGCCGCAGTAGCTGCAACTCATCTTTGTAAAAAATAAAACTGAACCATAGAAAATAACTTCAGTTAACTCCTCTCCATCATAGTGCATTTAAATGTAAAGGTATTTTATTTTATTTGAATACTTATTATTTTCCTTTCCTGATCAGTAATTGTAAAACTATATAAATTTCTTTAACATAAACTCCAGACTTTTATTTAGCTTTCATTCTTCATGTACCATGACATACTATGAATCATACAATACAGATGCCATGCTAGTAAGATACAGCATTATCAGCTATTATCACAATGTAATAGTATGGCATTTTAGCTGTGAGATCTCCATGGTAGTGCATTAATATTCTTTCTCCCATTAATCTCATACTATTGGAGGAAAAATCAAAAGGGTGTTGTTAGTGTGGTCTGTTAACATTTTCATATCCTATTGGTGATAATTTTATTTTCACATCCTATTGGTGCTATTTTTAGTTCATAATACTATACTGCTTTGTGCATCATGGAAATTGAAGCAGCAGAAGAAAGAACACGATGGAAATAACCATTTATAAATACTCTGTGATTAGCGGAAGAGAAAATAACCAACTGCTAATGCAATGCAAAATCAAAGTTATCTAAATAATCTCTGAATTCTTAAAAAATGGAGGTACTGGAGTGGGTACAGAGAAGGAAACAAAGCAGGTGAGGGGAATAGAAAGCATGTCCTATGAGAAGAGGCTGAGAAAGCTGGGATTGTTTAGCCTGGAGAAGAGGAGGCTGAGCTCTCTACAGCTACCTGAAAGGAGGTTGTAGTGAGGTGGGGTTGGTCCCTTTTCCTGAGTAACAAATGACAGGACAAGAGAAAATGGCCTCAAGTTGCACTGGGGAGGTCTGGGTAGTATATTAATAAGACTTTCTTTACTGAACAGGCAGCTCAGGGAGGTGGTGGAGTCGCTGTCCTTGGAAGTGTTCAAAGAACAAATAGATGTGGCACTTTGGGACATGGTTTAGTGGTCATGGATGTGTTGGGTAGAAGGTCACTGCAGCAAGTTTGGACCAGATGATCTTTAGAGGTCTGTTCCGGTCCAAACCATTCTATAATTCTGTGAAGATTGGACTCAATCTTAGAAGTTTCTTCCAACTTTGATGATTCTGGGATTCTGCATTCTATGATAAATTGCTGACTGACATTTTGGAAGCTATCTTTATATTATGGGCTGGTTTTCCTTGGGATTTGATGCTCACATCTGTCAAATCCAGGGCCATTTCCAGAGAGAACCACTGAATAATAGATCTTCTCCCCTGGTGTTATACCAACAGAAGCTCTCAGAGGGGTTCCTCTGGTGTAGTGGTTTGAACCACTATCAGAATCATAAATTTATAGGTACAGCAGTTATGGCTGTGCCATGTTAGGATCCTGGACAGGAGGCTCTCAGGCTCGCTTGCCTTTCCGGTGCTTGAGCAGGTGGCTTCATTTTTACCTGTTAGGGGATTTGGATGGGTAATCCTTTCCCATTTTCCTCCTGTTCTCTACATATGTTGCAGCTGCTATTCTGCAAACAAGGGCAGCTGCTGGGATGCACGCAGAGAGAGTGATTCCCCAGCCACCCCACTACAAGCAGCAAACTTGTTTTCGTCTGTGAGCCAAAAAAACATCCTGCATGTGCCAGACCTTTCATACATGCTGGCATCTCTCATAGCAGAATATTCTTAGGGCTGGACTCTATTGGTTAGATAAGTTAGTGAGAAAGATAAGAAAGAGGATTTAAACAGATACTTCGAGCAATGGAGCAATATTGTGGGTTTTGGGGGTTCTATTAGGGACTTCTGTTAGCTGCTTCTTCTGTTAAGGGCTTTTGGGACTTCTGTTAAGGATGCTGTTGGGCTCCATGATCTCTTAAGGTCCCTTCTAACCCCTAATGTACTGTGATACTGTGATACTCTCAGACCGTAATGCTGGGGATTCTGTAATGCTCTAATAAGGACCTTCTGAGATTCTCTATTCTCTGCATTTCTGGAATTCCATTGTGGAGCAATAATGGGGTTTGTGCCTCGTTTGTCATGCAAATGCCCCCCCAATAATTGGGGGATAATACTATAACATATACTGATGCAATCTGATGTCTTTGTAGCAGAAGAGTAAAGTATTCTGTGTAAATCAACTGAAAACTCTCCCTCTGCCTTTTTCTTTTTTTTTTTTTTTCTTATTTTTTTCCCTCCCTCCCTTTCTTATCTCCTGGTAAGGAGAGAGGAAAAGGGAGGAGGAGGAGGGAGAATGGAGGATTTTATCCCTTTCATTAAACTATTACATCTGGGATCCCTTAAAATCTGAGGGAATGTTGGTAGAGGTCACATGAGCGCCTTCGAGACTACATATGGTGACATGAGATAGGTAAGGGGGATTTGAAATGAGGGGCAAGTCATGTCCCTGGGAGCTGGAGATAGAAGCCAGCAGCTCCTGATGCAGGCCCCCAGAGCAAGTTCAACACTCACATTCCAGCTATGTCCTAATGAGTCTGAGGGAATAAAAAGGGTGAGAGTGAAATGCATTCAGTTTTACTTAATAAGCATATTTCTATAGGTTTATGGCATGGGGGAAGCATTCAACCTGTGTAACCTGCAGCAGCTCTGGCAGTTCTGTAGTGTAGTGATGTTGCCATTGTTGCTGACAACAAAATTTAGGCTTATTTTCATGTCACCTTCCCTGGCAGCAGGCCTGGTTTTCAATAAGATGATTTGCATGAGCAGGGAATGTGGCCCTGTCCCTTCATGTTCATATTTGTGCACCCTGATTGCATGAGTGCCTTCAACATCTTTTTAAGAATCTACTGTGCATTGTGTATGAATTTGCATTCAAGTTGAGGAGTTCTTTTTCAAAATCTTTTCCTTAATGTTCAGCTGTATTTCAAAGAAATGGAAAATGTTGTTAGAAAACCCTAGAAATGTAAAAAAAAAATATATATATATATTATTTCTGTCATTCTGAAGTGAAATTTTAGACATTTTTCTAATTGGTTTGTGCCACTTATTTAAAAAATAAAATAAAATACAAAATGGTAGAGTTCTTATGGAGCTTTTTAATTGTTTGTTTGGTTGGTTGGTTTGTTTTGATTTTTTTTTTTTTTTTGTGGTTGTTTTGGGGTTTGGTTTTGTTGTTGTTGTTTTGTTTTGTTTTTCCAAATGAATACAAGTTTTGTGCCAGGAGGCTTTGGAGAGAAAACTCTAAGGCCCATTTCTACTCTTTTATATATTTGGGGGATTAAATAGTCTGCCTGAGAAATATGCCAATATACAGGATCAGAAAGATGGGGTAACCAAAAGTGACATAAGGATGGGAGGTATTTTATTTGGGAAAAAAAGAAACTGTTTAGAGGAGGAAAAAATAAAAGGGAGACAATAACTGATGAAAAGAGTAAGGAGAGATCTTGTGATGTGATTTTTCCCATGGCAAACATAGGAATATATCTTATCTGGAGAGCAAAACATTCACAGAAGTTATTTATATGTGAAGTTACTATTGAGAGAGTTCCTGATTAAATAAAAAAGAAAATAATTACTACATGGTCATTACCATTGATATCTTGATAGGATAATAATGCTAGTATTGAGCTATATTTATGTATAGTCATATATCTATATAGATATATATAAATATAACAGTGAAATCAATAGTTAAATTTCTCCTACTCTGTAGCCCTCTGGTACCCTCAACTTTTCTCATTTCTAACTTACATATCTTCTGTGACTGAGGGTATTTTTTCATTAAAACTATCAAAGTTAGCCCAAATCATGCAGTGAGTGCTGTTATGTAAATGCAGCCATGGCCTGCTGTACTGTGAAGAAATGGAAACATCTCACTGTCCTTCAGGGAGGTGTAGTTAAAACAGAGTGTGTTGATTTAAGGCCAGACAGATCCTCTGTTGCCCCGAGAGGGACAAAAGAATGACATTCACACAAAGGAATTGGAGAGTGATGGAAAGTTTAAATGGGGGAAAAAAAAAAAATGTTTTATAGAAACTACAAGCACAGTGGCAAAGATATCCCAAAGAATACAGAGTCCCTTCTACAACACGCAAAGACCCCAAACTCTTCCCTTTTCCCCACCTGAGGGTCTACCCAAACCCCCAGGGCTCTTTCTTCCCCCCCCCCCCGCCACTGCTAGGCTAGTCTCAGGCTGGCCAGGTCTGAGACTGTCCCACCCGCTTCTTAACCTGGTGTTGGGCTTAGACAGGCCTAAGAGGCTTGAGAGACTCCCTCACCGTTACCTGATAGAGAGCATCTCCCATGGGAGCAGAAAGAGAAGAAAGAGGAAGAGAATGACTTTGCAGATGGATTGATAGGGCACAGGATTTATGGGTAGGAATACGCTGTTCCCTGTGTCCACCTCACTGGGTTGGACACTCAGGACACCAAAGGTGTAGCTTATGTGGCAGCAACATGAGGCACCCAGCCTGAACTGCCACACAGAGCAACATCTGCTGTTAAAGAAAGATTTTTGATGAGGCCTATCTCACTGCTGAAGGGCTCTCACGAGCCCCCAGCAGCTACAGTGGTGTTTCTCCAGATGTCTGTGTCTCATCTGTGTTCTGCTGAGAGGTTAAATCTTGCACCTCAGAAAGGGGATGTACTTACTTTGCACGAGCTGTCATCAGAAATAGTTGCTCTACTCAGAATAAGGACCTTGAAATATGATATCTTTGGTTCTGTGGCAAAGACAGAGGAGCTTTTCATGCACTTGGAGGGTCATTATCTCAGGGAAAGAAAGGAGGCTGATGGTGGAATAGGTGCTCTAGCCCAGGTGGTGTCACATCTTGCTCAACATAGTCAAGCTCAGGCTTGTCCTGGGGAGGGGAAACAACTGCTTCTATATAAGTATATTTAGCAGCATCCATTTTACAAAAGAACTCCCTATTCCTTTACAGGGAAAAGTCTTACAGCTGCACACAGTGTTTTCCCCAAACTGAATTTTTGCCTGAAACTCTGATCTAATATACGAAACCATGGCACCATAGCATCATCTGTATGCTTCAATAGGAGACTAACATCCTTCAAATTCAATCCAAATATTAGAAACTGGTATTGAAATAATCCAAGTGCATGATTCAGATAGACCACTTTGAGCACCTTTCCTCAGAAATTATTTGTCCTTTTTTTTTTGCTTTTTTCCTCCTTATAAATGATTATTCATTATGCCAGTGCATTACAACAACCCCTGGATAACTCAGGACTCCATCAATCTGGCCATTGTGCATGGATAGAACGAGGAGAAAAGAAAAAATGAAAAGCAGTGAAAAGGAAAAAAGAAAAGACAAAAAGGAAGAGAGAGGGGAGGGAGAGGAGAGTCACTGTTTGTTTTCAGGGCAAAAAGCCCCAAACCCCACAAGACAGAATTTGGACTGCCCCCCTCTTCCCCTCCCTCTTCCCTCCCAGGGAAAACATAGGCAGGGGAAGTAAGGGGTAAACAAAAGGACTTGCATGGAATTGGAAGTTAAGAAAGTAATTTTAACAAATAATAAAAGGTATTAAGGGTAAAGGAATGCACTGAGAAATTGAGGGGAGGAATATATACAAATATATATAAAACCCAATCTCAGATGGCAATGGATCCCCCCACAACACGTGGATGTAGGTCTGAAACATTTTGAAGCAAGCCTGACCACATCGAGATTTCCAGCAGCCAGCAACAGCTCCCCACCAGGTAGCAAGGCAAAAAGGAAGAGAGGGGGAAGGAAATTAATGTCCCCTTAAATAGAGGAGAAGCAGGAAAGGGGAGGGAATAACATGAGCTGGTGACCCTGCCAAGGGTCCTAGGGTCTGCCCTAGGGTCCACCTGTGGAGAGGGTAAGAGAGGAGAAGGAGAGGGAGAGGGAGAAGAACAAAAAAAACCCCACTCCCCCCAGCTTCCATTCCTGAGATCACACCACACAGATGTGAGAAATCTACATGAAATAAACCTAAATAAAAAGGTTAAATGAGTTATTACTTATAATAGGTCATTTTAAAAATTAATCTTCCATCTTTATCTCAGTAAACTTCAACTGAAGTCAGTGAGAACTTGACCTGATAAAAAGAATCTTCATGTCTGGTTTATCACTGTCTTATCTGAACACGTCTTATCTGAACAGCAAATCAAGTGAGGCAATTCTGCCACTTTGCTCTGGCAAAACGTCACCTGGAGTATTGAATCCAGCTCTGGTGCCCTCAACACAGGAAGGACATGGACCTTATGGAGTGAGTCCTGAGGAGGCCACAAAAGGGTCTGGAACACCTCAGCTATGAGGCCAGGCTGAGGGAGTTGGGGTTGTTCAGCCTGGAGGAGACTCGGGGGACACTCAACAGTGTCCTTCCAGTACCTGAAGGATGGAGAGGGACTGTTTATAAAGGCCTGGAGGGACAGGATGAGGGGCAATGGCTTGAAATTAGAGAAGAGTGGATTTAGATTGGATGTTGGGAACAGGTTCTTTACCACGATGGTGGTGGAACACTGGAACAGGTTGCCCAGGGAGGTATTTGAGGTCTCATCCTTGGAGATATTCAAGGTCAGGCTTGGCAGGGCTCTGGGCAACCTGATCTAATGGAGAATGTCTCTGCTTACTGCAGAGGGGTTGGACTAGATGGCCTTTGGTGGTCCCTTCCACTCCAAACCATTCTATGATTCCACGTCATGAACAGTGAAGACCTGAACTTGATATTACTCACATCAAGAAGGTTTAACTTGTCTTATCTTTGAGGAAAACTAGAAGGAGACTATTAAAATGATCTCTTCAAGAAAATGGACTATTTTGTAGCAGGGAAATACAGTATTTGACTCCTAGTCATTTTGATTAAGAATAC
This sequence comes from Indicator indicator, assembly GCF_027791375.1. NCBI lineage: Eukaryota > Metazoa > Chordata > Aves > Piciformes > Indicatoridae > Indicator > Indicator indicator. The sequence goes on along the minus strand of NC_072053.1, from coordinate 3,535,920 downwards.
AAAGATTTCTTTTTCCACTGCTATAAACTTGGCTAGTTTTAAAGGTTATATTTATATAGACAAAAGAGATGGTCTCAGACACTGAAGCATCCAAGTGGCATCTCAGAGGGAAAAGTTTTACTGCTGTGTATCTTCCTTTCCTTGTTCATCCCTCATCACATTATTCCCCAAATACATTACGTTATTTTCATAAAATGGATCTCTACTCTTCTATCTTATAAGCACACACATCAGGAAAGAGGTTTAACTATCTCTTTAACACTCTTTGGATATTTGTTGTGTTTAATTGTTGAAGAGACAGACAGCTCAAAAGGGGCAAACACTGAAAATCAAAATCATTGCCCGTGGACTTTGGCTGCCTCCCATTCAGAGTTTATGGTGGGTTTCATCAGTTTAGGAGGAATCAGATTTTGGTATATATATTGAAAACCAAACAGATTTTGTGTTGAATTAGGAGTCCAAACACTCTGTGCACTGGACTGTGCTCACCCTGGGTTTGCATAAATTTCATTCCAACAAATAGATGTCCTGAAATGACTAAGTAAAGACATGAGAAATTTGGAGAAAAAACACAAGAACCATCCCTCAGAGTTTAGTTCAGTGGAATGAATGTGGGTAAAAGAAGAGCAAAAGCTCATTTCCATCCACTTTTTGAGGATTTCATGATGGCCACAAGTGTTTACATGGAGTGTTTTATGTTCCATGCTTTCTTTTCTGCTCTATGTAAAAACATTGTCCAGTACATCTTTGATTGCTGATCCCAATGCAAGCACTTGCTACAAAAGAGAAGGGAAAATAATGAGGAATACAGCGTCACTTGTGTATGGACACAGAAATATCCAAAAGACTCAAATTCTGGAAACAAACCCAAATGAACTAACAAACAAAATAAAACCCTAAACCACCCTAATTGCATATTGTAAAATGAAAAAGGAAAACCAGAGAATAAGAAGAGGAGGATCAGAGAGTGAGATATTGCTCCTTTTTTAATCTGCTGAGACAGACCATCTGAGTGAAACAAACTCATTCCAGTCTCTGGAGGGAGCATCCCAGCTGCAGCAAAGGAATCTTCCTGATGCAGTCTTGTGATAAATGTTCTGGAAAATGAAGATAATTTAGATATCTCAAGCTACTCATGGAGTTATCAAATGAAGAGTTAAGATACATTTAAAAGTATAAATAAAGAATTTCATGGATTTCTCCATGGTTGCAGAACTGAATTATTCAGCACCAATTATAAATTAATATTAATGTGGAGTGAATAATTCACAATTAATATATCATTCAATGAAATTATCTTCTTTGTTGAATATCCTCTTTTTTTTTTTTTTCAATTTGATTTGGTGTGACATTCTCAGTGGTACTTTAGCAAAGTTTATTGTTCTCTCCCCTTGAAGTGCTCAAAATTGGATCTTTATACTTATGGGTTAATGTTTAAGGTATTTTTTAGTGTCTAGGTTTGCCTCATGGGATTGTGAAAATTGCCTGATTAGATTAGCTGCTGGTCTCTTCTTGCATGAATACACAGCTATGGATCTGCCACTCATTTTCTTAAAATATTTGTGCATTGGGTGTGAAATTCACCTTTTTTTTTTTTTTCAGACACTCATGTAAGTAAAATGTTATAGAATGAGTGTTTCTGAAAAACAAACATATACAGAAATTCATTGTGGCAGTGGCAAACTCTTCAAACAAGTTGCATGAATAATCAAAATGCATCAGTCAGCCACAAGATATGTCAAGTAAGCTTTACAATAATCATGACAATATTTTTCTTTCAAAAAAAAAAAAAAAGTAGTTTTTATTTGCCTCCTTATTTTCCTGGTTGAAATGTTTGCAGAGGAACACTATAATTCCATGTATTTCTTACGTAAACCCTTCTGGACCGTGCATTCATTTTCATTTCATTCTGTGAGCCACAGAAGAAGTCTCAGGAGAGGACGCACTTCTGATTATCTCTCACGAAAGTGGTGTGGGTTCTCTGTTTCCATTCCTGAAAGTAAAGACTAAAGAGAAAAACAATTAATTTATACATTTATTTTTAATTCTTACCTTCCTTCTGCCAAAAAGTTATTGCCATTACTTGTCCCTACAGTCAAACCCCAACTTGAAATTACTACCAGCAGGACTGCAGCTTCCTTTCACAGCCAAATAATGCCACAATTCTGTTTCTGTGAATGTGTAGAAAGGCAGATCTAGTTTAAAATGTTTATCCTATTCAGCAATTAAGCATCACATGGTTTCACTTTTCTCCCTTCCTTCTCAGAAGTCCCTCTGTCACGCTGGGGGTACCCTATGAGGAAAATATTTCTGGTATAAGAACCAAGTTATTTTGTTTTGAAAGGACCTTAAGTTGTTTCTTTTTATTTTATTTCTATCCACATTGGAGACAAATAAAACTTTTTTCAGTCTTTTTGGGGATGTCAAGATAGAATTACTTCTATATTTGTGTGTTCTAAATCATTCTGCATCTTTTTTTTTTCTGAGAAATAGGAGTTTTTTCTCTTTTGTGCTCATCAAGATGTTTCCAGTAAAAGAAGTCCCTGAATAGAAATTAATCAGACATCAAAATATGCAAAATTTGTGATGCAAAACCTGCCTTTTTTTTTTTTTTAAGCACATGCAAAGCTACAGTGACATATCCATATTTTGTGATCTTACCCAAATTCCTCCATTTTCTATCAAAACTCTGCAGAATGGAAAGGATGAGTCTGGCACGATGCCCTTGACAGTGCAGCAGCTTAAGTCCTCCTTATTGTACTAGCTGAACTACCCCTCAAACATGACTGAAGCAGTACTTGGAGGCACCAACCCACCTTTTCTTCTGAATCCCTAGATTTCATCTTACTGAACCATTCTGTATTGTTTAAGTCTTGAATTATTTATCAAAGTTAATCTGCTTTTGTTGTATGCTGAAGTGGGGAGCTGTTAAGTCATTAGGAGGAAGTATATTTCTCTACTGCTAATTAAGTGTCCATTTTTTCTGGTGTTTGAATTCTGATTTGAGGCATTTCATAAAACTCTTTGATAATCTGGGATACTTCACATTCAATTGAGTTTCAGTAACAGCTTAGCAGACTTTATTCAGAGCTTCTTATCACTCAGAATTTATATTCCTTTTAGACAATAGAAAAAAATAATTCAAAAAAGCTGAACAACATAAGACAGATATGCATAAGACAGATACATTTTTTGACAGCAAGGAAGGCTGGTTAACAAGATTTTTGATTGTCAAAGCTGTTGGGTTTGCAGCCCAGACTTTAAAATTAATTAATACGTACAATATCAGGTAGGATATTGGGATTTTAAGGTTTCAGTGCAAACATTAAAATATCTGCTACCACTATAAAATTTTAAGAGAGTATCTAGTTGTTCTTTATGATTTAACTGGTGTATATATAATACCTGATTGAAGCAAATAGTATTGTTCATGACCAAAAAAATCTGTTTCAGAAATTGCCCATATGGTTGAATCATTGTTTCAGAAGGTTAGGACTAGATTCACTCTTTCTCTTATACTGGAATAGATTTAACCTCAATGGAATTATAGTGGTACAAGGGAGATCTTGAACTAGCTCCCCAAAGATCCTAACTCAGTGGAGTTTTATTATGTGTTGTTAGGTGACTTCATGAAAGTCTTTGGAGAGTGTGGGTAAGCTGAATGTATTTCTTTGGAGAAGCTGTTAGTGTCTTTGGTGTTTGGGTCAGTTGGGTTAAATGTGCTGAAACAGATAAACAGAATGGTAAGGAACCAGAACCGGTCTTAATAAGGCACAAAAAGTGAAGGTATGGTCAATGAAATAAAATAAGAAACACAAATTAAACTGTCATGTAGAAAGGTGATTTAATGCCAATGGTTTAGGAAAGAAAGTGCTTTAAAAAAAAATAGTGATTCACTAAATCCTAGTTTATTTGTTTTTCATGTAAGTGAAAGAAGATAAAACAGGATGTGAAAGTCAACATGGGCTCTCCTTTCCTCCTGCACTGTCTCCAGAAATAAAGATCTTTTGAACTAAGTTTATACCTTCATCTACACTAGTCAGTGGAATCTCTGCCTGCAGCTCATTATGAGGTAAATTTATAGCAATGCTACAGCAGAAGTATATGGACACTAGTGTGAGCTGAGCTCACAAGATGCAGAATTAGTGACTGTGTACATAAAGCCCATATTCCACTTATGAAGTCAGTTGACATAATAATGCAACACTCCATGAGAATTACAAAGAGGTTTCAAACATATCAATGAAAACACTAGACAAATAGATGCATTAACAAATATGGTAGATAGGGAATTAAGGGATGAATTGCAAAATGGCTGAATAGATGAACTGCATTTGTAAATATCACAGTATCACAGTATATCAGAGGTTGGAAGGGACATCAAGAGATCATCAGGTCCAACCCCCCTGCCAGAGCAGGATCACTTAGGGTAGTCTGCACAGGAATGCATCCAGGTAGGGTTTGAAAGTCTCCAGAGAAGGACACTCCACAACCCCCCTGGGCAGCCTGTTCCAGGGCTCTGTCACCCTCACTGTAAAGTTTCTCCTCATGTTGAGGTGAAATCTTCTCTGTTCTAGTTTGAACCCATTGTTCCTTGTCCTGTCACTGTGAAACACCAAAAAGAGCCTGGCCCCCTCCACTTGACACCCACCCCTCACATATTTATACACATTGATCAGATCCCCTCTCAGTCTTCTCTTCTCCAGACTAAACAGCCCCAGGGCTCTCAGTCTCTCTTCATAGGGGAGATCCTCAAGTCCCCTCATCATCCTCATGGCTCTCCCTTGGATTCTCTCCAGCAGGTCTCTGTCTCTCTTGAACTGGGGAGCCCAAAACTGGACACAGGATTGCAGGTGTGGTCTCACCAGGGCAGAGTAGAGAGGTACTTTTCTCTAGTTTAAAAACATTGCCCCTTCTCCTATCACCACAAACATGATTTCAGTGAATCCTTTTCTATTCCATGTTACCACCTGATAGAAACACACAGCTGAAAGTTCATTAGAAAATTACTCTTCTTCCTTGTTGTGGTGGTTTGGCCCTGACTAGGGGCCAAATGCCCTCCAAAACCACTCTATCACTCCCCCTTAGATAGACAGGGCAGAGGGGAAAATATAACAAAAACCAGCTGTAAGATAGAAGCAATTTAATAATGATAAGCAAAAGCAATAAACTGTTCAGAAGTGAAAGGAGTGAGAGAGAAATGTTAGTCTCTAACTCTCATCAATAAGGGTGGTGGTGGGTCTCAGGAAACAGGGCTCTCTATGTTTGGTGGTTCCTTTGGAGGACAGATGCCATGAACAAATCCCCCACATTTCTTTCTTTCACTTCATTCTTATAGCTGAGCTGATGTCATATGGCATGGAATACTCCTTTGGCCAGTCTGGGTTAGCTGGCCCAGCTGTGTCCCCTCCCAAGATCTTGTCCACCCCTCAGCATACTCTTGGAGTGGGGAAACATTGGAAGAACACAGCCTGGATACTTGTTCAGCAGTGGCCAAAACTCTGGTGTGTCATCATCGACTGCTGCAAAACGCAGCACTAGAAGGATGTTTTTGAGGAGAATCAACTCCAGCTCAGCCAAACCCAATACACTTATCCAGGATTAGTGACTTTCCATGAGTTCTGATGTACTTGGAAGAACTTAATATTGTGTTTGTGTTTGTGGGCAACTACATCAACTGTGTATGTTAAAAAGGGAGATTTCTCTTTTTTGCAAACATGGACTCTTTATGAATGTATGGCTTCTGATATGTGCATGAAATGAACCAGAGCAAAGTCTGCAGCATGCTATGAGGACAGGAGCCACAAGGCTTCACAGAGCTGCAACAACAAGGAGTTTGTTCACATACATAAGAGGCTTATTTAATCCAGAAGTCTATTGACTTTTTGTGGGATTTACTCCCAACCTGCTACTGAAGATTCTCCAAACAGGATCAGTGAGATCAATCAAAACATTGAAACTTTCAAGTGTGGCTAGGTTGCTGGGTAAGAGTGTGCAAAATAAGTCTAAGAATTCATTTTAAAATGTCTGTATAGTGTCTGTCATAAGATATGTAACTGTCTGGAAGCACTGCCTCATCAAGACCAAAAAAGCCCTAAATGGTCAATCCCTGAATAGTTGTAGTGCTGCATTATGGCCAGCCACAGGGACATTCTGATCATGCCTGTTGTGGTCATGTCTGTTGTGTTCCTAAATTGTAAAGTCTTTTGCACAGAAGCCAGGTTTGCTTAAAGCAGTACTGTATCTATGCCTAAAAGAGAACCAGTAATACTTTTACTCCCTGAGGCCTGTCCACTGTCCACGCAGGAGGCCGTCACAATCTTTAGTTATCTGGATGAAGCATTAGAAAATCATACAACAGGACAAAGGAATTATGTCTGGGTGGTAGGAGGAGGAGTTCGTGGTTTAAGGGACCTTTAAAAAAATATTTTCTTCCTCCTGTGACAATCTTCTGGGAGGAGAAGTTAAAAAATGAGGTTCTTCTAAAGGTGTTGAAATCACACAGGTTAGAAAGAATTCCTTTGTTCTAATCTCTAGCAGTAACATTCAAGTGAAATCTCCCCTTCAGCAGAACGTGTTGTTATTTCCAGTCAGAGTATTCACAGCCAGCACTTGCACTTACATCCAGGGCATACTACACAGAGCTGCTGGAGGTGATCATGAATAGCAAAGGGCATGAAGTCAAGGAAAAAAACAAATGTTACACAACTTCTTAGTGTCTCCCAATATATAAATTGGAAAGCAAAAATATTTGTTCTCATGAGTTCTGGTTAAACTCTGGCAGAAGGAATTTTTTGCCTATTTCTTTTCCTTTTAAACAACACAAAAATGTTCACAGATCTGTTGTCAAAGCTGTCTCACAATGTGAATGACCAGGTATAATGACCCTCTTCTTCCAGCTAATTGCCATGAAACTCCTTAGTCTTCTTTTTCTTCTGAACAAGAAAAAATTCTCCCATTATCTGTTTCATAGTCACCTGACCTCTAGACTCCTGAAATGGACTCATATGGATGTATCAGGGAGATAAGATGCAACTAGTTCTTCAAACTGAAGGCAGAATAAGCTCTGCATGCAGCAGGAGCTACTAGAGTTGTGTTATCTAAAGATGAGTTTCATTTATGATTTAATATTTTTAAATACAAATATAAAAATAAAAAAGTAGTATGATATCTAGTGTGCATAGGATATTGCCCACAAAGATAACTGTGCTTTGAATTTATTGATCTGGAAGTATTTTATTGGTTTTCCTCTGCCCTTTGCCACTGTCATTGCTCCATCAACCACATTCTTCCAAAGACATAAATCTGATATATTCTCCTAAAAAATCAATATGCAAAACTGATTTTTGGTTAATGAACTGTGATTGATCTTGTAAGTCATCAGGAGGGTTTTATTCTGTGTTTTGGTCAGATGAGTCTACATTCTTAGGGGGAAATTCTGAAAAACAATGGAGGTTTTAATTTTGCTAGATATGAAATGAGAGAATAATTAGATGAACAAAAATGACCTTCAAGAAACTGGTGTTTTAGGACCAAAACATCACAGCCTGATTCTTAAAAAAAAAAGGCCACAATACAACAAACAAATTGAATGCATGCAACCCAAAATTTTCATTTTGACTCATTTGTACTGCCTGAGCCTGCAAAAGTAGAAGGTTTAACCAGATGGGTATTTGGATTTTTTAATTTCTTCTGTGGCAGATCTTTGGAGAAGAGGTTGTGATTCTCTATGAATCTGAACTATCAAATAATCTGATTTCCTTCAAGACACTAATTCACTTGTTCTATCTCACAGAATATATACAAGAATTAACACAAAGATGATCTTGAACAAGTACTTTAAAACTGTTGAGAGAATTTTTGAAAATATTACATGAGAAAGACTGAGGGAAGTAGAGATACCATTATGTCGTGGAGAGGGTGAATAGGGATGGAGGATGGTGATTATGAATTATGAAAATATGAGTTATGAAATTATTGTTTATTATTAATAATAGTATTCAATTAATTACCTTCTATATATTGATTGGGATGCACGGTTGTAATAATATAGACCATAACTGATTTAGTATTTACAATCATACCCAATTATAATATCTACAGTCAATTTCTAATTAAGGGAACGAAAGGGTGCAGTTCCACCGCTTGTCCACTAGATGGAGACTCGACAAGGCGCTTGCAGCTGCTAGCTAGGTATAGAGATATTTATAATGTTATCACGAGGCAAGTTAAGCTGGAAATATCACGCGGCTGTGCGTGGGCGCTTTGAATAGAACGTTACTAAATGTTATACACATGAAAGATACATGCAGTGAGACAAATTGCCGGATCACGCAGGCTCGCTGGGCATCTGCTTCTGCCCGAGGCTGGCCCTGTTCGGGCGGCGCTTTCTCCCTCCTGGCTCTGTGCAGGGGGGCAAGGTTGGCTTTCTCCTCCCACGGTCTGCGGGAAGGGCAGTTCACTTCTTTGTCCTCCCGCGGTCTGCGGGGAGGGGTGAACTGGCTCCCTGACCGGACGACGGCTCAGGAGGGCCAGGTCTTTTCGGTGCTCGGCCCTATGATCGAGGGCGGTTTTCCCGTAGGCAGGTCTCCGGTGCGGGGTGTGGTGACGCGATGCTTCCCCCCCTCGGCTCGGCTTGAGGTGAGCTGACTGCCGCTTCTCTGGGTGACTGCTTCCATTTAAATTATAATGGTACAGTCATTGCCTTGACTTCAGTGGAGAGGCTAATCTTTTGCCCTCTCTTTTCCCTCAGGGAAATCCTGGATGTTTCGCCCTGATACGGGCTGCGGAGCGGCTACAGAGGGCAGATCCCTTTCACGCCCGCAAGCAGCGGGCCACGCAAGATGCGTATCTGCTTAATTGGCTGCTTAATTAGCTTGCAGCATTTCTGACAGCCAGGCTTGGGCTAGTCCTTCCCCCTTTGGCTTACAGCTTACCCTCTCTGGGGGCTTCCCTCAGTCTCTTTCAACTGGGTCTATGGCACCTCTGGCGACGGGGTCATCCTTTGCAGGTCCTTGATGCACACTCCGTGGGCTGGCTTCCATGTTCGCAGAGGCTTCCATTACGCTTGCGTGAAAGGCTTATAGCTTACACAATCGTGAGTTGCATGATGGATGAAAGCAGAAGGAGAGAGCAACGTGACACTAAAATGGAGCAATACTTATAGACACTTGAGGCTGGACTTAGCCAATGGGCACACTTGCCAACAACCTGCTTCCACCTGTAGAAAGGTGAAGCTAGAATTATGCCCATAGATGGACAGAGCATAGGCATCCCATTGAGATGGGTGCCTGCAGTTGTTTATTCCCTTAGGAGACAGGCTGGCGCCTGAACCTTTACTCTTCCCTTCCTGAAAGGAGGGTGGAAGGGGGAACTTCCCAAAACATGTTGGGACAAGTTAGCTGGTAACAGGGGGCATAATTCTGGGCACGTGATGCCTTCACGACACATTAGAATCAGGTTTAGTGGTGCAAAGATGAAAGAAGCAGGTGTTGAGGGGTGTAAGGTATATGTTTTGAGTGTTTCTGAGGCAAAATGAAGAGCAATTCTTCTCCACTGGCTCATATATGCATATATGAATTGGGATTTAAGATAACACCTTGGTAATATATGGAATATATGTATACATGAAATATGCCTAGCTCCACAGTTGACTGTTGGTCATGATTGGTGTGGAAAATCAGGTTCACTCCTAAAAGAAAAACGAACTCTATCACCAGCATGTGCAAAAAAGGCCTTGCTTTTTTCTTCAGTGGATATTATCACCAAGATTTCATACTGCATTATTAAAGGAATGCTTCAAAAGAAGTCAGTCAAGTTTGATATTTTTATTTATTTATTATGCTGTAGTTTCTCTACCATACTTTACAGTATTGTATCACATTAAGTTCACAGGCAATATGCTCAGAGAAAGAGGATACCAAAGATAAGAGGAGGGGGAAAATTTGATTGGAAGAAGCTAAGGTTCAGCTCTTTTTGCAGAGCCTGATTTTCTAGTTTACATAATGGTTCCAAGAATCAACCTATTAATCTGTAAAAAATAACATTCTCTACTTTCTTTATCTTAAGAAAAACTGATGATAGAGATAGGCACATCAGAAGAAGCCATAGTGCAGTTATGGGACCAAATGATGAACAGGTGTTTAGGAACTGTGACAATCAGCTCAAACGTAGATTGTATGGTGATGAGCATCGTTGTGTTGAGCAGTCTGTTATAATAAATTCATGCTTGCATAGTTTGGTTCATCATACATGACTGTGCAGAAACAAGAGTACTCATATCTGTGACACTTTGAATAGTCCCAGCATATATATTTGAGTTAAACCTGGGATGAAACTTACACTGCTGGACCTACACACGCATTTGTTCCTTGATATGGTTGTGTATATCAATTTTTCCTTCTCATGGTCTGAAGGAAACAAGAATCACAAGCTTAGCAGTTATAAGTGGCAGCAGAAGAGGTTTTGTATGTGATGTTTGCCTTATCAAAGGTCGGTTGCATTGGAAAGGTGTGACTTCCAGTACTGAAGTCCTTGGTATGCTGCTCTTAATCTCCATAGACTTGTTACTGGTAATGACAGCAACATTTTCCAAAGGATATCATAAACCTGACAAAGCATCTGAGGAGGTGCAGCTAGCTGGATCATTCAGATGGACTTTCTGATGTCTTCTCTATTTCTCTGAGAAAAGAGCCAGCAGGTGGATCACTGAAAATCCCACACATATATGTTTTTCAACACTGAAGTAGGGAAATGGATGCATTTATGTTTTTAATTTGAGTGTGAGAAAACTGCAGTACAAGATATCAGTAGAATCAGTTTCATAGGAGTGAGTACTTCTACTGACATTTCTTTCAAAAGAGAGAGAGGTCATTGTGGTAGGTTGAAAATTCCCCCCAGCATTAAATTGCCAGACCATCTCAGTTGGAAGCAAATGAAGCAAAATTATAATCTAAGATGAAATGCAATGAATATGTACAAAATATTCAATATTTACATATATGTACAATTTATAAGCAACACAGGAACCTCCCTGGCCAAAAAAAAACCTGGGGGGCTAATATATTCCCCTTTCCTGCTCCCTTGTACATAGAGGACAAGAGAAAGAGCAGAGAGTTTTTTGTTAATACTCAGCCACAACAAAGCAATGCAGCCAAGGTCAGCAAAGAGCCAGAAGAAGCCAGAACTAGTATCTCCTGGAGTGAGGAAGCTGAAAAGAGAGAAAGTTAGTTTAAAGATCTAGGTTTTATGCTTGTCCAATGAGATTATTTAGAACTTATTATTTTCCTTTTCACATCCAATGGTGATTTATTTACATTCCACTCAGGAGATGTGGCACAGATGGCTGTCAGTGAGGTGGATTGAAAACTGGCTCCTCAACAGAGTCCAGAAGGTTGTGATCAATGGCACAGTCAACTTGGAGGCCTGTGGCCAGTGGTGTCCCCCAGGCATCAGTACTGGGTCCAGTTTTGTTCAATATCTTTATCAATGATCTGGATTGAGGGGATTGAGAGTACCCTCAGCAAGTTCTGATGATACAAAACTGGGGGGTGGCTGACACCCCTCAGGCTGTGCTGCATCCAACGTGACCTGGACAGGCTGAGAGCTGGCTGCAGGCAAACCTCATGGAGTTTAATAAGGACAAGTGCAAGGTCCTGCATCTGGGGAGAAATAACAACAGGCACCAGGACAGGTTAGGGACTGCCCTGCTGGAAAGCAGCTCCACAGAGAAAGACCTTGGAGTGCTGGTGGACAGCAAGTTCTGCATGGGACAACAACGTGCTCTGGTGGCCAAGAGAGCCAATGGGACGCACCAAGAAAAGTGTGTCCAGCAGGGCTAGGGAAGTTCTTCTACCTCTCTACTCTGCTCTGGTGAGACCACACCTGGAATCCTGTGTCCAGTTTTGGGCTCCCCAGTTCAAGAGAGACAGAGACCTGCTGGAGAGAATCCAAGGGAGAGCCATGAGGATGATTAGGGGACTTGAGCATCTCCCCTATGAAGAGAGACTGAGATCCCTGGGGCTGTTTAGTCTGGAGAAGAGAAGACTGAGAGGGGATCTGATCAATGTCTATAAATATGTGAGGGGTGGGTGTCAAGTGGAGGGGGCCAGGCCCTTTTGGGTGGTTCACAGTGATAAGACAAGGAACAATGGGTTCAAACTAGACCATAGAAGATTTCACCTCAACATGAGGAGAAATTTCTTTATAGTGAGGGTGACAGAACCCTGGAACAGGCTGCCCAGGGGCGTTGTGGAGTCTCCTTCTCTGGAGACTTTCAAACCCACTTGGATGCATTTCTGTGTGGACTACCCTAAGTGATCCTGCTCTGGCAGGGGGGTTGGACCTGATGATCTCTTGAGGTCCATTCCAACCCCTGATGTATTGTGATACTGCTTTCTGTTCGAGATCTGTGGAAAATTTTCTAGGCACATCCTAAAACTACTGCAGTGATATTCTCTGAGGTATTAAGAGTAGATTTGCTTCTTTAGTCCCATAAATTTCTATAGGACAAGAAGTGTTGTGAGAAATTATTAATATACAGTTTAATGTCATGCTACATCCATCTTGCTCATCCTTTTCCCTTCATGTCAAGCTTTTATTTGGATGTCTCAGAAAACAATATGTAGAACTCTTTTCTACAGAAAAGGCAAAGATATCACAGGCCTCTTTTGATCTGCTACTGGCAATGCTAGTCAGAAGACAAAACCTAAAATAATTTTTTCTGAAATTTTATGTAAAAAGCTAGGCACATGTTCCACCCAGTAAAGAAAAGATTAAAAGGGAAAGTGAGAGAGCATGAAAGAAAGCAGGACATTTAAATCAACCAGGAAACATAGTCTCAAAGAGGCTGGTGATTTGCAACAGAGCTATCCTGCTAGTGAAGTGAGCATGACGAAAATGGTGGAGCCTTCTTGCACTGAAGTAAAACACCAACATGACTGGGACAAGGTGACGATCCCAATTGTAAATGAGTATCTTGGGAAAGCTTCAGTAAGATACTTGTTATCTAAACTAAGAATGAACGTTGCAGATAGAAGAAGGGCCACAAGTGCAGTTTGGACAAGTTTTAAAGGCTAAAGCCATGTTCTCCATAAACTGATGGAAGAAGGGCAGCAGGGCAAGGGAAAGTGGATATATACCATCTCTCAGATGCTGCAATGAGACCATAGTGCCTGCCAGAGCTGCTGTGATCTCACCTGAATTGCCAAGCACAGGAAATAACACACATTCTGCAGGACATGTGTGATTCACACTGTCGTATTTATAATTAGATATCAAAGCGCATTGTTTCCTGAGCAGGGAAAACAGTGAAGTATCATTTCCAAAGATTCTTTCCCATACAGTCTCTTGGGACACTAATAGGAATCTTCACTTTATCTATCCTTAATATCTTCATGCATCAGCCTAGCTAGCAAGCTTGGTTGAGATTAACCAGGAAGTTCAAAAGTTATTTGGAAGGGATAAACCAGAGAACTGAACAGGTGACTAATGAAATACTTGAACATGGTTCTTTTAGATCACTGCAGGTGAATTACTACAGTGCTGGTCACTGTGTCCTTATCCAATCTGTCAAGACAGGACTTCACCACTACTGCTTGGGAGTTCAGTCCTGGTTTCCTCCTTCTCCCGTTTTTTCTCCTTGCCCTTAATCTTCCTACCTTTTATGTGCTGGATTTGCTGTGATACAAAACTTTTTGCCCCTGTAGCTGAAATGCAGCAAGGTGGGGTAACAGATCTGGGAAGACATCATCTCATCAAAGCAGGAGGAGGAGAAGGTTATTTGCATACGTATTTGCCACTGAGAGGAACTACTTATTTCAACTAAACTAGAGAGAAGATAATATTAATACACAGACCCCCTTTAAAATGTTTGCGTTTTTTTCACCCACAGATCCCAAGGACCTTTGCACTTTATAATTATTCCTCTTTATAGTGAGGATAGAGAAAGCAAAATAATTTCTTAGATGTAAACTACTCACAAATAAAGAGGACTAAGCAGAAACCTTGTCACCCATCTCTTTGTCCATATATCTGTCTTCTAGACCATAATAAAGAATTTGTGATTTTTGTCCCTTTGCTGTGAGGTTATTGCATCACAAGTGGGCAGTGGTTGAAGCCTGAATATTAACTTTATACAAAACAAGCTCATAAGAAATGCAAACTTTTATTTTGTCTTCTGATCTCTTTTAAAAAATTTTAATAAGCAATCCCTCAATACTCTAATATGATTTTATTAAAAGAACTCCACAACACCAAGGGTGAAAAAGTCACTTCTAAATGTCATCCACTTCAAAACAGGTACTGTGCTGGTAGTTATACTGATACCCAGAAGGCCATGAATTTAAAATCTATCTAGGTGGGGTTTGCTCTCCTTTAGCTGAGAATTGAACCTGGTGTCATTCATTAGAGTACCTTACAGGATAGCTAAAATATGTATTTAATTTCTGAGCTACAGTGTGGGAAAGCATGGATTTGGTTCTTGCTACAGCACCTGAGATGCTCAGCATTAAGTGGCAAACTAGAAAAGCAGTAGCATTTAGAAGACCACATTGTCCTACTAACATAAATATCTCCTCTAACAGAGCTCAATGAAGCATATATTTTAGTGTTGCTGTATTAAGCATCTGCAATGATTGCATGGCAGATACTGTAAAATGACATCAGAACTTGTGTTTTGTTTGGAATTGTTTGGGGTTTTTTTTATTGCTATGTAGAATTTTGAGTAGCTCATATGTGAACTTGTGACCAGCTGATCAAAAAAACTAGTGCAGAGCATGAGTGAAAATTTACTTCTTTTTTATGTATATATATATATATATATATATATATATATATACACACACACACACGAATTCACATTTATATGCTGGTATATAATTTGAAGTTCAGTTTTGACTGTGTATAGAAAAGATTGATTATGACTTGAAGCAGGAGGACAGAATCTTATTATTAACACATACAGGCACATATACATTTCCCCTTAAATATTATCTATCAATATCTTTCCATTTCATAGAACATGCATCTAAAATATGTGTTATATCTCTATGGCTTTGTGTGCAGGGTATAAACACATATTGTGCATAAATGATTTATTATTGAAATATCAGTGTTTCTAGATTACACTGCATAGTAGATGAGCTGTCATTAGCAAAAAAAGGGATACACAGCTTTTCAACAAAGGAAGAGAATGAGACTGCCAGTGTGTTTCAATGGTTTGGGTGGTTTTTGTGTTCATGCATGTGTGTGTGTGTCTGTATGTGCCTTTTTTTTCTGTTTGGTTTTTAGCATTCATCTCTGCCAATCTTTGCACTGCCAGTAGGGAAAATTATATCCATGGCAACCAGCTGCACCATTCCTACCCACATCAATGATGCCTCCAATCTAAACTGTCAAATATTCTATGCACATCATGTAAAATAGGTGTATTTTCCTTATACTTCTGTGCATCTAGTTTCTGTGGCTACATATTTATGCAAATGAGAACTGTCCTTTTTCTCTCAGGTTGATTGAACACTGCATTTGTTTTGCACCCTGGCAATGCAAAGCCATGCTGTCTTGCCACTTGGCATACAACATAATTGCAAAAACTCTATTATAATGATAACTCTTCTTAAATTAGTCTGATGATACCAGCTACCTGGCTTGTGAGGATGACTTGGAGAGTGCTTTAAAGGAGAAACATCAACATGAGGCTGAGATATGAGAATAATGTTTAATTGGTTCTCTAGCGTGTACTAATTTTTAGGACTTGAAAGCAAGATTTTGATTTTTTTTTTCCTCTACAGTTAGTGGAAAGGAGAAAGTCTTTCATAAATTCTGAATCACAGAATTACAGAGGCTGGAATAGACCTCCGAGATCATCAAGTCCAGCCTTGATGGAATGACAAATTAGTCACAATGTTTTGGTGCAAAGACATCAGATTCCAAGGATTGTCCTTTTCCTGCATGGCATTCAAAAAGAGACTCCCCTGACACACATTTTAATGGATATACAGATAAACTCTCTTTCCTTGTTCTCCTTTGAATAGTGACTCCTAAAAGAACTTGCAAATAACTTACAGTAACCCTATAAATCCCACAAGAATGCTCAGCAGAGGTGTCAAGGTGCCTCAAACAAGCCAGCATGCAGTAATGCTGAGCCCATTTGTCATGTTCCCACCTGTGGCACTGAACTGGGAGCAGAAGACATTTCCAGTCTGAGCCACCAGAACCCACAGCCTACTTCAGAGAATTGCAAGGATTAGACTTTTACTTTTCAGACAAAGAAAGGTCTGGATGTCAGGACCTTGGCAGTGTTACCTGATAAATAAAAAGAGCTGGACAAAAGACAAAGCATTGAATACGTTCTTTAGAAACAAAGGCCTTTTGATGGCACTTCTCTTTGATTCACAAGAATAATTTGGTACCTAAGACTTCCTTGTATGCCATAGACTGTGGGAATGGTGAAGCAGCTGCATATGTCTGTGGCTGAGCAGTGAAATTATCAAAAGACTAACTGTTCTTGTTGAGAAAAACAACTCTAAAATGTAATTAGCAGTGAATATCCCAAAGAAAGGGGATTCCTTTTGGCACAAACACTCTCATTTGAAAACTGGTTCATAAGCACACTTGCCTTCCACAAAGACTCGAGTCATCAAAGACAAAAAGTTGTTTGAAGAAAAGTATTTACAGAGTGAAATGTATATCTTCCTGTGAATATTAACCCTCTGTCAACTGGTGTCACTTTCTCATGCCTTAACTCATAAAGTAATGCATACAGCACTGTACAGATGACACATTACACCAGTATAAACTGTACTGATGAAGCTGAGCACTGGTGCTGCATCCTCCTCAGTCTCATGAAACCAGCATTCCACTGTGTGGCTGGAATGGTTGCCTCCAAAGATATTTGCTAGGAGGACAGTTTTTACACCAATTTCCAAAACACCTCTTCCCTCTTCAGAAGAGGACATGTGGAATCTGTGAAAGGTCACTGCAGTCATTAAAAATAGGGATTTCCTCCTGGCCCAAGGGTGAGATATGGGAAGGTCTCACTGGAGCTTTCAGCTTCCTTCTGAAGTTTCCAGCCTATCTACTTCTTAATGGAGTTATGGTGGGAACCTGTACTCTGCCTGTGATAGCTCAGGAAAGATCCTCAGCCAGCAACTACGAGCAATGAAGAGCCTAGAGAACAGGTCTTATGAGGAGCAGTTGAGAGAACTGAGTTTATTTAGCACAGAGGAAATGGTGGCTCAGAGGAAACCTTCTCATTCTCCACAACTACATGGAAGGAGGTTGTAAAGAGGTGGGGGTTGGTCTGTTCAACCAAGTAACAAGTGATAGGAGAAGAGCAAATTTTCCCTTGAGCTGTGCCAAGGGAAGATTAGATTGGATGTTAGGAATAATTTCTTCACTGGAAGGGGTCTCAGGCATTGGACCATTTAGCCCAAGGAGGTGGCGGAAATACTTAAGTCATGTGGATGTGTTACAGGGTGCTCCAAACCCCACTTCCCCCACCTCCATCAAGCTGAGTTCTGAATAGTGGAAGACAAAGGTGCGAAATTGACTTCCCCTCCCCTGGGACAGGGAATTTCGCCCATTCTTGCTGGCAGGGCGGAGGTCCCTCACGAGTATTTACTGGTGGGGAAATCCGATGGTATTTGGAGATATGATCAGCAGGGTACTTCACATATTGGCCTGGACAATTGTCTTATCTTAATATACCTTAAATAGGGTGAGCAGAGAGCACTCAGGGCTCTCATTTTTTTCCTCTCTTGCTCATTTTTGGGGAACCACTCATTTTGGCTCTGCCATTTGGGTGCTCATTTTGGACTCTACTTGCTTTGCTCTGGATTCGTGGTGACTGAGCTCCTCTCCAGACCCTCCTGCCATGATCCTGCCTGCCTGGGAGCAATCCTTTTTGGATTTGAGCCACGTTACCCACAAAACTGGATTACAAAACCAGCAGTTTCTGAAGGCTGTTTTGAAGAGAGAGACCTATGGACCGTTTTCAAATTCCTGCTCCAGTCTCGTGAGTAAATCATCATTCTCATACTTCCCTAGCAGTTTCCCAGCTGGCCTTTGATTTATAAGTGGGGTGAAGCTATTTGTGGCTTAGTCTTTTCCATTTTCTAAATTCTCCAAATTGTACTAAATTACCTATAAGCATCCTGGTAGAATTTGTGACTGAATAGAACCTGTAAATAAGTTTTAATCAGTTTTGTGCATAATTCTTGGGTGGGGGTTTTGGGAAAATAAAAAAAAAAACCCTATATTTAATCGTTAATTTAACCCAAATTAAACAAGATGTAGTACTTAGGGATATGGTTACTCAGGGACTTGTCAGTGTTAAGTTAATGATCAGACTTGATAATCGTAAAGGTCTTTTCTAATCTAAGCAATTCTGGGATGGGGAGAGAAACAACACTTGAAAAACAAAAGTCTTGTCTCTACACAAAAACTTTAGATATTTCCTACTATGTTTATCCAGAATTTCATACCCAAAGTCAGAATGAGTAGTTCTACATAGTGTTTTAAGGACACATAGTCCTAAGGCCACCTGTTAGACCCAGACCACCATCTACACTGATAGCAGATTTTCATATCTGTGTTTGTTTTTCCCTAAATTACTGACTTTTTAAGACTTTGGAAAACCAAGTACAAAACAAATTTTCAAAGAAAATTCAGGTGTTACCTGATGAATGTATTAGAGACTAGGAGCATACTTACTGTGTGAATGCATTGCAATACTATGAAATACAAACAGGGATCTGAACTGATATGGTGCAGTTTTACAAGGGCTAGTTTTGCAGCTGTAATATATCCATAACTTTGGAGTTTTTTTCTGGGGACAAAATGGTCTCACCAAGAGCTGCCATGAAAACAGTTAAGTCTAGCCTAACACTTTCAAGTAGATTTTGAAATGTGAAGTACAAAACAGGATGCTTATCCCAAGAAGAATAAATGCTAAAGGCATTTAAGTGTAAATACTCTTCATGCAAAGTCATAAAGTGGGTTGGAGCCATTGAAGTGGATGCTTTGCAAGGCAGATAGGTTCTTCAGGATTGTTTTAAAAGAATTAGGGGAACTAACCTCCTAGTTTTTCCAGGTTTGTGAAGAAAACAGGTTGTTTTTTTTCACCTGATGTTATCAATATTAACAAGCATTTTTGTCCTTTTTTTTTTTCCCCAGTAAAGCTGCTACAGCATCCTTTTACAGAGTTATTCACTCTGACGTGCAAGACAGGGAGAAGTGCAAATCAAAAGGATATATGAGAATAAAACTGCATCTGCTTTGGCTGTTACCTACCTGGCAACAACCTTTCCCTAGCTCAAACCTTTCCCTAGCTACTGTTCTCATTACCAAAGCCACGCTTTCATACATCTCTATGCCTTACTACTCAGGTCTCCTTGATTACCACTCCTGCTCAAATGAGAGGTGTGTTTGGCTCAGTAAAAATAGCCTGCAGTAGGGTGACTGGAAAGGAAGTCTTGTTACTTACATCATATCTGCGTAGACCTTTGAAAATGCAGTTCAAATGAACAGGATCATATCATCTTCTAGAAGAGCAGACAAAAGTTTTAATCATTGGACCACAGGAGAGGGTACAAGAGCAGTGTCCTTTGCTGAAATGGGTTTTTAAAAATATCTTTAAAGATAAAAGGAAAAGAGGCTACATGATAATTTTATTGCTACAGCAGTCAGGAGTGAGGAGGGTATATTAATAAGATATGATAACTCCTAATAATGGAATCCCTGGTCTCAGTTAGACTGTTCCTGTGAAAATTAGTGATGTCATACTGCTATAAAGGTTATGACACCAAGTGTGTTCACATACTTAGTAAAGCAAATGTAACTGTGCAAAGAGTGCAGAATCAAGAGACAAACTTCTGTGTTCACATTCACAAAAGACCCAGGTCTTAACGCTCAAGAGAAAATGCTCAGCACAACTTTTTCCACCTTTAATATCAGTATTCTTAGAAGACAATAGAAAGGTGTTTTCCAACCATAACCATCTGCAAAGCTACCACTCAAATGACACTTTGTGCATCAGAAAACAGTTTCTTTACTAACTAGTCTGGAAGTTTAAATATACTGAAATATACAAAGCAAAGTCAGAGCTCCTCTCTCATGGAACAGTCTCTTTACAGATGGTGTTGCAGCATTAAATCTTCAGCACAGTTTCTCTGACATCAAAGCGTATTCTGGCATACAGCAAAATATACCATCACTCTGGCTTTAAAGACAGAACCAAAGTGTCATTACAGTGCAGAACATCTCACTATATTTTCATTCAAATTAAAGTAAAAGGTAATTATATTCCTTTAATGACAACATGCAATTTGTGCCTAGGAAAGGGAAGATGAAAATATCATTTAAATAAGTCTGAATCCATAGTCCAGAGCTACACCTGTTATAAATCAATACATCAGTAAGAACTAAGCTTCTTGTTTTGAATGAATCTACATATGCATTAATATCCTAGCCTTCAGCCATGACATGCTCTAGTGCCATCATCAACATCATCACCAAATCATAGAACTATCAAGGCTGGAAGAGACCTTTGAGATCATCAAGTCCAAATGCTCACCTACAGCTTGTCATCCCAAGACTACTACTAAACCACTATCTTAAACCATGTCCCTAAGCACCACATCCACACATCTTTTAAACACCTCCAGGTATGGTGACTTCACTACCTCCTCAAGTAGCCTGTTCCAGTGCTGTGAAAACATTTTTCCTAATATCCATCCTGAACCTGCCCTGGCACAACCTCAGGCTGTTTCTTCTTGTTCTGTAATTATCATTATCATTGGTTTTGACTGATTTTTGTCCTGTTGTGGATCTCATCCCATTCCAATGAGTCTGTTTACCGAAAGCATGATGCAACAAGGAAGAATCAAGGCACTAAAGTTTTATGGCCTCAGGGAGATCTCTGAGGTACACCTGACCTATTGGAGCAAGGTGCAAAATGCATTTTGTTTCATAGTTTTAACGAATTGCTTGCATTGGTTGAGTCAATATGAAAGAGATTGTCTTCCAACTCATGAACACGTAAATTTCTTACTAATATGACAGGCTGCATGCTGAGGATGCTAAAAGCCAAATTCCTTGTTCATATCTTGTTGATCTTTGCCTTGTCTGTTCCATATCTGAAACTACAAGTTTGATTACAACTGAAATAAAGTTATTCAGCTTAACCTAGAGCATGGGTGTGCTCTCATCAAGTCTGGGTGAAACCATTCATTTTCTTCAACTTAGTGAAAATCCATCAATATTTTTTTTCAAGCTTGATCTAAGCAGCCACTTTGGCCTCATAATATGTGGTGGGGTTTTTTGTTTGTTTGGTTTGGTTTGGTTGTTTTTTTTCTTTTAGGTTGCATGATCTGGATTGTAGCAGACAGCCTGAGACTGAGGAACTAGGGACACCAATCAAGAGGCAAAAACTCAATATAATCAATATGTAAACAAATACAAAATGAGATCAGTCTATGGCATATTGTTAGTGCATCCAATTTGGCAAGGGTCTTCCAATCACTGTTGCTATTTTTCAGTTTCTACAGAGTTGTTATTAATGTCCTTATTGTTTGCTTAGTTGAAGTAAGTCTCTGTCATTAGCAGCTCCATCTTGTGTTATTCAGAGTTTTCAAATGAATTTGTCTTTGGTGTGAATAATGATATTTCCACTCTTCAAGGCAGACAATAGCAATCAAATGAGCCTTTTAAACAGCATAATGCCTCACAGAATGAACCTTCTACTTCCCGTCATCAACTTTCCTGTTATTCCTACTTCTGTGAAGCTATTGTTTGCTAGACATCTCGCCAGGTTCCTACTATGGACAGCGGATAAATGTGGTGCTTGTGGGAATCTGATGAGATAAACCATGTGGATAGAAGAGGTTACAAGCCCCACAAATCACAGGAAATAGTGTATGTTTTCCAACCACCTATGTTTCTTCATGGTTTTGGCAACTTAATGAGGGATGGTGTAAATTCATACTGGTCTGGCTTGACTATCAGCAAATGACCATAGTTCCATCAACCTCATTCTTCAGAATTGTCAGAACTTTGGCTGCCAATATTATATGAGGTCACATGCAGTAGTAATACTCATCAGCGAGACAGAAGCCTTTAGCCTAGGATGTGCATGTCTAGGTACAATACCCAAATAGCAACATGGGCAAGAAAGGCTCTTCAGCAGTCCATTGTTCATTGAAACAAACCAATCAGCTGAGGGTAGTCCTTAATGACCAATGTCAGCACTTTCTGTCTCATGATTGCTAAAATGCTATCTCTTTTCACCCTAGCAGTCATCCACCTAAACCAGCACTGGTATCTTCTGCTTCATTTTATGTTCCTGATCTTAAATACTTTCAATTTTTTATACACTTATATGCAATTCTGAGCATGTTCACAAATCAGATCTCTATTTTCCTCTTTCTTTTGTTTAGTTATTAAGGAATTGCACTTAACTATGGCAAACGGGCATTAATAAAAATATGAATAAACTTATTAACATGAAAATTGCCAAAACTCGTTAAATAGGATCGTTGTATGATTCAAATGTATATTTACAAGGGGAATGTGCAGTTTTGGGGCAAAATACAACAATAATTCTACGCAAACTGGGAGGAAATAACATGGAAAGAGAAGGTTCCTGGGAGCATATAGCGCTTAATCACAGTGGGGTTGGGGGAAATCGGTAATAATCTTTAAACTCTAAAGGCAATTAATTGATTACTCAGAGCTGATTCTACCCACACAGGGGTGTTGCTGCTGCTATGTTAGCTGTGAGGCTTTGGGGTTCTCTCGTACGGTGCTGGCACAGCAGGCTGCCGGCAGGAAGGGTGCCACGTTGTCCCAGGGCTGATCTGGCTTCAGCAGACGGTGGGTGGTTAGCGACACTTCTCACGATGGGCACTTGCTTGGTTCCTGGGTAAACTGAGGCACAGCACAATTCTAGTGGCAAGGGGAAGCAGGCTAGGCTGATCTGGCTTCTAGGCTCGTGGCTTCTCCGGCTTGTCATGTATAGGGCTTGTGGTTTTATCCCAGGCTCTGGACCAGGCGCTCAAGGCAGCGCAGGGCAACTCGAGGCAGCTTCTAGGAAGATGGGTCCAAGCAGGCTTGAAAGCAAGGCAAGGAGACTACAAGTCAGCCTGTATATATATATATATATATTTTTTTTTTTTTTTTTTTTTTTTTTTATATATAACTTGCCCAAGATCTATTGGGCCAATGGGGCAACTGAAGCTAACATGTAGCTGCCCAATGGAAAGGCGTTCTGCCAGGCTATGACCATAAAAGGCAGAAACAAAGGCCTTGTGTCTGCTCTCACCCCAGGTAAACAACTTTTTTACCAGACATGCACAGATCCTATTGCCTTTGTTCTTTTTCCCACATTGCCCTGTCTTTCTGCAGGAAGGAGGGTAGAGAGGGAGACCATGTCTAGATACTATAAGGCCTGTCTGGGTTTGCACTGGGCCATGTCATGGCCCTACCATGACATTGGTAAACAGTAAATTCAGTTCATCCTTACTTTCATTGAGCCTATTTTACTGTTTTCTTACACCTGCACTGTTCCTTCTAAAAGTAGGAGTATAAATACTGCAAAAGCTTATGATTTATTAGGTCAAAGCTGTATATTTTTTTAAGTTTTCTTTTACCTGTTATCTAATAATAGTTTAACCTACAAGTTTTCCAGCAGTTCATGACTTTCAAATTAGTGATACCCTTTCTTTCTGTTCGTGTAAGTTAGGACATCTTCTAAGTTGCTGGTGGACAGCAAGTTCTCCATGGACAACAAGAGAGCCAATGGGATCCTGGGATGAATAAAGAAAGGTGTGTCCAGCAGGTTTAGGGAAGTTCTTCTACCTCTCTACTCTGCTCTGGTGAGACCACACCTGCAATACTGTGTCCCAGTACTGTGTTCAGTCAGTTTGGGCTCCCCAGTTCAAGAGAGACAGAGACCTGCTGGAGACAATCCAACAGAGAGCCACGAGGATGATTAGGGGACTTGAGCATCTCCCCTATGAAGAAAGACTGAGATCCCTGAGGCTGTTTAGTCTGATGAAGACAAGAGTGAGAGGGGATCTGATCAATGTCTATAAATATGTGAGGGGTGGGTGTCAGGAGGAGGGGGCCAGTGGTTCACAGTGATAAGAGAAGGAACAATGGTTTCAAACTAGAACATAGAAGATTTCACCTCAACATGAGGACAAACTTCTTTGCAGTAAGGATGACAGAGCCCTGGAACAGGCTGCCCAGAGGGTTGTGGAGTCTCCTTCTCTGGAGACTTTCAAACCCTACGTGGATGCATTCCTGTGTGGACTACCCTAAGTGATCCTGCTCTGGCAGGGGGGTTGGACCTGAGGTCCCTTCCAACCCCTGATATACTGTGATACCGTGATGCTGTGAAAATTAAATTTACGTAAGACATTGAGAAGAGGTTCTTTATTATGAGAGTGGTGGAACACTGGAATGGGTTGCCCAGAGAAATTATGGATTCATGGAGATGAGGTGTTTAAGACCAGGCTGGATGAGGCCTTGAGCAGCCTGGTCCAGAGGGAGGTGCTCCTGCCCCTGGCCAGGGCACTGGAACAAGATGAGCTTTAAGGTCTCTTCCAACTCAAGCTATTCTATTTTGGTGATTCCATGTTAATGAAAAACCAGCAGAGAGTAAGAAAGTGAAAAACATGCCCACCAAACACATCTGCTCTTAGGGAAAGAACCTTTCTGGCAAAGTAACAGCACACAGTGGGCATAAGAAATAAATAGTTTCTGCTTCTCCTTCCACTCATGAGAAAAGACTTTCACCATAATAACAAAATATGTGGTGGTTGAGGCAATCAGACCATGCCTGTGTGATGCCAAGCATTCGAGTCAATTCCCTTGTAGCAATCAATGACCAGCTTAGAAGAAGACACAAACAAAAAGATATTTGGTGAACTTAGGCTTACCTGCATCTCGGAAAGCCTGATATTCATTTCTTCGTTAAAAAAATGCATCCCCCCAAATATTGTGGACCTGGAAAAATCAC
Source organism: Indicator indicator (assembly GCF_027791375.1). Lineage (NCBI taxonomy): Eukaryota > Metazoa > Chordata > Aves > Piciformes > Indicatoridae > Indicator > Indicator indicator. The sequence goes on along the minus strand of NC_072053.1, from coordinate 3,510,902 downwards.
AGGGTTCTTTACCATCAAGAAAACTGGGCAAAACATAAACACCAGATTGAGTAGGAGTTTATATATATGTGGTATTGTAGTTACTGAGTCAGAAAGAGCACTAAAGAATTTTTCATTTGGATTTAGAGGAATATAAGCCCTGTTCTATCTTACATTGCAATATGGATTTGATTTTAAAGACTGTGATTCACAGTTTGAGGATCTGGAGCAACTGAGACAGTTTGAGGGAGTTTTGCCTTTGTAAAATTAGAGAAGCAATGCAGGATTCAGCTGCAGGATTTGTGTTTGTGGTAGGGCATACACTCTTGGAATCTCACTCTTTAGACAAACCTGGCAAGCTTAACAGAGAGTCTGATGGAGACCCAAGCCCTCCTGCAATGCTGGGTAGACAGAATACCTCAGGGGCTGTTAAATGGCTTTAGAAATCCACATCTTAGTGACCAAATCATGCCCTAAGTGTAACACAGGATGAGGAATGTATTGCAAATTTGAAGCTTTGTCTGCATCTTTCTGCTGGCCTATCAAGGTTTGTTTTTTTTTTTTTTTCTAGAGAAACTAAGGTCAGGTTGCAAAGTAAATCCTAAGAAGTTCAGGAAAGGAGTGGAAAATTTTCATGAAACAGATCAAGCAGTTTTAAGGCAATATCTGTTTGAGCATGTGGATTTAACTTCTTTTTTTATTTTAACTGCTTAACTTGACTTTATGTAACCTCATTTATCTTTACTCACTCTTCCTTGAATTTTAACCACAAAACCCTCTTTCATGGTGTGGATGGCAGTGATGGGGCTGTACTCAGATATCAAGGTGTTTGTTTTCACCACAGTGCTCTTGCTGAACTGTACTTCTCTGTTTAAAACAAAGAAAACTTAATTTAGGGAAAGGACTACAACATCACTCCGGGGAGAATACAGCAATCCATCAGCCATGGGTGCTCACCCACATCCATGCCCTCAACCTTCATATCCACTTATTGGTATCAATATCTGGTAGATATGTGCCCCTTGGATGGCTCTTCTCTACATGTTTTCTCCCCTGCTCATGATTTATCATCTCTGGACATGGATGTTCCTGAGGCCATTAAAGATTTCAGGCAAGTTCAGGGAAGTCCATTTCCTGCAGGGAGTCCATTTCCATCAGCTCTGCTACCTCCAGCATATGCAGACCAGCAGTGCCACCAACTGTGATGCAACCCTGCACTCTGATTGCACCTGCCATGCTCTTTTGCTACCATGTCAGAGCTTAATCATCCAGCTCCTGAACAACTGCATCTCTGCAGACAAAGTTGTCTTGTTTCCATGTTCCTCATCTGGATCTGGAAAATCTGGGGTTTTTTGAAAAGTAATTAAGAGTGATTGTGATGGCTTGAGGAATCTGTTGTCTTACCACATTGTCCAGCCTGGAGCTTGAAACTCTTGCCTAAAGCTGGACGTAAGTTTGTAATTAAGCTCTGCAGGAGTACCATCACTAACACCTATATCCATGGGGACTTTACTCCCCAAAGACTTGAGGCTGCATCTCTTCCTGTAAAACTCTCCACTTGTCACTGTGACTATTTCAGCTCCTTTCCCTGTGCAGGTGGGAGGGATGCAAGTAACATCAGCTGTCAAAGAGATAGACACCACAGCACTGACATCCATTCAGAATAAGTTTAAATTCCAGCAGTTTGGGACAACTAATTCCTTCCTTCTGCCATCTTGGAGTCTCAGAAGGAAAGAATATATCCTAAAGGACTGAGAAAGAAGTTGAACAAAATGTGTCTTAGGAAGATCCATTTGCCTGGTGAATTAAGTACCCTTTCATTCACCGAATAATTAGAAAGAAAAATACACAGCTGAAAAGATTTTAAAACCTGAACAAGATTCTTCTCCTTCCACCCATTCACTCCAAGCTTCATCCTTCTATAAATACATAGCACAATTAACGGTGTGTCCTAATCAGAGATCTAAAATAATTCTGGCTACAAAAAAGGTAACCCAATTTTCTTGATGTCATAATAGCAAATAAAACTTACACTTTTCTTGTCATATGAGGCCTGATTCTCACTTTTAAATATAATTCTTATCAGAAGGTTATATTATGTCATCCTAATGGAGCCCTGGGATACTCTTCAAAAAAAAAAAAAAAAAAGTTTGCTATTTCTCTCTAGCTTTGTGGAGAAAATGAATTCTAGTTAGTTTATTTTTAGTTAGTTTACTAGAGCAGCTAGCTGTAACATCTCCATGGTGACTAAATCAGACAGTACATAAAGGTGGAATAAGATCCTGAGCCTCTTCTCTTTGTCTGGTGCTACAGGAAAGGTGTCACCCCTGGAGAGTTTGTCTCCTTGCGCTGCTCTTCCTGATTGTGATTTCTGAAAGATGACCCAAGGTCTCTTGATGCATTTTCCATAGATTCCTGGCTTTGTCCCTTAACTCATCATGACATTTCAGTCCCAATGTAATCACAGGATTTTGCATGTTTCTTCAGAGCTTGTAGATAAAGAACAGCTCAGCTGACACACTACTGCATGCCAGAAAACCTACATGAGCCACTCCTAGTAAGACTTGTGCTCTAACTGCTTCCCCATGGCTGTTGCCCTTCTTTGGACATGCTCTAGTATGGCAATGTCCTTCTTGTAGTAAGAGACCCAAAATTCAATAGAATACACAAGGACATTTTGTTTTTATTGTTTCTATTTCTGTTTGATAACTTATTCCTTTCCAAGTTCTTTTTGCTTTTCTCTGGAGACAATTGTCTGGACCGTGAGTAAACTCAGGGGAAAAGTTGGTGCTTGACATAATTATTATTGATAAGCTGTGGGAGGATGGTAGAGAATGAGATCAGTCAGAAAAGGACAGTAAAAACCAGCTGTCTGGAGCCTGGGGTGGAGCTGGGGCCGGGTCTCTTGTCAATACTGAGGGAGCCTCCTCGTAGAGCAGTACACCATGCCTTGGGTAGGTTTGTAAGAAATGCATGCGGTCTGAGGCTCTTTTCAGAAACTAAGATCAAAAGCTTTTATCACACTTCTCAAGGAGAATTATAGTATCTGAGTGAAATTGATCCACTGCTTAAGGCAGTTGATGGTGACTAATTTGGTTTATGGGGAAAAAAAGTATAAAGTCAAGAACTACGGGCTCTAAGGATCTAAGTCACCATAAGCTGAAATCCACCACCTCCATTTCCAGGTAGTTTAAGTATCTGCCTATAACCCTAACATGAGGACAGCTGTATTGTCAGGCACTGCAGGCAACCAGAGTTAATCACGTCCTACCTGTGCTCATCTTCTACCTGACCTCCTGCCTTTTGTTCATCCCCATACAATATGTCTCTTGTTTTGCTTGCATCCCTACTTCTAGGTGATTTTGAGGTTTTGATGGTGGAAGTTGAGGTAAATGCAGCCCATGAAGTGAAGCCTATGCCTGAAATGTTGAAAATAGTTTTCTCAAATATGTATACAGAGAGATAATACAGTCATTCTCACCCTGACTTCCTTCTCCTTTTAACTTGAAATGTATTTTTCTCTCATTTGAGTCTTATACCGCCAAAAACCCCAGTTACTTGTGCACCAGACAAATGTTGGTCACCTTTGTGAAAAGATGCTCTGTCCATAAAACAAGGACTAACCTCCATTACAAAGAAAAAAAAAAAAAAAACAAAAAAAACCAAAACCCGCTGAATTTAAATTGATTTTGAGAGCAGGAGAAACCACAGGACTATTTTTTTATAAAAACACTTTTCTCAGCATTCTGATCATTAGCGCAGAAAATGAAAAGGCTGCTAATAATTGAGTCAAGCCAACTTCAAAGAAACAAACTACTTGGGACCAATAGCACATTAAAATGTAGACAGCCTTTTTACAAAGAAGCCTGCAAGACAAATGACACAGATTATGTTTAGATCATGTGGCAAATAAGCTTAGAGGTTTCAAAATGTACAGCATATGCTAACTGTATTTTGAGACAAAATAATGCTCGCATGTAGCATAAAATAATATCTGGTCAACAGACAAATTGTTAATGAAATTGTAGGCAACCTCATTAGCAAACTTCCAATGAATCACTAGTAGTTTGTGGGGATAAAAATCCATAATCTGAATAAATCATGTCAACTGTTTGATTACAGATGGTCTGGATTTTTAAGTGTAGATGACAGCATAGCTGGATAGCTATGCATTAACTCCCTCTACCTCTTAGCTGGATGTAGACAAGTTGCCTTTTAGACCTTCCTGCCAGCCAGGGCTACCCTTTAATTGCTATATTCATAGGGGCGAGTGTAAAAATAAAATCTTTTTTTGTAAATAAAATTGTTTGCCTAATCCTTAGAGCTGTACAAGTAACAATGTTCCCATTTCACTGTTGTGGTCGAGGGGGGGAATGTTATTTATTAATTACCCTCACAACAATAATAAACAATATGGCAAACAGGTATTAATAAAATAGTAACCCTTTATTAATACAAATGTGCCAAAACTCATTGAATAGGATCGCTGTACAGTTGGAATAAATATATTTACAATGGCAATATGCAGTCTTAGGGCAGAAGACAAACTATTCTATACAAATTAGGAAGCAACAACTTGGAAAGAGAAAGTCCCCGAGAGCAGGCAGCACTCAGTTACAGCAGGGGGAGGCTCGATAAGCACCTTTAAACCCAAAAGGGCAATGAATTGATTACTCACAGCTAGTTTTACCCACACAGGGATGCTGCTGCTGTTGTGTTATAGTTTACCGCGCAGTCCCAGGCTGGTCTGGTTTCAGCAGACAGTGGGCAGTTAACGACACTCTTTGTGACAGGCGCTTGCTTGGTTCCTGGGTAAACTGAGGCATGGCACGAGTCTAGTAGCAAGGGGAAGCAGGCTAAGGCGGATCTGACTTCTAGGCTCGTGGCTTCTCCAGCTTGCACGTGTATGGCTCATGGCTTTATCCCAGGCTCTGGACCAGGCACTCGAGGCAGGGCAGGGCAACTCGAGGCAGCTTCTACAACACAGGGACAAATAGGCTTGAAGCAAGGTTTGAAGCAAGGTTTGAAGCAAGGCAAGGCAAGGAAAGGGTGACTACCAAGTCACTTGTATATATAACATCGTGCCAGAGATCGGTTGGTCCAATGGGGCACTGAAGCTAATGTGCAGGTGCCCAATGGAAAGGCCTTCTGCCAGGCTACAACCACAAAAGGCAGACACAAAGACCTTGTTTCTGGGCAAACAATGGTCAGCTTATGTGCTCTCACCCCAGACAAACATCTTGTTTACCAGACAGACAGGAGTCCTGTCCCCTTGGTTCTTTTTCCCACATTGTTCTGTTTTCCTGCAGGAAGGTGGGGAGAGAAAGGGACTCTGTCTAGACATCTTAAGGCCTATCTGGGTTTGTACTGGGCCACGTCATGGCCCTACCATGACACTCACAGATGGAAAAAGAGGAGTACATTTGCCAAAGTAGCTTGAAGTTAACTAGGTCAATGAGAACTGTGCTACATAATCAACCACTAAGCTACTGGTAGTTAAAGGGAGAGGAAAAGTGTATTCTATTAATTGAGAGACATCATACACATATACGGAGAAAAAGCTACCAGGGAAAATAAGAAATTACATAAGTAACTCAAAGTATGTCTATTAGTAAACAATCTGACAAAATTACTCTCTGATGGTAGCATGCAGTCAATTATTGATCGTAAAATACATCTTTTCTTAAATTCTGAAAAGGAAGTGGAAACCATTTTCAAGTGCAATGTTTAGTGTTCTTTCAGACACCCATGTTCTCTAAATTTAAGTTTATAAAAATGTAAATTAGTGACACATGACTATGTGGAGGTGGATCTTCCTGTCTGACTGCTGTTGTAGGAGGGTTCCTTGGCTGAAATTTAAGTTTTGATCTTTTTCTGCTGAGGTAAATGATGACAGGATATGATTCAGCCTTTTCTCACCGGGGACTAATACCATCTGTGAGTTTGATTTCGTAAAGATTTTATGGTTGTTTTTCCTTCTGGATATCTCATTATGCCCATCTTTTATTTTCATGGAAGAAGTAATGCAATGTCTTTTTTCTCTCTTATCTAAAGTAATACCAGCTCCATAAAGTTTTGTTGAAACATAGCATTACTAGGATTACTAGGTTCCATAAATTAAGCTACATTTAATTAACCTGAGAGTTCTAACCTAGGTGAGAAAGCTTTCTTGCAAGACTGGCAAGTAGAAAAGGAAACAGCTCTGCTAAGATTGCCCAAGTTGAAGTTGCACTTCTGGACCATCAAAGCTGTTCTCTGTCTGCCTAGGCATCTCTTGATGCACTTCTGAATGGCTTTCCCTAGATGATGTGGGCTGAAGACTCTTCTTAAACCCAGGGCAGGAGATTAAGCGTAGAGGGAGTCCTGGCTCTATCCTTGATGACTACACTTAGAGGAATAACAAGCTACTCAAGCAAAAAAAAAACAAACCAAAACAAAACAAACAACAATGAAACAAAGGTGCAAAAAATCACATTTTTCTCCCTACAAAAGTCAAACAAAGAAGAAATTCCAGCACCTGACCACTTCAGGCTCTGCTCAGTTGCTACATGCCACATGCCACCTCTCAGAGCAAGCTACAAAATTGTAATTATTGTATGATTATAGTGATAATTACACATTTCTTATTCAGCACACAACGTTTTTTACAACATACAGGGTGTCCAGTACTGTGATCTTTGCAATGTATAACTGTTATTATAAATACATTAGCAGAGGGGACGAATGGTTTGTATCAGGTTCGTTTTTCTTGTTTGTTTTGTTGGGGTGTTTTTTGTTCTTTGATAATATTTTTCTTCTTTCTTTCAGCATGCTAAGAACTGGATCACAATTTTCACAGATGTGTTTGCTGTTTGAAATTATTCAACCAATAATTTCTGTGAATTACCCTTAGCTTATGAGATGTTTGTTTTACAGTTCTGATGGCAAGAACTGTCTTGCCTGAACAGGGGTGTCACACCAGCAGTTTCTCTTCTAGACTGAATAAACACCTTGATTTTAATTGCTTTTCTGCTGTAAATTTTATTCTAATTGATTATCTGGAAAAAAAAATAAAAAAGGAGAAGGGACAAGTTTTGTCAATATTGCTGACAAAAAATATTACTTCCTGGGTATTTCTGGGAATAGCTAAAATTTTGTCCACAAGCAGCTCAAGAAAAGAAAAAAAGAATAAAAATGCATTGAAATGCAAATACTGAGTACTTCAAAGAATTTCATTTAATCTGATGATTATTACTCCCCCTCTCTTACCCTGGAATCTAAGAAGGATCACAGGATTTTTTAGAATATTCTTTTTGACCAACTTGGACAATAATACTAGAAATGGGTTTTTTTGCTCACTCTGTAGTGTTTAAGATTTTACCATACTAATGATAAAATATTTTGATAGATGGCAATGCATCTCAGCTAATTACACTAACAGCAAAAAAGTTTTTTTTTTTTCCTGACAAATATTCACAGCTTGTATAAATACAAATCTTTTTCTTCTCAATATATGTTGTAAGCCACTTTTAGTCTGAAGGATCCCTCTGTCTTCAGTCCCAGCCCTTGGTAAACTGCCAAACACAATGGGGCATTAATTAACACTGCCAGAGATTCATCAACATGCACAGTGGTAGAAGCAACTGCAGGCTTTGCTTTCCACCACTACCCCCCCCCCCTTTTTTCTTCCCTTTCTTCTTTGTATTTCTGTGTAATTCATGAAAGATCTACTCCAGTATGTAAATCAGCTCTTGCTAAACACCCAGTAATACAGTTCCCTTTATTTTCCAGGGCTGCTGGTGATTTTTTCATGCATCCAGGAGAGACATTTACTCTGTCTCTTTCTCATACTCAGAATCCATTTGCAGACTGCAGATGGTAAAAATAACATATTTGTTTACTTGCCATATAGTCTACCCTGTAAATAAATCATCTAATAAACTACCCCCCAAAAAAAAAAAAAAGGAACAGAATAAGATTATTTCACCTTAATGTTGTACCAGTGGGAATGGTGGAATTAGTCTCCCTGTTAGCCTAGGCTGACAGTAAGCTGCTCTGGTAGGGAGAAATGCTGTAAGTCACTTGGTATCTCAGTTTTGCCACCCAGCAGTGAGCAGTCAAATAAATCAAAGGAGTAAATAAAATTTCAATTAGTCTTCAGCTAGACTTCATTCCCTTCATCTCCAAGGAAACAAAACTCTCCTCCCATTTCCCTGCTTTTTGTTGTTGTTGTTGCTATTATTATTATTAAAAATATTATTTTAATAATACTATTTTCAATAATATTAATAATTTTTAAAACATATTTACTTTTTCAAAGCATTTCTCTCAGTCTTAAAAATTCATCTTTTATTATTCAATTATGGCCCCAGAACCAAGGCAATGTTGAGATCTCCACTTGGGTTGCTGGCATCTTTTTGCTGATATAATTTATAGAAGTGAAACATGTAAGGAGATAACAGGGGGGAGTTTTGTTATATTTTTATATATACACTTGATAAATAAGATTATGTACCTGACAGACTGGATGATGTGAGAAATTATTTATCTTTCTTCTTCTCCTCAATCATTCCAATTTATTTTACTTGGATTCTTTTCAGCTCTTTTGAAATAATCCTTTTTCTCTGTAGCCATACCAAGTCCACTACCTTTGAAACTATTCCTGGGGAATTACAGGTTTTACTTTTGTGGTATGTTTCTGGCTATTTATAACTTTAAAATACACTGTTTCTAGGGATTCCTCACGAGAACATGTTTCAGAAATGAACCCATTTTACCTTGGTACCAGTAAGGCTCAAAATCTGAGGAATCCCACTTGCCTCCATAGTAAGAAGTGAATTTGGCTCACAGGAAAGACAGATGGGTGTTAGCAGGGCTGAAGACACAAGTCTATAAGAAATGAAAAGACTACACTGGAATTCCAAAAAAAAAAAAAAAATCAATTTTTTCACCTTTTCCATGTTTAATAGAAATTTATACTTTATGTCAATCTTCATTTTTTCAATCATTTTAGCCTCACCCTCATATCAAACACATAGAACCATAGAATGATACGACAATTCAGGTTGGACCTGAATCCTGGGATCATCAAGTCTAACTATTGACCTTACTCTATGAAGTTCATCCCTAAACCATAACCCCAAGTGACACATCTAAACGTGCTTTAAACGCATCCAGGGCTGGTGACTGAACCACCTACCTGGGCAGCATGTTCCAGTGCCTGACCACTCTTTCTGTGAACAAATTTTTCCTAATGTCCAGTCTAAACCTACCCAGTCATAGCTTGAGGCCATTCTTTCTTGTTCTATCACTAACTACCTGTGAGAAGAGACTGACAGCAAATCCTCTACAAACATCCTTTTAGCTAGTTGTAGAGAGTGATGAGGTCTTCCCTTAACCTCCTCTTCTTCAAATTAACCATCCCCAGCTCCTTCAGTTGCTCTTCGTAAGAGGCTGTGCTGCCATCCAACGTTACCTGGACAGGCTGGAGAGCTTGGTGCAGGCAAACCTCATGAAGTTTAGTAAGGACAAGTGCAAGGTCCTACATCTGGGGAGAAATAACAACAGGCACCAGGACAGGTTAGGGACTGCCCTGCTGGAAAGCAGCTCCACAGAGAAAGACCTTGGAGTGCTGGTGGACAGCAAGTTCTCCATGGAACAACAATGTGCTCTGGTGGCCAAGAGAGCCAATGGGATCCTGGGATACATCAAGAAAGGTGTGTCCAGGAGGTCTAGGGAAGTTCTTCTACCTCTCTACTCTGCCGTGGTGAGACCACACCTGCAATCCTGTGTCCAGTTTCGGGCTCCCCAGTTCAAGAGAGACAGAGACCTGCTGGAGAGAATCCAAGGGAGAGCCATGAGGGTGATTAGGGGACTTGAGCATCTCCCCTATGAAGAGAGACTGAGAGCCCTGGGGCTGTTGTCCGGAGAAGAGAAATCTGAGAGGGGATCTGATCAATGTCTATAAATATGTGAGGGGAGGGTGTCAAGTGGAGGGGGCCAGGCTCTTTTGGGTGGTTCACAGTGATAAGAGAAGGAACAATTGGTTCAAACTAGAACATAGAAGATTTCACCTCAACATGAGGACAAACTTCTTTACAGTGAGGGTGATAGAGCCCTGGAACAGGCTGCCCAGGGGTTGTGGAGTCTCCTTCTCTGGAGACTTTCAAACCCTACGTGGATGCATTTCTGTGTGGACTACCCTAAGTGATCCTGCTCTGGCAGGGGGGTTGGACCTGATGATCTCTTGATGTCCCTTCCAACCTCTGATATACTGTGATACCGTGATACTGTGATTTATTCTCCAGGTCCTTCACAGTTTTGTTGCCCTGCTCTACACTCACTCCAGCACCTCCACATCTCTCTTGTGTTGATATGCCCAAAACTGCTTACAGTACTCGAGGTTTTCTTGGTCACTTATATGCCAACGTAACTTTAAAACCTGTTGAGGAGATCTACTAATATTTAAATCAAGATTTTTTTCACATAATATCATGTAATCCAGAGATTTCAACACAGTGTTACCTCACTGAAAATTATGCTTCCTGCAAACAGTAGGTCAGTCAACAATCACATTTTCTATAGCACTTCTGCAAGGAACAAGAAAAAGCATCTTTAGCTCTCTGAAAAACAAAACCAACCAAACAAAAAAACCCAGAAACCTAAGAAGCAACTAATTGCATTTGTACACTTACACATACACCCAGATCAACAATTTACCAGGCGTATAATTATCCACATGTGAGTGCTGCACTGTGACGTGCATAACTTTAACAGAGAGAGTACTTAATGTGACATCTGTCTTCAAGAAGTCCAGATGTGGCATCACCTGCTCAAACTACCCATTTTCCTCTGGTCTTCATTAAGACAGCAATGGTGTGGCCTGGGATAAAAGCTATGAGCCTATACACACAGCAAGCTAAGGAAGCCACAAGCTTAGGAATTGGAGCCAAGACTTTTTCCCTTTGCAATCAGAATTCCACGCCTCAGTTTACCCCGAACAAAGGAAGTGCCTGTTGTGAAGAACGCATCAAAAACCGCTGTTGTAATGTGGTAGGTTGAAATCCCCTTCCCACATTAACCACACCAGACTAGCTCGGTTTGGAAGCAAATGAAGCTGTATTTACAAGCAAAAACTACAGCCTACAATGGAATGCAATGAATATATACAAAATATACAGTATTTACAATATTTACAGATAGGTACACTTTACAGAAACAGCACAAAACCCTCCTGGCCAAAGTCAGGAAAGCTGTCCCTCTGGCTCCCTCTTCCCTGCCTTCTCCAGATCCCCCTGGCAAAAGGAAGAAAGACAAGAAGCAGAGAGGTTGTTAGAACTTAGCGTTTCAAGGTCAATAGCCGGTGTGTTGCCTCTGAAGCAAAGCCAGAGAGAGAAGAGCAGAAGAACCCTGCTAGAATGCTGCGGAGAGAACTGAACTTTGTTTTGAGAACGTGAATCTTAAAGGTTTCTGTCTCTCCAATGGAATCATTTAGAATAATCATTATTTTTCTTTTTCATACCCCATTGTGATTTATTTACATTCTTACTACTTTCAGCCCAAAATTCATGAAAAATTTTAAAGGCATAACCCTAAAACCGTCACAACCACCTGCCGTCCACTGAAGCCTCAGACCAGCCCTGAGACTGCGTGGCACCTTCTTGCCAGCAGCCTGCTGAGACTGGCACATGAGAGTGCCCCAGAAGCCTCAACAGCTGATACAGAGCAGCAGCACTCCCTGCTTGGGTAGAATCAGCTGTGAGTAATTACTTCATTGCCTCTTTGGCTTAAGGGTTCTTGTCGAGTCTCCCCCTGCGTGGTCAAGCGCCATTCCGCTCCCAGGGATTCTCTCTTTCTGATATTCCTACCAGTTTGCATAAAATTGTTAAAATTGTTATATTTGCCTAGATACTATACATTATTTCCAGTGTAAATATATATTCTATCTGTACATCGAACCTATGTAATATGTTTTGGCAATTTTTCATATTAATAAAAAGTTATAAACGTTTTTATTAATATTCTCCATATCATTTATAAATTAAACAATTTTCCTTAACAAAAATATTCAGATGCAACATTAGGTCAAGATGATGCTGAACATCATTCAAAGGCTACAGTGAAAACAACAGGAAAATGTTCATCCTTTAAGCAGCCTTATACCTCACGTCATGGAGGTTCATAGCACTGAAGCTCAGACCAGATTTTTGACTGGCATGCAGTTTCTCAGCAACAGAAATGTTGAGTTTAGTGCTCAGCACAAGGCAGCTCCATGAGGTGGAAGAAAGTTGTCATGATTTAGTTGAACCTGTTGCTGTTACTCATACCATGCTGCAGTCATGCAAGCATCAAAAACAAAGGAGCAAAGTATTATGGGGTTGAAGTTCAGATTGCAACATGGGAGGCTTCCTGTTCCAGTTGCTCCTTCTGGGTCCCAGGTCCTTTAGGTGTTGGACTTTTCCACTGGGATGGTGGTGGGACAAAGAGGGATGGGGGAGTAGGTTTCTGGCTTGGGCTTTTGGCTCACTTGCTTCTGCCTGGGCTGCTTTGTGCCATGCTTCTTCTGCAAATGAGATGAGGTAATTATGCATTTTGTGCTATGTTTTTCTGATTTTTGATCAGTAAACTCTATTCTTTTCTCACTGATTTTCTTTTTTTTTTTTTTTTTTTTTTTGTCTTTTTTTGTCTTAATCCCAAGTTCTTTTGTGTGTTACTTTTCCCTCACTTCTATGTTGGGAAAACAGCCAGGTTAACCCACTGGTTCAGTTTGACATGTTTTGCTCTGATTCAGACTGTTACAAAAGTGAAGCCATCATCACTACTAATGTAGGAGCAAGAGGTCCCTAGACATTGTTTCCCAGGTTGTTTCAGGTGACTAGGTAAATATTGCATTTGTTTTGTTGTACACAAGCCTTCTTCAGGGTTTCAGTAGGAAACTAAACAGCAAATACAGTTGGATAGGCTAGAGAGTTGGGGAGAGGTGAACAATATGATGTGCAAGAAGGGCAAGTGTGGAATCCTACACCTGAGCAAGAATAACCCCCTGCACTAGCACAGGTTAGGAGGTGACCTGATGAAAAGCAGCCCTGCAAAGTCCTGGGAGTGCTGGTGAGCAGCAAGCTCAGCATGAGCCAGCAATGTGCCCACATGGATAAGAAGGTCAATAGTCTTCTGGGGTGCATTAAGAAGAGTGTGGCCAGCAAGTACAGAGAGATTCTCCTCCCCTTCTACTTTGTCCCAGCGAGGCCTCATCTGGAGTACTGGATCCAGTTCTGGGCTCAACAGTTCAAGAGAGACAAGGAACTTCTGCAGAGAGTTCAATGGAGACTACAAAGATGCCAAGCAGACTGGAACACCTCTGTAAGGAGAAGAGCCTGAGACACCTGGAGCTGTTTAGTCTGAAGAAGACTGAGAAGTGATCTTTTCAATGTTCATCAATATATAAAGGACTGTGTCCAAAAGGATGGGGCCAAAGACTTTTCAGTGGGGCGCAGGGACGGACAGGGGACAATGGGCACAAACTAGAACCAGGAGGTTCCATTGGAACATGAGTCAAAACTTCTTCGCTGAGCAGGCTGCCCAGAGAAGTTGTGGAGCCTTCTCTGGAGATTCCAAAGCAGCCTGGACATTGTGACCCCAGGTAACCTGCTGTGGGTGATCCCTAAAGGTCCCTTCCAACCTCCAGCATTCTGTGATTCTGTGATTGTACAACTTGCTACACAATCATACAAGTAATTTCCTTACATGTTATGGCCCTTTTAGGTGAAATTAAATACACCATTATGAAAGTGACCAAAACTTACTGTGTTTTTGAGGAACTACAATACCCAACCAGAACAACGTTCCTTAAACTTATCCATATCCTCTTTTGTGTCCATTCAGCATCCTGTACTTTCAGACATGAAACCGGTATTCAAACAGGACCAAGGAGCTGTTTCACCTTGCTATGTTGCTAAGTATGCACAAATTCAAGATCTCAATTAGTAGTGCAATCTCCATGCAGATATCTTTTAAATGTTGCCCTTTAACACTTAAATTTGCTGATAAGAGGGAAAAAAAAAACAAACCAGGTCAGAGTCAGCACTCTGTCAGTGTGTGGAAGGTGCGACAACTATGAGAGTCAGACCTGCAAATATGTCTGGGAAGCAATGATTTCAGGAACTGTCTTAATTTGGATGTTATGTAGCAGCACCATCTGTGCAGAGCTGCAAGAGGCTGTTGGCCAGGAATATTTGTAGAACCTCCAATCACAACAGTGATGCACCTCTGACTTATCTTGGGACAAAAGCATTCTAGTATTTCATACATTCCTGGTCAGAGGCATAAAATAACACCCAATTGCAGCCCACCATGCAAAAAGTGTATTTCTGTAAAGCAAAAGATTTTAAAATGTAGGCATTCAAGTGAAAATTCAATCCTTCACAGCAGAGAGGCTCTAGGAGGGTTTTTAAATGACCCTTTTTATCATGGTGCCATGTCTCTACATTTCTGAGTAGTGAGACCTGGTAAGAAAAATAGATGTATGTATACAAGTGGTTGAGTAACATATTACTCATGTACACTTTGTTCTTCTTGGCAAACTGACCTTATCAAAGGGAAGAAAGCTATGCATGGTGACAAGCTGAGCCCTACTGGAAACTCTGAATTATCAGTCGAGTGAGGTTTCTGTTATCTCTTTTGAAATGATGGTCACTGAGAATCATCTTTGTCTCTTTTCTGGGATGATGATACTAAACCAATGTCACTAGTTTGGGTTTTTTATGTTATTCTACCCATATTCTAATCAGACATTCCATGCTATGTTTTTTTAAGGAACAAGTCCAGTTAGCAGTAATAATACTATTAATGATAGTAATATATTACTGTGCTGACCCTCTGATTATTTTCTGCCAATGCAGAAGTGTTGTGTAGATTTATCAATGGCATCTGATTTTGAAAGATAATTCTGCTCACAGTGTAAATCAAGAAATGACAAGGACAGTTTTACAGCTGGAACTGAAGATGAAGATCCTAATCACCCTCAGTGGGTGCAGGTGACTCATACAGGGAGAAGATGTGGTCTGGTTTCTATCAAACAAGTGGAAGATGGTTGTCATACCACCCTTAGAGTGGCAGCTACACAGTTGTAATGCAGATGTCACCAAGCTGGGTGGACTGTTGATCTGCTGGAGAGAAGGAAGGTTCTAGAGAGGGACCTGGACAGGCTAAGTCAATGGTTTGAGGCCAATTATATGGGATTATAAAAGGTCAAATGCCAGGTCCTGCCCTTGGGTCACAACAACCCCGTGAAATGCTACTCTTGGGCAAGAGTGGCTGGAAAGCTGACCAGCAGTAAAGGACCTGATGTCTAGGCCTGGACCTTTTCTCTCCCCTCTTTCCTGTGTAAAGACAGGGCAACGAGGGGAAAAAACAAACAGGACAGGACCCCTGCCTGTCTGGTAAACAAGTTGCTTACCTCGGTGAGAGCACATAAACTGATCACTGTTCTCCCAGATACAAGGCCTTCATTTCTGCATTTTATGGCTATGGCCTGGCAGAATGCCTTTCCACTGGGGAGTAACACATTAGCTTCTAGATTTTTGTTAAATTGCATATCAATAAAAAATAATCTCTGGTCAATAAGTTAAAAAACTCTTCACTTTATCTGCCTCTGATTCTTCCTTTTCTAGACTTGCTCCACGCTTTGTTTTGCTACTCAGTGCTAAGAAGTTTACTGGAGTTGTTCTGCCAGTTTTCATTACCTTCATTTGACTTTGCTAAAATTTAGCATCAAAGAATCATAGAATGGTTTGGGTTGGAAAGGACCTCTAAAGGTCATCTAGTCCAATTCCCCTGCAGGCAACAAGGACATCTGCAACTAGAGCAGGTTGCTCAGAGTCCCAAAAGATCTTACCTTCAATGTTTCCAGGGATGGGTAATCCACCCCGGGCAACCTGGGCCAGTGTCTCACCACTCTCAGTATAAAAAAGTCCAAATCCACTTTCTTTTAGTTTAAAACATCACCTATTTTACTGTCACAACAGGCCCTGCTAAAATGTCTACTCCCATCTTTCTGATCGTCCCCTTTAAGTACTGAAAGACCACAAGCAGGTCTACCAGGAGCCTTTATTTCTCCAGGCTGAACAACCCCAACTCTCTCAGCCTGTCCTTACAGCAGAGGGGTTCCAGGCCTCACACCAGTATTGTGGCAACCTCTGAATCCTTGGACTTCAAGAATTTCTTTCAGGAATTAATCTGAATACCAATAAGTTTCCTCAATATCCATCAGTGCTGTTGTCCTCAGCTTCTGTCAGTCGTTACTCTCTTTGCTTATATGTCTTCTTAGCTGCTTAGTCTCTCTCTCTCTCTGCTCTTTGTGGTGGTGAAGCAAATTAACCAATATACTTTCAGAAATAAGACTATCAATTGTAAGGAAGCACCAGGGCCTGTAACATATTCAAGGGCACAGCTTTGTTCATCCTATCTGAATTTCTGCTGGTAATTTTGAAATAGAGCAGCACAGAGAATAAATCTTTAGGCATATCCACAAGGATCTCACCTATGATTAATATAGACAGTGAGTGGGTGGTGTAATTAATCACCTCACCACTATGGCTGAAACTGTGTTTCTGTGGGGGAAAAAAAAAGGGGGGTGGGGGTGGGGAGGGAGAGGGGCAAGGACAGAGTTTCAAGCTAAAATAACTCTTCAGGACTTCTCTTTTAGGACTCATTTTCCCAGGTGTCCTGGAATAATTCCATGAATACAGCAACACTCATGTCTATTGGTTTCTGACTTTTATAAAGCATCCCTTCACAAAGTGAAACAAAAATAATTTAAAAGTCATTATTTATTAAAATCCAGTGTGTTGTGATGAAAGAGAGGTTGTTTTCTGCTGAAGTACCAGTGTGCAAATGGTTGAAAAACATTGATGTTGGCTGTTGATGTCTCCATCTAAATACAAAGGGCAATTATCTAAAAAGGAGGTTGTTATTTAATGAGCACTGTTTTACTCACTTGATTGTTTTACCTTCGTGTTGAATGAGAGCTTTTTCATCATTTTTGGAACTTTCTGGATAAGTTTTCCTGAGCACTGTATGTAATGTATAGCTAGCAGAACCTGTGCACTGACAGAGTAGGTGCTACAGAGGGAAAACAACTATGGACATACCGTTTTGCCTTCTGGGAAGACAGCTTTGCTGCTGCTGACAGGAAGATAAGTATCAATGGTGGCAAGCTAAATGCTTTGGACTGAGCAGTGGACACTCCAGTGACAAAAATAACAGAGCCCTGAAACTC
Organism: Indicator indicator; assembly: GCF_027791375.1. Classification (NCBI taxonomy): domain Eukaryota; kingdom Metazoa; phylum Chordata; class Aves; order Piciformes; family Indicatoridae; genus Indicator; species Indicator indicator. The sequence continues at coordinate 3,493,669 of NC_072053.1, read as the reverse complement.
TAAATCTTCTTTTTCATTGTCCCCATCTCCAGTCCGTGTCCCAAGTGCAGCTCTCCAGAGCTCAAGCAATGCTCAGGAAAAGCTTTCATTGCAAAAGGGCAGTGCTTTCTGCTGGGGTGCGCTGCATGGTTTCCCTGCACAGCCTTTGGTCAGAAGGGAACATGGGCTGCAGGGACTTGTCCCCTTACCAAGCTGCTCTGAAAACACACTGTAGCCAGACAAGAAATGAAAAAAAACTAATAATCAACAACTGTCAAGCCACATGGGTTTGTTTAGCTTGGAGGAAAAGAGGCTGACAGGAGACCTTCTCACTCTCTGCAAGTTCCTGAAAGGAGGTTGGAGTCAGGCGGGGGTCAATCTGTTTTCCCTAGTGACAAGTGATAGGAAAAGAGGAAATGGCTTCAGGGGAAATATAAGTTGGATACTGGGGAAAACTCCTTCCCCAAATGGGTTGCCAAGCCCTGGAAGGGGCTGTCTAGTGCAGTGGTAGAGTCACCACCACTGGAGTTATTTAGGATCTCTGTAGATGTGGAGTTGAGGCAAGCGGTTTAGTGCTGACCTGGCAGTGCTGAGTTACAGACTGGACCTGATCTTCAAGGTCTCTTTCAACTTAAACTATTCTGTGATTCTATGACTTGAACAATAACACCATGAGCTCTTCATGCTGCAAGTTCTCCTGGTATAGGAATCCTGTCTGGATGTGAGCTGGAAAGCACTAACATATAGAGCCATGTGATAGGCACAGATTAATCTGTGAAAGCAGCATGCTAATATGCAAAGTTTAACTTGAAAATAATTTGCTACCTGAGTAACTTTAGACAAATATCCCCAAATTTATCTGATTTCTGTCCTCTTTCTATGGTTTCAAGGACTGTTTTGGTATTAGTTCCCTTTCTCTATGGCTATTTTAATTAGCTAAATAATTAATTTATAAAACTGTACAAAACCCTTTATTTTTTTCATTGCACATCTTTCATCCTATAGAATCAATGTGGATGTAAAAAAGAAGGCTTTTGGGAGAAACAGGTTGTAACACTGAAAATGTAGCATTTTCTGCTCCTACTGAAGTGAATGGCAGAATTCCTACTACTGTTAATGAAGAAAGAACTGTGTTTTTACTATAATCCCATTTGAGTGAAATGAAGCAAATCATGAGAAATCAAATATGATCAGCATGTTCACACAAGAGTGTGCATGTAAAACCACACTCACATACAATGTCTATTAAAACTCTTTCTGTTGCACAGTGGGGGGCAGAACAAGACCAACCCAGAGAAAAAAAACAAACAAACAAATCCAAACAAAGAAAAAAAACCAGTAAAACCAAAACAAACAAACAAAGCCAACCCCTAACATATTTTAAAAGACAATATTCTTTGTGTCACTCGAGGTCCCAAATTTCAAAAATGCTTCAGAAAAGATTCTGCATTTTTCCCACCCTTTATTTCTTTCCTTTTTTTTTTTTTTTTAGAAACTGTGGCACTGAACTGTGTCCCTGTAAATATAACAGCAAGGATCCTTCCCCCCACTAAAGTCACTGGGGCCACTTCTATCCTCTGCAGTGGGAGTTTGATTGATGGCTGTAATTGGTTCTCACCATGGCATTTAAGGATTGACTCATGTTCATATAAATATAGTCAACTTGCATCAGCAATATTCAAATCTGCAAGAAGTACAGGAAGTGCAGAGATCCATGCAAATACTGTACAGAGCACAGATGGAAATGAGCAACTGAGCCTTGTTAGAACTTTTTTTTACCTGCAGAATGTTAGAAAGAAGTGAGAATACCAACCCCATTTTACTGTTAGGACAGCAATGTCACCCCTTTCCAGAGTTCTCCTGTAGCACATGTACTACTCAGGTCTCTTAACAATGTTTTACCTCTGAACCATGAAGGGCATGGGGAGGTACTGTAAACACCAGGGGAAAACATGTAAAATGAAAGAAAAGAGGCAATAAATTTATAGTGATGACAATGGTGAAAACCAGCAGCTGCTGTGTGACTGCATTGTGTGTGGTGCCTGAAGCTGCTCCGTGGTGCTACAGCTGAAGGAGATACTTCTGCTTGGTGCAGAGCCTGTGAGACACAGGTTGCGCAGCTTTGCCTGTGCCTGCTTCATTACTGTAGCTACCACAATAGCCAGTTCATTACTGTAGTTTACAAGAGTGGGGCTGCTCAGTGACTAGACATTTCATTAAATTGCCACAAGCCATCTGTCATTTAACTCGTTTTGATTTGCACAATGCTGCTCTGAACCACTAAATGAATGAAGAGCTTGTCTGGCATCTTGTGCTGCAGGGTGGAAGGCAGCCCAGATGCAAAGTGAGGAACCTGTGATGGGAAAGCACTTAGCTGGGGATGAAAAGGGTTTTCTGTTTCTCTTAACAAGAAATGCAGAAAGGAGAAGCAGAGACTGAAACAAAAGACTCCTTGGAGAACAAGGAGGGTGCATGTGAAATCAGAGGGTGCATGTGAAATCAGACAAGGTGTTAGGAATGGCAGAAGACACAGAGTTGCACAATGAGGACCTTACTGCACAAACCTATGACAATGTTCACAGGAGCAACCCTTTGTGTTTTAGTCTCAAAAAAAATTGAAATCTCGAAGTAGATATATTCTTTAGAAAAATCTTGAAGGCCAAAGAATGTAGGAAACCAAGATTCAGAATAGGATTTTTATTTAAGAAGAGCAGCACAGACCTTTAATAAATAATTTTTTTCCATTTCCTTGAGGAAGAAAAGTTTATTCAAAACAATAGTGGAGTAAGAGCACCATTATATCAGACATGGTTTGCTAATTTTAGATAAGGAATTATGTGGGATATCTGTATTGACATGGAATGATCATGAATTTTTCTGTTTTATGCAAGAAAATGTGCAGACCAGTGGTAGGCTTCTGTTTCATCTGGAATGATAGTCAAAATATGTGATTTTGATATAAAAGTATCAGAGTTTGCATCCTTTTGACTTTCAGAGTCAGTTTTACATTGTACTCCAAACTGAACATCCATTTTTTTCTGTGACTCTGTAGAAGACCAAAAGGGAGCCAAAAGTAAGATGTCACATGAAGCAAATCTGTAAAAACAAAAACAAAAAAATGACATAATATTAGTTCAAGAAGGAAAGCAGTACAAGGGTTTGCAGGCTGAAGATTTAGTCTGGGGATATTTTAGTCAGTTATTTGCTGGGGAATTGCTCCAGTGCTGATGGTACAATATTGTGTTTCTCTCTATTCTTTGGTGCCACAACGTTCTGCCAGCTCCTTGGGTTCTGAATGTGCCTGGTAGAAATAGATTCTATACTGTTTGCCTCACTTTGTATTCAGACTGAGATACTGCTTGAGGTCTGTGAAGATGGAGGTTTGGGCTGATTTTGGTGTTTTACAGAAGGACACATATAGGAGTTTATTATGTTGCTTATTTAACAGATAATTAGTCCCATCTGGATTTCTTTATTATGGTGTTTGAGGAACGTGAGTGTTGATTCATATGTTTGCTTGATAATAGTAATTATTTGTGTGTATATGGTCCTCATCACTGCCTGCCACAGCCTTTCATAATGGTGTAAGACAGGGGAAAAATAAAAAATAAAATTAAAAATATATACAATAAAGACTACTTAAGAAGATCTGGAAATGATGCGGATATATGGCAAAAGGAAAGGAAAGGTCATTAACCAGCACAGAGATTACAGAACCATAGAATTGGAAGGGACTTCAAGGATCATTTAGTTCCAACCCCCGTGCCATGGGCAGGGACACCTCTCACTAAATCAGGTTGCCCAGAGCCACAGATATGGCAAAATGCACAGGTCTCAAGTTGGGTCATAGTGGGAGCTCCCAACAGCACAAGGATACAGGAGAGAGTTGTGGAGCTACAAGAAAGAAAAGATAAATATCACTGGGCATCCAGTAAAAATACCTCAGATCCACGAATAAGCTGCAAAGTTAATTATTCCACATTATTCTGTGAAACCAACCAATTCCTCTTCATTATGTGCAGAGGGAAGACATTTCTTTGTTAATGATTAAAGGCTGAAACACACAGCTGGCATGGAGATTTGCAGTGTGGCCCAACCCATAAATTCCTGTGCCAACTACATGAAGAGGAAAAAAAAAAAAAGAAAAAAGAAAACCACAAAGCAAAAACAGTGAAAAGCCATTGGTGCCAGCTGACTCTGAATCTAGCTGACTCTAAATCTGATTTCAGGAGGAGCAGGTATTTGACTCATAATTTTGCTGGTCTGTGAGGAAATACTTAGGATATGCAGCATCATATATCTGTTCTGGAATTAAATGCAGGATATTTAGTCAAAAGCGGATATCATAGAACCCCAGAATCACAGAGTGGTTTGGGTTTGATGGGACCTTCAGAGTTCATCTCTCTCACTCTCCCCAACCTCTGTGCAGTGAACACAGACATCTTTAACTCTATAAGGTTGCTCAGTGCACTGTCCAACCTGATCTGAAATGTTTACAGGGATGGGGCACCTACCACCTGTAAGCCATGGTGTCACATATCTGCACCATTTCCAGATCTTCTTATGTAGCCTTTCTTGTCTAGCATTTGCATGTTTTGCTGTCTTGCACAATTATGAAAGGATGTTGGAGGCCATGACGAGGACTTAGCACATGCAAATAATTATTGTGGGCAACCTGAGCCAATGTTTCAACACCCTCATTGCAAAAAGCTTTCTTATATCCAGTCTAAATCTCACTGCTTTCAGTTTAAAACCATTATCCCTTCTCCCATTTCAATAGGCATGGCATAAAACTATGCAAAATTGCCAGTTATTGCTAAAGACAAGCAATGGACACTGGCTAGGAGTAGGAACAATTAACACATGAAGGTGAGGCATGCTGCAGGGTGTGCATCCCTTCTTCCCCCTCTGCATTCTGGTGTGTGCAGATCAAGAGAGGTGACCCTGCTACTTTACTGTGCTGTGGTGAGACCTCAGTTGGAGTACTGTGTCCAGCTCTGGGGCCCACAACACAAGAGAGATATTGGGGCCTGCTGGAGGGTGTCCAGATGAGGGACATAAAGATGATCAGAAGACTGGACCACCTCTCCTACAAGGACAGACTGAGAGATTTGGGATTGTTCAGCCTGGAGAAAAGGTGGCCCCCGGGAGACCTTATAGCTGCATTTTAATATCTGAAGGAGACCTACAGGAAAGCTGGGGAGGGACAGTTTATTAGGGATTGTAGTGATAGGACAAGGCCAATGGTTTGAAACTGGAGCAGGGTAGATTTAGGTTGGGCTTTAAGGAGGAAGTGAGAGTGATAAAATACTGGAACAGGTTACCCAGGGATGTGGTTGAGGCCCTGTCCCTGGAGACATTCAAGATCAGACTTGATGTGGTCCTGGGCAGCCTGATCTAGTCGGAGGTGTCCCTGAAGACTGCAGTGGAGTTGGACAAGATGACCTTCGAGGGTTGCTTCCAACCTTACGCATGCTGTGATTCTTGTGATTCTGTCTCTCACATAGGAACGGTGAGAAAATCCTAGAGCGTTGCCTACGCGATAGGAGAAACAGAAAGTTTTTTTACTTCCTTTTTTAATTGTTAATCCCTCACAAACACGTTCAATCTGTTTTTACTCCCCCCTCGCCTTCACCCTCGTCCTTGGGGGCGGAGCCGTGCCAAGATGTGCCGCTAGATGGCAGCAGAGCACCGCTCAAGCACTGCGCATGCATTCCCCGCGGGACCGGGAAACAAGGGAAGAAACCTCAAGGTTTACTCTTTCCTTAGGAAAATTAAGTAAAAGCTAGATAAAGAAATCAGGTCTGGTTTTGTTTTGTTTCCCGTTGAATTTACAACCACTCTGGTTTCGTTGATTTTGTTTGTTGGTTTCTTTTTTTTTTTTTTTTAATCTCCGGTGCAGATGTGTTGATTTCAGCGAGGTAGTGTAAGGGGTAAGTTGTTATCGAAGTTTTGCAATGCACCTATTAAACTTTTTACTATTACCTGCAGCTTTGCTGCAGGAAGAATTGTCATATTCCAGCAAACACTATCATAAACTCCATGTAAAAGCTGTATTTGATATTTTGGTTAACTTGATTTAAAAAAAAAAAAAAACAGCAAAAAGAGTAAAATCGAAGGCTGTGCTAAGCAGCACATGAATGGAAAGTATGTTGTAGTTTGGAAGTATTTTAAGAAAATCTTTTTAAGGTCTTGTAGAAAAATTATGTATTATTAGAAAAGTTACTGCACACTAGGAAACTGAGCAGCATGATTTTTTTCCTAGCGTCTATTTATCCACGTATGATATATTTTATGTAATAGATATTTATGATAACTTTCTATCTGTGATAGATTTATATCTATTTGTGACATATTGCCCTGTTTTTGACTTGCTGTTATACAAGTCCGTACCATCTACAAAGATTTTACAATTTTGTTGTGTGAAATATGGAAGTTTTTTTGCTTGGTCTCAAGCTAAGATTTTATTTTCTTTATCCATCCAAGTTGAAATGTCTGAAATTAACATTACATGGTTGCAACAAAAAAAAATGTCAAAACTCAGATGCCTCTACATGAGCTAGAGATGAAACTGAGATTTTTGTGGTCTGTGTAAACCTTCTGTTGTGCCTGGCACCACAAATTCTGAGACTAAACAATTTTTGCATCATTTGGACTACAGTACAGTTGCTTGATATGTCTCTTGGAGTTTTGGGGAGAATATTTCCTTTCAAGGATGTTTAAAATAAAATTACCATGGTTTGTAACAGTGACAGAATTGATAATTGAGAATTTATGTCCTAACCAACAGGCAAAGCAACACAGACCTGGAAATCTTGAGATGAATCTTGCTACCTGGCAACCCAACCCTGAAAATGTCTTCTAAATCTCTATTTTTTTTTTCTTTCTTTGTTCTCCACCCCTCCTTCCCAGTATAAACCACACTGTGTTTGCAATTCCTGTTGAACTCACAATCTTCCATGGTCATCTTTTCTCTATTATTTTAGTATCCTAATGTAAAATTTCCTACTCCTACAAGTTGTGTGATGAATCTTACAAAATGTCTTGCAGATCTGAGTTGGATTTAGCCCAGCTGTATTCTTTGAAGTGCCAGAAGATCTATGTGGTAACCTGTTTTCAATCACAGGTGTGTGATCTTAGGTGAAAGGTTCTAAGGTGGACTAAGCACAAGTGGTGCAGTTTCTTCGAAGCATATTAGGAATCTGCACCCAGTGTAGAAAATTTTGTTGCCTGTGTGACTCCTTGCATAGAATTTTGTGTAGAAGATAATTTTGTCAGATGAAGCATCTCCTTCCTCACCAACCAACCAAAAAGTCTTTAAAATAACCTGCAATGACAACACATCAAGTGCTCTTTCCCTCAAATATAGTTTATAGCTTTTCAGTGAATACCATTGCCCAGCAGGGGATTAGTGAGGTTTCACCACTGCAACGCAGAAAATGTTATTCTGCCCATGGAAACCACCCGCAGTAATCCATCTAAAAAGTACCTGGTGGCAAGAATTAGGGTAGAGTTGTTCCCCTTTCTCTGTGCAAAACGGCAGGTACCTGATCTCATACAGACAGCAGCCTGTAAGGCAGCTACATTACTGCCAGCAAAAGAGCTACTTCCTGCAAAGGATCCGGGCTGTGCAGGCTGTTTATCTGAGATGACTTTGAAAGAGCTTGTCCTAATCCCCCAGGGTGTCAGCACGCGTCCGAGTTGCCAAACTCGAGATGGAATTTTGATGGAATTTCTGATGCTCCGCAGCAGTGCCCAGGGGATTCTCAGGGGTGCTCAGTGCCTGTCTCTGGAGCTCGACGGAGTAGCTATGTGTTTCACGGGGTCTGCCCGGTGCTCAGAATTCCTCTGCTCAGCCGGATGGTCCCTGCAAGCAAAGCCAGAAGCCATTTCAGGTCTGTGTGCTTGTGTAAATCCGAACCAGGAAATGCCGTTTAAAAATAGCTGCCTTTTTTTTTTTTTTTTTTTTAATTGAAAAGGTTTTTAAACCATCTTAAAACCCATAGCTGGCATGATTCCTAGCTTTGATGTTGTGGTTTTGACAGATATTAGTGCTCCCTAGTAGGGAGAGAGAGCAATTGTATCTGTCCCTCTCATTTAACCCCTCCACTCTGGGAATAGCCAGGGAAAAGTACAAAGAGCAAAGGCTCTAGTTAAGCTGATGATTAAAGGTAGGGTGATGAAAAGGAAATAAAAGAAGCCTTCTGTTGCACCTGTGTACAAATAGCATGAGCTCCATAAGGGCTTTTGACTGTGTTGGCTGATTTTTTGCTTTGTATCAGAAGTTTTATAAAAATAGATTTATTTGAAATATCTCTCTTCTGGCAAGCAACTTTCCCTCCTACGCTGGCACAGCAGATACATTGACATAAATCAAGACTGGTGTTTTTCTTCTCCTTTGGGCTCTTTTCATGTGGCCTTTTCATTTGATCTGGGTTAGCTTAGCTTACTGAATTACAGCTAAAAATCATCTCTGTAACTACCAAGTGCATGCATCAAACGCTCCTGTTGTTGTATATCAGTGATAATCCCAGAATTTCTCTTCCACATAAAAATAAGTACCTCCTTCTGCCCCTCCTCAAGAGGGAAAAAATATTAAAAATCCAGAACAAAATGCTTCTTTTTTATTAGAAAAAAAACATTCTTTTAATATATAAAAATGGTGTTATAGACTCTGTTTCAATTTCCATTAGAAGTTCCAAAATTCATTAAAAGTAAAATAACGTAAAAGCTCAGTAATGAAGAGTATTCAGCCAGCCACCACGGGTCAGACCTATCAAAACTCAGGCATTAAAATAGAGATTAAATGTGTCTTGCTAAATAAAAAAAATAATAATGACATGGTAGCATGACCATTATTTTAATTGTGATATCTCATAGCCATAACACACAAAATAAAGCTGAAAAGAAAATCAAGGAACACAGCTAATGTTTTTGAACCTTTTTTTTTTTTTTGTGCAGAGGGCCACTTGTTCTTCCTTCTTCTGATTTATGTGAGCAACTTTACTCAACAGAATTGCTAATGCTGCCATCAAAAACAACAGAGAGCTACATGAAGAACCTTCTCCTAGCATCTTTTCACTTTTTTTTTTTTTTTTTTTTTTTTTTGAAATCTAATCCACCTTGCAGAGTGTCCAGTGCTATTGGTCTCCAGCAATGCTCAGCCTGACCATCAGGAGAAAAAATGGTAATACAACTAGTGCCATTTTTTGAAAGAAACAAGAACAATACACCTCTTGTTCTTTTTCCTGTGATGAATTTCTTATGTGAATGAATCAGGGTAAAGGAGATGCCTTCAGCAATGTTGTCACTGCTGGCTAGCCAGTTGAGCTAAGCAGAAGTGTAGAAGCAGACCCCTTCCTCCATGGCATCACTTAAGCCAAGGCTGAAGAACTTAAGGAAAGCATCCGCTCTTCTAAAGGCAAACCAAACACCCAACAAACACAAAACAAGGCAGAAAGGAGCAGACTAGAAGAATTACTTCTGCTGCTGATGATGATGAGAGACATGAAGAGCACAGCTGGTTCCTCTCCATCACATGTGCCATGGTCAGTGATGAGTGAGGAAGGTGAGTCTGGCTTAGCAGTGCAGCCACGCATGGCCACTTATCTCATAATTATTATTATAAAGTCTTCTTTATGGAAAGGAGAGTTAAAAGTTGTTGCACTGGAGTTCACCAGCAGTGAGACAAGCAATGCCATTTGACTCCTGCACTGGTATCCTGCATACTCCTCATATTAGAATGGGAAGCACACAAGTACAGTAGCTACCATGGGCATGAAATGCTAACACTATTGTGGTATCTACTGTATAAAAAAGTAGAAGGATCTTTTCCTATACAGAAATCATGGCTACCTGCAAAAGACACTGTTTTTGTGCTAAACCCCAGCTAAGGGTGCTGGCTGTCTACTGGCATGCAGAGCCAGGGACTGATTGTTTCATTCAGGAGGTCAAATCATACTTGGGCTAGCATGTATGGCAAATGGACTTTCAGTGCCAAAGGATGAGATTTCATTTAGGACACTTACAAAAGAGGGTAAAGGTATTGGCAAGTCCATCAGACAACCACATAAGTACCAGGTTAATGTGTGGTGAGAGAAGACAGATTGACTTAAACCTGTGTTTGCTTGCCTGCTGGGTAATTTGGTTCATAACACCTCCATCCAGAAACTGTAGTAAGCAACAATGTTGTGTGCATATGGGCAAGGGTCTTTCTCACTGGGAACCCCAGTTGTGGTTTCCTTCTACTTTCTTCACCAAATTGTTATCGAACAGCATTTCTCTTCTGGGCCCATTTCCTCCATATCCCACATCAACACTTCTCCTACTCAGAGATGAATAATCTTAACATGATATCTAAACCAAGCAGAAAATGTAATTCTTTTTTTCCCCCTGAATTAGACTCACCCCTTTCACTTGAGGCACAGCTGAAGATATTTTTGTCCTCACTTGTCCCAGCTCTGCTTTACAGGATAGAATTTATAAAGAATATTTACTTTATATGACCTTTCTAAAATTCATCGTGTCACCTTCCCTTGACAACAGAGCATTGGTTTTAAGACAAGATTGGAAGGACTTATGATACAAAGCACAAAACAGCAGTTATGGGATTTATCACAAAATGGTCCTGTGGAACCTGGGAAGCTGGCAAGGTTAGAGTCTTTCCATTGGCATTCATGGCCACTGATCCAGGGGTTTAAAAATTCTTGCTGTGTTTTTTTTTTTTAAGTTCTTTCATATAGCACCTCATAAAAACGAACAACCAAGCAAACAAACCCACAAACTTTTATAGAAGGAGTTAGTAGAAAAGTTAGCACTTTCTTTAGCATATTTGTAAATCTAATTATTTTTCTAAGGTGGACTGCCCTCTGAAAGAGCACTGTCCCTTTTTTGATGCAAGCATCATTTCATGTGGCTTAGTGCTACAGACCTTTTGCCAAAGAGAACACACAAAAATGGAACTATATGCCAACAGGAGAGTGCAAAATCATGACAAGGTTCGGCATTTTCTTCTTCTGTTCTTTAAAATATGGAATACAAGAAGTGAAAGCTGACAGTCTCATCTCAGCTATTGGTACAACTACTGTGTGTGTTTACATTAGTAACATTTCATAATATAAATGGCAAAATATTTATTTCCCTTTGTCTTTTATATAAAATATCAAAGTAAAGGTGCAAATAAATCTGCTGACTCTGATATCTTCTGCCTGTGCTGTCTGAGGCATAGCAATACTTATTTGTGGAGTAGTCTAATTAGAGCACAAAATTCTTACGATGCTGTTGAAATACATATATGACACAAGACTCTAATAGCAAAAATGAGTTTTTTAAGATAAAAATATTTAAACTGGCATGATGCAGGAGATAAGCATTATTCAGAGACTGACATGCTTGCAGTAGAAGGTGGACAAATAAGGCAGAGTGCAGAATGAATACATGCCTCCTCAAAACACTACAAGCTCTCTTTTGACATGCAAGCAATTCAGTAAGGAAAAAAGGCTGGAATTGAATTTAGCTGATGCAAATGAAATTAAATTGGTTGTCATATCAAGAAGATGTTAACTATGTAAATGTTTGCTATTTATTAAGGCACTCTAGCATTTAGACTGTGCTAAAACTATGAGACTTTCTTATCGTACATTTAAGATACTAACTATGCATTTAAAAGAAGATATGTATGGATTATTCACCCCTTTCTCACCCTGAAGAATTAAATTGTAAATATCTTCTTTTCTTCCAGTATTTTCCTGTAATTATAACTCGCACATACTGTAGTTCCAGGCTACAAAAAAAAAAAAAAAAAAAAAAAAAAAACAAACAACAAAACAAAACAAAAAAGAAACCCCAAACCACCAGACATTTCTAGCTAAGCAGGATCCCATTACATCATTGCTTCAGATGCATTCATTCTCTATAATATTGTTGGCTGTTTCAGGTTAACTACCAAAATCATTTGCCTGAGAAGCAAGATTTAATTGTCTTACAACTACCTCTGTGAAGTACAATAGGGATTACAAGTACTCATTGATTATACTATTGGGTAGAATAAGGGACTCTTATTCTAGCATGTCTCATTCATTTTGTCGTTGCATTCCCTTTGAAAGAGACCAAATGGGTCCCAGCAGGTGAAAGCAAAGAAACCTGAAAGGCCCCCTTTGATGAATGACAATACCACCACTGCCCTCCCCCCACATTTTTTGGAGATTATAAAACCTTATTAAACCATGCCCCGTTAGATATTGATTGAGAGGGAGCTAAACTAAAACCAACAACAGCAGCACGGATCAGAGAACAGTGCTCTCATCAATGAGCACAGCACACAGCTAAGCTTTCCCCTCCTTTTGCTGTGTGGTTTTGGTGGGTTTTTTTTTTTGTTTGTTTGTTTGTTTTTGGTTGGGTTTTTTGTTTTTTGTTTGTGTTTGTGTTTTACTTGCTGTTACTTCATTTGGGGGTTTGTTTGTTTGTGAAATTCCTTGGAGTTTTATTTGTTTGGGTTTTTCTGGTCTTGATTTGGTTTGATTTTGGTTTAGAGTTTTTTTTCTTTGGAGGGGGGGTGTTCAGTTTGGATTGATTTTTTTTTTCTTTAAAAAATCCCAACTATTTGCTTTTGTTTAAACCATTGTACAAGAAAGTCATACAACTATACTAGCTTTGTCAAACACAGACATCCAGTAGCTCTCCCTATAGTACTAGTGATTCATTTTTCAGCCTGTCAGAAGGAATACCACAAACGTTAAAATTAAAACTCTTGGGCTTTTTCTTTTTCTTTTTTTTCTTTCCTTTTTTTTCCTTTCTTTTTTTTTTTCTTTCTGTTGCTGTCATTGTAATGTTCCTGAGCAATTATCACAACTGCCACTGACTTCAGGATGCCCTTAATTATTACAAGGCTGGTTTTGAACAAACTCTGTGAAGGAGCAAAGGAAACCCTTTGGTAAAAACTGCTTCTGGAAAGCAACAACAACGAAAAAATCTGCTGTTTTCAAAATCATACTTAATTTTAGGCTACTTTTATTATTTTCTGTCACAGGAAACTCACTACAAAAAACCCTTCATGACGTTCCTCTTGACATAACTTGAATCTGTGTGCTTTGGAGGACACCTCTTTAATAGGACTGTGTGTTAATTAACTGCCAATGATTTATTTATATTTAAAGCATAGTGCATCTCAGGCCATGGTAGGAAATGATGAAACATGAGTAGGTACACAAGGTATCTTTCTTCTGATAACAGAAAATCATGCCTCTGAAGAATTTATTTGCTTTAAATATTTTGCTTTGAGTTTAATTTTCTTCTTTCCTACCACAGGTCTACAGGTGTTTGTTGTCAAATGCAGAAGATTCCTGAATCAAGGACATTGTTTACAGGAATAAAAATCAGAATACAGATTAAAACAGTTTTTAAACAGTATCACTATTCTGTGTAATAGTGTTTCCTAAATTCAATAAGCTGTGTAAAGATTTTTCTGTTAATTTGGTATGGTCCTGCTCTGACAGGGGGGTTGGACTCGATGATCTATTTTGGTCCCTTCCAACCCCTGACATCCTGTGATCCTGTAATTTCAGATGAAGAAACAAATCCCCCTCCAGAGCACAATGATCTAAATACTAATGTTATTGTTCATCACTACCAAAGAAATGCATTTTTCCTTGATTGAGAGACTTGCACTATTCTGAATGAAAAGCCTCTTTTAGTAACAAAATTTACATCTCTGAAATTGTCATGGGATGTCTGAACTCATCATTCAGAGGTAAAAATTGTTTTGATCATTGCAAAATAAAATTAGAGGTTGAAAACTAATGTTTTCATACCAAGAATATGGGAAGTGAAATAATTTTTGTTGCTGAAAATCAGGTATATTTCAATAGTGTTGTGAAAGCATCTGAAGAAAATCCTGAAGAAAAAAAAATAAAAAAGATAAAGTGGCACAGAATAATAAAAGAATTGTGCTTTTGAAAAGGATAAGAAGGAATTAGGTAACCATATTATAATCATGTTTATGTCCATATTCATTTTAGATTGATTTACACTATCCTTATACTAACAGCTGCCTTGCTGCTATTTAATATTTTCCATTTGTTTGCCTTCTCCATGACAAGTCCATTAGGATTACCCTGTGTTTTCATTTTGTGACTTGCATGCATCTAAAACATTCATAAACTCTTATTACAATCCACCCCTCTAAAAACTAAAAAGCTTAACTGCTGTTTAAATTGAAACCAAAGTACTGAGTTTTACAGCTGTCTGTCTTGTTGGGTTTTTTTGGTGGTGGTGGGTTTTTTTTTAAACAATTTGTTAATGGTGAATTTGACAATGGTAAAATCAGTATATAACACAGAGATGAGATTAATACCAGAGAGTTTCAAATCATATTGTGAAAATTACAGCTAAGTTTGAGGGTGCAGGATTTACAAATACAGCTTGTCAGTTACAGAGATTTAAATTTTTATATGCTGCTCAGGATGAATACTTAATTGCCTGAAATATTTGGCTAATTGTATTTTGATTTGATTTGACTTTTCAAGCACAAATATTACATGCTGGTCAAATGACTACCCACTCCTAGGCAGATAAGTACAGGAAGAACATCTAACATAATTTTTTTGTTTGTAAGGGAAGCTGATAATTCAACCATCAGAAATTGCTTTGCAAAGCCTGCCTTCCTTAACAGATGTACAAAAATGCAACAGAGTGGCTCACAGTGTTACAAGATTTTTCTTGTCGTGTATTCTCTGATCTCTAAGTATAGAGCTGTAGCAATTTTTCAGACTCATTCAGAAAACAGAATCATAGAATCAGCCAGGTTGGAAAAGACCTCACAGATCATCAAGTCCAACTTATCACCTTAATGCCTGACACCTCCTGACAACTAAACCATGGCTCCAAGTGCCACATCCAATCTGTTTTTGAACACCTCCAGGGATGGTGACTCCACCACCTCCCTGGGCAGCACATTCCACTGGCCAATTACTCTTTCTGTGAAGAACTTTCTCCTCACCTTGAGCCTACACTTCTCCTGGTGCAGCTTGAGACTGTGTCCTCTTGTTCTGGTGCTGGTGCCTGGGAGAAGAGACCAAACCCCACCTGGCTACAACCTCCTTTCAGGTGATTGTAGAGAGCAATGAGGTCTGCCCTGAGCCTCCTCTTCTCCAGGCTAAACAACTCCAGCTCAACAATATAAAGACATAGAATTTTACTTGATAGTAAACTACATCAAACTATTGCTTTTTTGTCTTCTCCCAGTTGCTGGCAACAATTGTAATTTAGGAGGTTCTTTTAGTTATTTGATAATTTTTCCCTTTGAGTTGCATTTTAACAGTGTCTTTCAAAAACAATGACTTCAAAGTAGTTTCACTCTAAGGAAGAGAATGCACTTGAAAGTTTTCAGGCTGAATCATTTGTTGTTTCTTTTAACCTCATATTTTAAATAATTTGCCATACTTCTGGGTATTCATAATATAAAGGAAGCAGCATTTTGATGTCAAGTATTTACTTGAACATTTCAGTAGTGTTTCAGTTTTCGTGCTCTCAGATCACCTGGGACTGGAGTGGACTGGAATTTGTTGCCTAATTGTATAAACCCATAAGCTGTAATGCCCTAGTACATTACTGTAACATCAATTTTTATTTAATAGCAGAATTTATCAATTAGGTCATAATGCTGCTTCAGCCAACAAGAAGTGAGAGATAATGCTCCTGAGTTTAGGTAGTTAAGTTGCTTATGTATTTGAAGTTGCTGTAATTGCAGGCTATCAAAATAAGGATGTTTTAAGTGTATTAAATAAATTGATTTAATGACATTCATAGTATTTATATGAATTTTTAAACTGCCTTCCATTACTTTATTACACATTTTCTACCTATTAAAAACTGCTTTATGAGATCATTCCCTTTTTCAGGTCCTTGTCTACAGGACATACATGCTGAACTCGGTATGTACACAAACACACATTGATCAAATCAGTACTCAAACGGTTTTCATCAGAGGGGATACAGTGAAGGACTGCACTTTTAGGGCAATTCTCACCCAGTAATTTTATGGCTGAAGGGGTTCTTTTATGCTCTCTGTGTTCTCAGTGAAGCAAAATAGATCTCTCCAATGAGTCATTCAGAGCAGGGTCCTCATGATGTGCTAAAGATCTTCTGGAGTCAGAGATCCCGCTGCTGGTAGCTGAGCTCTTTACTTTCCATTTCCACTTTCCACAGGCAGGGACACTCTCAACTTCCTAAAACAGACTCTGGCACCCTCTCTGCCTCTCATCGCTGTTTTGGATGCCAGCTGCTCCACAGAAAACCCATCCACCCAGCACATTCCAGCAGTTCCTATCCCAGAAGCCAGAGGGTGTTTTTATTGGAAATCAGCTTAGATGGTCAATCTAACAAGTATTATGGATTCATACCATGCTCTTCTATAGTTCTGAGGTCCACTAACAGGTTTGTCAGACATTTTTCCAGGCACGGTAACCCTCTCAAGGCATGGTACTGCCAGCACCTGTGTTCTTACAAAACACACTGGGATTTAATTAATATAACTCAAAGTACAAAAAAGTTTTCATCTTATCTCATCCAGGTTCAGAAAACTGGCTTACCTGGTTCCTGACGACCAAACTTCAGCTGAAGTAAAGATATCAAATGTTAAGTTGCCAACATCACCTTTAACTTGGATGCATCACAAGAGCAACGTCTAATAAACATATATTTTTCAGGTAGAATAACTCTTTTGCTTAGACTTTTAATCAGTGCAGACTGAAGAGCCCATGGTCAGTGGGAAGTTTAACTTCAATTTCTAAATCCTGTGTTTAAATTCTGACATAAACAATACTATTAGGGTAATTCATGCATTTAATTTTCTCTATTAAAAAAAATGATATGAAGTTGATTACAATTCTATAAACACACATTCAGAAGTGCCTGTTCAATTTTCATCTTTAACACTGCATTGATATTTTTTCACATTTATTTTATTTTTACTCTTTTTCTAAATTTCTTTGAGTCCCCTTTTCCATGAATACTGGTGACAACAAAGCATTTATTAGCTACTTTTGTTTGGTCAATAGATGGTTGTTCCAGCCAAGGAACTCAATTTTCATGCATTAAAATTACTTAGGATTATTACTAATGTATGATAAGGTAAGGAGAGTGTAGAATTGTTCATGTCTGGGGAGAAGTCATTTAATATCATTAAGTTACAATATGTTCACTCTGTACAAAATCCATAAAACTATTGATAGCTGAGCATTTGATGCAAGACAACGACAAAAAAAATCTCCAAATGTTTTCTACATTGCTTGTTAGTACTGTACATATATGTGTGCCTACATCTCTGTTTCTACACTTATACCATCACCATTTTACCTAGAAATTACAGTAAAGTCTTCAGTATCTCCAATGTCAAGATAGTAACCTATGAAAAATTAGCCAAGGAATAGCTTTAAATGAACTCTAACTCCTTACTGAATGCCTCTAGAATTAAAGGTGTGATACTGGTAAACAGAGCGAATACCTTAAATAAACACAACTCCTCAGAGGCATGACAATGATACTGACATTAATTTTACAGAAAATACTCTTGGTTTGGTTTGAAATTGCACTAAACTGATGAAGAACTAGGTTTGCAGGGTATGGTTTTCTCCAGTGATGGCATCTTTTCATCCTATGGAAATACACAGGAGATAGGAACACACAGACCTCTCTTGCAGACCTTTACTGAAGCTCTCGGATGCTAAGTTGATATATTAAGAGAGAAACAGCAAAAAGTAAGAACTGTCTCTTGGAATGACTTATTAAAGTAAAATAAGACTGGACAAAAGGGCAGAAAGAGCATCATGCCTCCAGGGAGTTGAATTAAGCTCTCTGCTAATGATATGTGCTGTCAGAGTGCACTGTAAAAGCTGAGAGTGCTTTGCTTGTTGGGATGAGTGGCTCATTTGATCACCAGTTTTGCTGTATTTTTTTTTTAACTAAGTGAAGAATATTAAAGAATGGCCTGCTCAGAGTTTCAGGTATCAGTATATGTATGTTTTAAAATGTCTCATTGATACACAGAAAAGATATGTCTTCTTTCTATCACAAGTAAAAATAACAACAAATGAAAACATTCCTGTAGCTACTATCAGCCTCTACTGTTCAAGCCCTGCTTCTCACACTCAGTCTTAGCTGGAACACCAACTTTGCAAGGAAAGTCTGTGAGGTCTGTGCCTGTTTAACCTGGAGAAGGGGAGTCTGAGGGAAGATCTTGCTAATTTTTCTCATTAGCTGAAGGGCAACTCTTCTGTGTGGTGTCCAGTGACCTAAACTTCTTTCCTTTGAGAGCAGCACTGCAGTGAAACAGGCTGTCCAGAGAGGTTGTGGATTATTGTTCTCCAGAGTGATTCCAAATCCACCTGGACATGTTCTTATGTGGTGATTCTACTCTAGAGAGAGGCTGGACATCAGATGATCTCCAGAGGTCCCTTCCAACCTCTACCATTCTATGACTCTGTGACCACTGGGAAATAAAAATTTGCTTTTCCAGTAAGAGAGACATCAGACTTTGCTATGGCACAGCAGCAGTGGAAGGAGGACTGGTACACTGTTACTATCTGCAGGCACTGACTGATGGTGACACCAGTTTAGAAGGTGGAACAAGGCCTCCTTCTTTAAGCAAAGATGACTGAGGTCTGACCTGGTAAACTAGAGAGGCAAGCATGCTAAAATCACTCTTTTGAAAGGAGTTCCCTGCCAGTGTGGTACCTGGAAAATTACCTCACCTTTCTAGTTCTCAATGAGCCACACCAGCTGTAAGGTTGTTGGATTGTCTGATTGCAATTCTAATTGTGTCATATTTAAGTGATAGAAGAAAAAGGTATTTTCATTTATTATTCTTCCTTCCTTAGCTTGTCTAAGTATTTCTACAGAATACACTTCACAGGGTGCTGTTTATGCTTGGAGGATTATTCCTATCTACTTCCTTATAACAAGGATCTGCTGTCTCTTACTAAAATATCACCTGAAAAATAAAACTATCACAATGTCTTAGTAATTTAAATTTTTTAGGTTTAAAGTCATAGATGCCAAGAGGAAAATTACATCATTTAAACGTGAATGGAAAGGGAACAAATAGGATGTACACATGACTACAAAACTGGTTTTACTCTGTTGTGATAAGAGTTAGTCAGGTGTTAATGCAGTGAGGGACATCTAGAAGCCCAGTTAGCTTGGTTCCTCCCTAGGTTAATTAATACCAGGTTAATTTCTGGGATAACAGAGAAAATTACTTCCAATAAGACTGTTTTTTGACAGAAAACAAACAGCATAACTCCCAGCTTTATATCCCATTCAGCCAACTTAGAAATTCTAACAACAAAAATGATGGATGTTACCATTTCTGTTTGAGGGAAGAAAAAAAGAAAATAAAAACTCTTGTCATGTTTTTTTTTCCCCCTCATCTTGTTGTGTGATCAATGTTTCCAATAGTGGTCCATAAAGACTACTTCTTACCCCTTATCCAAAGTCTTTGAAATAAAGTTTCTGTGAGACCTTATGTTTGATTCTCAACAAAAGAACAGAGACTTCAGGCATATAACATTTCAAGGCAGCATTACATCATGGCTGCTGTTCAAAGCAGTTGCTCTGTCTGTGACAATTTTCTATTTACAGTGCCTAATAACACACACACTGCTTAATTGATAACTGCAAATGTCAGAGCAATCCCTGCAAACCTGCAACCTTATCTGCCACTGTTTTATGGGTAAATATGTGTGCACTAATTCAAATGTTTCAAAATACAGTACAGCCTTGATGACATTTATCTAGGTAATCAGCTGATAAGATCTTTATTTTTTGCATGCATTTATCCTTTGCTAAATTCAAGCTCTAATTTCTCTGAGGCTGTGAAAAGCAGTTGTGAATTTGCTTCATTTCTTAGCTAATTAGTGTAGGTTGTTAGGGGTTTCCCCCCCCCTTCCCACCCCCCGTCTATTTTCTTTTACAATTATCCTTTTCTATTTTTCCTGTCAATCTTGCCTTTATAATTTTCTTTGGACCAGTGTTGAAAGTGTCTCCAGCTGGTGGCAGCTTCACCACAGCAATTTGTTACTCTCACAAACCATTGTCTCAGTGTGCTAATTCATCAGTGTAATTTCATCCCAACCCCTTCCTGACTCCTTGCAGGACGTCTCCCTTCCCAGTCAGGCTGATATGCAGAAATCTTTGACAAGGCAATTCAATTCATATTGTCTGAAGTTACACTTTAGAATAAGAAAGAAAAGAGGGGAAATAATGAAAAACATGTAATGTGCAAACAGTTTATGTCTTACATATGCAATACATGATACAAGGAAAGGAGAGAAATAGGGAAGGAATGCAGAGGTAGTGCAGAGCAGAGGTAAAATGTCACAATTTATGATATTTGGGACATAATCCAGGAATTGTATCCTGCCCTGAATTATGTCTGTGGATACCCTGAGGCTGTAGGGGACTACACAGAGTTCTAGTAACACAACGAGGATCACAGAAAGCCTCCTTAACACCAGCTTTCAAAACACAGGCTTTCAGGCACAAACACATTACAGGACAACGAAGGCAGTAAATTTCCTTTTAAAAAGTGTTGAAGCATATTGACATGCTTGATTAGCAGAAGTAATGCAATGCTGTATCACTTTAAACTCAAAATGAAATTCAAAAGCTTGGAGGAACTCGCAGCCACTGAAAGATCCAATATTATTTTTAGGGTGGATGAACAGTAAACATGGAATTGGTTTACAACAAATCTAAAACACAGTGGCTTCAAATGCTCAGTTTGATACAGGTTTATTTTTACCCAATCTCTCTCTTTTTTTTTTTTTTTTTTTTTTTTTGTGAAGTTCCATCAGTTCAACCTCTATTTTTATTTCCCGTTGCAGAAAATATTCCAAGAGTGTGTTGTTACTTGGTGTCCTGAAGGGTCAAACCCCCAAACATGCCCTAGCCCAGACAATGTGCTAAGCACCTGCAAATATGTTTACCTGCACAGTTCCTGGGGTCCAGATGGCCAAGGTAAATGTCTAGCAGGTGTCATTAAGGTTGTAAGCACCCCTGAATGTGCTAACCTGGACACTTCTGGGGTCCAGACAAACATGTACCACTTGTAATTAACTTTGTAGCACAGCTGGGAACTGTGTGTGCCCCTGCCCATGTTTGGATATGTCCCATCCCATAGGTGCAGTTATCAGGGTCTGGTGTTACCAAAGGGCTTTAATTTTCTTGGGACAGTATTTAAACCAGCCAAGAAGTCAGGCAACTTGCCTTGTTCTCACCCAGACAGCAACAAGAGCCAAGTGCTGCTGGAGTAGCAGCTGAAGAACCTGCTCTAGCAGACCAACAACTTCAGCCAGGCTTTGCACCTGGACCGAGGCAGAAAGCGGAAAAGCTCCAAGGGAACTGAATCCCAGAAGAGGCTGCAGCCCAGCAACAAAGCATGACAAGAGAGAGGCCTCCTAGCCCTGTTTGAGCCAAGGGCAAGCTCCAGACTGCGACTGGGCATGACAAGAGAGAGGCTCCTTAGCCCTCTCCGAGCCAAGGACTGATCAAATCACAGCCACAGCATCTGGGAAGACACCAGACAGAGGAGCAAGTTGTGAGTCCCTGGGCAATCTGCCACAGAATCCCACTTGTGGGAAACCACAGCTCACAGCACCTGTATGTCCAATTGCTGTATTGGAAAGGTTAGATCTGTGCTTAAATCATTTAACTGTCTTTAGATGTGCAGTGTAAAATCCACAACTGAATAATTGAACCTGTGAATGCATTTTGTAAATAAGTTATGGTGGTGTTTGAAGAGACTGTTGCCAGGAAATATTAATCATAAGATATATAAATATATACCTTTTTATTACACTTGGCTATTATCAATTTTATATGAATTCTTTACTCCTTCCTAACTTTGTCTCATATTTTAGTGTAAGGAAAGGTTAAGGGAAAATAAGAAAGGAAAGCTATTCTTGAAGTATATCCAACATGATCAGAATACCAAACAGCTTCAGCAAGTTGTTGCAATAAATACACAGGCTAATATTTCCAAAATTACCTCTGGACAAAGTAGAAATACATAGAGGAACAATGGATTTTTTTTTCCTTTCCTTAAAAAAAAAGCTTTCATTTTCAAAGCCTTTTGTTTGTTTGTTTTGTGGGGGTTTTGGGGGTTTTGTTGGTTTTTTTTTTCTCCCTTTGAAATTTCTTCTGTTTTGATCATTCATTAATGTGGACATTCTGATTTTTGCCTGAATGTATCACAATAACTCACCAGAGAAATGATGATGTGAAGCAGACTAAAATAATTGATTTACATAAGTGATGAATAATCAGGTCAATTAAGGAATGAAAGCAACTGAATCACTTATACGGCCTGATCAAAACAGACCAACATCACATAGTTTGTGCTTGATACAGCAAGCACATCTTCCACCATAAATAGCTGTGGAGATAGAAATATTTTGTGGCATGAGTAAAGCTGTCAATATCTTGCTGTTACTGATTTGTACCAGGGACTGCAGCCTTGTGCAAAGGAGTGTGACCTGTTTGGTTCGTGACTAACTGCTGGAGAAAATGGACTGATGGCTGCCAAAACTGAAAAGCGTGGGTTGTGGATAGGCTGGGGGTAGACATGAACCAGGTCCTGGTTGCTGTGCATGACAGATGGCTAGATGAGCAAAAATGTGATGCAATTAATGCCCATTACAGTTTTTATTAGACTACAGCTCCTATTGCAACATGGGCAGCAATTAAGCTCCCACTGTTATCTCTTATTTTACTGCAGCACTGGTGCTCCTTGAAATCAATACTTGTGACTAAAGAGAAACAAATTATAAACACTTATGAAACTCAGGTTTAGCAAGATCAAATTTTATGTGCCTGAGATGCTATCAATAGCACACATGTAAGACTGATGCAGAATTTTTACTAAAGAGTATAACTACTGTAAAGTAAATCAGTTTTTTTCAGGGTACAGCATCAGTTGTCCATCTTGCAATCAATAAATGTCTTCTAACACAAGTTCTTTTAACCAAAATTGCTTTACTGAATGGGAGAAGAGCTGGCCTCATTCCTTCCTGACAAAGCTTTGTCAGAGTACTTCAACAGATACTTCCAGGCTGAGGATGAACTTCATGAAAGAGTTTTATATGTTGATTTATTTGAGGACAGGTAAACTACTGTGCAAAACACGACAAAACAAAACAAAACAAAAGCAAAACCAGAAAAAGAAAACAACAAAACAAAACAACTCCAAAGAAAACAAACAATTAAAAAAAACCCAACAAACAAAAAAAACACCAAATCAAAAAATGGTTGAGGTTGGAAGGAAAAATATTTGAATATTTGTTTTAACTCATAGGATTGCAGGATGTTAGGGGTTGGAAGGGACTTCCAAAGACCATCAAGGCCAACCCCTCTGCCAGAGCAGGGCCATTGGCTCTAGCACAGGTCACACAGGAAGGCATCCAGATGGGTCTTGAAAGTCTTCAGAGAAGGAGACTCCATAACCTCTCTGGGCAGCCTGTCCCAGTGCTCTGTGACCCTCACAGTGAAGAAGTTCCTCCTCATGTTGAGGTGGAACTTCCTGTGCTGTAGTTTACATCCATTGCCCCTTGACCTGTCACAAGGTGCAATTGAGCAGAGCCTGTCCCCTCCTTCTTGACACCCAGCCCTCAGATATTTATAAGAATTTATTAAATACCCTCTCAGTCTTCTCTTCACCCGACTAAAGAGCCTCAGGGCTCTGAACCTCTCCTCATAGAGCAGTGCTCCAATCCCTTAATCATCCTGGAAGCTCTTTGCTGAACTCTCTCTAGCAGATCCTTGTCCTCTTGAACTGGGGAGCCCAAAACCAAACGCAGTACTCAAGATGAGGTCTCACCAGGGCAGAGTAGAGGGGGAGGAGAACCTCCCTGAATCTGCTGGACACACTTCTCCTAATGCACCCCAGGACCCCACTGGCCTTCTTGGCCACAAGGGCACATTGCTAACGTGGGTAATCTGTTTTCCATCCGGACTCCCAGGTCCTTTTCCACAGGGCTGCTCTCCAGCAGATCACTTCCTAACCTGTTGATTTACCTCTTCTTCAAAACCTTTAAGATTTCTCAAGTATTTTACTCCACTATCCTAAATTAATATATCTGAAAGATGAAAAAAATATGTTTGAAATTTGAAAATGAGATTTTTAGACAACCTGATGCTGCTATGTCTGTTCTCACATATTAGAAAATCCTGAAACACCACTTCAGGTTAAAGAAACACAGGATCTACAGTTGGTGAAGGAAAAGGTGTTGCTCTGGGATGAAAAATAATGATTTTCAGAGCTCTATTTCAATAACAAACGAGAACTAACTCTCTTCTTGTACATTCATCTCTATGGGTTGTTGCTTCCTGATGTTGTTGGAGTTTTATTGCAACTGGGCAAGAGGCAATAGGGCCAGCAAAGAGTAATATTGCAGTCTAATATGGCTATTGCTCGTATGAAAATGAGCCCAAATGGCTTCTGTCTATTCTCTCTACCCTCAGGAAAATTAAAATCACTTCCATGTGCATTATAACTAGTGCACTTCAAAACAAAAATGAGCAGCAATAAAAAAATAATCACTTCATTTTCTGTTTATACACCATCCTATATTTACATGTGTACATAAAATGATGATGAAGTCATCATTTAGCACAATTCTTTCAATTATGTGAATGCATTTTGCTCAGAAGCAGAGACATTTTGCTATGAATATTTCACCCAGCTTCAGAGGTGTTATTATCCAGCCTGACTCATAACATTTGAACCTGTAACCAGTGAGCTGCTGAAGGAGGAACAGCTGACATTTTAAAAGATGCAGTTTCTTTTCTTGATAAGCCTGTAGCTGTAGCTCAGATAAAGACACTTTCTTGAATCTGTGCCTGCTGATGTAAATTCTCTGCTGTGTATTTCACTGTTTGGGAGTTTTGTAAATGAATTGTGCTGCATAGAAAGTTAGGAAAAAAGACAAGCCATGCAGGGAAAAAATAGTTCTTTGTATTGTTCATTCTCTTTATCTTTTTTCCCTCCTATTTTTTCACACCTTCATCATTGCACCATGCTTCCACATGTTTTTCTTTTGAAAACACTCCTCCACTTTCAGCTCCCACTCTTTTTTTTCTTCCAGTCTGCCAGCTAATTAAACACATAAACCTGTGAGAAAGCCACAGTTAAGCCCACTCTGCTAACAAAGACGACTTCTCAATAGGCCTAATCTCGAATATGTTTCAGATGCTTGGTGAAACTTCTTCATGAAGCAGTACATTTAGCCACACGGCTGCCACTTGAGGTTGGTGATTACCCACAACTGTAAGGCAGGGACTCAGCACTGCATCTGCATGCAGAAAAGTTTAATGAATGCCCCAACTATGGGTCTAAAAACGTGACACTTGTGTGCAGGCATTGGTACATGCAAGAACTTTATAGAGTGGACACTTAAAGCACTATGTCGATTGTTGTTAAATAAACTCATTCCTGCCATTAGCAGCAGGCTCATTCTGTAGCTCTTGTCACTAATTGGGGTGTAGACACCAAAATGATAATGCCTTAAAATACCCTGGGTAGATGGATGGAGGGAGAGCTAGGCTTTCTTTGCAGTCAAAACCACTTCTGCACTTTGCCCACTTTGAATAACAGGTTTGTGAGCCCTGTGTGCCTGGTTTATTCAATACACCCTTGCTGTATTTGCTCTTTAAGATCATCTGTTTTTCACAATTACAGAACCATTACATGCAAGAGGATTTACTGTCTATAGTAAATATAACTAATTACTCTTGGTGCACATAACTGTAATTTTATTTGGCAAGTGTAAATCATTTCTCATTCAGCAAATGATCCTGTAGAAAGCCTGGTAAACTAAATGCTCTTTCACTTAATGTTGTTAAATAATTAAATAAAAAGAAGTTCAGGGTAAATGGTGTGGAAGTAGTATCTAGCATCACTCTTATCAAAATATAAGTTATTCAAAGCCAAATGAAAACCCTAAGCAAAGAAGCTGTTCCCTTATCTCTCATAGGAAAACAAACAACCAACCAAACAACCCTAAAACTGTATATTAACTAAATATATAATATATTTAGTTTTAATTTTATGGTATTAGTTTCCTGCAGGACTACTGGTAGCACACACTGGAGTTTCATTTTTGGAGTTACCAAACATTTGCCTACTTCCTTGACATGTCTTGTAGTCAGATATAATTTAATAGATGCAGTAAGAGGGAAGCAAGAAAAAAAAAAATCACAATTATACAATCTACCACACATATACTAAAGTCTTATTAATGGAATGGATGAACCAGAAATAGTCAATGTAGAATAAACTTTTAAGAATATCCATCACTGTTGGCTATTAAGGGAAAAAAATGTTTTTGTATATATAAGAGTTCTGAGATTATCTATAAATGGATTGAAATGCAGAAAGGCAGAAAGAAAAAGTAGATAAAAGTGAAATTTTGTTTCAGCAAAGTATAATAGTTAATGTTTTAAGTCCTCTAGAGTAATTGATGCAATCTATTCCTTAACGATCAAGAAAAACCTGGCAAGGTCTGCAAGTAACCAAAAAAAAAAACATTTTAAAAATAAAACTAATTATTTTAGTCAAGACAAGAATGACTGCAAGAACCTGCAGAAGCAGCTAAGAAGGTTTGTGTCCGGAGAGGTCAAAGGCAGGTGGAATTCAGTATCAGGGCATGTAAATGAAGAAGTTCTGAAAACAGTTCAAGAATAGTTTGAAATACTTATGCCCAGGTTGTGATTTAAATACAGGTGTTTTCAAAGGAAAAAAGAAAGCCAAGAAAGTACTGCAAATTGAATAACAGAAGATTCTCTGTGCCAAACATTACAGAATCCATTTTTTAAAAGGGAATCAAAAGAAATTGCATGATAGATGTACATAAAAAAAAAATGTGAGCAGAAGGTGAATCACACACAGAACGTGTGACAAGGATGTTAGATGAAAATACAATGAGAATGAGCAATGTCTTGGTTTGTAGCATGTGTAATATGCCTATGGAAATAACTGCCATCAGATACCACAAAAATCTGTAGTTTCTCATTCCAAGAAAGACATTGAGGTGCTGGAGCATGTCCAGAGAAGGGCAACAAAGCTGGTGAAGGGTCTTAAGAGAACAGTTCTTACGAGGATCAGTTGAGAGAACTGGAGAAAAGGAAGCTGATGAGAGACCTCACTGATCTCTACAACTCCCTGAAAGGAGGTGGGAGAGAGGGGGGGCTTAGTCTCTTCTTCCTAGTATCAAATTATATAAGATGAGGAAATATACTCAAGTTAAACCAGGGGAGGTTTAGATTGCATATGAGGAAAAATTTATTTCATAGAATAGAATCATGGAATCAGCCAGGTTGGAAGAGACCTCCAAGATGATACAGTCCAACCTATCACCCAGCCCTATCCAATCAACCAGACCATGGCACTAAATGCCTCATCCAGTCTTCTCTTGAACGTCTCCAGGAACAATGACTCCACCACCTCTCTGGGCAGCCCATTCCAATGGGCAATCACCCTGTCTGTGAAGAACTTCCTCCATGGCACAACGTGGGTCCCTTTCTGTCCGGCTGCTCTCCAGCCACTCTGTCCCCAGCCTGTAGTGCTGCATGGGGTTGTTGTGGCCACAGTGTAGAACCCTGCACTTAGCCTTGTTAAATCTCATCCCATTGGCCTCTGCCCACCCATCCAGCCTGTCAAGGTCCCTCTGCAGAGCCCTTCTACCCTCCAACAGATCAACTCCTGCTCCTAACTTGGTGTCATCTGCAAACTTACTCGATTCCCTTGTCCAGATCATCAATAAAGATATTGAAGAAGATGGGGCCCAACACTGATCCCTAGGGGACACCACTAGTGACAGGCTGCCAGCTGGATGTGGCACCATTCACCACCACTCTCTGGGCCAAGCCCTCCAGCCAGGTCTTGACCCGGTGGAAGGAACAAGTGAGGAAGAAGTTCTTCACCATGAGAGTGGTGAGAGCCTGGAATGGGATGTCCAGGGAGGTGGTTGGGGTCCCATCCCTGGAGGTGTTTGCAGCCAGGCTGGATGAGGCTCTGGCCAGCCTGCTGTAGTGTGAGGTGTCCCTGCCCATGGCAGGGGGTTTGGAACTAGATGGTCCTTGTGGTCCCTTCCAACCCTGACTGTTGGATGATTCTATGATTCTGTGATTCAGTGCAGAGTGAATCTGTCCATACCATGACCTGCCAGCTTTGCCAGGAGCTTGTTGTGGCAGACAGTGTCAAAGGCTTTGCTGAAGTCCAGGTAGACTACAGCAAGGGCAAGACCACTTCCTGCAAGAGTGGGCAGGCATTGGAACAGGCTGCTCAGGGAGGTGGTGGAGTCACCATTCCTGGAGGGGTTCAAGGAAACATGTGCATGTGGTACTCTGGGATGTGGTTTAATGACCACGTGTTAGGTTGATGTTTGAACTCGATGATTTCAGAGGCCTTTTCCAACCCAAAAAATGTTATGATTATCTGAAATCAAGACAGATTTAGATGCTGGTATAAGTATTGAGGTTATCTGTACTTGTATTAGATAGGTTCTGTACTAATTAAAGAATAAATACCCAACTGTTCCACTGTGTGAGATAGTTGTGTATGCACAGCAATAGAATAAAGGCAGGAAGAGGAAAATCCTGCTTGGCTGTAGTGTCTGCACTTCCCTGTGAGTCATGTGGCCTGGACCAGTGTCACTTAGGATGCTTACAAAGAAACATCTGAGTGATCTGCCACGCTACTGCAGATTTCCTTGATTCCTATTTAGAAATGGGTTAACTGTGAGAAAGTTACTTCCAATTAAATGTGGATCTGGCTGTAAAATGCAGCAGCTAGTTCTTTTTAGCTTACTTTTTCAAATCAGTTACAAAGGCTTTGAAAAATGATACTGAAATAACATTTCAAGTATATCACTGTGCCTTATGAATTACAGAGCTCTTGAGTAATGGCACTTATTCAACATCACACTGACAGTAGTACAAAGTGTAAAAGCCAGAAAACTTCAGCCAACAGACAGCACAGTGTCAGTGAAGTAAAAAGGAGGGAGAAGAAATGAGCCAAAGGCATGCACTGGTCAGATCCATCAGCAAACAAACAAAGCTGCTAGAGTATCCATCATGATGCCTCCAGTGAATTGCAGTTGACTGGAGGCATGCTTCACTGTGTGGAATCAGAGCTTATTTATTTTCCTAACCTCATTTCACTGGGTTGAGGCTCTACAACTTTACAGGTCTCCCAGTCTTCCACAGTTTGAAGTAAGTTCTTGCTGAGCTGTATATCAGAGCATCACAAGAGTTGCAGGGCCACCCTTGTGTTTTAGTTATTGCCTGCGTTTTATCTGCTGTTTCCAGACCAGGAGGTCACTGGAGGCATGGAGGCATGCTGTAGGACCAAGAGACAATAGCAATTTCCAGCCCTTTGTTAGGCTATCTGCATCCACAGTGGGGAAGGTTTGCACTGTTACAGCTATCTTCGCTCTAGAGCTTTGTCCTCTCCTCTGCAGCATCTGTGGCACAGAGTTTTACAGCAGCAAGACTAGTTTGGTCTGCAGAATTTCTTTACCCATTTCATGTCTTGTCTAATGAACATGAGTGATCTCTGCAGGAAAATGCTGCCAACTCATCCAGGTCCTGTCTTGTCATCCTTATGTGTCCCCTATTCTCGAAAAAACAAACAAACAAAAAAAAGCCAACCAAGCTTACCTCTGGGCACAAGTAAAAAGTGCCACAGAGGGCTAGAGGTGAATTAAAATTGCCTTTGGAAATATATCAGTTAATGGAATCATATGAGCAATCTATTTTTATGGGGTTTGGGAAATGAGCTCCACTGAGGATCAGGAACGGTTCCTTCACCTTAATAGATAGTACTGCAAGAGGAGTGTACTACTGGAGAAAGTAAAAGGATGAAGGCCACAGAAAAAATCATTCTTTTCTCTGTGGCAGCACCTCTGGGCTTTAAAGTAGTTTTCAGTAGTCTAAAGATATTCTCACTGCTGAAGCAACATTACTTAATCTGTAATGTTTGACAAAGTAATGTCCTTTCTTCCACTGAAACACTCAGAGTCTGATTTCCAGCAGTGATAACTCTCCAGTGTATGCAATTTCATACTGGTCAATGCAGCTAAAAGATAGGAGAAGAAATGATGACATTGCTTCCACTCTCAGTTTGAACCTGTGACTTTTTACTCCCCTAAAAATAAATACTACTGGTTAAAAAAAAAAAAAAAACCAACACATAAAAAGCACAAGTTCTTTGAAGACAGATGTGATCTGAGTGTAAAGTGAAAGCCCTGAGTCTTCTCCCTACTCTCTACCACTGTGCTGTGTGACCCTAAGCAATGTCTGCCTCAGTTTCCTCATCCAAAATCATCAAATTTTCTCAGAGGCACCAAGGGCTCATGCTACATGACAGATATTTGACCTTTGTCGCCCACTAAAAGTCAAAGCACTGCAACCACTACAACATCACTGATACATGGTTTAGTTAAAGCAGTAAGTTTTGTGTCCAAAAGAGAGAGAAATGTTCACATTCTCTACAAAAGGCATGTCCCATTTTAACAAGTACAACACGGGGAGTAGCTGAAAGCATGGCTTAAGGATAGAAGAAGCTTTTTCCTAGTGATTATCAGATGCATCATCCTATCTGACCATCCCATTTTTGAAGTAACACAGAGAAGGCTAGGGAATCACAACTAAGCTATGAAGAGGAAAAGCAGGATATCAAAATGGTATTGCATATGGAAACACTACAACACTGTGCTGGGCTACACCCATCCTGGATGGGGGCTGAAAGAACCCAGCCCCTGCCAGTGGACAAAAGAAACTTGTTCCTGGTGGGCAGAGAATGACTTGGTTTCCCCCGTCCCAGAAGGAGGGGTCCCATGGGTCAAAGGTGGTCTATTCCAGTCCCCCTTCCTGTCCAGTAAGCCTATAAAAGGGTAGACATCTTTTACTGCTTTCTATCTTTCTTGCCTTTCTTGCTTGAAAGGAGATCGTCTGCTGCCACTGCCTCCTGCACTGACCAGGCGGTCAGGGCCTATTTCTTCCAAACTGAATTCACTCACATTCAGGGAAATACAAAGCCATCCAGGCTTGGTTTTGTATATTTTCCTCTGTACCCTTATGCCTTACCTTTGTGAACCCTCCCTGTTACTGAGATATATATATACATACCTCTTCTACTTCCAAACCGATCCTAGACTATTGCTTTCGTGATTTTACCTCTCCCTTTTTTTCCTACCTTACTGGGAAAAGGGAGGGGGGAGAAATCTTAATCTGTTAGAATTTGAATTTATAAACTCCAGTTAAAGCTCAAACCAGCAGAAACACACACACACCCCAAAAAAAAAAAAAGCTATTTTTTAAATTAAAGATGACAGTTTATCCATGTGCTGGACAAGCAGTAGTGTCTGGGTAGCCCCCATGATCATCCATCAGTAGAAATAATCACAGTAGTTTTACCTAGAAGTGACAAAACAGAGTAAAGGATTGCAATTCAGATATTCAGATAGACCTTGAGTAATGAATTTTTAAAGTCTTCCAGCTGAGCTGTTGAACAATGTCCTTCTGATTTTCTGTAAAACAAGAATCTGGACAAGATTCATCTCTGAAGCATTATTCTTTTATTGAGAGACCAGGGCTCTTCCTGGACACATCCTTGTCAAGTGTAGGATGCTGGGTTTTGATTGCTTCCAAGAAAAAAAAAAAAAAAAAAGACTGGGGGAGAGGGGGGATTGTGTTATTTATGCTGTATTTATTTGGAATAGTAGCTCATGCTGTGACATTAATCTGATCTGAACAACTCTGCATGAGAAGCAGTTTTCAGCATTTCTGCTGAAATTGCTGGAAGCTGAGTTTTGCCTTTATGGAGCCCCTTCCATGTGATACCTTTGGTGAAATTGCAGGCTGTCATACCATACAGAGTTTTTTATCAATATGCCTTCAGAAGTACCTACTTTGCAGGACGTCTTCAGCCTGCCCCAAACGCAATGAAAGGGTTTTCAATCAATGTATCCCTTTATTAGGGAAGATGAAGATCAGAACATCAGCCACAGCTGGTGATTTAGGGCATGTTGAATATGTTTGAGCTTTCCCAGTGCTCATCTTCAGACACTTAGAGCAATGCTTTTCTTGTTGTTGTATTGGATTTTTTGTGTGAAAACTCCTTGGATATTGCCAAGGTAAGAGATCTCGTGTGCTGTTGACTTAGGGGCTTAGCTGTAGGGGCAACAGCTGAGTGACAACAGAGCCAAGAGCTCTTTATTGAAGACAGAAGACAGATTTGAGACTAGAAACCCATTTCAGCATCCAGTGGTTCACAGGAGCAGCTGGACAAAATCTGGCTTTTAGAGGAAGGTCAGGAAATTGAGTGGTGCTAGAAGTGGCATTACCAAACTGTCTCTGGATGCAACCGGGGACCTGGTTAGAGATGGATTGAGAGAACATGCACAAGGAGAGGTGTTTTCTTGACCTGCAGAAGAACTATAGGATGCCTCTTCTGGCCCTGGGTTGTCCATCTGCCTCCCTCCCTCCCCCCTCTCTTCTTCCATGATCACGAGGGACACCTTTAAGAGGTATTATGGGATATATTAAGATTATAGCCTGCAGGTCAATGGAGGTTCTTCTTCCTCTCTGCTCTGCCCTGATGAGGCCACACTTGGAGTAACATGTCCAGTACAGGGCTCTACTGCAGAGAGTCCAACAGAGGTCCACAAAGATGATGAGGGGATTGGAGCATCCCTTTTATGAGCAGAGGTTGAGAGACCTTGGGCTATTTATCTTGTAGAAGAGAGGGGATCTTATCAATGCATATAATTATCTAAAGGGTGGAGATCATGAGGATGGGGCTGTGCTCTTTTGAGTGGTGGGCAGTGATCAAGCAAGGGGCTCAGGTACAAACTAGAAGCCAGTAGGTTTCATTTGAACTTAAGGAGAAACTTGTTAGCTGTGAGGGTGCTAGAGCACTAGACCAGACTGTGCAGAGAGGTGGTGGAGTCTCCCTTCCTGGAGAGAGGAAATCTGCTTTAACAGGGGAGTTGGACTGGATGATGTGCAGAGGTCCCTTCTAACCCACATGGTTTTGTGATTTCATATGAAGTCACCACATTTCCTTTCTGCACTCTCCATACAGACACACCTGCTTCAGCATCTGCAGATTTTCAGCAGTCAACATCCCCATCCTCCAAACACCTTCCTTTTTTTCCAAGCATCTGTAAGATCCCTCCTCAATATTCTCTAGGCTAAAAAGCCCCAAGTCCCACAGCCTTTCTTCATAATAGCAATGGGGATGAATAAATAAATACAGCTATGTTCTGCAATGAGCCCTCCCCTCCTTGCCTGGCTCTTGAGCATAAGGAGTTGTGAGAAGGCAGCAGGAAGTAGAAGCATCCATCGGCTCTGGCAGCAGCAGTCCCCTGGGGACTGCGTGGCTGTAGCTACAGGCAGAGCTGTGTATCCCCTCCGGCTCTGCCATCACTCTGACTGGCTTTACTGGGATGATGCTGCAGAAGTAAGTAACCCAGACTTTGTGCATTCATTTCTAGGAGGGGGAAGATGGGCAGGACATATTTCCAGCCCTAGGCTCTGTATCACCTTCCTGTAGATGAAAGCAGAGAAGGCAGCTGCAGGCAGCAACTCTTAAATCAGTACAGTTTCCCACTCAGCCCTGCTCTGCCATGCTTGAGAAGGCAGAGCAATAATGCATGGCTGTCTTTCCACAGCCCCATGGATGTGGGGCTCACATTGTGCAGCCTTCCTTTCTGATCCCCACATCCCTTTTATTCCATGACAATAACACAACTTTCATGTGTTTTTCTGTAAAAAGAAAAGACTAATTAACTATTAAGCACTGAAGGCTGTTTTTCAGCCTTGTAGAGGCACAGAGATGCAGTGGTGGAAGGTGACATAGAGAAACCTATAAACTATGAAATAACTGCAAATATAACTACTGCAATAACAAAGTTTATTGTGATACTTGATCTGTCTTCCTTTTCTTTATTCCCAGAGATATTTGCTTTGCCTTAGGGTGCCTATAAGCAACTCTGTCTATAGCATGACAGTCACCATGGTGCTTATGCATCCTCTACACGGTTTTGAAGGTTTTTTAATTCCCCCATCAAGGTAGATGCATTTCTCTGTCCTTCTTTGGGAGAGGAGGTCCTGCCACTCAGCTAGTCCCTCTCTTAAGGAAAGGTCTGCTCCAGAAAGTTGTGCTGTACTCCTAAAGAAGATCTGTAGTCCTTTCATTTTTTTACCTGCAAAGAGTTGAAAGTAAATGTGCGTTGGCTAGTCCAGGCTGCTTTTCCCTGAGTGCAGTCAATGCATTCCTGCTCAGCATGTTTGGGTATGGGGCACAAGGGGACTGTGTAGCTAACAGCTTGCCCTTTGAGAAGATACCTCAATAGGGAGATTATCAATAGGGCAATTATCACCTCTACATGAAGATCTGTCTCTAAAAGACTGCTGCATAGCAGAGCTATAAGCCATCCTCTAAGCACCCTGTATCTTAAGTGATGTATGATAGCTGGAGGCACAAGGGATCTGTTGCAACCATGACTTTGCAGTAGAGATCTCTCCAGTCCTCTAAGGCTGCCTCATCACTTGGAGAGTATGCAGTGGAGTTAGGCTGGACTGCCACCTCATGGGAGCCCTGCACTGTGTCATTAGAGCAGCAGAAGCTAGAGGCATTACCCATTCATGGAGAGGGACTTGTGCTAAAGGTTTTTGCCGTCTCAATTGATTTCACTGAGAGCCCTGCTTGTAGCAGTGCAGTGGAAAGGTGGGCCCAGTGCATTTACCCATGTTCCTCCCGATATTTGCAGATGAAAGCAGGAATTTAGATGAGTTCACCATTTGTTCTCCTCCAAATTACAAAGAGAAAACCCTTCCCCACCTCCCCCAAATACCAGACTAATAGTTTTTTTACAAACAGTATGAAAAGACTTCATATCTCTTGCTGGATTTACCACCTAATGATGAAAATGATGTTAAGGTAACAATCTGGATGGTGCACACCTTCACATGCTCCTATCAAGTTTATGTCAGCAGCAAGGTCTGAAAGGAGGCTCTTTAACAGCTTTGACTTTTACTGGCCCCAGAAAGCTCAGAATTAGACATATTCTAATAATAACCATTCTCCTTAACAGATTTAGTCTTCAGCCTTCCTGTGCAGGGTCAGAAATTTGCTATGTAAATTTGCTTTGTCAATTACTATACCCAATAAAATGACATTAGTCGTCTGCATTAGGGTTTCCCAGAATTACTACTATTGCTGCTAAAGGGGCTGCTTTACAAAAGAAAAGGACACTGCAGGTGGTTCCCCTACAACAGCAGCACCAGCAGCAGCAATTATTAGCAGTGAACAAGACATAGAACACAATACTGGGGTTTAGAAGGTAAAATGTGTCGTGTGACAGAGGACGGAGTTACAACGTAGTTATCTCCTGACCCAAATACAATGTGATCCTGTTTTGAAGTGTTGATGGGTCTATAACTATGTTCCACAGCAAGGCTTAAAGGTTAAGGTTACCAGCTGCACACTACAAAGGAACTGTGTTGTAAGTAGGTCCCATGATACAATTGCATTTCTAGTATAGGAGAAAAAAACAAAACAAAACAAAACAAAAAAAGAAAACCTAAATAGGCAAGATGCTGCAGATCTCTCCCCTTTCCTCCTTGCGTATGCATACACAGTTTGCCCTAAGGGTATCTCCAGAGAACTGTGCTCCTCCATTTACTGTAGTAGGAAGTGCTTTGATATGATGACAGGGTCACTGTCTATCAAAATTGAGAGATCAAAAGATTCACAATTAAGTACTAACAAGTCATCAAAGCACTTTATGACAAAATTTGAAAGAGCCAAGCCCTTCTCCTCATTAAGCAGTGACATTTTCCCATTGTCTCTTCCAGCAATTTAGTTGCTATTTTGGAGTTCAGTTGGGCTCCTTCATCGAATATACCTGGATACTTCAGCTTTGTGAGAATAGAGAAAGGGGTTTGGGGGAATAAAAAGAAGAGAGAGTCTGACCTCTATGGTGGTTGTCAATATCTCAATAGATAACTTATAGTTCTTCAACACTTAATGCCAAGTACTGGCTGTAAGACAAGAGGCAGAGAATGAGGTCTACCCTAGTAGTGAGAAATTCCTAGGAATCTGAACACTGTTGGTCAGATGAACTGATGGAGATATGTGAAAGCTGCGAGCTTGCTTTTGCATCAGGAGAGTTCTTTCATGTGATGGTGTTATGTGCCTTCTAAAAGGTAGGTTTGAGAAACACAGGTACAAAGCAAAGTCTAGAAGTCAAAAAGGTGAAGAAATCAATTTAATAGATTCTAATTCAGAGTTTGTGCACTTCAGTATCTTCCAGATTTCTTTGGCATCTGTTTTTAGTGCAAGCAGCACAAGTTTTCGTTGTTATGCCAGTGACTCCTCATCAAGGTCTACCTGCTCCATCGGCTGGTCAGAAGATCTCAGCTCTGTCATCATGCCAGATGAAGTGCAAAAGTAGATGTCACTTCATTTCTCACAGATCTTAGCTGAAATGTTGAAAATTGGCCCCCTCCTGATTTATTAAAATCTGCTCTAGATTTTAAAATAGGGGAGGTTTTTCCATCATCCATCTTCCTGGACACTAATCTGATCATCTCTTCCAAAGTTAATTTCTTTAATGTTAAGTGATGTCACAGTTGGCCACCTTAGACACCTGCTGTTTCGTAACACAGTGCTGGAATCTGTTGCTGAAGAATGTGCACAACCCAACAGCAGTGGAAGATCTCAATGCAAAGTTTGGCCCTCCTCCTTTTACATAAATAATGGTGGACTGGGACATTGCCTAGTCCACTCTGATAAAAAAGTGGTTCTCCTTGCCTTTTGTTGTCATAGAATTGTAGAATTGTTTTGGTAGGAAAAGACCTCTAATATCATTGAGTCCAAGTATCTATCTAACACCACCATGGCCATCAAACCATATCCAGGAGTAATTTGTCCTGAAGTTGTCATATGGCAATGAGAGAGAACCCCAATTTTGCTGTTTTTTTAATGCCAAGATGTGTTTTAAATCATGGCACAGGAAAAGCTTCTTAAAATCCTTTTGGGTTTTGAATTAGCTAGGGTTCTGTCTTTATATCTGATAAAGCTGTTCAATGTTGTGGTGTTGAAAATTTGGGGATGCAAATGTGAGAATATGGCAAATTATTGCAATGCATGTTAAAACCCATTAAATGTGCTCCAACGTGCTTTGCTGAATGGCACCTTTCTGGTTTCTGTTGCAGGGCAGTGCTGTGGAAACCAAGACATAAGAGATATCATAAAATGCAGACTGAGATTCAGAGGCACACAATCTGCTTAGAAAGGAGGCCATAGGAGTCAATTAGACCAATAAAAATTGGGCAGTGGATTAGTTACATCCCTCAGGTATTTGCCCTATCTGTCCCACACCACATCCTGGTCTCCAAACTGGTGACACATGGGTTTGATGGGTGGACCACGAGATGGATAAAGAACTGGCTTGATGGCCACACCCAAAGAGTGGCTGTCAATGGCTCCATGTCCCAGTGGAGGCCAGTGACAAGTGGAGTCCCTCAGGGATCAGTCCTGGGACCAGTCTTGTTCAACATCTTTGTTGGTGCCATGGACAGTGGCACTGAGTGCACCCTCAGCAAGTTTGCTGATGACACCAAGCTGTGTGGTGCAGCAGACAGCTGGAGGGAAGGGATCCATCCAGAGGGACCTGGACAGGCTGGAGAGGTAGGCACAAGCCAACCTCATGAGGTTCAACAAGTCCAAGTGCAGGGTCCTGCATCTGGGGCGAGGCAATCCCAAGCACAAATCCAGGCTGGGCAGGGACTGGCTGGAAAGTAGCTCTGAGGAGAGGGCCTTGGGGGTGCTGGTGGAGGAGAAGCTCAACATGAGCTGTCAGTGTTAACCTGCAGCCCAGAAAGCCAACCAGAGCCTGGGCTGCATCAGGAGAAGTGTGGCCAGCAGGTCAAGGGAGGTGATTCTCCCCCTCTGCTCAGCTCTGGTGAGACCCCACCTGGAGTACTAAGTCCAGTTCTGGAGCCCCTATTACAAGAGGGATCTGGACATGCTGGAAGGTGTCCAGAGAAGGGCCACCAGGATGAGCAGAGGGCTGGAGCACCTCTGCTATGAGGACAGACTGAAAGAGTTGGGGCTGTTCAGTCTGGAGAAGAGAAGGCTCTGAGGTGACCTTCTTGTGGCCTTCCAGTATCTGAAGGGGGTAAAAGAAAGCTGGGGAGGGACTTTTTAGGCTATCAGGGAGTGACAGGACTAGGGGGAATGGAATAAAGCTGGAAGTGGGGAGATTCAGGCTGGAAGTGAGGAAGAAGTTCTTCAGCATGAGAGTGGTGAGAGCCTGGAATGGGTTGTCCAGGGAGGTGGTTGAGGCCCCATCCCTGGAGGTGTTTGCAGCCAGGCTGGATGAGGCTCTGGCCAGCCTGATCTAGTGTGAGGTGTCCCTGCCCA
Source organism: Indicator indicator (assembly GCF_027791375.1). Taxonomy (NCBI): domain Eukaryota; kingdom Metazoa; phylum Chordata; class Aves; order Piciformes; family Indicatoridae; genus Indicator; species Indicator indicator. The sequence continues at coordinate 3,455,205 of NC_072053.1, read as the reverse complement.
TGGCAGGGGGGGTTGGAACTGGATGATCCTTGTGGTCCCTTCCAACCCTGACTGATTCTATGATTCTGTGATTTTTATCCCTAAGGTAAAACCATGCAGTTGATTCATGAATCAGCTCCTGAACCGCCACTGATTTCAGCATGGTTTATTAAGAAAAAACAAAATCTGGACTGGGTCATGCTAATGTGCCAGGCTGAAAACCAGCAAGTCAGGGACTGATTTGTGAGTAGGTCAGTTCATTCTGAGCTAGCCATCCACCTCTTTAAGGAATAGGTCAAACACTTGGAAGCAGCAACAGCTTTAGCATCCTGCTTTTATTTCACTGTCTCGAAACTATCTGCCCTCCTAGACCCACTGGAGGCTCCCTTTTCCCCTTCTGCAAGTGCAGCTGTGCCGTTTCACAACTTTATGTTTATTTCCCCTTTTGTATTTCCAAAGGCACTTTACTGTCCTAGCCCAATTTTACATAAATAAATAACCAAGTAAGTAAATAACAAACAAACAAACAAACAAAAAAACAAATAAATAAGTAAAATAATACCGTTTCCAATGAACTTCCTTGTGGAGTTATTTATTTTAAACAACATATAAAGTGTGAGATATTCATGTGAACTCTTTCCAATTTTTTTTTTTTGGAGGGGGAGGGGTCATTTTGCCTACAGAAATCAGGCATGCAATAAATGTATTATATATAATTCACAGGAAAAGTTTTAAAATTAACATTACGTCATGAAGAACTGTATATGACTAGTTAGCTATATGCTTTAAGCCTTACTAGTGGACTAGAGTCACTGTTGTTTTGTTACAAGTAATTTGAAGACTTGAGGCACATCTCAGAAAAATTAGGGGGAAATAGATATATGCCCAAATTTAAGCCTGTGAACAGCCTTAAAAGGATGAATGGCAGACAGCTCACTGGACCGAGTGTCTTATTAATTCCATCACTGGTTTGCATCCTATTCAAAATTCAAAAAGCAGCCTCTTGCCACAACTGGTGTATGTTTTGCAGTGGTCTACTGGAGTTTCTTCTGAATGAATGGGAAGAGGCAGCAGTGGAGAAGACTCAAGTGTGTGGCTTCCTCATCTCACTAAATTTACAAATTTTTTCCATTCATTTGAAGAGGTCACCTCAAGCATTCAAACTAGAAGCAATGTCAAATTTTATCAGCTCTCACTTACTTGGAAGTGAACTTTTTGAGAGTAGTTACAAACTGTCAGTGAGAGGGCCAGAACTGGGGTGGGCTCATTTGGGGTTTCCATTTTTGGAACAACTCTAATGGCAATTAGTAAGTCACTAAGCATAGCCCTCCCTAGCCATTTAGGTAATTTAATATTGTTAAATGTTTCTAAAATAAGAAGTGGGTTATAAAGTATATCATTTAACTTAAGAGTAATTTGTTCCATCATTTAAATTTCCCCAAAGGATTTTACCATGGTACAGTCTTCCAAAGTATGTACAATGTGCCCATAACACCTGGGTCTTTAATTTCAGGAGATGCCATCCTCATAACTTATCTTACTTGTGATTGTTTCTACCTGATAAGTTTCTTTCCCTCTTATAACCATGGTACACAGATATACGTCAACATTCTTCTCATATCTACATAAAGGTTCACCACATGTGGAATGGTCCAGATTGTGTGGAACATGCTCAAGATGTGTTTGTGTGAGCACAAAGGTGTACAAACACAAACGGCTCCCTTTTAGCATCCCCTTCATTGTGAAAACAATCCTGAAGAGAATGTTATTTGAAGATGTCTTGCCAGAGCACCATAAACAGGAATGCCTTGCTCTGAAGACCATAACTACCTAACCTCTCACTACAGTTCTGTCTCACATTATCACATCAAAGTCTTGATTTCACTTTAACTTTGCTTACCTTCACTGCTTTTTCAATTCTCTATTCTCCTTCTGCTTTAATGCCCTGTATTAGTACAGTAAACTCCTTATTAAAACTACCATTGTACTGTACTTTTTTGGCTTGGGTCTCCTGGGACACACAGTGAAAAAACACAACCTATGGCAGGTTAATTAATAATTAGTCATTAATAATTTGCCTACCATACTCTTAACTTGTAATAAAACTTACGGTTTTAGCAATTTCATTCTTTATCCAGACATAACACTGCCAACTGTTGTCCTGTCAGATGCCATAAATTTGTTTGCATCAGGCAGAGTAATGCATTAATGACCCTCTTGGCACCAGATAATCACTGTCCCAAGAGGCAGCCCAACCTCCATCTGAACTTGTGGTCAGTAGGTGGCAGGGGATGCCATGGGGGGGAAAGTCCATTCATCTGAAAAATAAAATTAAGATCCTCCACCCTCACAGACATTTGAAGTTTCCTGTGGCGTTTTGCATTTGAGTAAGTTATTTCACAGGACCCAGCAAAATTCCCTGGACAATCCCTCTGACCAATACCTTTTAGTTGGACATTCCTTTAGAAGCTTCTACACAGCTGGTTCATGTCTGGGTGGTCACTGCAAGTGGGAGGCTAGCTTAGTTATTTTGGTGGGATCAAAATTTAATGATTTGACTGGGTGCTAAATCTCCCTTTACACTGATAGCCCTTTGCCTCCCATCCTCCTTGGGAACATGCTACTTTGAAATGAAAAACTGCAGAACAGATACTTTTAAAATAGAAAACACTGACCATATTTTTTTTTTCCTTCTGAGACACCTGTGGAACCAAAGTCATGCTGTTTTGTGGCCCTCCCTGCTATCTAGAAGCATGGCCTTCCCTTGGGACATATTAATTTCTAATATTTCTCTCCTCATAACTTCATTGTTGCATGTTTTAAAGCTGTCTACAATGCCTCAAACCTTGGGATGTGCCTAAGGAATGAAGTGGAGCTGCTGTAGCTTTAACAAATGCCAGCAGGCAATTAAAATATTCTATTTCCAGCAAGAACTGAATACTTTCCAGCATGTTTATTTTCCTCAAAATCAGTTCTTGTTCTATTGAATGTAATGCAGCAATGTGTTGTTGAGTGAAAGCAAATGTTATGACTATGAAGTGAAATTTCAGACCTGTAAGTCCCACTGATATCATAAATATTTCAGAAATCCAAGGCTAAAGGCTTCTTCAGTGGTTAAAAAAAAATGTATTTTGACCATGAACTTCCATACCATTAACTCTGCCAGACATTCATCTACTACCAATATCAAGATTTTGGCTTAACATGCAGATGTTTTGCTTTTATAAATCATTGTTTCCATTTTCCAATGGTGTCGTCTTGGGTTTTTTCTGCAATCTGGAGGTTTAGGAGCAGGCTAATTAATAAAGGACTCCTTCCCCTCCACTCTACACTGGTGAAACCACACAAAAAGGATTGTGTGCAGTTCTTGACACCCCAGGGAAACTCAGGAGAGTGCCCAACACAACCTATGAGAATGATTAAGGGACTGGAACATTTGTCTAACGATAAAAGGCTGAGAGACCTGGACCTGTTTACTCTGCAGAAGAGAGGACTGAGGGGAGATCTAACTAATGTTTATAAATATCTGCAGGGTGGGTGTCAAGAAGAAGGGGGCAGTCTCTTTTCAGGGGTGTCCTCTAATAGAACAAGGGGCAGTGGATACAAACTGGAACACAGGAAGTTCCACCTCAGCATGAGGAAAAATTTCTTCACTGTGATGTTGATGGAGCACTGGAACAGGCTGCCCAGGAAGGTTGTGGAGTCTCCTTCTCTGGAGACTTTCAAGACTTTATGACCTGCCCCAGGTGATCCTGCTTTGGCATGAGGGTTGGACTCAGTGATCCAAGCAGGTCCCTTCCAAATCCTAACATTCTACAATTCTATGATTCTAGTTAATTCCTTTCAATTTTTATACAACTGATAATCACCTCATGATAACTTGTAGTTTCATATTCCTGCTAGCACAATTACAGGAACTGTGAACATAATGGTAAAATCTCTATATCTGCAAAATAACCCTGGTTTTAGTATTATGGATCTTTTCACTGAAGACAACAATATAAAATTGCCTTTGTGTTACTGATTTTAATTACAGTGCATGCAGTTATTTTCTTTGAGCACTGAGAGGCAGAGTTGTTTCCCATACTGTGTTCAGACTATGCCCGGTAGAGATGCTAGCAGGCTCTCACTCATCTGCCCAGCTGTTTGTCATGATGTAAAAGCAGCTGTGCACAATTAGACAAAGTGGCCAGTGGGATTCAGCAGAGGCCCATAGGGAGCAGAGGTACAGTAAGACAAGCAGATGGTTATACCTTGTTTTCTCATAAAAAATTTAGTCATATAATGGCTTGAGACCATGCACTGTCACTGAAACTGGCCCAAGGCATGTAAGGAAGGAAAACCCATCTCTAACCACATGGAAGACAAGAAGGTTACCAGGAGTAGCCAACATGGATTTACCAAGTGGAAATCTTGCCTAACTAATCAGATAGCCTTCTATGAAGTTATGACCAAGTGGGTAGATGAGGGCAGAGCAGTGGATGACTTCAGTAAAGCTTTTGATACAGTCTCCAATAACAACCTCATAGAAAAGCTCAGGAGATGTGGCACAGATGGCTGTCAGTGAGGTGCATTGCAAACTGGCTCCACAGCAGAGTTCAGAGGGTTGTCATCAGTGTCACAGAGTCAACTTGGAGGCCTGTGGCCAGTGGTGTCCCCCAGGGATCAGTACTGGATGCAGTTTTGTTCATTATCTTTATCAATGACCTGGCTGAGGGCATTGAGAGTCCCCTCAGCAAGTTCTGATGATACAAATCTGGGGGGTGGCTGACACCCTTCAGGCTGTGCTGCATCCAACATGACCTGGACAGGCTGAGAGCTGGCTGCAGGCAAACCTCATGGAGTTTAATAAGGACAAGTGCAGGGTCCTGCATCTGGGGAGAAATAACAACAGGCACCAGGACAGGTTAGGGACTGCCCTGCTGGAAAGCAGCTCCACAGAGAAAGACCTTGGAGTGCTGATGGACAGCAAGTTCTGCATGGAACAACAATGTGCTCTTGTGGCCAAGAGAGCCAATGGGATCCTGGGATGTATCAAGAAAGGTGTCCAGCAGGGCTAGGGAAGTTCTTCTCCCTCTCTATTCTGCCCTGCTGAGACCACACCTGCAATACTGCATCCAGTTTTGTGCTCCCCAGTTCAAGAAAGACAGAGACCTGCTGGAGAGAATCCAAGGGAGGGCCAGGAGGATGATTAGGGGACTTGAGCATCTCCCCTATGAAGAGAGACTGAGATCCCTGGGGCTGTTTAGTCTGGAGAAGAGAAGACTAAGAGGGGATCTAATCAATGTCTATAAATATGTGAGGGGTGGGTGTCAAGTGGAGGGGGCCAGGCTCTTTTCAGTGGTTCACAGTGATAAGACAAGGAACAATGGCTTCAAACTGGAACACAGAAGATTTCACCTCAACTTGAGGAGAAACTTCTTTATAGGGAGGGTGACAGAGCACTGGAACAGGCTGGCCAGGGGGGTTATGGAGTCTCCTTCTCTAGAGATTTTCAAACCCCACCTGGATGCATTCCTGTGTGGACTACCCTACCTGCTCTGGCAGGGGGGTTGGACTTGATGATCTCTTGAGATCCCTTCCAACCTGTGATACTGTGATACATATGCAAGGGAGTACAAGCTCACACCCTCTGAGAACATAGCTTTATCTCCTTAGAGAACCAGATACGAAAAAAATTTTAAGCTAATCTCATGTCCTTGCACCTTTCTCTTGCCCGTTGTCTGTTTCATCTCCATGGGCAAATTGTCTTTTTTTGTTGCCTTGCCCACCTGAGATGCATTAGTTCAACAACTGATGAAGAGAAGAACTAAAAATCTGAATTCTAAAAAATGAGCCAAGCCTCATTAATTTTTTTTTTCTTCGAATGGTTTTTTGTTAAGGAAATCTCTTTGTATGCCACTCTGAGTTTGAGGTAAGGTTTCATTTTCCATGCACTCTCATTGCTTATTAAAAAGAGAATATTTACCATCTGTCTCATTGTGTTTCCTTCATGGCCAAGGCAGTGAAAATAAACAAAGTGTCCTTTCTGTTCAACAGGGTAATCAACACAGAAGATTATGGTCTTGATAGGCGGCAGAGAACATTTTATGCTCCTGGGAAGAGGAGAGAGATCTGAAAAAATCAGAGGCAAAATGTGCACAGGAACATCCAGAAAGACTTAGGAGGGAAAGAAAGAATAGTGTTTTGAGGTTTGGAAGACTGAGGTTTGACTCATGCATGGGAAGAATCCTAAAGGATATAATGCCTCCACTATAGACCTCACATCAATTTTAATTTCTTTAGCTGATTTCCACTTTTGTAGAATTAACTTCTTTCCAATTAGACATGCCCTTAAAATAAAATGCCCTTGATCTTTGCTAATATTTGTAATGGAATCAAAATCCCTAAGGATAAAGATACTAGGATTCAGAGGCAAGTCTATGCTCATTTTGTATTTACTTTTCTATTACTTTTCTTTAATACCCTTCTTAGCCTGAATTCAACTTTGGAAGTCCACAAGGACCAACTACAAAACAGTCCTCCCTCCTTCCCACTCTCCCCACACATCCCTGTGCTGGGAGGCAGCAATCTCCCCTTCACTGGAGATACACTTTCTGGGTGCAGGGTCAGAATAAGTCACTTTCTGAAGAGAAATTAAAGTAGTATCTTCTTTTACAAACATAGAGATGAAAGGAAATCTTGTTCAGATGTCCAGTTACTTTTGAAAACTGACTTTGTCTTCTCTTGAAGCCTAGAGAGCTGGTGGTAAAGACAACATTTCCCTAGCACTTAGGGCAGGACTGCTAAGCCTTGACTATCCAAAATAATTACATTTTTTTCATCAAAGCACTTCCACCATTAAAGGCACCTTCTTTTCAGCAGCCATTTTAAAGTGTTTTCTAGTTCCTGTCTGTAAAATGCAAGTTACATTCAAAATTCTGCTTGTGTATTTCATTGAGGTTTGTTTCCACTAATCTTTTACCTCAAAACCCCCAGTTATTATCAATATCACTACTTCTGGTGTCACAGACTGTGAGTGAAATACCATGATGGTAGCAGCAGCTGGATAAAGTTCAAGAGAAAAAGGGAAAAATGCAAGAAAGGAATCACAATGGAAATGGCATTCCCCTATTTCTTGGATATCAAATTCAAGCATATTGTGGTGGTGTCATAGATAGTTGCACACATTGAGAAAGAAAACTCATGTGCCCTTTGAAGCACTTTTTCATTCCAATTTTTCTGAGCTTGTGACAGACTTGGCAATGTCTCTAAGCAGATCTACCCACCCAACCAAGTATGTGTCAAAAAAATGGCCAAAATGTCCAGGGCTTGTTAATCCTCAAGTATAAGTTGTCAGTTTGAAACGTGGTGGTAAGGTTGCAGCCTACTCCTGCAATCTGGTCACTTGAAATGGCCTGTGCTGTTGGGTATCACCCCATCGTGTAGCTGATGTTCAGCCCCTGGTAGTACTCAAGACACCATTTCCACAACCCAGCCTTCTTTCCCATCCAGCCCAGTTCTTCTCCTTTTACAAATAAGAAAACAGATAGAGGGAGTTGACACCATGCTCTGTGGGTAATGATGTCCAGAGTTTAACCTAACTTAACCCACACATAGCAACCACAGGCAAGGTCAAGGCTGCTTCATGCACGGAACTGAGTATGAAGCAATAGCCCTTGCAAGCAAGATCAAGACCTTTTGGAAAGGTTGTTGCCTTTCTCTCACTGTGGAGGTGATTGTCATTAATTCCCTGTCTTTTCATCCCTATGTAGTGGCCATATTCACCAGTGACACACTTTAATGAGTAGCACTTAATATAGACACAAGCTTCTGTCGTTTTCCCTGCTCATCTGCTTCTTTCTCCCATTTTTTCTGTCAGCAGCTCTTCGTATGCCACAAAAGCTTTCACAGGAAGCTGCACACCAGGGAAGGAATGGTGATGTGGTGCTTGTCTGTGTAAGGGCAGCCCCATAAATGAGAGCAGATTAAGGGCACTTTAAAAAGTCAAAAGAACATAAAGGATGAAGGGGTGTGATGAATGAAACTGTGTTTGAACATCATGTAGGCATTTTCTTCATGTCATCTGAGGTTATTCAGACCTTTTCTTGTCACAGAGTCCAACCATCTACCTAACACCAGATGGTCATTAAACCATGTCCCAAAGTTCACTGTCCACATGTTTCTTGAACACTTCCAAGAACAGTGAATCCACCACCCCCCTGGACAGCCTGACCACTTTTGCAGGAAAAAAAAAAAAATCCTAATATCCAAGCTAAACCTTTCCTGGTACAACTTGAGGCCATTTCCTTGTGTTCTATCACATGATACTAGGAAGCATAGATCAACACCCGCTTCGCTCCAACCTTCTTTCAGGTATCTGTAGAAAGCTGTGAGGTCTCTCCTCAGACTCTTCTCTAGACTAAGCAATCCCAGTTCTCTCAGCTGCTCCTATTAAGACTTGTTCTCCAGACCCCTCCGAAGCTCGGTTGCCCTTCTCTGGACATGGTCCAGCACCTCAACATCTTTCCTGTAGAGAGGGGCCATAAACTAAACTGAGTTTTTGAGGTGCAGCCTCACCAGTGCCCAGCGTAGGGGTATGATCACTTCACTGCTCCTTCTGGACACATTATTCCTGACATGGAACAGGATGTTGTTGGCCTGGGCCACTTGAGCACATTGTTGGCTCATGTTTAGATGGCTGTCAAATAACATCCCTAGATCCTTTTGTGTTAGGCAGGTTTCCAGCCACTGTGCCCCAAGATTGTATCACTGACTGATGTTTGACCCAAGTGCAGAACATGGCACTTGGCTTTGTTTAACCTCATACGAATGACCTAGGCCCACTGATCCAGCCTGTCCAGATCCCTTTGCAGAGCCTTCCTACCATCAAGAAGATCCCACCCACTTTAGGATCATCTGCAGACTTACTGAGGGTGCACTCAATCCCCTCATCCAGATAGTTGATAAAGATATCAAAGAGAACTGGCCCCAGCTCTGAGCCCTAGGGAACACCACTTGTGACTGATCACCAACTGGATTGAACTCCATTCACCACCACTCTTTGCGCCCAGACATCCAGACAGTTCCAAACCCAGCAAATTATTCAAGGCATAAGCAGCCAGTTTCTCCAGGAGGATGCTGTGAGAAATGGTGTCAAAGGCTTTACTAAAGTCCAGTTAAACAACATTCATGGCTTTTCTTTCACATTAGCATGGTGAGATGTGCTCCCTTCTCCCTCCTGCTACCCCAACTAAAAATACTTTAGTTCTTTGAAATGTTGCCTTCAAAATGCTCTTACACTAATTCAAGTGGAAAGTTTCACATTTGACCTACTGGGAATTTTACCATAGGACACAAGGCCAGTTCTGTGACACCTACTTTTTCTTCTGCTTGTTACTTTGGAGATTTATAACACCCCTCACTTCCAATGGCTGCTAAATTATTGTCTCCCATGCTCACAAAGTCCTCAGAAGGATTTTGTTCTTTTGCTATGTCTAGCAGCTGCTGTATTGCAAAGAGATGAGGAAGTCACCGATTAAAAAAAAAACCAAAAACTTGCCTTATGTCTGTTTTCAGCCGTTCTGGAAGACAGCAATTCAGCAATCACAGTTCCTACAGCTCTGCAGAGAAAATAGTAAGTGAACAGATAGTATTCAGTCAGGAGTAAAAGGTCTTCTCACAGTGATTATCAAGGCATCACACCTCCACCTTGGGAGAGATCCACATGGATTTTGGGATCTATCTGAACTCTAATAGTCTTTCTGTGCATGGGAGGTACCCGCTCCAGGATTTTTGCACCACAGTAGGAACAAAATATGGGTTTATAGAGTGAGTAGAGGAGAAGGACAGGGGGCATCCACACAGTGACTGCTAGTAAGAGGTAAGAGCATTTCCTACACATTTTAAGGCCGAGAAAATTCAGGGAGAAGAAAGCAAATATTAATTCCTCCCCTTCTGAATTTCCATCCCTTTTTAAGGCAGACCTTAAGAGGGCTGGCTTTACAGTTCTTCAGTTTTCCTGCTGTATCTGCTGATCTGAGCTTTGTCTCCATGCGCATCTTCTGAGAACAGAAGGATGGTGCCCTCCTATTAGAAGGAACAAGAGGTGCAGTTTGATCAGCATGATGCTCCAGCTGAAGATAAAGCACCTAAAGATGATGGAACAAAGAGCTAATGAAAGATGTGCTTGCACATAATATGAATAAGTGATTGGACAAATCTCTCCCTGACAGGGGCAATTTAGTCATATTTCTTTAGGGTAACATCATCACTTATAGGACTGTAAGGGTCTGTCAGTTGCCAGTTTAAATCACAATTTTTGAGGTTGAAAATTTTGGCCTACCCCAAAATACATCAGGCATAGCTACAATGTATCATATCAAGTGCCAGCCAAGAGATACATGTATTTATTTTAACAAGTGAAAAATACTTTAATCTTTTGAAATATGATTGAGCTTTAAAAAAGTAACACAAAATCACTGAATCACAGAAAGTTAGGAGTTAGAAGGGATCTCTAGAGATCAACTACTCCTGCCAAAGCAGCATCACCAAGGACAGTCTGCACAGGAATGCATGCAGGTGGGGTTTGAAAGAAGGAGACCCCACAATCTCTGTCGGCAGACTGTTCCATTGCTCCATCACTCTCACTGTAGAGAAGTTTCTCCTCACGTTGAGGTGGAACCTCCTGTGTTCTCGCTTGTACCCAATGTTCCTTGTCCTATCACCAGGCACCGCTGAAAAGAGCCTGGCACCTTCATCTCGACACTCACCCCTCAGACATTTATGGATGTTGATAAAATCCCCTTTCAGGTTTCTCAAGATTTAACAGCCTCAGTTCTCTTGGTCTGTATTCATAGGAAAGATGTTCAAGTCAAGCATAATTGTCAGTCTTCAGAGCCCAAAAAATGATGTGCTATACTCTCCCCTTCCGAATTCAAAGTCTTAAATTAAAACATTTAGAGATACACAGATTGACATATACAGACTTATTTTTATACAGACTTACAAACACATACATATATATATAAATGTCGATCTGTGTATCTCTAAATGTGTGTGTATATATAAATATATATATAGATATATATACATGCACATATATATATACACACGCATACAGACACAAGAGTTCTTTATTCCTCTTCTTATTTCTGAGATATTACGAAGTACCTCAAGTGAAGGCTCTGAGGTGACATTATTGTGGCCTTCCAGTATCTGAAGAGGGCTACAAGAAAGCTGGGGAGGGACTTTTTAGGCTATCAGGGAGTGACAGGACTGGGGGGAATGGAATAAAGCTGGAAGTGGGGAGATTCAGGCTGGATATGAGGAAGAAGTTCTTCCTCATGGGAGTGGTGAGAGCCTGGAATGGGTTGTCCAGGGAGGTGGTTGAGGCCCCATCCCTGGAGGTGTTTGCAGCCAGGCTGGATGAGGCTCTGGCCAGCCTGATCTAGTGTGAGGTGTCCCTGCCCATGGCAGAGGGGTTGGAACTAGGTGACCCTGTGGTCCCTTCCAACCCTGACTGATTCTATGATTCTATGATTCTGTGATTCTATGATTCTATGATTCTATGATTCTATGAAGGACTTGTTTTCTTCACTTGCTAGTTCAGGTAAATGTTCAGGTTTCTGTTTTGGTTTTCTTTTTTCAAGTTTGTTTGTTACTGCTTTTATTCAGAGGATTTTTTTAAAGACAGTCTGAAATTTTAGAACTTGGAAAAATTGTTCCAGACATCACATCATATTTGTAAGGGCTTGAGCACTGAAGATGGAAGCTCAATGTAATTTAGGTTTAGCAGATTATAATCACTTGAGTTTAGAGGAATGGAAAATAATTGCATTCACCTTTCACAATTATTTCCAAGAGCACAGTTAAAAAAAAAAAATGGTTGAAATCATAACACTTTGTTCTGAAAATTTTAGCAAGGGAAATTTCAAGATGATAAACAAATCATTTACCAGCTTCCTTCTAAAGTAGGTGTCCAGTGAAAAAACCCACCATCCAGAAGCTGTTTGCATGACCAGGTCCATTGTGTGTAGTTGTTACAGGATGGGTATAATTGTTGCTTAGACACTGTGGACCAAAGGCTGGATGGAGACTGGCATTGGGATGGGGCAGCTCTATGTCTGTCTGTGGTCTTGCCCTTTCCACAGGTCACACACATCTGGTATTGATATTGCATCTTACTCATAGACCCATAGATGAATCTTACTGTTAATGTGATGTTTTGTGAAGCTTTGTAAATTAAAAGCAAGCTGACTCTTTTGTGCAGTGGACAGATGTACAGTTTAGAATAAACTGGCTGCCAGAGGCACCTCTCACCGAGGCCAGTGGAATTCAGTGCAAGCCTTCGACCCCACCTGGAGTACTGTATCCAGTTCTGGAGTCTCTATTACAGGAAAGATCTGGACATGCTGGAACATGTCCAGAGAAGGACCACGAGGATGATCAGAGGGCTGGAGCACTTGACAGACTGAAAGAGTTAGGGTTGTTCAGTCTGGAGAATAGAAGGCTCTGAGGAGACCTTCTTGTGGCCTTCCAGTATCTGAAGGGGGCTACAAGAAAGCTGGGGAGGGAGTTTTTCAGGTTCCAGATAATGACAGGACTAGGGGGAATGGAAGAAAAATAGAAATGGGTAGATTCAGATTGGATGTTAGGAAGAAATTATTCCCCATAAGGGTGGTGAGACACTGGAACAGGTTGTCCAGGGAGGTGGTAGAAGCCTCATCCCTGGATGTTTTAAGGCCAGGCTCTGGGCAGCCTGATCTAGTGTGAAGTGTCCCTGTCCATGGCAGTGGGGTTGGAACTAGATGATCCTTGAGGTCCCTTCCAACCCTAGCAATTCTATGATTCTATGATTCTCTGATACTGCTGGTGGTGCACCTCATTGAAAAGGCTACTCGAGTTAAAACTCATCCCTTGGTTCTCCTCTGCTTGTCCTTGATCTTACATGGCCTGATTTCTAAAATACAAATGAGTTGAGGTTGTTGGAGCAACCACAGATTTGACTAGCATGTTCGTTCACTGGATTTCTCTTGGTAGCAAACCCCAACACGGAACTTGCTGGCAGCCAGCTCAACATCTGTCTTGATCTCATTTTAAATGTTTTATGCAATGATTTAAAATACTCCAATATGAAATGGGAGGGGGAGGTGTGGGGGGTGGAAAGTTGAACTAAATTATCCAAAGAGGTCCATTCCAACTCCTATCATTTGTGATTTTGTAAGGTAGTGTTTCCTTTAGTGTTCTCTCTAAAAGTTAAGGCTGTTTCATTTTTCCACTTAGAAGCAGTGGGAATATCTTGATTGAAATGATTTTTTTAGCAAGACCAAGGAAAAATATTAAATCTTTGAGTTAATATTACCTTTTGGCTTCACACAATCTCTGATTTCATTACACAGGAGTGACTGAGAAAACCTGAATTTCTTTTTCTCTCAAACAAATTATTGTCCTTACCGATGCTCTGAAATTATCATCATCTTTTAATTCAGCCCAAAAAAGGCATATTCATTGTTTAAGCAATGATAGACACCATTCAAACATACACTTCAGCAAGCATCTGGAGCTTTAATTTGCTCTAAACTTCATGACATACTTTCCCTCATTTCATAACAATGTTTTCACTTTGAATGGGACTATAGATGCTGCATGTGTTGCAAAAGATAATTAACTAAAGCAGCTTGAAGCTGCTGACAAGGTTCATGGGAAAAAAATACCAAAGTAATGAAACCTGCTTTAGAACTTGGCCATTTATTTATCCATCTCCAATTATATTTATCCATTTCCAGTTACATTTATGCTATGACAGGCATAAAGACAAATTACTCATTGAGTTTATAGTTGTGACTGCCTGGTGTAGGGAAAATGACACAAGGAGCAGTTCTCAGTGCTTTCAATCAGAAAAAAAAAAAAAAAAAAGCCATTTCTTTCTATGCCTATGACTTGTGTTTTGCTTTATTTTTTCCCCTAGCTTCTTTTACATCTTCATGCTGTCATTTTGCTGTGAGTCATGATAGCCACAAGAAACACATTGCTTGGCTTTTAAGAACAAAAGACCCATGAGAATCATACGGAGTGAAAAAGAAATAATCATGGCCTAAGTCAACACAAACGAAATTGGACAGACCAAATCCTCTGATCCACTGCAGATCACTCATTTTAAGGTGTATTGATATCTTCCCACTAGAAGGCACCAAGAAATAAATTGCTAGTAGTGAAACCCTATTCACCAGCACTGGGAAAATCAGGGCCTCATTACCAGTGCTGGTACAATGCCACATGGACATGAGGTTTGTTATTTCTAAAGAAATGCTCTTTTCTTGAGGCACTCCTTTAAGGTGCATTGCTACTAGGGATAAAGATGAATATGCCTAAAACAAGGACAGTGCACTTAGGACTTTATGCCTAGCTGACTGCTTTCCATCTGACCCAAAGTCAGCCCTCAGAAGGTATAGTACTTAATATCAATAGTGGGTACAATGTACCTTCTCACAATTAGTAAAAAGTGCTGTTTTGTAATTAAAGGGTGAAGTGGGGCATGACGAACATATGGAAAAGGAGACCCTTAACAAGTGATGGAGCTGTCAAAAGAAATTGCTAATTAGTATGCATTTGATGTGTACTACACCGATTTTAAGACTTTGCCTGGAATAAATTGCTACGTTGGGCATTCGAAGGAGTGGTGAGATTAGCATTTACAAAGGGGCCAATTTTCTGTCTTCTTGACTCTTTTAAATGGAGGAAATAACTTCCAAGACTGAAGCAGTAGTTAGCCCATCAATCATCCTCACAGCTGGAAACTGGGGATCCCAAATGCTGAGATGAGTTAATCTGTCAGTTAATAAATTCATAGTGGCACCTTATGGCTCTGGGTGACTCCACACTGGCATGAGGACAACACTGTTTATGCAGGCATGCTGCTTTCTCAGGTACACCCCCTGGCAGATCACTTTGTTCTGGAGGATCAATTTACTTTGCACAGTAAATTGACTGAATTAATCAGTTCACAGCACATAATTGTTGGCTAATCCCAGGGAATCCCGTCCTGCCCTAATGGGAGAGACAAGGGGTGCTGGCGAGTTTCTGGCTCTGTCTTGGAGGCTATTTTCTTTGGATATGATGGACATTGATTGAAGCTGCTGGTAGCTGGATACACAGCCTGTATCAGCTTTAAGTGACAGAAGTAATAGGAGGACCAGCTTCCTTCAGTAAGGCTCTTTAGCTGTCTCAGCCATGCTGCTGCAAAAAATTGTCCCTGGGGAGGAATGCACACACAGGTTGGTACCACCAGTTTGAACACTGGCCTGCACTTCTTTAAAACCCAAACACCAAACTGTAGGCTAGCAAACAAATAAAAAATAAACCCGATGTTTTTAAAGCCACACCAGCAGGGCAATTTAATACCAGGCAGAAATAGGCCATGTCTGAATCAAATAAGGGCTCACCCAGGTGTGCCTAGGCACTGCAAAAGATGTAACTTTCTAGCTTTAGCCTTGGAATTCCTCCATTTTAAAAGTGTGTTTGAAGACTCTAATGAAATACATGTTTTTATATTTTATATTTAATATTTCTGGCGGTGGTATCTTTAGACACTGCCGTAACTTGTTTACAAAGTATATTTACAGGTTCTGTTATTTGGTTGTGGGTATTACAATCCACATATGCAGACAGTTAAATGATTCAAGCACAACTCTGAGAATTTCCAATACGGTGATTTAATTTGGAAAGCAAGGTGCTGCGATCTGTGGTTTCTCACAAGGGGGATTCTGTAGAACATTAGCCAGGGACTCACACCTTGCTCCTCTGTCTGGGAAGATCTTCCCAGATGTTGTAACTATAATTCAAGCAGCTCTTGGCTTGGAGAGGTCTAAGGGGCCTCTCTCCTTTCATGCCCAGTTCACAGGTTGGAGCTTTCCTTGGCTTGGAGAAGGCTAAGGGGCCTCTTTCTCTCTCTCATGTGCTCCGTCACTGGGCTGTAGCCTTTCCTCCTTCTGCCTCCAGCACAGGGCTCTCAGAGTGTTGGTTGCCTTGCTCCAGGTGCAAGGCCCAGGTTTATGTTGCCTGCTAGGTAAGGCTCTCCAGCTGCAACTCCAGCAGCATGTGGCTCTTGTTGCTGTCTGGGTGAGAACAAGGCCAGTTGCCTACCTTCTCAGCTGGTTTAAACACTCCAAAGACAATTAAATGCCTTTTGATAACAGAGAAACCTGCTAGCTGAACCTATAGAATGAGGCATATCCAAACATGTCCAGGGGCACACACAGTTCACAGGTGTGTTACAAGGTTAATTACACTTGCTACATCTTTACCTGGACCATCTGGACCCCAGGACATGTCCAGGTTTGCACATTCACAGGTGCTTAACCCACTGCCTGGGATAGGGCATGCTTTGGGGCTTGTTACAGAATCACAGTACCACAGTGTATTAGAGGCTGGAAAGGACCTCAGGAGATCATCGAGTCCAGCTCTCCTGCCAGAGCAGGACAAGACATCATTTCAAAACTCAGTGATTATGTTTTAACTTAAGTAATAAAACTCATCAGTCTGCAAGTGTACAAAGTATCCCATTTAATTTTTTCTTTGTATCAAGCTGCTTTTCTGTAACCAGTACCTTTCTGCTTACTTTCCAACAGAAGCAGTATCATCTACTTCCACTTTACAAAAAAATCATGTCTTTTTAACAACTATAATAAATAACATATTTCAAAATATGAAAATTATTCCTCTTTGGAAACTGTGATGCAGCTTTAAGTAGAGTTTCCCAAAGGTGGAACTGTAGCACTGGTCAGCTAAAAAGACCACTTGTTAGAGGATTTCCCTATCCTGTCTCCACTTCAACATTTTAGTGTAGGCTGTGGGAACTTTCCTTAATTTATAATTTGCTGTTTATTTCAGTCCTTTGTGGACTGACCTTGGTGGAAAACTGTGACCTAACATACATTAAAAGATGGTCTTTATGTAGGATACTTCAATTCTGAACTGAAGGAGCTAATTCAGAGACTTGTGAATTTAACTGGAGCTATTTTGTTCATTTTACAATATGTTGCTTTTGGACATTCATCTCAGTGTGTGGAGCTCCTCTCCTTGTCTTGACAGACAAGCAACTGTAAAAGGTAAATGTTCCTTCCTTTTCCCTGTCCCTCTTTTCCCCCTTTCTTCTTCCCCTCCCTTTCCCCTTCCCCAAACCTGCTCATTCATTTTAACAAAAAGGTCCTGGAACATGGCTCAGGCTCTCAGGACTTCTTGGCTGAGTTCTCTCTGTCTTCAAGGAAATTTTATCTTGTCTTTTTTCAGCAGTAAAAACAAGTTTAGAAAACAACTGTTCAGGAACCCTCCACAATTAACTGAAAAGCATCAGTGGCAAATACTTTTGAAACCAACAGAGAAAGCAGTAAAGCAGTGTGTCCAGCTTCAACAGCATTATGCAAAAGTAAGATGTGGGGTTTTTTCAGGATGTAGGGCAGGTGATGGCATGATGGATGAGCTCAGTTCATTCAGCTGAAGAACATCTCTTCACCTGCACTTTACTTTCTCAGAATGGCTGATTGGAAGGGATCTCAGGAGATCATCAGGTCCAAAAACGCCTGTCAGAGCAGGGTCACACAGGAATGCATCCAGGTGGGGTTTGAAAATCTCCAGAGAAGGAGACTCCACAACGCCCCTGGGCAGCCTGTTCCAGTGCTCTGTCACCCTTACTTCGAAGAAGTTTCTCCTCATGTTGAGATGAAATCTTCTATGTTTAAGTTTGTACCCATTGTTCCTTGTCTTATCACTGTGAACCACCCAAAAGAGCCTGGCCCCCTCCACTTAGCACCCTCCCCTTACATATTGATAGACATTGATCAGATCCCCTCTCAGTCTTCTCTTCTCCAGACTAAACAGCCCCAGGGATCTCAGTCTCTCTTCATAGGGGAGATGCTCAAGTCCCCAAATCATCCTTGTGGCTCTCCCTTGGATTCTCTCCAGCAGGTCTCTGTCTTTCTTGAACTGAGGAACCCAAAATTGGACACAGGATTGCAGATGTGGCCTCACCAGGGCAGAGTAGAGAGGTAGAAGAACTTCCCTAGCCCTGCTGGACACACCTTGCTTGATGGATCCCAGGATCCCATTGGCTCTCTTGGCCACAAGAGCACATTGCTGTTCCATGGAGAACTTGCTGTCCAGCAGCACTCCAAGGTCTTTCTCTGTGGAGCTGCTTTCCAGCAGGGCAGCCCCTAACCTGTCCTGGTGCCTGTTGTTATTTCTCCTCCGATGTAGGACCCTGCACTTGTCCTTATTAAACTTCATTTGGTTTGCCTGCACCCAGCTCTCCAGCCTGGCAGGTCACATTGGATAGTTTAGTTTAAACCAAGTTTCATTTCAAAGCAAATATTTTGTAGCTGAGTTCTGAAAATCTCTCTGAATCTGGCTTTGTAATGTAAATACAGACATATCTTATCATAGAATCATAGAATCATTAAGGTTGGAAGAGACCTCTAAGATTATCAAGTCCAAACATAAGCGGAAATTGTCATTGCTACTAAACCATGTCCCAGTGTGCCATATCTACATTTTTTTTTAACACCTTCATATGGAAAGCATTTAAAATCAGCAATACAGCAAAATTAACGTGCACTTTATATTTATCCTGGTGTTTTTTTTCTGGAGGTTTTTGTGGTCTGAGAATTTACAGCATCATCACTGCGGAAGGACAATGCTCGGCACAACAATGGGCATCTTGTTCTTCTTGGACCTACATTCATCTGAGGAAAGTGTGTAAGAGAAAGGGAAAAGCTGTATCACATGATTACTCTCAGCCCATAGGCATCCCCTTCAATGCTGCTGCTCTAAATAAAAGTGTTTAATGCAGCCTTGTGCATTGCCCTTGCTTTCTAAGCTGTATAACACATCTGGTAATAGAACAAGGTGTTTCTAAACGCCAGGAATACTTCTGAATGCACTCCAAACAGCAGCATCAGTGTATCAGAACAGATGTGGGCATTGCTAGCTAGTTCAAATGAAAAGATGGTACAAATTCTAAATGTTTCAGTCTAAGGGATTCCTTTTTTTGGGTTGCTAATATTTCTATATTGATGGGGGGGGGGGGGGGGGGTCCCTTTCCCTTTCCCTTTCCTTTTCCCTTTCCCTTTCCCTTTCCCTTTCCCTTTCCCTTTCCCTTTCCCTTTCCCTTTCCCTTTCCCTTTCCCTTTCCCTTTCCCTATCCCTTTCCCTTCCCCTTTCCCTTTCCCTTCCCCTTTCCCTTTCCCTTCCCTTTTCCCTTTCCCTTTCCCTTTCCCTTTCCCTTTCCCTTTCCCTTTCCCTTTCCCTTTCCCTTTCCCTTTCCCTTTCCCTTTCCCCTTCCCTTTCCCTTTCCCTTTCCCTTTCCCTTTCCCTTCCCTTTCCCTTTCCCTTCCCCTTCCCTTTTCCCTTCCCCTTCCCTTTTCCCTTTCCCTTTCCCTTTCCCTTTCCCTTTCCCTTTCCCTTTCCCTTTCCCTTTCCCTTTCCCTTTCCCTTTCCCTTTCCCTTTCCCTTCCCCTTCCCTTTTCCCTTCCCCTTCCCTTTTCCCTTCCCCTTTCCCTTTCCCTTTCCCTTTCCCTTTCCCTTTCCCTTTCCCTTTCCCTTTCCCTTTCCCTTTCCTTTTTTCCTTTTTTTTTTTTTTAAACTAACTTCAAATATTCCCAAGCAGTGCAAAACAATGGCAAGATATTAGTGAATTCCCGCTAGACTTGTTCTCTCTCTGGACACCCTACAGAGAAGATGCCTGAGGTCACAATTGCCACCTGACACTGAGGCAACACATAATCTTTTATGGATTCTTGGCAGAATGATGGCAGCAGTTACATTTGCAGTTACAATTAAAGCTTTCTTTTCTTATGACAGCATAGAATTTATTAGTAGAATGGCACAGAACTTCTGCAAGTGGGTCAATGTAGCACAATTTATAAGCAGTGCAATAATTATAATAAATATTTTGTAATTAAACCGATTTTATGGATGGTGGTCTTTGGTGTTACACTTCCCTCCACTGTGCTGGAACCATTACCAGTGACAAGCCTGGGACCTTCAAGACCAGTGGGAAGAGAATCATCCTGAAACCCAGGAACCTTGAGAGAGGGGAAGAAGGAATATTTGGTTTGCCTGCTTGGCTCAGAGAGTCTTCAGGGACTGATAAGGAGGGGAAGAGAACAAATGTGTGACCTGCTTGGTCTCAGAGAATGGCCCCTGCAGTAAGCAGATTGCTCAAAACCTCATCCAGCCTGGACTTAAACATTTCCAGGAATGAGCTGTCCACAACTTCGTTGTGCAACCTGTTCCAATGTCTCACCACTCCCAC
Organism: Indicator indicator; assembly: GCF_027791375.1. Lineage (NCBI taxonomy): Eukaryota > Metazoa > Chordata > Aves > Piciformes > Indicatoridae > Indicator > Indicator indicator. The sequence continues at coordinate 3,434,939 of NC_072053.1, read as the reverse complement.
CCTAAAGAACTGCTTCCTAATGTCTTGTCTAAATCTACCCTGCTCTAGTTTTAAAACATTGCCCCTTGTCCTTATGTCCTTATAAACAGTCCCTCTCCTTCAGGTACTGGAATTATCTGCATATTCCATCCTTAAAACCAAGCAGAATCATCAGGTGCAAGTTGCTCTGGGATTTTACCTTCCTTAGCACTTCAGTCTCTTCCAGAGGAGTAGGAAACCACAGCAACTCCTCATTAAGAAGCATCACTTTCGCATCCCTGCAGCCTCTGCTCAGGGGCAAATACCTTGTGAAGGAACTCCAGAGCAGAGCTTGGAATTGCCCACTTAAGTTTGGACAGACAGCTTACCTAAATCAGAAAGACTAAATGATCTGATACTGAGAGATTTCTGCTCCCCAATTACATAATTGACTCAAGGCAACATGAACCCTCAAATTGTCCTTCCTGCAAATTCCAATATTTTCTTGCTTTATTCAAGTCCTCACACAAAAATGAGCTTGCAGAAGGTGCCTGACCTTACACTTTGCTGCCTTGCAAGGTCTACAATACCAACACTGTGAAGGAACAAAGGGAACAGCAAACTTCAGCTGATTCATTATCTCTCCTTAGAAGGTGTCTGAATCCTAGTTTCCTGTTTTGCTTAAATATGTTCTTTGGACATATTATGAGGTCGAAATGTGAGGCTCTTTTGGCTTATATACATAAAGAATCACAATTATTAGGACTAGAGGAGACCTCAAATAGCTCTTCTGATATCTAAAAGAAAATTTGTACAAAGAATTTCAAAAAAATATGAACATTTGTGCTTCTTTATTCTTCTCAATGAAAAGAGTTTCTTTGCAAGAATCAGCTTCATAACTAACCACACTTCTGGAACTTCAAATTCTTGACTGCAATGGTAGGAAAAACTTTCCCATTTTTCTTTTAGGGACAAATCCTTGAGTTCCCATGTATTTTCTAATTCAATTTTGTTTTTTCAGACCTTTTGTAAATCAGTCTCCCCATGTTCCCATGCTCCTTACACACAATATCTCACTGGCTGCTAATTGCAGACAATTTAAGCCTATTTCTTTTCATGCTCATAGAAAAGACCATGATGCAAGCACTCCACAGGTAACAAGGAGAAGCAGGAGAGGAGAGAAACTGTTCAGGAATTAACAATTCTGGCCTTCCCATTACAGTCATGTAGCTGAGAGTGGAATTTGAGATGCAGCTGTAACAACCTATAGTGTCTAGTGAACTGCCCTATCTGCTTATGTCGTATCCATCACCCTCAATGCTTTGGGTTTTATGTCTAAATATTGAATGAAGGTCTGGACAACCATAATAGTGATGCTAACTGAAGATATTTAGCTGCTGAATGTGTGTTTGTGTGTGTGCCTTGTTCCCACAGCCTCCAAGGCACCAACTGATGATCCCAGGTAAAAAGCATCATCTGCAGTGGTGCTGGAGCCAAGTGCCCTTGTGGAGACCTGAAAAGTAAAACATATCATAGCTTCCTGCTAGGTTGCACTCTCCAGTCTGCATAGTGCATAGTAACAAGTGACCTGTTAAATGATGACAAATCCTTCAGCTACTGGCTTTAGACCTCTGACCTCTTGACTCCCTGTCTGTATCCAGGGAGCAGCCTAGGGAAAAGAATGCAATAAATGGCTTGTAATGTCATGGTCTCAAAAGAAATTACATCAAAACCAGCTGTTACACCAATAGTTGTTAAAGACTGACAGCATGTTTACTGAAACAGGACCTTTACATTGTGTGGGCTTTTGCAATTGCTGAAGGTCCAGAGCTGCTCTCCCCTCCTCCCCTTTATGGAAACAGTAGTAAATGTCATTGCAAGTAAATATGTCCTGCCATCCTTTAAACTATGAGCAAGACGTATTTGATTGCAAACTCTTCTTTCTCTTTTTAATTAACTGTGTGGGCTGTGTTTGTCCACTCTGAGCTTTACAGTGCTGTCTTCAGAGCACTGGAGTGACTCAGCATGTAATTTCTGCACATCCAGTTGCCTCTGACTGATGTTTAGAATTTGTTTCATTATAATTTAGAATTTCTCTCTCACATTTCTCTTTTTTTTTCCCCCAAAACATTGCATAGATATACAGGGTTTATGATGAAATAAATTCTATGTTTGATTCATTGGTGCAAGCACCTGACATGATTTGAAGTACAAGTTAAAACAGTGGATGCCAATTTTTTTTCTGTGTAATGCTTGAAATACAGACTATGGTTTTCTGTTCATCCATGCCTGCACACAGCAAACTAGCAAGCATCATTGGGTGGGAAACCAAAAAGTGAAAGAGCATGTTGGTGTTGGAGGAGGTCACAGAGGAATACCTGCTGTTAAGTACCTCTTAGAGTTCTTCAAATCCAAAGCAGTTTTCTAGCAATTATTTGAACAATGGTAGAGATGAAAAGAAGGATGCATGAGGAGAACCAAAGCTTTCTTGCTACCTGACCTTTCCTGATTTCAGCATATTTTTTCAAAGCTCCACTTTGTGACTATTCTCTCTACACAAACTCTATACCATAATCTAAAGGAAAAAAAATTACATTAGAAGTTCATCCAGTAGCTTCAGTGAAGCCTTAGATTTACCTCTTCAGTCTGTAAGATGTAGTAATAACAATAAAACTAAATTTAAAGACAAGTATTTTAAGTCACAGAGAATAATTATTTCCAGAAAGAGATTGTCTGAATGGGTCGTTTATGTCTGCTGCTGGTGCTTGTGAAAAGTGGTTAAAAGCTGAAGAAGTCTGGCAAGATGAGGCAGATACAGTGAGTTAGTGTGAAGACAAGTGATGTTGACACAGAAAACACTGTATCTTTTCTATTGTTGGATAACAGATGGAGAGTAGCATCTAACCTGGAGACAATATATCTGTTAATAGACACAGAGTCCTCCTAAATTAAGCCAGTATTGTATCTCCAGCACCTAGGATCTGCCTCTTTCCCTGTCAACAACGTAGTCTTCCTACTTTTCCAAGACTGTCCAAGCTCAAAGTACAGCAACATGCTCAAAATAGCATTCTCTGAAAGGCCACACATGCATCTTGATATTAGTTATAATTTAGGCTTGAAAAGATAACTCTTCTATCCCACTGTTTAGTATTCCACTACAGTAACTCTTGGATTTTTGACCCAGAGAGCACAGGTCTGGTTTTGGGAGGATCTCAGCCTACATCCAAAGAGAGAATCCTGCTCTGCATATATGCTGGATGAAACACCTTTTCATCCAAACCAGGCCATTACATTTCTAGAAATGAACAAGTGAGCAGAGATCATGGAGTTTGATGGTTTTACAGACCTGTTTGTACAGACACTTCTCAAGAAGAATGACCTGGTGTCCTGCTCCCTGTTTTCCTGATCTACACCCTACACAGCCCAACAGAATGGGCTAAGGCCAGAACCCTCACCTGGCAGTAACTTAGCTTCTTGACCCCTTTCTTACTGTCCTCCAGGATCTTGCTTTTCCAGCCCTCTGATGCTTTCCAAAAGAAAATATTTAAACAATCTGCATGGGAAACATTTTCCACTGTTTCCCATGCAGAAAAATGTAAGACAGGATCTGAGGTCATCAGTGTTTCCTCTTCTTTCTCTCAGTAGTCTAACTAAAGACTGGCACTTAACTGAAGTTAACCCTGTTCCACACACTGCTTTGGGAACCTGGTGTTTGGTTTGGAGGAACGGATCATCTCTGAGCCTGTTAACTAAAATCAAGACCATCTCTTTGCTGCACAATGGATCTCAGGGCAAATAGAAAAAAGCTGAACAAGAGAATAAATTTACATTTTAGAGCTTCAAAAGCACATATTCTTTACAATAGTTTTGCAGATCTAGTTGGAAACAAAGTGGTTTATGTACCCAAAATGTATTCCCTTAAATTTCAAACCCCAGTGGGTGTAGGACCAAACTGAGCTGCCTTCAAGAAGGTTTTTCTGTTGGTGGTGTTGGTTTGTTGGTTTTTTTTTTTTTTCTATGCTATATTTCAGATCACAGTCTCACAGTATATCAGAGATTGGAAGGGACCTCAAGAGATCATCAGGTTCAACCCCCCTGCCAGAGCAGGATCACTTAGGGTAGTCCACACAGGAATATATCCATGTGGGTTTTGAAAGTCTCCAGAGAAAGAGACTCCACAACCCCCTATGACAGCCTGCTCCAGGGCTCCGTCACCCTCACTGTAAAGAAATTTCTCCTCATGTTGAGGTGAAATCTTCTCTGTTCAAGTTTGAACCCATTGTTCCTTCTCTTATCACTGTGAACCACCAAAAAGAGCCTGGCCCCCTCCACTTGACACCCACCCCTCAGATATTGATAGACTTTGATCAGATCCCCTCTCAGTCTTCTCTGCTGCAGATCAAATAGTCCCAGGGATCCATTTAGATTATACCTCCCTTGTTACATGTATATAGACTACAAATCTCTGTGTTTGACTATTCTCTTTAATGATCTGCAAGAAGAGGACAAAAGCTCATTCTTCTCATGTCAAGGCAGAATGCCTACTGAAATGTACTGGAGAAGACAATTCAGTATAACATTTCTTTGATTTTCTCAAAATTATATTCTGCTTCTATTGGTCTTGGCCCTGAGTAAATTCGCATTTTAAGAAAAAAAAGAAGAGAACATTTTTATCTTCTTTAAGTACCAAAGAAAGAGATTTATCTGTACCAGCTAGAAGAAACATGTGGCTGCTGCTGGTTTGGAAAGGGACACCTTATGCAGAGCAGCAGCAGGAAGGGAAATTTACATAACCTATCTAGGTTACAAGTAAAGGAGCAGATAGGAAAAAAACAACAGCTTCTGTTCTTTTCAAAGAAAAGCTAGGAGCAAAAAGATTGTCCTGAGGCTTCTTTTTCTCTAGCTTTATATTTGCCTGATTCTCCCCTTTTCTGGGTTTTTTGTTTTTCATTTTGTTTTTTGGGGTTTGTTTTTTTGCTTGTTTGTTTTGGTTTTGCTTGTTCTTTTGTCATTTCCCAATACAGGACAAATCAAAAAGAAGTATGCTTGCAGGAGTGCATGTGCAAGCTTGCCAGCAGATTAATAGTGGTGCCATTTAATTTCTTTATTTGTTTTCAATTATTTTGTTTACTCCCTTCAATATGAAGGATTGCAAAATTAATTCCTCAATATTAGAATCATAGAACCAGTCAGGGTTGGAAGGGACCACAAGGATCATCTAGTTCCAAACCCCCTGCCATGGAGCATATTGCCCATGAAGAACAAGTATCATAGAATCATAGAGTGGCCAAGCTTGGAAGGGACCTTAGAGATAATCTACTCCAACCCCACTGTCATGGGAAGGGAAATCACTCATCTAGACTTGGTTGCCCAAGGCCTCATCCAACCTCATCTTGAACACCTCCAGGTGGGTGGCATCCACAACCACTCCGGGCAACCTATTCCAGAGTCTCACCACCCTTGTACGGAAGAACTTCTTCCAAAGATCAATTCTAAACCAACTCTCCCTCATTTTAAAACCATTCCACATAGTTCTGTGACTAGACACCATTAGAAAATATAGCTTTTATGTTTTAGATGGCTTGTTTCAGATTGATTGTTAAGTACAGGGAGGCTTTGGAGTCATCTCCACTGTCATATATCTTGCTTTTATTTGCTTAAAAGAACTTAGTCAGACTTCAGTGTTCTGTTGCTCTATGCATTTCTTTGAACTACCCAGTCATAAGGCAAGCAGCAGGTGAAGACTTGATTCCTTCCTTTAAAGCCCTGTGACAGTCTCTGACACCATGTTGGACTTGCAGCTGAAGCTGGAAGCTAAAGCATTTTTATTCTGTGAAAGGACATCATGCTAAAGGTCTGCTTCAGAGAAATGTTCTTGCATCATGTCTTCATCAGGGAATGTACCTCAGCCAATCTGAAAGGAGTGAAAAACACAAAACCTGTCATCTTCTTACTATGAGGAGATGGTGTCAGAGATGTCACAGGATCACAGGAATGCAGGATGTTAGGGGTTGGAAGGGACTTTCGAAGATCATCCAGTCCAACCCCCCTGCCAGAGCAGGACCATAGAATCTAGCACAGGTCACACAGGAAGGCATCCAGATGGGTCTTGAAAGTCTCCATAGAAGGAGACTCCATAACCTCTCTGGGCAGCCTGTCCCAGTGCTATGTGACCCTCACAGTGAAGAAGTTTCTCCTCATGTTGAGGTGGAACCTCCTGTGCTGCAGTTTATATCCATTGTCCCTTGTCCTACCACAGAGTGCAACGGAGAAGAGCCTGTCCCCTCCCTCTTGACACCCAGTCCTCAGATATTTCTAAACATTGTTTAGATCCACTCTCAGTCTTCTCTTCTCCAGACTAAAGTGTCCCAGGTGTGTCAGTGTGAGCTGAAATTCCCCCCCACCGACAATAATCAGGCTAGCCCAGTCTGGAAGCGAATGAAAGCTGTATTTACAAAGCAGAATCTACAATCTACAATGAAATGCAATGAATATGTACAAATATACAAAATTCACAACATTTACAAATATATACAATCAACAGAAAAGCACAACCAATCTCCCTTTGCTTCCCCCCAAGGGGACCCTTCCCAAAGGGGCCTCTCTCTCTCCCAGGAGCTTCCCCCCCAGACCCCCCTGGACAGAGAAGCAGAGTTAGTTAAGCAGAAAGTTGTTAACTTAGCTGCCAAGGGCAGTACGTGTTATCTTCAGCCAGAAGAGAAGAAGAAACAGCAGCCAGACAGCCCAGCAACTGCCCCCACTGCAGAACGCAGAATGTGCAGAGTGCCTACTTTGTTTTGGGTAATAGTTCTTAAACATTTCTATCTATCCAATGGAAGTGTTTAGAACAATCAGTATTTTGCTTTCTTACACCCAATAGTGACTTATTTACACTCTTTCACTTTCTCTGTTTTGAACTTTGCAAGGAAAAATTAAAAAGACAGTTTCAAACCATCACACCAGGTCTCTCCACCTCTCCTCATAAAGCAGTGTTCTAATCCCTCAATCACCCTGGTAGCCCTCTATTGGACTCTCTTGGGTAGATCCCTGTCCCTCTCAAGTGAGGGAGCCCAAAACTGGATGCAATATTCCAGGTGAGGTCTCACCAGGGCAGAGTAGAGGGGAAGGAGAACCTCCCTGGATCTGCTGGACACACTCCTCTTTAATGCACCCCAGGATACCATTGTCCCCTACACCAGGTTGAAAGTCAAGCCCAAACGCAATGATGATCTGAGCAGCAGCCTACATCCACCACTCATTCTTACCAAAACAGGGCTCCATCAGCCAGTGTGCTGTGAGTCATGCAACTGTCCCCAGCAGATGGGAAATTCTCCAGGTCCCAAACACCCTGAGATAACCTTCAATCAGTCCCTTTAGTTCTGAGCCAATGCCTTTTTGTTGTTTTATTTAAACCACCCCCTTCCATTTGGACACAGGCTGTAGAAGAAGTTGTATGTGTATAAATCCCCTGGAGACATACATGAACATCCATGCAGGTTTTCATAAGGCACAGAAAGGAATTTAGGGAGCAGCACTACTGGGAAAGCTCACATCCTGAAGCTTTACACATGTACATGACCAAGGGCAGCTGATATAAAGTGGGGAATTTCCACAGTGTGGAAAAAAAGCTGGTGCAGACCTCAGAGCAGAGCTGAAAATTATCCTCCACAAGAAATGGTGTGTACCAGTGAGGGGGAATCTCTTCTCAGCTCAACTTGAACCAACTTGCCTGCCCCTGGATGCCAAAGCTGCAGGTACCTGATGTGAAACAGTTGCAGCCAAGGTCTACTGGCTTGTTGCAGAAGAGGTCTAACAGTGCTGCACAACTTCCAAAGCAGTAATTTCTTCAGATTGCTTGGCCACAAACCTGTTCAGTTTGAGAGTACACTGAAAACTATCAAAGACAGAATTTTCCAGTGGGTATAGAAATACTCACCCAGAAATTCTTAATGGGTCAGACACCCTTGTTTTTTCAATCACTGACATTTTGCCCCTTTTCTTTGCTAAATCATATCTGTAATTTTACTAAATAGTTCCTAATGCTTTAAACAAAGTGCTCCCACTAGTTTCAGAGGGAAGTTAACGAGTTTACCAGTTCATGGATGTCTGGTGTGTTCAGGAAAAATTGTTGGGAAAACACTGAAATAATCTTTAACAGAAGATGTAATTATATTGAAAAGGTTTCTACTCCCTCACACAATGTGTTCAAGTTTTTTGTGTTTCAAACTGGATCAACATTTGTAACTAGAAAGTGCACTTTGTGCAAGGAAAATTGTTTTATAAATCACAAAATCAGAGAATCACAGACTGTTAGGGACTGGAAGGGACCTCTAGAGATTACCTAGTCCAACTCCTATGCCAAAGCAGGATCACCTCAAGTAGGTCACACAGGAATGCATCCAGGTGGGTTTTGAATGTCTCCAGAGAAGTAGAGTGCACATCCTCTCTGTGCAGCCTGTTCCCATGCTCCATGGCTCAAGATCATCGTTCTGACCACCAGGACACCCAGGTCCCTTGCCCTTACTCTGCTCTCCAGAAGGTCAGTCCCCAGCCTATAATGGCCCATGGGGTTGTTCTTTCCCAGATGCACGAGTTACACTTGCCCTTGTTGTATTCAGTTTCCCCCCTCCCAACTCTCCAGCCTGTCCAGGTCCCACTGAATGGCAGCACAGCCTTCTGGTGTGTCAGCCACTCCTCCCAGTGAATGTATTGGATAGTACTGGTCCCAGTACCAAGCCCTGAGGGACTCCACTAGATACAGGCCTCCAACTAGACTCTGTCCCATCGACCACAACTCTTTCTCATTTCCTTCAACCAGGTCACATTCCATCTCATTACCCAATCATCTGGACTACACTTACTCAGTTTATCTGTGAATAAATGCAGAATAAGAAGCAGCAAAGTTTTTACTCTTCTCTGTAGATACCTTTTTATATATAGTACAACACACTTGCAAGATGATCTTTTTATACATCAAGACAGCTATGAACCAGTCAGGTTCTTCTGGAAATGTACTGAGACAATTGTTCATTTATATTAATGTCTCCTTAAACCACTCCTCATACCTGTTAGACCTGTAAAGGGACATTAAAATGTCATTTAATCCCAGATTAAGGACTTTTGCCCTCCATAAAGGGTAAAGGAGCACAAATGCCTGTTAAGTTCACTCTCTTTAACAGAAAACATCTGAAGGACACCGCAAAATTGCATCCTTTGTAGTTCTGCAATGAGATGAATCTTCAGTCTAGATTATTATCTTAGTAATAGGAATAATCTTTGCATTTTTGTCAGTATCTCAGTTGCATAGTGTGGGCAGGTTTTATCTGCTGTTATTTGTAAAAGCTAAGTCTGAAATATAGACTGAAATGTATGTTTTAGAGGCCATTGATGTAGAAACTGACACCCTTCAGGGTGTAGACATCTTTGGCTGAGTCACTTGTAAACTACTGCAACTAAATGACAGTTTACCAGCATGCAAAGCTGTTAGAAATGCACAGATGAGTAACTGAGTGGGCTGGAATGACATGTTTGATCTCATTTGCTGTTGATCTTATATGGTTAAGTTTATCAATCAAAGCCCACAAGCAGAGGACAAAACATAGAGATGGCTGTTTGAAATCCTCAAGCAGACTCCTGTTCAATACAGCATATAATATTGTATAGATATTATTCTAATATGGATTATGAAGCTGTACCTCAGATGTGTGGCTCTCTCCCGCAGTTAGCAAACTGCCTCAGAAGGCAAGAGAAGAGACCTATACCACAGAATCATAGAATGGCCTAGCTTGGAAGGGACCTTAGAGATCATCTACTCCAACCTCCCTGCCATGGGCAGGGACACCTCTCAACAAGATTATGTTGCCCAAGGCCTCATCCAGCTCAGCCTTAACATCTCCAGGGAGGGGGCATCCACAACTACTAAGGGCAACCTATTCCAGAGAGCCACCACCCTTGTACTGAAGAACTTCTTCCTAAGATCCAGTCTAAACCTACTTTCCTTCAACTTAAAACTATTCCCCCAGATCCTGTCACTAGATGCCCTTATGAAAACTTCCTCTCCAGCATTTCTGTAGGTTCCCCTCAGTTATTGGAAGGCAGGAGATGGGTTGGAGGAGGTCAGAGGTCCCCAAATGTCTGTGTATAGTAAATACTTGTCATTTAAACACTGCTTATTGACCACATGCAATAGGTGTACCATATGCAAGCAAAAAACCACATGCATACATCTGTACACTTAGATATCAGCTACACACAAATTTTGTACACACATGCATCTGTAAATCTATAGAAATTTTGCAAATGTTCATGTTGTACAGGTCAATCATACAAATTTATAACAGCATGTTTGTATACTTTGCGAATGTCTGCCTGATAGCCAAGAATGGAGTTTATAAACATATACCTGCACATTCAAATGTGATACACCACTTTCATCCAGAGGATCTAATTCTTTCCTCCCATAGGTTAGCCCAGAACTGCTCTAATTTCATTGAAAAAAAATATATTACTACAGATTTACTCCAGCACAGGAAGCTTCAGACTCCAGATCTGCCAATTCGGTACCTAATAGGCTTCATTCTTAAGATAACAGATTTGGGAAAAGCAAGTCATGTCTGCTGTCTTTCTTCCTTTATTTAATATTTATATTACCTCACAATGCCATGTGGAATATACTTACCAAATAATGTCTGCAACTTGGTAGCTAAGTGATGAAATATCTGTGGTCTTGTTAGAAGTCACAGCTGGAAGTAAAATTTCTTTCTTTTTTTTAGCTTAAGTTAAGATCTCTCTAAAGGACTCCTGTAGGAGTAGAATAGAAGGTGAACCTGGTCTGGAGAGCAATTTCCATGTAATTTTAAAGAAAAGAAGGAAAATCCACCAGCCTAATTAAAAAAATATTTCCTTTATAGTCTGTGTGGCTTCAATCCATATTTGTCATAAATCATTCCAGGTCTCGTGCACTCTCTTTTCATGCTTCTTCTAGAGGCTCTCATTAATGAACTACCTAGTAAGGAAACCACCTTTTCCATGATGAAATCTAATCATTATATGAAATTTCCAAAGGAAAATTTAAATTGTTAGGAGTCCCAGACTTTGGAGATGACATAAAGACTCTGGTAGAAAGAAGACTTTCCCCTGACTGAGGAGGATAATTTAGAGATCAGTTAAACAAACTGGATACCCGTAAGTTGATGTGTCCTGATGGGATGCACCCACAAGTGTTGAAGGAGCTGGCAGAAGTCATTGTTTGGCTGCTCTCTGCCATCTTTAAAAGGTGCTGGAGAAGAGACAAGCTGCCTGAGGACTGGAGGAAAGCCCATATCACTCCAGTCATCAACAAGGGCAAGAAGAAAGACTCAGGAAACTATACTTCAGTCAGCCTCACCTCCGTCCCTGGAAAGAAAATGGAACAGTTTGTTCTGGGCATTATCTCAAAGCATGTGGAGGGAAAGAAGGTGGTGGATTTGCCAAGGGGAAGTCATGTCTGACTAATCTGACAGTCTTCTATGAGGACATGGCTGGATGGATGGAAGTCATGTCTGACTAATCTGACAGTCTTCTATGAGGACATGGCTGGCTGGCTGGCTGGCTGGCTGGCTGGCTGGATGGATGGATGGATGGATGGATGGATGGATGGATGGATGGATGGATGGATGAGGGCAGGGCAGTAAGTGTTTTCTACCTCAAGTTCAGCAACTCTTTTGACATTATCTTCCACATCATCCTCATAGGCAAGCTTAGGAAATATGGGTTAGATGCATGGACAGTGGAGTTGACCGAAAAATTTCTGAAAGACAGAACTCAGAATGTTTTAATCAGTGGCACAGAGTCTAGTTGGAGGTCTGTAACAAGTGGTGTTCCCCACCAGTGTCGGATCCAATCAAATTCAATATCTTTATCAAGGACCTGGATGAAGGGACAGAGTAGACCTTCAGCAAGTTTGCCTGTGACTCAAAACTGGGAGTGGGGGCTGACACACCATCAGGCTATGCTGCCATCCAGCGTGACATGGACAGGCTGCAGAACTGGGCAGAGAGTAACCTCATGAAGTTGAAAAAGGGCAAGTGTGGAGTCCTGCACCTGGGGAGGAATAACCACCTGCACCAGTACTGCTGGTAAGCAGCTCTGTGGAAAAAGACCTGGGAGTCCTGGTGGACATCAGGATGTCCCTGAGCCAGCAATGTGTCCTTGTGGCCAAGAAGGCCAGTGGCATCCTTAAGTGCCTCAAGAAGAATGTGGCAAGCAAGTTGAGGGAGGTTCTCCTCCCCCTCTACTCTGCCCTGGTGAGGCCTCATCTGGAGTACTGGATTCAGTTCTGGGGCCTCTGATTCAAGAAGGGCAGGAAACCTCTTGAGAGGGTATAAGAAAAGGCTATGAAGATGATTAGGAGACCAGAACACCTCTTATGAAGAGAGGCTGCAGGACAAGCAGACAAGATTCTGAGATTCTAAGACTTGCCTCTCCTTAGCCAAGAGAAATGAAGACGGAGGAGGGATCATATACATACTTACAGGGTGGGCTTCAGGAGGATGGGGCCAGTCTTTTTTCAGTGGTGCCCAGTGACAAGACAAGAGGTAACAGGCATAAACCTCAATGTAGGAAGTTCCATCTAAACATGAGGAGGAATTTCTTTAATAGAAGCTTGGTGAAGCACTGCAACAGGCTGCCAAGAGAATTGGTGGAGTCTCCGTACATGGAGTCATTCCAAACCCTTTTGGATGCTGTCCTGTGCAACCAGCTCTGTGTGACTCTATTTTAATGTATTGTTGTATTGCCCATTGTTTTTCCTGCTCATAGTTTCAATGAATTTGAAAGAGTCGTTAATACCAGTAATAACAAATGTTCAAGTTTTGTCCACATGTGCAGTCACCCTGGATATTAAATGTTGTCTAAAGGGTTTTAAATTAATGTAGAGTCCTTAGAAGAAAGTTAATATATTTTAAATTTTGACTCCAAAAGAAATATTTCGTTTTCCCATTATTTTTTTGGCAATCCATGGTGAAATGTTTTTTTATAGACATTGATCAGATCCCCTCTCAGTCTTCTCTTCTCCAGACTAAACAGCCCCAGGGCTCTCAGTCTCTCTTCATAGGGGAGATGCTCAAGTCCCCTAATCATCCTCATGGCTCTCCCTTGGATTCTCTCCAGCAGGTCTCTGTCTCTCTTGAACTGGGGAGCCCAAAACTGGACACAGGATTCCAGGTGTGGTCTCACCAGGGCAGAGTAGAGAGGTAGAAGAACTTCCCTAGCCCTGCTGGACACCTTTCTTGATGGATCCCAGGATCCCATTGGCTCTCTTGGCCACAAGAGCACATTGTTGTTCCATGGAGATCTTGCTGTCCAGCAGCGCTCCAAGGTCTTTCTCTGTGGAGCTGCTTTCCAGCAGGGCAGCCTCTAACTTGTCCTGGTGCTGTTGTTGTTCCTCCACGGATGCAGGACCCTGCACTTGTCCTTATTAAACTCCATGAGGTTTGCCTGCAGCCAGCTCTCAGCCTATCCAGGTCACGTTGGATGCTGCACAGCCTGAGGGGTGTCAGCCAACCCCCAGTTTTGTATCATCAGAACTTGCTGAGGGGACTCTCAATGCCCTCAGTCAGGTTGTTGATAAAGATTTTTCTATTTAATTATTATTTATTATTCTATGAGGATGTTATGGGAGACAATATGAAAAGCTTTACTGAAGTCAAGATATATGACTTTCTTCACTCTCTAAAATAATGTAATTCATAGGGAAAGGCTTGAAACAGAGCTTTTTTTTTTTTTCCTAATTAATCTATTTCTTGTTGAGGAGATATTTCATTTTGCCTACATAGTTGAACCTGTGTGGTTTCTCTAGCACACAATATTTTGTTTCCTAGGGAGACAAACATCTTTATGGACAACTTTTTAAATAATATTATCATATTCTAGTATAATTATTGTGATTTTTTGAATGAAACTATTATCCTGAGGTAAAGTTCTATCTGAAAAACATAGTTCCTCTGTGATGGATATTAAATTGTTGTTCTGCAAAAAGAGATGCTGCTTGAGGGTTTGTGTTTCTTTCCATGTAGACAGCAGCTGAAAACACAATGTTTAATTTGTTAGGCTGTGCAAGAAGGACAACAGCACTTCCCTACATCATGGCACTATTTTATGGGTAAGTACACTTGCAGACTTGGAAGTTTTCCAGTGGCAGGCACACCAGTGTCTGAAACGAAAACAGATAAGCTGATTAATAGGGTATTAACTTCATCCAGCTATCATTGCCATCACATAATAGTTCTGCTGCATAACATTTTCTCGGTTAGAAATTTGGAGCCTCACTTATATTTGTCACCCAAAAATTGGAATAAAACCAAAATTTTAATGACATTGTGCCAGCTGCGAAACAGCAAAGAGGCTGAAGGACAAAGTTCCTATGGACTTCATCAGTGTTTTGGATTGTATTGTCATAGACTATCTTCAGGTAGAGTGTGAACTTCTAACATGCAGAGGACAAGACTTGTAAAAATGTGAAAGATTAAATGTTACATTTATTTCTAGGAAGAGTTTTCACGAAATGCCCAGGGCTTCTTATTCTAGAGATAAAAATATGAAGTAACCAGTTACACACATTCTGGAATTAAAAAAAAAAAAAAACATATAAAATGACAAAGAAAAGCACAGAAATACCATGGCAGAGACACTGCTGCCAAAACATAGCTTTCTATTGGTAACAATTCTGTGCTAGTGGACTGTTTTCATTTTAGGTAATATATGAGGTATCATACAGGTTAAGCTCTTTTTTAACCTATTATCGAGGATCTATAAAGTTTTTACACTCTCTAGGTGTTGCAAATTTTGGCAAAATTATGCTGCCACTTAACTTGCAATCAGATTTCCAAAGATCTGATACTTGCCATTCCCACTGGGGAACTGTAGGTGCTGCTGAAGTTGCACAGTTGCATAAGAGAGGCAGGTGACCTAATCACAGCCTGGAAGTATTGGTTAATACTTTTAACACCCTCTCAAGCAATCTGTTTTCCTGCTTCTGTGTGATAGTGGGGGGATACTTTGCATTCAGTGCATTCCTCATCACTTGGGGGGTTTTGGGTTGGGTGTGGGGAGGATTTTGGCATTCTTGAGGTAACTTTCCCAGAGCACTAGCCTGTATGGATTTTAGCTTGTTAGTGAAACATGCTCTGCAAATAGCTCTGACTTTGCAAGTGTCATTGATTTCATTTTAGTTTAAAGGAGGAAAAAAAAAAGAAATCATCGAGGTCTGTTCAAAGCTGCTTGAATCCCAAGGACTTCAGAGTACCTGGAACTGAGTGTCTTTATTATGCTTTAAAAGAAAATTGGTTAACAATACAGTCCAGACAATGCTGGGAGCTTGGTCTTCCAGTTTATCTTGTTATCCCAGGGACCAATTCTCTAAGCACAATCTGTTTCCAGTCTTTTTGTTATCAGAGTGGAAAGATCAGTGGCCTCTGACATGGTGTGTGTTGTGGAGTGAATCAAGGGGGACTGTACCACCAGAATGAAGGACAAAGATTGGTGCAAGGCTGAAAACAGCTTTGGAGCCTGCTGAGCAGAAGATGTTGCCCAGACATCTCAGGGAGCTCAGTTTTTGCTTGGTATTTGGCTTTCCAGGATGTAAAGAGCTTTCAGAACTTCATATGTAAATGTTCACAATTGAGACAATCCATGTTGTGGTATCACCAAGTCACTCAATTCAAGCATCTTCAGATGGCCTAAAAATAGGCCTGTCAGTCACAATTGGAAGAAATTACAGAACTTCTAACAATCTGGCATAGCTGAATAGAAAGGTTTACAATTCCCACCATGGGAGAAAACACAGAATAAATTCTGATAAAAATATGGGGGGCTTTCCCATAAATAAAAGAATGACTATAATTATCTCTGTACTGATGTTGCCTGTCTCATCAAAACAGCCTCAAACCACTGCTTTCCAGAGCATGATTTTCTGACATACAACTTATTTGTAACTTAGACAGGAATTGCATTGCAATATCAAGCAAAAAGTAAATGAATTTTTACTCCTTTTTCCACACGAAGTCACATAAAAAACAATGCTAGCCTTTCTTCTAAAAAGTATAAAGAGAAAAAAATTAAAATATTATTTAATGTGGAGTATACACACAGTATACCTATACTTTTCAAAGCCTGTCTTGGAAAAGCTTATTACCTATGGCACCCATTGATGTTCTTCAGAAAAAGTTCAAAGATTTCAAGCCAAGAGAATTATCAGTCAGTATCCTCTTCACTGCAGTGTTGGCCAAACCAAACTGTCTGACTGAAAGTTGAAGTCTGGTGGGTTCTCCATTTCTCTGAGAAGTGTCTCTGCTGCTGTGCTGCCAAAGCAACCAGTACCAATGGTGGCCTGACTGCTACACCTGATACATGTTTATCATCCTTAAATGAGCTTCCACCCATGGTAGCCTGCAAAGTCACCACTGCTGTGCAAGAAATAGAGGTGCAATACAGTTAATGTTGCCCAAGAGAGCCTAATTTTATCAATTAAAAAAAAAATTATTTCAGAGAGGTGATCTCAAAACTTTTCAACAGCAATCTTAGGCAGTCCTAGCTACCCTGATAAATAAGGATTTGTGGGTTTGGCTTTTTCCATTTACCAGACTATCTTTTAGCAGACTACTTTTCTCTATTGAAACAGAGCAGAATTATTAAAGACACCCTTAATGATTTAGATCAATTGCTGGTTTGGACTGGAATGATTTCTGCCTGCCAGGAGTTTTCAGTGTAATGGAAGAACAGCAAAGAAGAAAATACACATTTTTTTTTTTTTCTTACCTCTTGTTCTCCCACTCTCCCTGAATGAGCCATGCTTGATTACATAAGTTAAGCTTGTAGCTAACACCTCCCTGACTGCTTGTGGGATAGATCATTGGTCTAGTCTTCTTGGCTGTTGGAAACCATAAATCTCTGCATTAAGGAGACCGTGATGGTCATAGTGCTTGAACATGTCTTTGATTAAAATAAAAAGGAATTCTGTAACAGTGGTTCTAGTCAATAGCTACCTATTTGTCTATAGGGGCCATGGCATTGTGGCACATGCAACAGGATAACACACAAAATCATACATCTTCTGCACTCTACCCTGTTTCAAATTATGCCTCTTAAAACATGTACTTCCATGGGAGAAAATTTGGCCAAACACAATTCACTCACTCTTATCTGAATGTATTATTTGATTCAAAATGTAACAAAGGGACTATGTTTGCTTGGCAGATGATTCAGCTCCAATTCAAAACATGCTTAATTTCACAGAATCACAGAATGATAGAGGTTGGAGGGGCTTCTGCTTAATTTGGCGTGAGAGTAGATTGTCTTTTGGCTTAGGCTCTTTCTATGTATGATACCATTCTTTTTTTTTTTCTTTTTTTTCCCCCTATATTAGAGAAGTTGTTTTCATGAGACAGATGTCTTCTGAAACTATGAGTTAAAAGATAAAAACTTATCCAGGAGTTAGCCAGTTCAATAAAGCAAAGTGCAAGGTCCTTCACCTAGTTTGGGGCAATGTTCAATACAAATATAGGCTAATGAAACTGAGAGGAGCCTTTCAGAAAAGGACTTTGGGGTACTGGTGAGTGAGAAACTGGACATGAGCCATCAGTGTGCACTTGCAGCCCAGAAGGACAATAGCATCCCAGGCTGCATCAAAAGAAGTGTGGCCAGCAGGTCAAGAGAGGTGATTCTGCCCCTCTGCTCTGCTGTGCTCTGGGAATACTGTGTGCAGTTCTGGTGCACCCAACACAAGAAACACATGAACCTGCTGGAACAGGTCCAGAGAAGGGCCACAAAGGTGATCAGAGAGCTGGATCACCGCTCCTCTGAAGACAGGCTGGAAAAATTGAGCCTGTTCAGCCCAGAGAGGAGAGGGGGAGACCTTGTAGGAAGTCTGGGGATGGACTGTTTAGAAGAGCCTGTAGCAACAGGGTGAGGGTCAGTGTTTTTAAACTGAAGCAGGGTAGATTTGGACATAAGGAAGTTCTTTAAAATGAGAGTGATCAAATACTGGAACAGGTTGGGCAGGGATGTGTTTGAGCCTCTGTCCCTGCAGATATTCAGGACCAGACTTGATGTGGCTCTGGGCAGCCTGATCCAGCTGGAGGTGTCCCTGATGACTGCAGGGTCATTGGACAAGAAGACCTTCAAGAGTCCCTTCCAACATGATGCAAACTGTGAATTTGTGACAGATCACTTATCTTCATCACATGAGCTTCCTGTTGACTGTGCAGCATAATCAGAAAGTTTGACAGAGAGAATCCATTGAAATACCCTCAGAGCCCACCAAAATAATTTTTAGTTTGGAAACTGGATTAAGAAATACTTGATTGTACTACGCCTTTCTTCTTTTTAACACCTCGGTTTTATGATATGTAAATGTTTGTACAGTGTCTGGGAGGTATATCACTGAAAATGTGCACTGCATGCAGGGATTTGTCTAAAAGGCATCCATAAGGAATAGAAACTTCTATTGTCAAAGACTGGCAACAGAAATGGACAAAGATGTATGTCTGAAACAACACAAAGTTCAACGTATGGCCTGATGATAATTTTTGCCTTTTGTCTTTCTGATCTATTCAAGGGAAGAACAAAAGGGGGTTTAAAAAATTACAATCAAATGGCAATTTAAAGAAATTTCAAATGTTCACAAACACTTTCATGAAGGTTTTTGTTTGATTGGTTGGTTGGTTTTGGGGTTTGGGGTTTGTTTTTTTTTTGGTTGGTTGGTTGGTTGTTTTGGTTTTTTGTGGGGGTAATGTTTAGGTACATTGAGTCAATGTACCAATGAAATGTTTTGGTACATTGGTTATTGGTTTTCTGATTTCATGTTGGGAAATGAAAAAAGGGAGTGCAGGATTTGGGGGGCGGGGGGGGGGTGTCTGCCTTCAGCTGTCTGAAATATCTCAAGTATTGAAGAAAAAAACCCTAAAAATCAAAATTTTGTGATTTCTAAATAAAGGGCTTGCACACATGCCACTTGTGAGTTTCTTCCTGCCAAGATCAATGCTGCAGAGCTTGTCTTGAAATACTTATACTTTCTCTTAAAATATTTAATGTTATAACTGATGATTGTTTCTTTATGTCTAGCAGCTTTTTTTTAGATAAAACTTGTTTTTTATTGGATTAATGTCAGCTTTACAGGCATGTGAACTGGCATTCTAATTTGGACACTTGCTCCTTAGTGTTCCTCGAAGTTTTATCAGCTCAGGGTCAGGGTGACCCTTTCTGCTCTCAATAATTTTGTATTATAAAGTACCATATCTATTATATACTTCACATACAATTTTTGCAGAATTTACAGAGTGAGTTGTACAAACTATACACTATTGCCCAAACAGATCAATATTAAAAGGTTAATTATGCAACCATGTGTTTAAAACCATAAGTGAAAGTATGTGTATGTATCTGATTTACACATCATCTAAATAAATAACAGAGAAACTGGAAATAGCTCCAGGAGAAAAGCAAATATGCAGAGCAGCATAATGGCTTTCTAGCTCTGGCAGGGAGTCCTGCTCTGGCAGGGGTGCTGGACTTGATGATCTCTGAAGGTCCCCTCCAGTGCCTATCATCCTGTGATCCTGTGAAAGATACTCTTTCCAGCTCCCACTGTAAGTATTCACAAGATTATTATGACGATATGTGCATTTAGGCTTTAAAAAATGTTACAAAAATGATGTCATTCTACCCAGCACTCTCCCTCTTCTCTGCCAGTGTTGTCTAAATGACCACCACTTTTTAGTTGATTTTATCCCATTAATCTTGAATGGCCAAAAGAGCCAAGGAAGAAGTTGCTTGGTTTGGGTTTTTTTCTCCTTAGCTGTTTCAATTTCTTGCATTTGTATCACTCTTATTCTGGGGTGTGCACCCTAGATGGTCAAAGCCTGATCCCTTGTCTATGTTTTATTTTTGCAAGACACTACCAGTACAAAATCTATTTCTATGGTGAGGATCTACTCCTTTTCCCCCCTTTCCTCATGTGAAGATGTTTTGATGGTTACAGACCTCCAAATCAGATCTCCAAACTGGATGCTTGTTTTGGGCCATAGTCCATCTTGATGATTAGCAAGTGAGGTTAAATAAAAAGCAGAGCATTGAAAGTAAATTCATGTCCCCTTCTAATTTTTTCCAAAATCTCATTTTACTTGAAACTTACAAAGCCAGAGGATGAAGTCACAGGAAAAAGCAATGTCTGATAGATTTAGCAGTCTTAACTTATAAGAAGACTGTTTCTGCCTGGTGATGTTGTGTGTAGCAAGGTCTCGGTCCGGAGGAGATGTTGTGGTCGAGGGGAGGCTTATCTATTAATTATCCTCACAGCAATAATTAATAAAATGATATGGCAATGGGTATTAATGAAACAGTAATCCTTTATTATGAAATATGCCAAAACTTATTAAAAGGATCATTTGTACAGTTGGAAGATATATTTACAGAGGATTATGCAGTCTCAGTCAGGGCAAATACAAAACTGTTCTATGCAAATTAGGAGGCAACAACTTGGAAAGAGAAGGTCCCTGAGAGCAGGTATTGCTCAGTTACAGTGGGGAGGAAGCTCCATAAGAACCGTTAAACCCAAAGGGCAGTGAATGAGTTACTCACAGCTAGTTTCACCCACATAAGGGATGCTGCTGCTGCATTGGCTTTGGGGCGCTCTTGTAAGGTGCAGCACAGCAGATTGCTGGCAAGAAAGGTTTACTGCCTGGTCCCAGGCTGGTCTGGCTTCAAGCTGTTAACGACGCTCTTGGGGACAGGCACTTGTGTGGTTCCTGGGTAAACTGAGGCACAGCACCATTCTGGTGGCAAGGGGAAGCAGGCTCGGCGGCTCTGGCTGCTAGGCGACTCTGGCTTCTCCGGCTTGCACGTGTATGGCTCGTGGCTTTATCCCAGACTCTGGACCAGACACTCGAGGCAGGGCAGGGCTTGAAGCAAGGTTTCAACAGATTTGAGCAAGGCTTGGAGCAAGGCTTCAACAAGCATGAGTAAGGCAAGGCAAGGCTACCTAGCCACTTGTATACATACAAAATGCCAGAGGTCAATTGGTCCAATGAGGCACTAAAGCTAACGTGTAGCTGCCCAATGGAAAGTGTTCTGACAGGCTATGACCATAAAAGACAGAAGCAAGGACCTTGTATCTGGGGGAGCTTACATGCTCTCAGCCCAGACAAACATCTTGTTTACCAGACAGGCAGGGGTCCTGTCCCCTTTGTTCCTTTTCCCGCACTGCCCTGTTTTTGTGGCAGGAAGGAGGGGAGAGAAAGGGACCTGCCTGGACATCTTGAGGCCTGACTGGCACAAACAAGACCAAAATATCAACTGCAAGGCTATTTATTAAGAGAATAAAGTGGATGGAACAGAGGAAGGGAGAGAGGAGGAGGGGGAGAAATGGAGAGAGAGAGAGAAAGGAAGGCATTATATTATCACCCTTCCCCTTCAGCCCCAAGAGGATTTGGGCCCGTGGAAGGGTGCTGCTGCATCCTTGTTGGCTTCTGCTGTCCAGCCTGGAGGAGGGGAGGGAGAGATCCCAAAGTCTGAGAGATCCCAAAGTCCAAGTCCAAGTCCTTCTCTAAGCAGCCTTCAACCTATGGTGTCTTCAGTAAGACGCCTTTTCTCTTCTCCAGGAGTTCTCTTTTCCTTCTTACTGCAGGCAAAACTTGGGGCACAGCTTTGCTGGTGGTGGTGAAGAGAGGGTTCCTGGACTGCTTCCAGGCTGGATGTTCATAGTGATGTTTTTTCTTCTGTGTCTGTCTCTTTCTCTCATTGTTTTCCTCTTCCTGTGCAGGCATTACTCAGGTCTTTTATACAGTTTTTTAGTCACAGGATTTTGTCAGGTATGTGTCCTGGTATTGTCCCTAGGGGATCTTCCTGTGTATTCCTTGTGTGTTTACAGGGGTATGACAGAGTGGGAGGCCTCCTCCTTTGCCTTTTACCTGCCCATACACACAATACACATAAGAGGCTTATTGTGCCAGGGGGTGAATTCGTTGTCCTTTTCACCATCTTGCCTTTCTAGGGTAGAGATGATCCTGTCTGTGCACATTCCAGAGAGTAGGTACCAGTGGCGTCCACCCATTACACATTTCTGTTGCATCTTTCCACCATCCCCAGGACTTCCAGGGCAGCTGCATCTGGCAGCTGCAGTCCTCTGTTAGAGCATATCTTAGTTCATGATACAATCCCAAGGCGATTTGCATCCAGACAGGAGAAGGAGAAGGAGAAGCAGAAGGAGAAGGAGAAGGAGAAGGAGAAGGAAGGAAGGAAGGAAGGAAGGAA
The DNA here is from genome assembly GCF_027791375.1 of Indicator indicator. Classification (NCBI taxonomy): domain Eukaryota; kingdom Metazoa; phylum Chordata; class Aves; order Piciformes; family Indicatoridae; genus Indicator; species Indicator indicator. Next base: position 3,412,697 of record NC_072053.1, on the reverse strand, counting down.
GGAAGGAAGGAAGGAAGGAAGGAAGGAAGGAAGGAGGGAAGGAAGGAGGGAAGGAAGGAAGGAAGGAAGGAAGGAAGGAAGGAAGGAAGGAAGGAAGGAAGGAAGGAAGGAAGGAGGGAAGGAAGGAGGGAAGGAAGGAGGGAAGGAAGGAGGGAAGGAAGGAGGGAAGGAAGGAAGGAGGGAAGGAAGGAAGGAAGGAAGGAAGGAAGGAAGGAAGGAAGGAAGGAAGGAAGGAAGGAAGGAAGGAAGGAAGGAAGGAAGGAAGGAAGGAAGGAAGGAAGGAGGGAAGGAAGGAAGGAAGGAAGGAAGGAAGGAAGGAAGGAAGGAAGGAAGGAAGGAAGGAAGGAAGGAAGGAAGGAAGGAAGGAAGGAAGGAAGGAAGGAAGGAAGGAAGGAAGGAAGGAAGGAAGGAAGGAAGGAAGGAAGGAAGGAAGGAGGGAAGGAAGGAAGGAGGGAGGGAAGGAAGGAAGGAGGGAAGGAAGGAAGGAGGGAAGGAAGGAAGGAGGGAAGGAAGGAAGGAGGGAAGGAAGGAAGGAAGGAAGGAAGGAAGGAAGGAAGGAAGGAAGGAAGGAAGGAAGGAAGGAAGGAAGGAAGGAAGGAAGGAAGGAGGGAAGGAAGGAAGGAAGGAAGGAAGGAAGGAAGGAAGGAGGGAAGGAAGGAGGGAAGGAAGGAAGGAGGGAAGGAAGGAAGGAGGGAAGGAAGGAAGGAAGGAGGGAAGGAAGGAAGGAGGGAGGGAAGGAAGGAGGGAGGGAAGGAAGGAGGGAAGGAAGGAAGGAAAAGGAAGGAAGGAAGGAAGGAAGGAAGGAAGGAAGGAAGGAAGGAAGGAAGGAAGGAAGGAAGGAAGGAAGGAAGGAAGGAAGGAAGGAAGGAAGGAAGGAAGGAAGGAAGGAAGGAAGGAAGGAAGGAAGGAAGGAAGGAAGGAAGGAGGGAAGGAAGGAAGGAGGGAAGGAAGGAAGGAGGGAAGGAAGGAAGGAGGGAAGGAAGGAAGGAAAAGGAAGGAAGGAAGGAAGGAAGGAAGGAAGGAAGGAAGGAAGGAAGGAAGGAAGGAAGGAAGGAAGGAAGGAAGGAAGGAAGGAAGGAAGGAAGGAAGGAAGGAAGGAAGGAAGGAAGGAAGGAAGGAGGGAAGGAAGGAAGGAGGGAAGGAAGGAAGGAGGGAAGGAAGGAAGGAGGGAAGGAAGGAAGGAAAAGGAAGGAAGGAAGGAAGGAAGGAAGGAAGGAAGGAAGGAAGGAAGGAAGGAAGGAAGGAAGGAAGGAAGGAAGGAAGGAAGGAAGGAAGGAAGGAAGGAAGGAAGGAAGGAAGGAAGGAAGGAAGGAAGGAAGGAAGGAAGGAAGGAAGGAAGGAAGGAAGGAGGGAAGGAAGGAAGGAGGGAAGGAAGGAAGGAGGGAAGGAAGGAAGGAGGAAGGAAGGAAGGAAAAGGAAGGAAGGAAGGAAGGAAGGAAGGAAGGAAGGAAGGAAGGAAGGAAGGAAGGAAGGAAGGAAGGAAGGAAGGAAGGAAGGAAGGAAGGAAGGAAGGAAGGAAGGAAGGAAGGAAGGAAGGAAGGAAGGAAGGAAGGAAGGAAGGAAGGAAGGAAGGAAGGAAGGAAGGAAGGAAGGAGGGAAGGAAGGAAGGAAGGAAGGAAGGAAGGAAGGAAGGAAGGAAGGAAGGAAGGAAGGAAGGAAGGAAGGAAGGAAGGAAGGAAGGAAGGAAGGAAGGAAGGAAGGAAGGAAGGAAGGAAGGAAGGAAGGAAGGAAGGAAGGAAGGAAGGAAGGAAGGAAGGAAGGAAGGAAGGAAGGAAGGAAGGAAGGAAGGAAGGAAGGAAGGAAGGAAGGAAGGAAGGAAGGAAGGAAGGAAGGAAGGAAGCTGTGAAATGATTCTTTGCATGATCATATATCTGCTCAATGAAATAGTTTTGATATTGTGTATGTTATAGATAAATTTATACAAAACTTTTTGTTGTATGATTTTTTTCAACTGGCAATAAATGAAACTAAACTCACTCTTTTTAAATTAAAATCTGACTCACCTCCCTTATTTTAAGATCAACTGGTAACAAGACATCAAAGATGTACCTTCCTAATGAGATCCCCCATGGACTTAGTTCTTGTTAAGTGCTTTTATTAACACCAGACTGTACACTGCCATTGCTACACAGACTCACGGAACAGTAGGCAGCTACATCAATGAATTACAGAAGGGCTACAGCTTGAATAATGATGTTAGAATGTCACAATCAGGAGACTGGTTCAGTAAAACCAAATGTAACCAAGAAAAATTCTTTGGAGGGCAGGGGCACAAACTTCAAGGTTTTCAAAGGTAGTGCAGTCTATCAAATTTGGGCATAAATGTAGCAGTAGAGTTGCTCACAAGGTCCTTCATGTACAATAAAAGTTAAATACCAAACTGGCCTTGATCTAGGTGTTATTAGGAGTGGGACTGCAATACTTTGCCCTATCCTTATGGGATCATAGGGATAAGAAAACCTGAAAAGAGGTTTGCAGAGTCACAAACAGTGGCCACAGAGGCTGGGGAAAGGTCACACAGCAAGCACCTGAGCTTCCTTTTTGCAGGCAGATGGGAGCTTGCTGTGCTCACAGCTCAGATGGACTTGACATGGCCAGACCCAGGAAGAAATCTCACAGCAGGCAATGATGCAGATTTTGGCAGGCAGAGAGGCACCCAGGGGCCTGTGACTGGGCTCATTGGCAGTGCAACTTCTGATCCTATGCCATTGCCACACTGGGAGCTGCACAGTTGCTTCAGCTCCCTGCTGCCTTTGAACTGAGAAACTCAGCTCAGGATGGTAAGCTCTCCTTATGGACTCAGGGTTATGCCAGGTGAAGAAGAAGTCTTGCTCCAGCTCAGATTTAGCAAAAACCTCTGAAATAATTCATCTTTGCAATGAAGTGATGGTTGTTACACCAGAACAACCTAGCATCCAGGGAGAAGCCACTGAATTGTTGAGTCTTGCTGTTTTATCACAAAGTTTATTCAAGTTAATATCAACAGTTGTACTTACAGAGACTAAGGAATCTTACTGGAAATAAATAATTCAATGTTTAGCTCTTAGAGATGGGGAAGAAAGTCAGCACATAAGCTCTCTCTTCTCAAATAGCCTGAAACCTCACAACAGGATGCAATATTCAAGATGAAGAGATATTTGCAAACCAGCTCAGGGCAGACCTGAGCTGGCTCTGGTTTGCATGGAGGCTGGAACAGGTAATGTCCAGAGGTCCACTCCAGCCTTCACAGCTGTGTGACTCTAGATGAGTCCTGGTCACTTCCTGGCCTCTACCATCTTAAAATCAGGTATTCAATTTGTGCTGGTCATTCAAGCTCACCCTCACAACAGGGGAGGACAGCTATTTCTAAGTGATTTTTAGACACCTAACTGGTGATGAGAGCCAACACAATCTGAAGATGTCTCTACTATATCAGAGAGAAGATGTTTCACTTGCATCAGACTTTTAACTTACAGTCAGATGTGGAGATCTCAGACATGACCAAAGCCCTAATAGGGTGCATTTAATTTAAAGACTTTGTAACCCAGCTGCCTGATGGAGCTGGCTATGTCCTTCATGTATTATTTGAGATTTACTTGTGCAACTATTTTATTGTGACCAGTCTCCTTTGTTCCCTCAAGAGTATTTTTGCTCTCACATTTCTAAAGACCCCTTAAGTACTTGCAAATTAGAGGAGAACACTTCTAAAAGCAGATTAAGTTTCTTAGATTTGGGGGTGACATTAGCTGTGGGCTCAATACAGTTATTGTATTTGTTTTAAAGGATGCCTCTAGACATCACTGGCTTAGGATCATTAATGATGTCTGGCAGAAAGGTTACAATACTAATATGGAAAATGACAGTGTGGAATACATTTATTTTCACAGTTCATTCATGATGCTTCAGGGCATCATAACTGCTTCAGGCTTAATCATATGTGAGTTAAGGACCCCACATTCACTAGAAAGCAGTTAATGAATGCTGCATGACAGTGCTCTCCCTCCTTTTTATTGCACACAGAGCCTTAATATTGAATTAAGACTAGGTAACTCAGAACTGGGACCAGTGTATTGAAATATATGGCACACGAAGCTAAGCATGCAGAGGTACAATACTGCATGCAGATACCTACAGACAATATGCCAAAAGCCTCACCAATTCACACAGAAAACATATTGGGAAACACCTGTTTTGAACTTGCAAAGTGGTATTTCAGACTCTACTGTCAATGAAAGCCACAGGAACAGCAGGAATACAATACAATGCAAGTGTTTCCAGAGCCCCGTGCTCCATGGAAGAAAAATCTGCAATAAGGATCAAGAATTAAAAGTGATGATGCAGCTGAAGAAACTCACTGTGCAGCATAAGGTCATTGCACCCACCTCCTCTGTTGAAGTCATCTCAGCTCCAAGGTATGGAATAAAGCTCTCTGGCCTGAAAATACTTCTAATTAGCGTATTAATATGAAGATGAATTGTTTCTGAATTTAATCCTGCCTAACCATTTCCAGGACATTTGCAGACAGGCTGTAGCTTCAGAAGTTCCTTGTCACAAGTGCTGTGTCTGACAGGCTTAAATGATGCTGGCTCAGAAAACTTTCTTAGAGAAAGAGTTTAGTGAAATGCATAAAACCTGTGAGAGGACAGAATTAGATATAATTGCCAATAAACCATATGCAGTGCATGCAAGGACACAGAACCCTAAATTACACTGGTTTAAGTAAAACCAACCTGGTATTAAAGGATTGGAAACAATTAAATTAAATATTCTACATAAATATTCTCTTATTATTATTAGGATTCATAATAGGCAAAAATGACGAAGCTAGCCTATGAAAATACACTTCACAGAGCCTCCTGATCAGAAGTAATTTGAAGCTACTGCCAGTTTATGCCTGACTAATGTGTACATGTACATCCTGATATGTCTATTAGATGGATACAGTCAGCAACACAAAGCCATTTGGGAGGCAGGTACTAGAAGTTTGACCTTATATACAAATGATGCACAGGAAATCTTCCACACTTCCAGTCCCACATAGCCTGAGCCCTAATAAACTGTAAAGGATATTAATTTCTTCTTTGCATGTCTGATGAATTGATGGAAAGCCTCTGCTGCTTGTTTCACTGCCACAGGCTCCTTCAGTCTAATGAAAAGGAAACATCCACACATGCTTTATGCTTGGCTCAGTTCTTAATGCAGCATCTCCACGAGCTTTTCTGTCTTCCTCTCACCTGATTTTGCTGAATAGAATCTCATGTTAAAATAAAATATTACAGGTTTTGTTGTAATTGAAAAAATGCTGCTCCTTGAGAGCATCCCTTTTAGTGTACCATAGTACAGAGCAGAGAAAGCTTGCAACTTAGTCAATCAGTTTGTACCAACTTGTGTGTTGAGGTGTTTGGTGAGACTTCACTTTCCTCTGTTAAGCTGGATAAACACTTGATAATTTGAGGGAGTTGATTTGACAGTGTATGTCCTGCACACACCCCAAAAAAAAATTAAATCAACATTTTTCAATGCCTATCTTGACATAAAAGGAGATTCCAAAGCTTCTTTTCACTGATTTCACACCTGTACAAGATGACATTTGAGAATCCCTTCCTACCCAATACATTCTATGATTCTATCATTACCTTATCACGGAGACTTTTGTCTCTCAGCAAGATAGCTGCAACAGTTTATCGGATCCAGAGCTCCAGGACAGCACTGCCTAAAATTTGACCTGATGCCTGAGGACTATAGCATGGCATAATTCTAGCTGGGCCCCTAAAACTTCTTACATTTTTCCTGAATCACTTTCACAAACCAGAGACAAATGTGGCACAGTCATGTATCTCACAAAACCTCTCTCCTTATTAAGATCTGAAGATCCAAAATGTCAATATAATGAAGAAAGGAAGGAGTCAACATGGATTCACCAAAGGGAAGCCTTATCTGACTAGTATGGCAGCCTTCTGCAAGGGCATGACTGGATGGATAGATGAGGAGAGGGAATAGACATTGCTTACCTTGACTTCAGCAAGGCTTTCAACACCATCACCCTCAGCATCCTCATAGGCAAACTTAGGAAGTGTGGGTTAGATGAATGGACAGTGGGGTAGATTGAAAACTGGCTAAAAGATAGAGCTCAGGCAGTTGTGATCAGTGGCACAAAGTAAAGTAAAGCTCTTGACACTGTTTCCCATGGTATTCTCATGAGAAAAAATGGTCATGGCTTGGATGAGCACTGGGACAGACTGCCCAGGGAGGCAGTTGTGTCACCATCCCTGAAAGTTTAAAGGTTGTTTAGATGTGGCACTTAGAAATATAGTTTAGTGGCAAAATTTGTAGGCTAGGGTTGATGGTTAGACCTGATGGTCTCAAGGGTCTTTTCCAACCTGAATGATTCTACAATTCAGATGATTCTCATCCAAAGCACCATGTCCAGTTCTGGGTTCCCTGGTTCAAGAGAAACTGGGAACAGCTTGGGTACAGCAAAAGGCTACGAAGATGATTAGGGAATGAGAACATCTTTCTTATGAAGAAAGGCTGAGGGACTTTTTAGTCTCGAGAAAACTGAGGGGAGATCTTATCAGTGCTTATAAATATTTAAAAGGTGGGTGTCAGGTGGATAGGGCCCTATTCTTCAGTGGTGCCCAGTTGACAGAACAAGACATAATGGGTACAAACGTAAGAAGTTCCACCTGAACAAAACATCAGGAGGAACTTCTTTACTTTGAAGGTGGTTGAACACTGGAACAGGTTGTCCAGAGAGGTGGTGGAGTCTCCATCTGTGAAGTCATTAAAAACCATCCTGGACACAATTCTGTGCAACCTGCTCTAGGTGAACCTGCTCTGGCTTGGAGTTTGGACTAGATCTCCAGAGGTCCCTTCCAAATTCTATCACTCTGTGATTCCGTTTTTTTATTGGAACTTTTCCATGAGTGTCAAAAATGTCATCAGAAAGTGCATTTGTAGACCTTTATCTCTGAAAATCAGAATTTTCCCATAGAATATATTTGTTTAAATAGTCCAGGAAGTCCTCACTGATGACTAAAATCCCTCAGATGACCTTTCTGGTGGATACAGGAACAATCTGACCCAAGAAATGAGAACACAACTGGTCAATATGAAATCTCTCACTTGTGCTTTTCCAGTGGCTATATCAACACTGACTACTTCAAATCATCTAATGAACAAGATATTCAGACTTTTTATATTAAAAAAAAATATTAATAGTTCATAAATTAAAGACTCTGCACTCTCCACCTTCAATTTTATCTAGTTCATATTATTCCATTTACCATCTCTCCTCTTGTATACTGAGTTTCCAGTGGTGCTCCTAATTTTGAGTGTTAACAAGTTTACATTAGTACAGTACCACGTTTTCTGCCAAGTTGCCAAGGTAACTAATGATTACATCACTACTGCTGAAAACTGGACTAAGTACTAGTTCTGTAAGGAATTCACTTCTCATTGCCCTCTTGGCTGATGCTTCTCCTTTCAACACAAACATGGGCCATCTCTTGTTTTTGCTCCATGGTCATGTCGTACTTTTCCAACTAATACAGATTTTGCCAATTTACCAGAGCATTTACTTTGTAGCAGCAGATCAGGTGTTCTAATGAGGTCAGACAGGCTTTATCTATCTATGTGTCTCTATCTCTATCTCTATCTTGCTCTGTAATCTCTATATCTCTATCTCTTTGTCTCTCTTTCATCTCTCTGTCTATGTATCTATCTCTCTTTCTATATCACAATCATTCTCCCTTTCTATCTCTATCATTCTTTCTATCTCTAGCTCTAGCTCTATTTCTCTCTCTCTATTTCTATCTCTGTCTCTATCTCTATCATCTCTATATCATCTCTATCTCTATCTCTCTATATATATTAATATCAACATCTATATCTGTATCTATATCATCTATATCATCTATATCTATATCATATCATCTATATCTATATCTATCGTCTATATATCCCTATCAGCTTTCTGCTAAGCATAACTAAAACTTATAAAGATATTCTGTTAGTTAGTCATCTCTATCTCTGTATCTCCATCTCTACCTCTATCTATAGATCTAGATCTATATCTATCTCTGTATCTATATCATCTATATCATTTATATCATCTATATCTATATCATCTATATATCCCTACCAGCTTTCTGCTAAGCATAACTAAAACTTATAAAGATATTCTGTTAGTTTAGCAAAAGACTACTTTTAGGACAATCATGTGCCACATGAATTTCAGCATAAGCCGAATAAAACGCCAAAACACTCTCTAGATAGATATGGAAGACACAAGAACTGCTGATGTCTAAGGATGTCAGCTGGGCAGCTAAAATTAGAGGGCCCTTCTAGCTGAGAACAGCAAGTGGGTGAAAAAGTTGACTTGCTGAGGGCCTTCTGAGGAATTCTGAATGAATTACAGAACAATGAGATAGCAGTAAAAAAAAAAAAATCACAAAACCCACCAAAAAAACTGAACACCCCTCCCCCCCCCCAGAGTTAATGTGTTGAGTTTATGCAATAACTACCTCATCTAGACAAGATTCAGTGGGCTATACATGATCACCCCAGTAAAACAGAGTCATGAAAAATTCATGAGTTCTTGAACTTCACTGAGAGCTAGCAACTCCCAACTTCAGACTAAAATAAACATTAAAAAATAAGTACACATATGTCTTCAAGATCTCTGTATTTTCACTAGGATAAAAAAAAAAAAAGTTTTGTAAGATCTATTCTTCAAACAGCACAAGCAAATTGTCCCATACCTGGATAATTAAATTCATATCTAGAGAATTTGTACTGGAGAAGCCATGGCTTTATGGAGTAGAAGCCTGGAGATTCAAAACATCCATTTAACTTCATGTAATTCTATTGAATTATTGTAATGTACTAATTATTCTCACACTCTCTTTGGGTGTGATGCTGGCAAATACTCAGTCATAGTTTTGTGACAACTTGAGCCAGAAGGTATACTTGAAATCATAACACTTTCTGTGCTACAAGAGCACAGGGTGCAGTCTCAGAGACTGACAGCAAATAAAGCTAAGCTATTATATCAAAAACAGAGTAGTGATTTCTCGTAGTTAAAATAGGTTCAATTTACAATTAATCACATTGATGGAACAGCAGAGTAATTTAACATGCCATGATATGGCACAATGTAACATAATGTAACATTAACATAACATAACATAATAATTTAATGAAATACAACATGACATAATGTAGGATAGGATAGGATAGGATAGGATAGGATAGGATAGAGTAGGATAGGATAGGATAGGACAGGACAGGACAGGATAGGATAGGATAGGATAGGATAGGATAGGATAGGATAGGATAGGATAGGATAGGATAGGATAGGATAGGATAGGATAGGGTAGGATAGGGTAGGATAGGATAGGATAGGATAGGATAGGATAGGATAGGATAGGGTAGGGTAGGATAGGATAGGATAGGATAGGATAGGATAGGATAGGATAGGGTAGACTAGACTAGACTAGACTAGACTAGACTAGACTAGACTAGACTAGACTAGAATAGAATAGAATAGAATAGAATAGAATAGAATAGAATAGAATAGAATAGAATAGAATAGAATAGAACACAAATCCAAAAGTACTGAAAAATAAAGTTTCACTCTGAAAAACAGTTTAAGACTCAGAGATCTGAAGGCTCTGAAACTGTGATTCCCTGTTGATTTTTTTTCTCCATTATACCAGTTCCTGCAATTTCATCATACTTTTCACAGTATATCATGTTTTGCTTAAAATAATAATTACCCGTGGCAGGAAATTGCATGAAAACTTCAGCTTTCATTTTAAAAATAGTCTCGATAACATCCTGTTTACCAGAAAAACTCACAAATAAGGGGGGAAGAAATACAACATGTCGAATACTATTTTTCACTTTGTCTCACCCAGCTGTGTAATTCCATCAGCATGAGTAATGATATTTGAATGGTTTAGTCTGAATTAAAAATTTGTGTTCAAAAACATATTTGTGTTTGGCGTTTTGGGTTTTGTTTTGCTTTAATTGATAGTAGATTTATGACTGGAAATAAGTACTTTTCCAAATGCATTTAATAGTTCATTTGCAAAAGCTGACTACAATGGATAAAATGAAGTGTATTGAAAAGATGCATGTTTGTTACCTAAATTTTGTCTGGATTGAAGAAATATCTAACATCCAGAACCAGATTTGCCAAACCAGCAAACCACATGCTGGCAGCTAACATTTCCTTTGCTGTTTCAGACAGTCCATGAGCTCCCTGTGTCCCAGAAGTTTGAAAAATCATTGTATTCTGACAGATCTGATGGGATTCTGGATGTGTATTAGCAAGGAAAAGCAGCATAAAATTTGGGATCAGCATGAGGATGCAAAGCACTACATGGTATCATAGGACTTTTTCCCATGAACAAAAAGATGTCTTAGAGGTGCATTGAGCCAAAATGACTCATATGCCAAAATGACTCACAGGTCATTCTGTTGGTAATTGCCCAACAGAAGAGGAGGTTGTGACTCCAGTCTATAGGCAAATGAAGAGGCAAGACCAGAGAGAGGGTCTGGGGGTCACATGCATGTAATAAAATATATATTTATATATTTTGATATTTCATATTTCTGGTGGTGGTATCTTCAGACACCAACATAAATTGTTTACAAAGTTTATTTACAGGTTCTGTTATTTGGTTGTGGGTATTACAATCCACATATGCAGACAGTTAAATGATTCGGGCACAAATCTGAGAATTTCCAATACGGTGATTTAGACTGGAAAAAAAAGTGCTGTGATCTGTGGTTTCTCACAAGGGGGATTCTGTAGCAGATTATCCAGGGACTCACAGCTTACTCCTCTGTCTGGGATCTTCCCAGATGTTGTAACTGTAATTCAAGCAGCTCTTGGCTTGGAGGGGTGTAAGGGGCCTCTCTCCTCTCATGTCCAGAGCTGTAGCAGTGCTGCTCTTCTGGGACTGGGTTCTTTTGTGGCTTTTCCCCCTTCTGCCTCCAGCACAGGGCTCTCAGAGTGTTGGTTACCTTGGTCCAGATGCAAGGCTCAGGTATGGTTTGCCTGTTAAGACAAGCTCTCCAGCTGCAACTCCAGCAGCATGTGGCTCTTGTTGCTGTCTGGGTGAGAACAAGGCCAGTTGCCTACCTTCTCAGCTGGTTTAAACACTCCAAAGACAATTAAATGCCTTTTGATAACAGAGAAACCTGCTAGCTGAACCTATAGAATGAGGCATAGCCAAACACGTCCAGGGGCACACACAGTTCACAGGTGTGTTACAAAGTTAATTACACTTGCTACATCTTTACCTGGACCATCTGGACCCCAGGAAATGTCCAGGTCTGCACATTCACAGTGCTTAACCCACTGCCTGGGTTAGGGCATTTTTGAGGGTTTGTCCCTTCAGGACAACACATCACTAGGGGAGAAATCAGATAATGGTCCAGATTGTGCCAAATAACAATACAGCTTCACTGACACCTTCATTTCACGATCACTTTACATCAACTGACATTTTGGTTTGGCACCCCCCGTAAAAATTAATTTGCATTTATTTTTCCATGAGGCACAATCCAGAACTTTAAACAGTTGTTACAGAAGAAGTTGTATCTTCTGTGGCCAGTGCAATGTTCTCAGGACAAGAAGTATTTGTCATTGTGGAGAAGCTGTGAATTGTAGTTAAAAATACACTTTTAATTTAAAACTCACACTTCTGAGCCTTTTACATTATCAGCTACCATCTTGCTGACAACTCCTCTGATAAGTGACTAGCAGTACAACAGGCCAGTACCAGAATTTATAAATCCACTTTCATTTTGTTTAATCTCTTCTTCGTACTTCATCAGCCATAGCAGCCTACATTAGAGGCACTGCAGTCAAGCAGAGAGATGTTAAGTGCAAACTCATCACCTAGATTATTGTAGAAGTGGGGAATTACCTCTCCTGACTGTTTCCATCCTGCTTAACAGGGGAGATCCCAGACAACTGGACACTTGATGATGTAACACCCACCTACAGAAGGGCTGGAAGGAGGATCCAGGGAACTACAGACCTGTCAGCCTGACCTTAGCACTGGGGAAGATTATGGATGGTTCATCTTGGGTGCACTCACATGGCAACTATAGGACAGCCAGGGGATCAGGCCCAGCCAACAGGGGTTCATTAAGGGCAGGTCCTGATCTGACCTCCTTCTATGACCAAGTAACCTACCTAATGGATGAGCTACGAGAATGGTCAGAGGGCTGGAGCACCTCTCCTACGAGGACAGATGGAGAGAGTTGGAGCTATTCAGTCTGGAGAAGAGAAGGCTCTGAGGAGACTTTATTGTGGCCTTCCTGTATCTGAAGGGGGCCTAAAGGAAAGCTGGGGAGGGACTTTTTAGGGTGTCAGGGAGTTTTAGACTAGGGGGAATGGAAAAAAATTAGAAATGGGTAGATATAGATTGGATATTAGGAAAAAGTTCTTCCCCAATGAGGGTGGTGAGACACTGGAACAGGTTGCCCAGGGAGGTGGTAGAATCCCTGTCCCTGGAGGTTTTTAAGGCCAGGCTGGATGTGAATTTGAGAGGTCCCTTCCAACCCTAACAATTCTAAGATTCTATGAGGAAAAAGTTGTGGCTGTTGTATACTTGAACTTTAGCAAAATATTTGACACAGTGTCAAACAGCATTCTGCTGGAGAAGCTGGCAGCTAACAGCTCAGACAGATATGCTCTTCAATGAATAAAAAACTGAGAGCTGTAGTAAATAGAGTTAAATTCAGCTGGCCACAAGTGGTGGTTCCCAGGGCTCAGTACTGGGTCCAGTCTTGTTTAACATCTTTAAAAATGATTTAGACAAATGGATCGAGTGCACTCTCAGTGTACAGACAATACAGTACCAACAGGGAGTGTTGATCTGCCCCAGGGCAGAACGGCTCTAGAGAGAGATCTGGATAGGCTGAAGCCACAGGCTAAGGTCAGCTGTATGAAGTTTAATAAGGTCAAGTGCCAAGTCCTGTACTTGGGTCACATCAACGCCAGGCAATGCTACAGACTTGGAGCAGAGTGGCTGGAAAGCTGCCTGGTGGGTTGTTGGTTGACAGCTGTCTGGACACCAGCCACCAATGCACTCAGGCATCCAAGAAGGTCAGCAATATCCTGTCCTGTATCAGGAACAGTGTGGCCAGCAGGAGCAGGGAAGTCATTGTGCCCCTGTACTCAGTACTGGTGAGGCCACACTGTGAATACTGTGTCTAGTTTTGGGCCTCTCACTACAAGGACATTGAGGTGCTGGAGCAGATACAGAGAAGAGCAACAAGGCTGGTGAGGGGGTTGGAGAGCATGTTTTATGAGGAGAGGCTGAGGGAGCTGGGATTATTTAGTTTGCAGAAGAGGTGGTTGAGAGGAGACCTTATTGCTCCCTGCAGCTACCTGAAAGGAGGTTGTAGTGAGGCCAGTGTGGGACAAGAGGAAATGGCCTCAAGCTGTTCCAGGGGAAGTTTGGATTTGATACTAGGAAGAATTTCTTTCTGGAAAGAAAGCCCTAGAACAGACTGCGCAGGGAGGTGATGGGGTCTCCATCCCTAGAGTTGTTCACCACATGAGTAAATGTGGCATTTCAGGACATAGCCTAATGGCCATGTAGATGGATAGAAGGTTGGACTTGAGGTCTTTTCCAGCCTTTATGATTCTATTCTTTTGTGGTCCCTGGCAAACCCAGCAAAGGTTCTGCCAAGGACCCTGGTGCAATCTGTGTTCTGCTGATCTGCAGAGCACCAAAGACCAAAGTGACTGAAGAACACCTGTCCCACCAGTGTAAGGTCACACACACCAAAAAGCCTACAGAAATCTGGCATATGGACCAGCACAACAAATCATTTATAGTCTGAGGCATGATGTTGCATAGCAGAAATAGGAGTGCACTGTTTTCAGCAGATCAGTAGGAAAACAAGTTGTCCACAACAGGTGGCCACAAACAGTGAAAGGCAATTATAAGAGACTAATATTGTTTCCAGAGGATCTAAGAATTCTTTATTTGGCAGAAGGGGATTTGCTACTCTTTTGGAGAGGGAAGTGGAGAAGTAAAAAACTGAGAACTGGATTCTCTCCGTGCCTGGAAAAGTGAATTTCCTTAGCTGCACAACTTTGGATTCACATTAGCAGACGTCCAGCATTCACTTAGGACATCGGTGGAGTCATGAATATGGGTTTTGAAGATTTGTGGCTTAATTTTTAAATAAAGTTTAAACATTCATGTCCTTGCTTCAGCTGACAGACCCACCTTGGATCACACTACTTACAGATTTATAGCCTCTCTGAGGCTGTGATCTCCAGCTGCTGGATAAGGACAATACTTTGTGCCTTAGTGGTAGATGTCATTTTGCAATCTCAAAGCACTTTTCGAGTGCACAACAGTTAGTTAAGCCTCACAATTCTCCTCTGCAAGGGGTCCTTTGCTATTATGTGCATTTAATGAATGTTAAAAATGAAGTATGGTGATGTGAGCTTCTAATGTCAAACAGAACAGGCATAGCTGCAGCATGCTATAGGCACAGACCCACCAAGAGGGATTGCTTAATTCCAAGCACTATCATCTCAAGTGCTTTATAATCTCCAATGTACCATAAAATCAGAGTAATTTTTAGAATTTTACCCTGTGCCTGCTGTCCTGTGCATGTGGATGGAAAGCTTTGTGCAACAAAACCAGTGGCATAATGTTCAGCTTCTGCAATGGGTTAGTAAAGGCTCTGGTTTGTGCACTTGGTGGCACAGGGAATCCATCTTGCTGAAGGTCACTTACCTTCATGAGCAGTGTGGTGTTACAGCAGGAATGGCTATTTTGCCAGCAGCATTTTCTACTCAGGTAATCTGCTTCACCCCATTCCTGGCTTCTTTTGGAAGTTTCCTCTAAATGCATTGGCCTGAGGCAAACACCTAGACACTGATAACATCCAGTGAGGAGGAAGCCACACCATTTCTGCAGCACATGGCTCAGACATAGTGAGAACGGGCAAGTACCTTGTGAAGCTGGTGTTCATGCAAACAAGCACAGCAGGGAGCATGAAGGATCTCAGAATTTCCCATGGAAAAGGGGCAGAAGCAATGATAGCAAGTTTTTGGCATGTACAAAAAAAATAAAAAAGACACTCACCAGTCCAAGATGCTAATAGTCCGTTTCCCTTCTTCAAGGAAGAAAATACAGCTACACCAGCCAGAGAGATGAAGAAACAGATCAGAAGATGCCAAAAGAGTTGCTGAGATCTCAATGACATCTGCTCTGATTGCAAGAAAGAAAATCAGAGCATGAACAGATGGTAGAGAAGAAATGATTGACTTTGTTCATTAGAAAAAACAACAACAAAAACAAAACAACATGAGAATGATGGGTTTCAATGGTTTCAGTTAGTACCCTTTCAGTCTAAGTGAATTGCTCATTGCTGTAATAAATTCAGGAACTGCCACTTTCAGTCTGCCCTTTTCACAGGCAAGAGACACAAAGATGGCACAAGGCCAAGGCAAAACCTGAAATATGACCTTTTACATATTAGTGTGTATTGTAGTGTTAACAAGCCTGAGTTTCTCTAATCATTCCCTCCTTTCCTTCTTCCTGTTCCAGATATTGTCAGAATACTCTCCCTGGTATGTGAGATCCTTCATTAGCTCCAGAAAATGTAGCTTCATGGTGAAAAAGGGAAGAATATGGAACAAGACTACAGATTTTCCCAGGCACAGATGATCTCTTTTCCCACCAACCCTCTCCAGATTCTCCTGACACCTTGAAATAGTTTATTTTTTTAACTCCTTAAACAATATTATGAAGCTTATTAAAGATACAAGGAAGAACAAACTACAATAGCATATTCATAAATATATTGTTTTTCTCTTTAACTGCTTTCACTAGTGTTGGCATTCTGCATCATTGATTTTCCGCCACTTCATTCATTTAGAATCATAGAATTGTTAAGGTTGGAAGGGACCTCAAGGATCATCTGGTTCCAACCCCCTGCCATGGGCAGGGACACCTCACACTACATCAGGTTGCTCAGAGCCACATCCAGCCTGGCCTTAAAAACATCCAGGGATGAGGCTCCTACCACCTCCCTGGGCAACCTGTTCCAGTGTCTCACCACCCTCAAGGGGAAGATCTTCTTCCTAACATCCAATCTTAATCTACCCATTTCTATTTTTATTCCATTCCCCCTAGTCCTATCACTCCCTGACACCCTAAAAAGTCCCTCCCCAACTTTCTTGTAGGCTCCCTTCAGGTACTGGAAGACCACAATAAGGTCTCCTCAGAGTCTTCTCTTCTGCAGACTGAACAACCCCAACTCTTTCAGTTTGTCCTCATAGGGGAGGAGCTCCAGCGCTCTGATCATCATTTCCATGGTGCAGAAAGAGCTTTGTTTGGTGCTTTTTCTATTAATGTGACTAGAGAAGAAAAAAAAATCCAGAATCTGTGCAACAGGTTTTTGGTATTTTTCTTTTCTTCTTAAATGATTTAATTCCTGAAAGAAAAAAAAATAAATAAAAGGGCAAATTATGTACCAATCAGACAAGAATTCAGCAATCCATTAAATACCATTAGTCTTTCATCTTCCAAGCCAGACTCAAATCATAGCACCTGAGAGCCTGAAGACAGAAACAGCCAAGTCCTTTTACTGCCTAGCACGGGATTATTCCCTAGGCAGCACCTTGTAATGATTTCTTTGAGCCTAATGCTGATTGTATAATGTAAAGAGACTCTCACCACTTCTTTGAGACAATTATAGAATAATTAGAAAAATATTTTCTCTAGGAACTTTCCTAATCCACATCCTAAATAAGTTTCTGATTTTGTTTTCTCATAAAATATTACCCCAGTATCCATCATTGCTTCTATCCCAGCTGTTTATTTGATAAAAGGCTGATAAAAAAATTGGCTGCTATAAGGGTACTTCCTTGTTTACTCATATCATTCAAAGAATGAGTGATAATGCACTGATCTCTAACCACATCAAAGATAAGGTTATCAGGAGTAGCCAACACAGATTTACCAAGGGGAAATCTTGTCTAATTAACCTGATAGCCTTCTATGAAGTTATGACCAAGTGGGTGGATGAGGGCAGAGCAGTGGATGTCATATGTCTTGACTTCAGTAAAGCTTTTGATACTGTCTCCCATAACGTCCTCATAGAAAAGCTCAGGAGATGTGGCACAGATGGCTGTCAGTGAGGTGGATTGAAAACTGGCTCCACAACAGAGTTCAGAGGGTCATTATCAGTGGCACAGAGTCAACCTGGAGGCCTGTGGCCAGTGGTGTCCCCCAGGCATCAGTACTGGGTCCAGTTTTGTTCAATATCTTTATCAATGACCTGGAAGAGGGCGCTGAGAGTCCCCTCAGCAAGTTCTGATGATACAAAACTGGGGGCTTGGCTGACACCTGTCAGGCTGTGCAGCATCCAACGTGACCTGGACAGGCTGAGAGCTGGCTGCAGGCAAACCTCATGAAGTTTAGTAAGGACAAGTGCAAGGTCCTGCATCTGGGGAGAAATAACAACAGCCACCAGCACAGATTAGGGACTCCCCTGCTGGAAAGCAGCTCCACAGAGAAAGACTTTGGAGTGCTGCTGGACAGCAAGTTCTCCATGGAACAACAATGTGCTCTTGTGGCCAAGAGAGCCAATGGGATCCTGGGATGCATCAAGAAAGGTGTCCAGCAGGTCGAGGGAAGTTCTTCTACCTCTCTACTCTGCCCTGATGAGACCACACCTGCAATACTGTGTCCAGTTTTGGGCTCCCCAGTTCAAGAGAGACAGAGACCTGCTGGAGAGAATCCAAGGGACAGTCATGAGGATGATTAGGGGACTTGAGTATCTCCCCTATGAAGAGAGACTGAGATCCCTGGGGCTGTTTAGTCTGGAGAAGAGAAGACTGAGAGAGGATCTGATCAATGTCTATAAATATGTGAGGGGTGGGTGTCAGGAGGAGGGGGCCAGGCTCTTTTGAGTGGTTCACAGTGATAGAACAAGGACCAATGGGTTCAAACTCAATCATAGAAGATTTCACCTAGACATGAAAAGAAACTTCTTTACAGTGAGGCTGACAGAACATTGGAACAGGCTGCCCAGGGGGGTTGTGGAGTCTCCTTCTCTGGAAATTTTCAAACCCCACCTGGATGCATTCCTGTGCAGACTACCCTAAGTGATCCTGCTCTGGCAGGGGGGTTGGATCTGATGATCTCTTGAGATCCCTTCAAACCTCTGATATACTGTGAGACTGTGAATCTGTGATACTGGGACTCTCCAGTTCCAGTAAAGAAAATGTTGAAGGAGGAGGAAAACATTGAAAATATTGAAATAAGGAAGGGCAACCATTAGCATACAAGCAAAACAAGAAAAAATCTGCCATGTTTACATGCTGATATCTGAGTGTGTTAACCTTTGTTTTCACTAATCTGATATGAAAAATGCTTGAAATTAGTGCAAGGTCTTTTCTTATTAGGGCAATTAAATGCTAAAATTCTATGATACTAATGTCAGATGATAGAAAATTGCTAATGCCATAGACAGATGCTAATAGGTTGCATGGTTTGTGTAGACAAAGTTTATACTGTTTTCACATACATTGATGAACTGTTTTTACCTTTTTTGCAAAAGGAATGGGAGGTGACAAAGGGACAAGAATGCAGAGGTTACTGAGTGCCTTGAATGTCCTTGAACGTTCTTTCTTGTGGATTTTGTGAATGTCAGTAGTACTGCTTGGTCAAAATCACACCAAGTTCAGTGGGACCTGTTCTGCAGTTGGTTTATTCTCTTCAGTTAAAGACATCGAAACTGTCCCTTAATTATCTACACTTCTATTAGGAATAGATGGCTTTCAAAAATAAAGTTGAAATTTACTCTTTTTCTTTTCTGGTGTTTGTTTTTGTTTGTTTGTTTGTTTGGGTTTTTTTGGGTGGGTGGGTGTTTCTTTTTTAACTTTTTGGGCAACAGTCCATCTAATTCCTGCCAGAGAATATGGACAAGAGCTGCGCAGACTTTCAGATAAATGGTAGATGTCCATGCTTGAGGCACGTAATCAAAATTACTTGTCTTTGAAGCATAATTTCATGGTCACAAGTTCTGTAGCTCTTTTTCATGACCTTTGAGGTGACCATCTGGGCCACTAATCAGATGGTTAAAGTATTTTCTTTTCTTCTTCTCTAAAATGTTATCTGAAACATTTCAGATAGCGTATGTTTTGTACTTTAGAGATTTTACTTGGTCTACAGGACCATGTCCCCACCAGTCCAATACTCCAGCAGCTGCAACATCCCACAGTTGTCAGGGACATATTTAGCTGATTCCTGAAGGAAAAAGTTCCTGATCCAGTTGATTAAAACAACATCTTCAAAGACAAAAGCAACTTGAGAAACAGATTTTGTTCCTCAGCACAAACTGAATCTTTGCATTTTTCCCAGGCTTTAACCTTCATCCTGAAAGTGGAAACATTCCTGAAAGGAAAAAGTCATATGAGAAAATTTCTGATAATGTTTTTTTGTCACATCTATGCTGCTGGAGACCAGAGGATGGAAGTTGGGGGCTTATAAACCTAGTGGCAGTTTGGGGGAATAAGATGGGGTAACACCTTCCCTTGTCACCTAATCTCCTGATGGCTCTTGAGACAGCGTAAGAACTTGAGCTCAGGACAAGCAGACTGACCCCAGATCTTTGAAGGTGGAAGATGATTATCCTAAACAAGGAAAGGAGGAATGTCCCACAGGACTGACAATAGTATTGAATTAAGTGCCAAAAAAATATCCCTTCCTGCTGAGAGAATTTTTAACTCCTTGGCAAGTGATGGGGTTTTTATGATTTTTAAGATCTGAACATTAGGTTACCCAAGTTCATTAAGCATCTTTAGTGTGCCTAAGGGTTAACATACTTTGAGTACTTCTCTACCATTGTGTTTAAAATGTCTCCTTTTTTTGCACTTTGTTTCCCCCATCCAAAAACACCTCTACCATGCAAAGCTAGGTAAGAAACTGCTGCACACAATAATGCAATTTGTGTATTTGGTAATGCAGTTTTAAAAGAACATATAAAGCAGGGCCCATTCCTATCTGTTCATTTCAGTTTCACTTTTTTCCAGGCCTCATCTCCCCTAACTACATTGACAAAAGCATACATGCACACAAATACAAATCTTGAAAAATTAAGGGCAAAACATCACACTTCAGAATGCTTGAAATAATTGATTTTTAAAAATGTTATTTCTGCCTTGTATTCTCTCAGTATCCCTTCTCTCTCTCTCTTTTTTTTTTTTATGCTTATTTCAAAACCAGGGGAGATTATTTTTTTAAAAATTATATTCAGACTCACAATACTAAGTCCTAATTTTTATCTTAAAATAATATTTCATACCCTGAAAAAAATCTTTTTATTCCAAGATGATACAATCTATGGTTTAAGATAATATTTCATATGCTGAAAAAAATATTTTTATTCCAACATGATAATATCTATGGTTTAAGATGATATTTCATACCCTGAAAAAAATCTTTTTATTCCAAGATGATATTATCTATGGTTTACATAATTATTGTGACGGTTGGAGGGCTTGGCTCAGGAAATCTAACCTTGACACAGGTTACTTTTATGGAAAAATAAATTTATCTCAATTGGCTGTTAATGTCATCTGAAGAGGGGAACTATTTAAAATTAGCTGCCAGACACAGAAATAATCCTAGGCGAAACAGAACATATTTCATAAAAACACGAATTGGTTAACCTGGATTTTGGATAGTGCAAGTATTTTAACACTTCTTATTACTACCTGGAATTTATTTCAGACAGGCTTTAGGGAGAGCCTGTGAATTCTGCTCATGCATTCAGTATCATGACCCAATGTTCTCAAAATGTTTGCTGAAAACAAGATATATTGTGCCGCTGACTTTTGTGAGGCTTTTTGGAGAGCTTTGCAGTATCAATGCAACAAATTAACTGAAATAACAGCTGCACTAATTACTGGCAAGTTTAAAAAGCAGACACTTGTGTTTAGGGGTTTTGAAGTGCCAGTGGACTCAGCTAATTACCACATGCTGTTACAGTGAGAGCAGCCCGGTCACGTTATCAAGGCCTTTGTGGCAAAGAAAATAATGGGAGGGAAATACTCGGTACCTGAAATAGAGGCTGTGGGCAGCAGATGTCAAGTCCAGCCCCTTCTCCTCATGAGTGCCAGCCTGGTACAAGAAGCAGGAGGGTGTATTCAGATCTGACAATTAGGCCCCAGGCATTTGGAAATGCTGTCTTTGGATTAATTTTTAAGCAGTTTTTAAAGCGGCTCCCTCTTGGAATGAAGGATTTTACAAATTGTTTGTGGGAGACGTTTTTAATCTTATTCAGTTCACTCTGTTCAAGTTAAGTAGTCTGAACACCTCTTTCTAATAAGAGTGGGGCCCCTAAAACATAACTGCTGATGATGACAGGCACACCTCTTTGAAAGCCTCCCCCATCCCATTAGCCTGAACATCCTTCCTCTTTTGGTAGAATAAAGCTGGGTGAAAGAAGTGAAGGCAGTGGAGCTATTCCAAGCAAGAGCTCTTTCAGATCAGAACCGAGTTCTGGTGAACTCACCAAGGTCATGGACATGTGGAAAAAATGAGAATAGCATATGACATAACAAAACAAACCAAACAAAACAAAACAAAAACAGACATCATCACTATCAGGGGCAACAATGTCACTTGATCACATTTTTTCTTATTCTGATTTCTGAATTTTTTTTCCCCCTGAACAATTAAAATTTACCATGTGTTTTCCCAGCAATGCCTGGCTTTTCAGTTACACATGAGAAGAACTAAATTTGTCACCAGTGCAATCCATTTACATTAAATTCCACACCCAGGAAAGACAGACAGACATGATCTGCCTCCATTTGGGCACACCAGCCACGGGGTACACAAACCACAAGCTTTAAATTTTCACAATCACATGCTCCATTATTTGCCACACTGACAGTGGAGCAAGCTCGAAATAAAACCGCTTTGTTCCACCTGGGAGCTCAATAATATCCCTTATAAATCAGGATTGGTTGTGTGGTTTCTTGCACACAACCTACAGATTCACTCTGCAGAAGGCATTGACCATCCGTATCACTTTCTTCCCTCTCTGTACGTGAAGAGTTATGCTGCTCTGGGTGGGGAAAAGGGAGGAAGAAAAGAAAAAAAAAATATGGGTTATGAATATTGACAGAGTAGATATTCTTTGTTTATTGAAGTCTTGTTTACAGAAAAGCTCTTCACAGGCTACCCCCTAAGTCTAGAGGTCCTAAACCAGTGTCACTGAGCTGTCTGGGTTTTTTTTCCCACGTATTGTGCTGCTATTCTGCCAACAATAGAGACCCATTAACATTTAGCCCTTCGAGTTAGTGCAGCCCTAGCCACAGTGGCAGGACGTCTGCCCAATATGTAAAATAATGGAATGAATGGATTCCTTGGGAACAATGATAACAAGACCTGGCTGAGCTAACTGTGACAGCATGTGGTAATTTTCCAGCTCACTGACCCTGTAAAGAGAGCTGGAGCACAAAGCTCAGACTGTGGGGCAGGTTGGTCTGAATGGCTGCAAACAAGTGCAGAATATCTGATGATGTAATACATGCAATTTGACAGATGGGGAAGGGGTTTTGTTTGTTTGTTTTGCTTTGTTTTAAACTTGAACTTAACTGTTTATTTTTCCAACATATTTACCCGTGGCAGGTATAATACAGATGACAACAACTTCTTTAAAATTATGTCTTGTCATATGTTAGGTTTAAGAAACAAGCTTAGTTCCTGCTGAAAAATGTGCAGTGAATGCTCTGGGAATGGCAGAAGAAATTTGCTATAGAATGATGCATTATCTCTGTATTCAGCCCCAGGACTGTGTTTTGAATCTAGCTCCCCTTGAATCCTAATACACACTTTGAATAGCATAAAGAAGTATTGTTATTGCCTCAGTCTAGTCGTTACATCAGAGAAACAGACAGTCAGAGATATCTAAACGGGTTACTAACTTCAGTTTGGTATCTGGGAGTAAAAAGGGTTAAAACAAGTTCATTTGACTATTGCAGAATTGATGTGTGTGTGTATATTTGCAAGGCTATGCAGCTCTAAATACACTTCAGACACTGTAAATGCACTTAAGCATAAACATATGCTAACACTGTTGTGTACCTCCAGGAACATGTGTAAAAGTTTACATAAATGTGAGAGCTGGGAGGACATGATACAGCATAATTAGTTGTGAATCATCATCACTATAGGTTCCACACAACTTTATAGCTGAAGAAATATTAAAGGACAATTGCAATTCTGTGCTTGCAGCTAAAATTATAATACAAGTACAAAACACATTTCTGAAATGTTTACCACCTCTGAAAGTGGATTAGACATTTTATGTGCCCCAGGGGTAAGATGCTGCATGGAAATTTTGAACATATTCCAATTGCATCTTTCTCTCTGCTTTCCAGTGTTATTTATCTTTTTGGTTGTGAGCTCTCTGAGGCAGCGCCTGGAGCACTGTGAAATAATGACAACAGGAAGGAAGCAAAGGTATATAAATAAAAAAGAAACACTCACTGATTACAGAGGGATTTTCCCTAAGCTTGACACAGCCAAAGTTAAGGTAAACACTGGCACTACTTTAAAATGACTAGGCACAGCCTAAAGTAAACAAATCCAAAGGCCACATTTTAAGGACCATGTTTCCCTACTTGCTTTAAGGAAAATAAACTGTTTGGAGGGATGATTTTTAACACAGCTTGAAGTTATCATTAATAATGATGTGTGTTATGTATCTGCCTTCTCAGCAGTCAAGGATTCAGTCTCTCTTCTATCAGGGGACTGTACAAACACACAGTAGCAGGCAGTCTGTGACCCAAAGTGGCTTCAGTGCAATAAGCAAATGCAATACAGAAACAGGCAGAAGGCCTCTCTGTACACTCATTAAATCCCTCACATCCACAGTATGATGGGAAGTGCCATGATCTTTTAGGATGGGGGAAGGAGTTCAACCATCTCCTACAGAAGCTGAATTGCAGGTTGATTTTGTTGCCAAGAAATTACTTTCTGGCTCAATTTTATAGTATTCTATTAGAAATGTGAAGCAGCATGTTTGTGACATTGAAACTCCAGTGATCAGAGAGCAGACTGGAATGAAACATCTGGGTTGTCTTTAACATCCCCTTTCAGACTGTAAAAATAATTCAAAATATCTGTGAGCACTGCTTTTTCATTAGTATTTGCTTTACAGGAAGAAAGTTTCCAGGTGCTGAGAAGTTTGCCATCTTTTGTTTAATACCCAAAAATCAAGACTTTTCCACCCAGCAGAGATCTCTGCTGATCAAAAAACTACCAAAATTCTGACACAGAGAATTTGCTCTTCAGATTTTTTTAAAATGTCTTTTTTGTGACTAGTGAGTACCTTGGAGAAGAGTCTGCATCAAAGATTCAGCAACTTCTACTGTTTTGATGCAGGTGTCAGGATCCATGAATGACTGCAACCCGGAGACTCCCAGAAAGCTCTGAAAGAAAACAAAAGAGCACAAACCATTGACAGGAATTCATCTCTTTCAGTTGAAGAACTCCTGTGGTAAAAACAAGCCAACAAAACAGAACTATGGGAACTGATGATTATAGAATCACACAGAATCACAGAAACATTCAGGCTGGAAAAGACCCTCAGAATCACCAAGTCCAACTGATAACCCTGTTCTACAAGGTTCACCCCTAACACATACCCACAAGCACCATATCCAAAGGATCCTTAGACACATCCAGGGTTAGTGACTGAACCACCTCCCTGGGCAGCACATTCCAATGCCTGACCACTCTTTACACATCCAGTCTAAATCTACCCAGTCACAGCTTGAGGCCATTCCCTCTTGTTCTATCACTAATTACCTGTGAGAAGAGACCAGCACCAGCCTCTCTGCAATGTCCTTTCAGGTAGTTGTAGACAGCAGTTAGGTCTCCCCTCAGCCTCCTCTTCTCCAAACTAACCATCCCCAGCTCCCTCAGTTGCTCTTCATAAGATTTATTCTCCAGGCCCTTCACAGCTTCCTTGCCCTCCTCTGCACTGGCTGCAGCACCTCCACATCTCTCCTGTATTCAGGTGCTCAGAATTAGACACAATACTCAAGGTGTGGCCTCACCAGAGCGGAGTACCAGGGGACAATCACCTCCCTACTCCTGCTGGACACAGCATTTCTGATCCAAGCCAGGATGACATTGGCTTTCTTGGCCACCTGGGCACACTGCTTGCTCATATTCAGTTGCTTGTCAGTTAGAACCCCCAGGTCCCTTTCTGCCAGACAGCTCTCCAGCCACACTGCCCCAAGTGTGATGTAGATTTACAAGCTGGATTGCCTCTCTGGGAGAACGATGGTAACAACATTCTGATGAGGAGAAAATCGTTGGATTTACCAGATGTGATATAGTACATTATGAAAACACTTGTAATAAGGCATCAAATTTTAATTCATAACTTTTTAATTAAAAAAAATAGTGGTTTTCAACATCTAGAATTCTTAGTAAATGTATCAAATGCTTAATTTTTATCTACACTAACTAATGGTCTTCATCTTTGCTATGAATTATGCCATCCTAAGTAATTTTTAATGTTAATAATTAAATAAAATTTAACATAAGATACAATGAAACACTATAAATTTTATCTATTTTATTATGACAAACAAACAAGGTTTTGGTTTAAAAAAAATAAAGAATAAAGGTATAGTCCAGTAGGTTTATCATGTTACAGATGCATCTTTGCTTTAAAGGAGACACACTGAACCTCCCTTAGGTATAAGAAACCTTTTCCCTACCTTGTCTAAATTTATTTATTACAAAGAAAA
This sequence comes from Indicator indicator, assembly GCF_027791375.1. Lineage (NCBI taxonomy): Eukaryota > Metazoa > Chordata > Aves > Piciformes > Indicatoridae > Indicator > Indicator indicator. The sequence goes on along the minus strand of NC_072053.1, from coordinate 3,386,881 downwards.
GTATATTTTCTCCAGAAGACAAGCTCTGGTTCCTTTAAACTCTATCTTTTTTTTCCCACATGTATATATATGTTATTATAGAGAATGCAGCATTGTTCCATTTCTTTATACACACTTATATTCTCCCTTTTTCTATGCACATACACAAGAATTTTCCTGTTTGCATCTCCTAAATGACCCTCCCTTAATTTCTCTGCTATGCAGCAGTAGGGAGGTCCTCTCCCTTGACATTTGCATCCTCACAAAGCATAGAAAGTAACTTTTAGAATGTGTTTTGGGAGTTCTACGGATTCTCTCTTTCCAGATTCTCCAAACTGCCAATTTTAAGAGCCACAAGTAGAAATTACTGACTATACCTTAATACCTTACCAAAAGCCCCATCAGCAGAAAGCTAGTGAGAGGTGAAATGCAGAGATGGAGATACTGAGAAACACACAACCTCTTTCCTTCAGAAATGCCTGAAGAGTTCTTCATATTCTGAGATACCCTAAATATTGATAGAAAATGGAAAAAAATGACCACGTAGACGTCAATGCTGTCAGTTACAGAAGAGAAAACATTTCCCAGTTTTGCTTGTACCTGCAGACATCAAATCCATCACAGTACAAAGTGTAGGAGATGCCTGTCTAGCTCACACCCCTGGGAGTTTGAAAACTTGAATGAAAGGGGTAAGTATTAAAAAATGTGGGCAAGGAAGAACCCGGAGGGACAGTTCAGTAGTACATACCTACCTATGCAAAGACCTGGTGTTAAAAAGCACATTTTAGGCTAGTGCCATTTCTTTAACCAGAAAGAAATGCACCCTAATTTTACAGTTATGCCACTATATTAATATAGAATTTAAAATAATATTATTTTCTGCATATCCTAAGATTTTTAAGATATTTTCTTTTCTGTTTTGTTTTGTTTTGTTTTTTTTTTTGTTGCCTTTATTTTTTTGGACAGGGTGGGGGCATGGGGTTTTGTTTGTTGTTTTTTTTCTACTAAGCAACATGAAATGATCATGACAGTAAGTTACTGCTATACTCATTTGACAGAAGGAGTTTCTGAGGAGTGAACATGAAGTCACATGGAAGAAGGACACTAGAAGAGGCACAAAGGGATGCTATCATCTTCCAGCTCCAGAGTAATACATTCTGCTCACAGACAAGTGTGGCAGTTTTAGGCTGTGCCTAGGAAAAATTTCCACAAATCTTGAACAGAAAGTAGTAGAATGTAAATAAATTACCATTGGATGTAAAAGGGAAAATAATGATAAGGCCTAGATAATCCCATAGGTCTGATATCTAACATAAAGTTAGTTATGTACACTAACTCTTACTCTTTTTGACTTCCTCCACTCTGCTGGCTTGCTGACCTTGACTGCATTTCTTTGTTGTGGTTAAGTACTAACAGCTACTCTCCTCTCCTCTCTCTCTTTTGCCTTGTACAGGGGGAAAGGGAGCAGGGATGGGGAAGCTATTCGCAGCCCCCTGGTTTTGTCCACAGGGATTCTCGTGTTGTTTACAAATTGTAAATATACATAAATATTGTATATTTTGTACATATTCATTCCATATTTCCAGACTGTAGTGTGGTTGTAAATACAGCTTCATTTGCTTTTAACTGAGCTGGTCTGGCAATCTTGTGTTGGGGGGTAATTTCAACCCACCACAACAAGCTTTGTATTAACATTTTCCTGAGCATTATTCTGGAGACGGATGGTACAACCTATTTACAATGCAATGCACAAGTGTGGACTTGGGAAACAATTTCATCCTCATTGTATTGAGCTTGGCTGAGATGGAGTTAATTCTCCTCAGAGCATCCTTCTAGTGCTGTGCTTTGCAGGGCTGTAGCTGGATATTGATAACACAACAGTGTTTTGGCTACTGCTGAACTGTGCTTTTCCAACATTTCCCCACCCCAGGAGTATGCTGAGGGGTGGGCAAGGTCTTGGGAGGGGACACAGCTGGGTCAGCTGACACAAACTGACACAAAGCTGCCATATGACATCAGCTCAGATGTAAGAACAAAGTGACAGAAGGAAGTGTGAGAATATTCATCCATGGCTTCTGTCCTTCAGAGAAACTGCTACACATAGAGCCCTGCTTCCTGGGAGCAACCAACCACCATGTGCTGATGGGAAGTAGAGAATAACATCTCCCTTTGCTCTTGCTTCTGCATGAGGCCTTTGCTTGTGCTTTGCATTACTAAAGTGCTTCTACCTTATTACTGCCTTTTGTTACATTTTCCCCTCTCCTGTGTCCATCTAAGAAGGGGACTGATAGAGCAGCCAGGGCCAAACCACCACACTCGTACAATCACATGACTGTGATCACGACAACCAAGATGGCTTAGATCCAAATTCAAAGCCAGTTTATTCCAGGTGGGATTTGATTACAATGAAAATATTTTTATTTGAAATCTCTTTCTGTGTATTAATTATTAGGAGAGTTGTGCTTACATAGCAATACAGCTATGTATTTAATGTAGAGTTATCAACATCCCAGTTGAAATGATTACCTAATTTTCAGTCGGTAAAGGAGAAGGAAAAGGATATATGGCCTTGTTTATGCACAAAATTGGTTTTAAATCAATTAAACTGGTGAAAACCCATATGTGAACACATTTAAACTGGTTTATATCTGGCTTGTATTAATTTAACTTCATTCAGTGTTCACCAAATCAATGCAAATGTGTAATTAGCTTAATGGCTCTTGCTCTTCCAGAACAATAGTCTTTCATTCTTGACAACAGGGAGCTGTTTTCATTTCCTACAGATTCCAAAGGAGGCATCGAGCCACTTTCATACCATTGCTTTTACTATTTCACTATTCTTTCCTTTCACCATGTAAGGGCTGATTCTGTACATTAAGTAGCTGAAAGGGTAAGGCAATGAGGGCAGGTGCAAGGTAATCTAGAGAAAGAAGCTTTTCTGCTTTTTTCCAAGCTTGCATAAAAGAATACTCAGAGAAAAACACAGAGCAGGCCACTCATGCCAGATTCTGGCTATTTTTTGGGTGTTACTTTCTCCATCTAATCTACAACACTTGTCACTTGTCAAACAATCCCATGTTGCCCTTTCCCAGGCATGCATTCCCTTCATTAATTAATGTTGGGTTTGGCTATTTTTTTTCTTCCAATTAAAGTAAGGATTTCTTGCTTCAGAATAACCTTGTGAATCATGGTTTTGTCTAGGCTAATAACAACCACTTCTCCTTTGAGATCCTTCCAGAAGAGCTGTGAGACAGTCTCTTTATTGTCTTCTGTTTATTCCCCTAAACTGCTGGTGTTTAAGAACATGTTTACACTGCAGCAAATCCTGAAAAGCACTGTAGGATTGATGGAAATTTCCAAGGGCCATTAGTGTCCACTGAAGGCAACAGCTGTGAGCATAGCTGGCAGTGTCACCAGGTGCTCTGTGATTCACATGTTCCAGCCTTGGAATTTACTGAAAGCTGTTAAAAAGGAAAAGCACCTTTCACATAAAGATAACATTACACATTAACTCTCTGCTCTGAACTTCTCTGTATCTTTGTATTCTATAACACGCTGTTCCTTAGAGGAACGGAGGAACCACTCAGGACATTTTTTATGTGATGAATTGAATGTCAGAAGAAGGTCTGAAGCCAGAGAGTTCATCCTCAGGCCTTGTGAACATCACCAATGTACAAAACCAACAAAGCAGTTTTCAGCTTTACCAAATGCAGTCATTATGGGACATCCTTGTCCATAAATCATCTCAGAGTTACTTTCAATGGCGATTCAATATAAAACTACTTTCCCACCCAGGCATATCTGTGGTATGAAACACCAAAGAAAACCATGAAAGCTGCTTTTGTTAATTCACTCAGGAAATACAAATAAATGGGCTGGTAGTCAGTTGCCTTTGACATGAGAGAACTGTTGGAGGAATTAAGATGCCAAAGAACAGTCTGAAATATTCACTAAATTACATACTGCAAGTGCTGATGGAAACCACTCATCCATTGTTGGAATTCATTGGCAAATGAGCTAATATTTTGTGACCAATATTACCCATCTTGGCTATAAATTTCTGCAAATTAATACATTCTTCTGAACTGTCTATATTGTTGGAACCAGGAAAGTTCAAAACCAAAATTCTACTTCCGCTGCGGAAAATACAGTTAAGCTTCAACTAGGATAGCTATTGCATCAGTAAAATGCTGAGCAATGTGTGAGAGCACATGTGTGATTTGATTATCTAACCTGTTTTAAAAACCTTTTTCACTCATACAATTACCCCGTTTAATATCCTTTGTCTTGGAGACCCATTAGCTAAGATGCCACAGCATACTTAAAAATACAGAGAGAAACAGAGAGAATTTCAGACAATTAATGACAAGATCAACTCAGAATTCCTTTAAATTCAAAGATTTGCATATATAAGTACTCTTACACATCTGAGGCAAAACAAGCATGTTGAATTGTGTGTATATAGATATATGGTTTAAAATATATATTTGTATGTATCTATATCTATATATATATATCTGTGTATATATATATGTATATATGTGTATATATATATATATATATATATACAAGCAATTGCAGATATTAATGTATTTCAACCTTAATCAAAATGGAAAGTTAGAACTGTTACAACCTGGTGTCTTGAGACCATGGCTGGTTATCACTGATTCTCCTTTTCAGAAGAAGAATATGCCATGTGGTGCAAGTGTTTGACACTGTTTTATCATGCTGCTGCACACCAGGCAATTTCTGACTCATATTTCTTGCCTCAGCGGTGCACAGAATCATAGAATCACAGAATGTTAGGGATTGGAAAGGACCTCTGGAGATCGTAGAGTCCACCCCCATGCCAAAGTAGAATCACCTAGGGTAGGTCGTACAGGAACGCAACCAGGAAAGTTTTGGAAGTCTCCAGAGCAGAAGATTCTGCAACTTCTCTGAGCAGCCTGCTTCAGTGCTCTGTCACCCTCACTGTAAGGAAGTTTCTCCTCATGTTGAGCTGAAACCTCTGTTCAAGTTTGTATCTACTGCTTCTTGTCTTATTTCTGCACACCACCTTCAGCTGGATACCCACCCCTTAGATATTCATAGACATTAAGATCTCCCTCAGCCTTCTCCCCTCAACACCAAGCAGTCTCAGTTCTCTCAGTCTATATTCATAAGAGAGTTGTTCAACTCCCCCAGTAATCCTTGTAGCTCTCCATTGGACTTTCTCTAGCAGATCCTCTGTCTCTCTTGAACTGGGGAGCCCAAAACTGGACAAAGTATTCCAGGTGTGGTCTCACCAGGGCAGAAGAACCTCCCTAGATCTGCTGGACACACTTTTCTCGGTGTATCCCAGTCATTTTCTGTTCCACAATGGTGATGTAAAGAATGTAAAGTAAATAAAGTATTCATTTACATTTCAAATAATGTCCATGTAAATCCAATGTGCTACCTAACAGGTCTCTCAAGACGTTTTGTTCACATCAGTTAAGTAACAAATGGAGTATGTTCATTTGTTTATTCTCTCTCTGTTTAACTTTCTCTTACATGGAGTAAATGCAAACATACACAAAAACTTATCTCATTTTCAAGTAAAGGAAAATACACCAATTGTGTTCTCCAAAACTACTTTTATTTTTGTATTTTATTTCTCAAGTTATTCATTAAAAATTTCAGTCTTTGGGATAATATATGCAAATCTGTTAAAACAAAACAAAACAAAACCAAACAAACAAACAAAAAAAGAAAGAAATCTTTGATCCAGACAGAAGGCTGCTCTTGCTCTCATCATAAGCATTTGCTAGAATGTGTGGGGGTTTTTTTGTCAATGCCAGGATTTACAGTAGCCCACATTTACTATGTCAAGCTCAAGATCTAAAAGATAAATATGATATGAAAATTATGTGAGTTCTTGGTGGCCTTTCTATACATTCAGTGAAAGCTCAGCATTGGTTTATCTCTGTTAGATCTGCGTGATTATTTTCTGATATGTCTCACAACACTGACACCACCAGAGGATAATGTGACTGGAATGACAGCACTTTCAAATTTTACCCATGCCAGGTTAAAAACTACAGTAACTCAAACTTTCTTTCTCCTCTTTCACGATCAAGTTTAAACTGAGTAACACTTATACCTTTCTGAGTAAAAAGTGACATGTCCTCTTTCAAAGAGAAAATGGCAAAAAATAGATGGCAAATAAAACAGTCATTCTGTAGGTATGAAAACCATTTCAATGGAACCCTGAGCATTTAAAGAAGCTGTAATTGTCACAGATGGCCCACTTAGGGCTGCTAATGCATAACGTCTTGCCTGCCATGCATTACAAGGCTGTAATTTTCATCTTGGGGTACCTCTGACTAAACAGCTCTCTTTCAGTTTATGACATCAGAGAAATCCTCAGTGAAATTACAACCTTGGGAATACCCAGCAGATGCTTTTATTTCTACTTACAGACTCAGACTATCTATATATCATTCCAGAGAAGGTTAACAGCAAGTGATAAAATACTATTATATTTATTTAATACGAGAACCATTTCTTTTGGTTCCATAGATCAATATGAGTTTAGTTATCAATAGTTTAAAAGAATGTGGTGGTGTCTGCTTTGTGTCTTTCTTACAGCCAGCTGAGTTAGGGGTTTTGGGGTGGGTTTTTCATTTGGTTGGTTGGTTTGGGATTTGTGTTACTTTTTGGGTTGGTTTGGTTTAGTTTGGTGGGTTTTGTTAGAATAAAATTCATGGCCCCAGTAACTCAGCACACTAGTTTGGGCTACCTCTGCACTAAGCCAACCCCTCAGTAATTTGCTGCTGTGCCAGGACTACAAGATAAGAAGTGTGCCATGCTTGGGCAAGTCTTCCCCAACAGTACTACTTCTTGCCTGGCAGAAGTAAGCTGCACCTCCAGCACTGAACTTTCAGTAGGCCTTTTGATAACGTGTACTTCTGTTGTAATGTGGTGGGTTGAAATTGCCCCCCAACATTAACTTCACCAGACTAGCTCAGTTTGGAAGCAAATGAAAGCTGTATTTACAAGCAACACTACAACCTACAATGGAATGCAATGAGGATGATCAGAGGGCTGGAGTACCTCTCCTATGAGTACGGACTGAAAGAGTTGGGGTTGTTCAGTCTGGAGAAGAGAAGGCTCCCAGGAGACCTTATCATGGCCTTCCAGTATCTGAAGGGGGCCTACAAGAAAGCTGGGGAGGGACTATTTAGGGTGTCGGGTAGCGATAGGACTAGGGGGAATGGAGCAAAACTAGAAGTGGGTAGATTCAGACTGGATTTTAGAAAGAAGTTTTACACCATTAGGGTGGTGAGACACTGGAACAGGTTGCCCAGGGAGGTGGTAGGAGCCCCATCCCTGGAGGTTTTTAAGGCCAGGCTGGATGTGGCTGTGAGCAACCTGATCTAGTGTGAGGTGTCCCTGCCCATGGCAGGGGGTTTGGAACTAGATGATCTTTGAGATCCCTTCCAAACCTAACAATTCTCTGATTCTATGAATATATACAAAATATACAGTATTTACAATATTTACAGATATTTACAATCAACAAAAACAGCACAAAAACCTTTCAGGCCAAAGCCAGGAAAGCTGGCTCTCTGCCTCCCCCCATCTCCATCCCTGTCCAAAAAAGAAGAAGAGAGAGGAGAAGCAGAGATTATGTTAGAACTTGCCAAGGTCAGCAAGGTTGTTATCTCCCAGCGTAGAAGGCAAGAAGAGAATTAAAACACCCAGCTGGACTGCTGAACAGAACAGGCTGAACTTTGTTTTGAGAACTAAATCTTAAGGGTGCTATCCCTCTAATGGAATCGTTTAGAATGATCATTATTTTTCCTTTTTATACCCAGTAGTGATTTATTTACATTCTTACTACTTTCTGCTCAAGATCTGTGAAAAATTTTAAAGGCATAGCCCTAAAATCAGTACAACCTTCTTCATCACCCCAGTGTTCTCACTGGGCTTGAAGCAGTGAGACGCTGAAGTGCTTGGTTGCCAAGATACTAACATCAAGTGGAGACTCTCTTGGCTGGCTAGCTGCTGTCAGCTGCTGTGCCTGTTTAAATTCTGGCCTTGTCTTGTTCATAGAATCATTTACGTTGGAAAAGACCCTTAAGATCATCAAGTCCAACCACAGTCATCTCCTTGCTTCCCAATTGTGCCTTTCCAGTATGTGCCACATTCACTATTCCGTGCTGAGTGACTGACTGAAAGAGCACAGAAGAGGTGCTACTCATTACTCATCCTGGTCCTGTCTCCTTCCTCTCTGCCAAAGGACTCCTGCCCCAGCTCAGACGGGCTCTAAAGAGGAATTAGAGAATCACAGAATTATTTAGGTCAGAGAGGACCTTTAAGATCATCAGGTCCTAGAAAATGAAGAAAATTGCGATTTCTGCTGACAGAATTCAGTCTTTTGTTATTTTGAACCACTTAGTAAACAATCTAGACTTTCATAAACCCAAGAATTATAGAGATATTCCTAAACCAAAGAATTTTTTGTAAGTACTCATTAAGTAGTTTTGGAGAAGAATTTTTCAGTACATAGGTAGGTAATCTGCAATTGGTATTTTCTGGTTGCTTGACATTCATTTATCTGATCATGTGACTGGTCATAAAATATCAGTCCTCTGCCAGATGAGGAAGATCTTTAAGGCAGAAAAATTTTTATCATAGCTAACCCCCTCCCACGTTCTCTTCAAGGCACTTTCTGGATTAATACTGTTCTTGATGATCAAAATTCCAACAATTCCTTCATGTGTGGTATTGTGTGTGGCAGTGAATGGGTAATAAGAACAGAATGGGAGTTGCAAATCATCATACAGAGAGATGTCAGTGGTTTTGTGTTTTAAAATACTCATAGTTGCTTTATGAGTTGAGATTTCCTTGGTTTAAATTACCCATGTTTAGTTCCCATTAAGGAATAAAGGAGTAATAAAAAAAAAAAAAGACTATGTGGTTGTTACAGCCTAGAATCACAGAAGATTGCAACACTTTTGTTCCTTATTTCTATTTTCATGATTAGCTCATTGTTCATTAATGCATGACATAATGAATCATTACACTGTCCCATCACTAGCTTTCATACTGTAAATTACAGAGGACTAGAACTTCTCTCTTAAGATGAAAGGCTGAGAGACCTGGAGCTGTTTAGCCTGGAGAAGAGCAGCCTGAAAGAGGATCTGGTCAGTGGTCAGCAATATCTAAAGGGCAGGGACAAGAGGAGGGGACAGGTTTATTTCAGTGGTTCCCAGCAACAGGACAAGGGAAATGGGAAAAAACTGGAACAGAGAAAGCTCCATCTGAAGATGAGAAAAAGTTCTTTCCTGTGACGGTGCCAGATCCCTGGGGCAGGCTGCCCAGACAGGTTGTACAGTCTCCCTCTCTGGAGAGATTCCAAAGCTGTTTGGACATTGTGATCCTGGGCAACCTGCTCTGGCTGACCCTGCTTTAGCAGGGGAATTGAATCAGATGATGTCCGGAGGTCTCCTTTCAAGCCCCTACCATTCTGTGATTCTGTGGGATGAATAGGAGGATGTCACATGAGATCCCTTTCAGTAGTGCAGTCTGGACTCCTGCATAGTAGCTCTTTAACATTCAGAGTTCTGTGGAAATTTTCCTTAGTCACACCACAATTGAAATTACATCAGAAGTCTCATCTTGTCTTACACAGTGGCAAGGCTACAGTAACCTGCTAGAAATCTGCAGCTCATAGAAGTCAGATGTATCCTGCCACTTATTTTCATACCAATGTCCTCTTCAAGTCAAACTGTGCTCTTACTAGTACTCTTCAAAGGTTGTTGTGTTTTACCTCCAAAAAATGTTAGAACTGTCTGCATAGATAATATCAAAACACTATACAGATGAGAAGTAAAAAACTTCTCTCTACTTTCCCAGTGCTACAGGTGATTTGAAAATGATAAAAAAAAAAAAAAGGCAAAACATTTGAAGGTGACAGCTCAGTATTAAAAAAAAAGCAAACTATTTTGGGGTTTTTTTTGTTTTGTTCAAATCACATAAGTAGTTTTGTTTCTACTTTTGCTGTACTGCAGGGGGAACACTCAAACCAGAAAAACTTACTTTAACAGGAATCCACCTACAGTGAAATCTCCCAAGGAAACCAAACTTTTGGCTGCTTCCCTGAATCACATCACCCCATCTTCAGAGGCTTGCTTGTCACTTACTATCAGGACTTGACTTATTCACATTTCATCTTACCTCTGCTTCTATTGCACTGTCCTCTATCAAGGTAAAGAAACCAGGCCAATGGTGTCATTTGATAATAAAATAGACTAAAACTGGTGTTCTTCCACAGCAGTGCTTTATTTTTCCATTACTAGTTTTATCTCATCAGGTTTGCACTGGTGAGTACATTAAGTAGTGTTCCCATTATCATTCATAAATCATGATTTTCCAGGTTAATATTTCAGTAGTTCTAAATCTCATCTTGCTGAAATGAAGCAGCCTGGATTTGAATCTAATCTTCTTCTTCTCAGATTGGATTTCAACTATTAAATCTCTTTTCTTGTTTGTTCATTTGGGGTTTGAGTTTTTTTGAATGAGTGATGTATCACTAGGCCACCTCCTCAGGAAACTGTTGTCTGGAATCACGTCAATAGCTTCACTGACCAAGACAGAAAAGAGATAGAAATTTATTGTTAGTTTTCATGGTGATAGATGAAACTGGATTCATGAACAGAAGCAGAAAGATGTTAACTCTACTAATGAGAGGCTGTCCTATGCAGTAATGGTGGCCTTTATTTAGACTCCATGATAAAGGTCTTCTCCTCTGCCTCACCTGGATTCAGCTCCTGTGTCACTCATGCCATCAGGCTGCTCATGTTCTCCACTGGCCTCCTGCCTCTTCTGTCTTTCTAGCCCAAGTCACTCAGCCAACTCTGTTCTCCCAAGTCTGAACACCACTGTTTTTGCAATCTGCAGCTGCCAAATAATCACCACCTACCAGCCAGTGTCCCTTGTCACTGAGGCTACCACCCTGTTCCCAGTGCTAGTGTGGATGACATAGTTGTTTTTTAACAACTCTTTTTGCTTCCTTTTTCTTTCTTTACCTATTTTCTACCAAAATTCAAATCCTGTAGAGTTCTTGCCTGCCTCCAGAAGGTAGCATCCTTTCTTCAGTGTAAGCAGCACACACATTCTTCATGGCCTCCTGTCATTGGGATGTCTCTAAAAATTAAACCATTAAGGATCTGCCATTTCAGCCTTCAATCAAGCCTTTTTCTTTCATGATTTTTCATCACGAGGAGTTTACAATTATTTTCTCCAATCATTCTGCTCCTCTTTGATGCAGCAAGATGTGGATTAGGAATCCCAAACAGCCCCATTAATGCACCTCAAGAACCATTTTATGACCCTCAGTTTACATGACTGTTTAATTTCCTGTTTAAAACAAATTAACTGTTGCATGCTCTAATCAGGATACAAAGGATCCCAGATCTTGTCTGGAAGTAATGTGGAGGTTATGGAGAGGTTGTCCAGATTGATGGTTGCACTGAGTGTATGACCTTAGAATGAACTTTGACTAAACTTTGCTCTTTGTGCACTTGGCAGTCTGTATTTGGAAAGCATCAATTGTCTACACCCAGACTTGGAACTTCTTTGTTTTCACAAAAGACAAAATCTTCCTCAACCTTATATATATGTATATGAGTTACATCAATTATTTTATTACTATTTCAATTTGCTTTGGTATGCATTTATGTCACTGAAATACTATGTCAACAGACTCATGCTTTCCCACTATTTCCTCTTCTAGATTACATATCCTCATCACCATCACTGTGGTAAGTGTGAAGAGCAATAATTGTGCCTCTGATACTGCCATGTAAGTTTAGCAAGGGTGCTTTATACTTAAGCTCCATTTAAATCCCAGCTGTCCAGGGGGCCAAAAACTCCATTACTGTGCCTTTATTTGGATTCTGTGCATGTATTGCAGACATATATAAGCATGTGTACATGCATACACATCAGAAAGGGAGAATAGAAGAGAGAAGGAAAGATTTTCAAATCATGGGGCACATATTTTCTCAGAAAGCACCCAGGCACAAAATGGTTGATACCACAAGACAATAGAAAATTATTGATGAGTGAACAATTGGTATGACCAAGACAACTGCTTTTACTAAAAAACACCTTAAAAGTGCCCTCACATTACTCTAGTCTTGAGAGGACTGAAAAGGGATCTGATCAATGTCTATAAATATCTGATGGGTGAGTGTCAAGTGGAGGGGACCAAGCTCTTTTCGGTGGTGTACAGTGATAAGACAAAGAACAGTGGATACAAATTTCAACATGGAAGGTTTCACCTCAACATGAGGAGAAACTTCTTTACAGTGAGGGTGATGGAGCACTGGAACAGGCTGCCATAGGGGGGTTGTGGGGTTTCCTTCTCTGGATACTTTCAAAACCTGCCTGGATGCATTCCTGTGCAGACTACCCTAAGTGATCCTGCCCTAGCAGGGGGGTTGGACCTGATGATCTCTGGAGGTCCCTTCCAACCCCTAACATTCTGTGATTCTGTGATTATTAAGGGATCACTATGGCTAATTCATATTACCTTGACCAAAACCACAGAATCACAGACTAACAGACTCACAGACTAACAGACTCACAGAATCACAGAATCACAGAATCACAGAATCACAGACTAACAGACTCACAGAATCACAGACTCACAGACTCACAGAATCACAGACTCACAGACTCACAGAATCACAGACTAACAGACTCACAGAATCACAGACTCACAGAATCACAGAATCACAGACTCACAGACTCACAGACTCACAGAATCACAGACTCACAGACTCACAGAATCATAGAATCACAGAATCACAGACTCACAGAATCACAGAATCACAGACTCACAGAATCACAGACTCACAGACTCACAGACTCACAGACTCACAGACTCACAGAATCACAGACTCACAGAATCACAGACTCACAGACTCACAGACTCACAGAATCACAGACTCACAGACTCACAGACTCATAGAATCACAGAATCACAGACTCACAGAATCACAGAATCACAGACTCACAGAATCACAGACTCACAGACTCACAGACTCACAGAATCACAGACTCACAGAATCACAGAATCACAGAATCACAGAATCACAGACTCACAGACTCACAGACTCACAGACTCACAGACTCACAGACTCACAGACTCACAGAATCACAGACTCACAGAATCACAGACTCACAGAATCACAGAATCACAGAATCACAGACTCACAGAATCACAGACTCACAGACTCACAGAATCATAGAATCACAGACTCACAGACTCACAGACTCACAGAATCACAGAATCACAGAATCACAGAATCACAGACTCACAGACTCACAGACTCACAGACTCACAGACTCACAGAATCACAAACTCACAGACTCACAGAATCACAGACTCACAGACTCATAGAATCACAGAATCACAGACTCACAGAATCACAGAATGCTAGGTGTTGGAAGAGATCTCTGAATATCCTTGAGTCCAGCTGCCCAGCCAGAGAAGGATCACCTAAAGCAGATAGCACAGGAACACATCCAGGCTGGCCTTGAAAGTCTCCAGAGGCAGAGACTCCACCACCTCTCTGGGCAGCCTGTACCTGTGCTCTGCCACCCTCAAAGCAAAGTTCCTCCTCATGTTTAGATTTAACTTCCTATGTTCAAGTTCATGCCCATTACCTCTTGTCCTGTCACTGAGGACCACTGAGGATAGTCTGGCCCCTAATCATCATAGCAGCTCTGCACTGGACTCTCTCCAGTAGTTCTTTGTCCTTCCTGATCTGGGGAGCCTGCAACTGGACACAGGACTCCAGCTGAAGCCTTACCAGCACAGAGTAGTGGAGGAGGAGAATCTCCCTCGATCTACCAGCCACACTCTTCTTAACACATCCTAGAATGCCACTGGCCTCCTTGACTGTGAGGGCAAATTGCCAGCTCATGGTCACCCTATTGCCTACCAGGACTGCCAGGTCCTTTTCCTCAGAGCTGCTCTCCAACAGGTCAGCACCCCACCTGCACTGATCGATGGGGTTGTTCTCCAGATGCAGGACTTCAGCTAAACAGAGTGATTAGCTGAAGACTCAGCTCTGCTCCTGCTGGGTTAGCTGGGAAGTGTTCCTCCAGTTTTTGTTTGTGGACAAAGACAACTAAGTGGCTTTATGGCACAGAGACATGTTACGGAATATGCTGAGGGAATCATCAGATAATGCAGAGCTCTTTATGAGCAAATTTGCAAGGCAAAAGGATTCCAAGCGAGTTTGGGTATGTCTAGTTGATATGATAGATATCCAGAGTACATAAACATGAAGACTGGCCACATCTTAGTGCTTTAAGACCACTGTTTGAAGTAGAGAAGCTTAAGGAGTTGCTGTGGCAGTTCAGGCTGGGTGCCTCATGCTGCTGCCACATAAGCGACACCTCTGGTGTCCCGAGTGTCCAACCCAATCAGGTGGACACAGGGAACAGCGTATTCCTACCCATAAATCCTGCACCCTATCAATCCATCTGCAAAGTCATTCCCTGTCTCTTTCTTCCCTCTCTGCCCCCGTGGGAGATGCTCTCTCTTATTGGGTAATGGTGGGGGAGGAGTATCTGAAGGCCTCTTAGCCCTGTCTAGGCCTAATGCCAGGAGCAGAAAGGATGGGGGGGGCAGTCTCAGACCTGGGCAGCCTGAGACTTGCCTAGCAGTGGGGAGGAAGAAAGAGCCCTGGGGGTTTTGGGTAGACCCTCAGGTGGGAGGAGGGAAGGATTGGGAAGCCTTTGGGTGTTGTAAAAAGGATTCTGTACGCTTTGGGATTCTTTGCCACTATACTTGTAATTTTTGTAGTTTTATGAACTGCTTTTCCATTTAAACTTTCCATCACTCTCCAATCTGTTTGTGTGAGTGTCACTCTTCTGTCCCTCTCAGGGCAAGAGAGGATCTGCCTGGCCCCAAACCAGCATGGATTTTTTGGTGGGCTGTACAGGGATCAAACCCCTGTCCATTTAAGAGGGGGAGTGATAGAGAGGGTTTGGTGGGCATCTGGCCTCCAGGCCAGGGTCAAACCACCACAGTTGCACACCTAAATTTCACTGAATAATAGTGTGGTGTGTTGAGATTTCTCCCTCACATTAACCAGGCCAGACTAGCTCAGTTTGGAAGCAAATGAAACTATTTACAAGCAAAAACTGCAGTCTACAATGGAATGGAAAGAATATATACAAAATATACAGTATTTACAATATTTACAGATATGTACAATTAACAGAAACAGCACAAAACCCTCCTGGCCAAAGCCAGGAAAGCTGCCCCTCTTCCTCGCCCTTCCCTGTCTTCCCCAGGACACCCCCTGGAAAGAGAGAGAAGAAGCAGAGATTTATGTTAGACTTAGTGTTCAAGGTCAGTATGTTATCCTCTTCAGCAAAGAAAGCAAGAAGAGAAATGCAGAAGCACCCTGCTAGACTTCGCCCAGCAGAAACACACACCAAAACTTTGTTTTGAGTACTAAATCTTAAAGAGAGCTATTTCTCCAATGGAATCATTTAGAATAATCATTATTTTTCTTTTTTACACCCAGTAGTGATTTATTTACGTTCTTACTACTTTCTGCTCAAGATCTGTGGAAAATTTTAAAGGCATAGCCCTAAAACCATCACAAACAGTAACAGTTGAGTATTAACTATTAGATTAATTATCATCATGTTAATAATAGACAGTTGTTCTAGCAGTGTCTGTCCAGAACTACTGCCTACAAGCAAACCCAAGGAAAGAAGCACAAAATCAGAAGCTGCCACAGGACAGGACTACTTGCAAGGAAGTAGCCTTCTCTGCATTTGCAATAAGGATATCTGGGTTACACAGAACGTATCAGGTGTTCCTGCACTAAGTGCACAATAATTTGTCATTTCATTTCATAATATGTTTCTAATGTAGTGTGTGTCCAGTTTTACAGTCTTCAGTAAACACCCATAACTGGTTTCATGCTGGCCACCTTATCATGACACTAGCTCACTATTTTCTGCAAGACACATCTTTTTTTTTCATTTATAAAAATTAGAGTTGCAATGGCATTACCAAATGACTGCAGTTGAGTGGCAGAAACATGCCAAGCCCACAGCAGCAGACTCATAGGATAGCTTGGGTCAGTAGGGACCTCCAAAGGTTATCTAGTCCAACTGCCATGCAGTGAGCAGGGACATCCTCCATTAGATCAAGTTTCCCAGAGACCTGTTGAGCCTGACCTTGAATATCTCCAAGCATGGGGCCTCAACTACATCCCCTCCCCTGTTCCAGATTGCCCATCATTCACAGAAATCCCTTAACATCATACAAATTTTGGTGTTTTGATAGCAACAGGATTTCCTCTGAACAATCAATGACTTCTGATTCGGAGAGGTTATCCTGCTCTGAAGCTGTTTGTACTTTTTCCCTCAAAAAGAAAGGCACTCCCTCAAAAAGTCAGAATCAAACTTCTAGGACTTCTCAGACACAGAACATAGAGTTACAGCTCACTAAAGTTCATCTTCAGAGAAATCCCCTACTGCAAACAAATGAGGACATAAAAGATCTTCTATTTCCCCCACATATGGGAATCAATCAGCTTTTCAATCAGTTGCTCCTTCATCAATTACTTAAACAGACCAATGAATGTCAAGCAACCACCAACACTTGTGATACTTTTTCAGAGTAAATGACATAGATGTGTGATTACTCTGCTTGAGCTACACAGTCTTTGAAGAATTTATATCCTCTGAAAGCAAGAAAGCCTCTTAGATAAGGGTGTCTCATTATCTGGACCAACCCAACCATATTCTTCATATAGTCCCCGTTAACTTTGTATCTGAGTTGTGTAGTGAGTTTGGTTCAGTATTGCACACTCATCCCTGAACCATGGCTCTTTTCTTTCCCACAATACACTTCCCTTAAAAATCCTTCTGCTTCCCTCTTTGTGGCTGCTTTTCAAAACCTCTCCATACTAAAATTTTAAACTACTGTTAGAAACATTTATTTCCATCTCACTGCTTCTGGCCAGGGAAGTATTCAAATGACACCCAACTCAATACATAATGATCTTGGAGACTTTTCATCATTAATAAAAACCGATTTTTGCTTGTCCTTCACTTGAAATGATTACAGTGGAGAGGCAAGTTTCTCTCTGAATAGATCTATAAAGTTTGCTGGTCACAGTCCACTTCTAAAAGGAGCTCTCCCATGCACACATGCAATCTGTAAGGTTCCTGCTTGGATCCTTAGTAATTCATGGTACCTTCCTAGGACCTAATCCCCTATAGAAGTTCTCTATGCCCTTCCAGACCAAAGCTAAGTACACTTTCAGGTTAATGCAACTAACTTTTCACATGCTGTAAGTCTACTTGTTTGGGCAGGCTGGAAAGGGGATTCTCCTTTTTTTCAAACCAAAATGAACAATATTACAAATACACACAGTTTTTAACTCAGGCCACATAACTGCTTGGGATGTGTAAGACTTAACTCTTCTTTTCCCACCTTGTTTTAAAATATCATCTTCCTCTCATGGCTCTATAGCAATTAGATAAGAAGCATTACAGGCAGGGGTCAGTGATGAAACACAATTTAATTTCAAAAACGATTTCGTAGAGTAGCAATAATAATATGTAAAAGCTTCAAACAGATGTTTATTTTAAATATCACAGGATACTTTTGATATGCTAATGTATATATGCTCTGAGAGGGAAGAATATGTTTGAGGTTTAAAAAATAAATGAGAAATATCTTCAGATTGGGTAATACAAAGATCCACTTCAGTGTAAGCACACTCTTTATTTCCTGGAAAGCCTGTGGTGGGGGGGAGGGTGAGGACTGATTTGACAGTCTGTTCAAATATTCTGTAATTAAGTCAGAGTCCTGCTTGCACTCTTTATCTGGAAGGTCCTTTTTTCCTATCCCCATAAAAGAACAGTCTCAGTTATTAAGCCACAGTCATGAGTGTAACCTGTTATTTTAGCACTAGGACTTCTGACTCTCAGGCACTCATGATCTAGAATTTAGGAGTACAATTGCTCAGAGATGTCACAGGGTTGTTATGTTTGTACTTTTCTGCTCTGAGAAAGCTGATGCACTCTGCTGCAGCACCACTGCTGGTCTCTAGCCTCCTGAAATGTGCTTGAGCATAAGAATCATTCATGTAGCTCCTCACAATATGCTATTGAGTGAAAATATTTGAAGTGTACTCCCTAATTAGGGTCTGATCCAAACCTGCTAGTGCAAGCCAATGTGTTTTCACACAGGTTTGAAAGGAGCCCCAGATCAGGCTGCAAGTTTGTAGATCATAAAATACCATCACAGAATCATTCCAGTCAGCAAAGACCTTTAAGATCATCGAGCGAAACCACTGTATTCTCCAGGAGAACTTAAAATTAGTATCGCTCTGCCTGCCTGTGTCTCCATTTGAGCTTTAAATTGTCTTTACAGGAGCTTTTCACTTTCCATGGAAATGGCTTTGGTAATCTACCACGTGAATAATATCCAAATGCTATGTCAGATTGGTCTCCTTGCTATCCATACCCCAAAGGCTGGACCTTGGAGGTAGGTAATTATGCTATCTAAAAATGATCGCCTGGAGAAAGAGCTAGAAATTCCGCATAGATGGGATAATAGCTGTTTCTGGAAAACAGATCTCTCACATCTTGAATGGAGAGGCTACAGTTCAGCTGCATATGGCATCTACATTTTAGATTCGTGGAGTGTAAGAAAAAATGTTTGCCTTTTATTTCCCAGAAGGACTTATGGATTGATCTATTCTGACTGTTAGGATCATGAAGACTGTCTTTCCTCATAAAATAAAAATCAAAGAATATAACTGTCTGTTTTCTAAAACTAGACCAGGAATTTAGACCAGTCAGCTGAAATGAAGGCTGACTGTTGGAAACAATTCCAGTTTTCACTTGGAAACCAAAGAAAACTACACCTGCTGAGGCATCTCATTTTAGGAGGGTTTGATTTTTTTTTTTTTTAGCATCATCACTGTGCTTTCCTTTCTTATTACTTGAAGTTCTACAACCAGATTAGTGTTAAACCTTAAGAATAGGTAAACATAAAATACATAATCTGTCTTTGATTTGAGTCAGAATATTGAATTTTTGTGCTTTGGAATCGTCACTGTATTGCAAAACTGACAGTTTTAATGGAAAAAAATGTTTTTTCAAAGCTGTCTTTGAAAACAAACTAAATAACTCTCCAAGTTCTGACTGTTTCACTACCTGAATATTCAGGATAACAGCAAGGAACATCACTTTACCTTATTCTCCTCATTATTCTTCTTGTTCTTTGGAGTGACATTCAGTGATGATGAAACATACCCTCTTTACAGGAAAACCTGTACAAGAGCCTTGTGTTGTTCAAACCACTTCACATCTGAAATTACCACTCCAAAATACCTCATTATTTGGTCGTGAAGAGAATACTTAAGAGAGTCCTTGGACATATACATTATTTCCTCCTAAACGTTATATACAGAAGAACCTTAAGGCCATTTGATAAGAAGCACTCCTTGTTTTCCCTTCTTGTTTCCCTCTCTCATCCTCATCTTAAATAAAAATTTGAGAAACTCCAGATATTGCTTGCTTGGTTTCTCCCAGAGGGATTGTTAGAGGTTTCAAAGACATATCAACACATAATTCAAAGGGCAGAGAGAGATTAAATTTAAGAAAAGCTATCTTTACACCTAGATGCTTATAAAGTAGTGATGTCAAATAACCATTAACAAAAGAAAAACACCCCCAAAAAAGTTTAAAAGTAAAGATAACCCTTTCAATCAAATAAATAACCAGGCACCATTTGTGGTTCTGTTATGACAGTGCTATGAATTTTCCAGTAAGCAGAGGAAGTCTTCTAAGCTAATACTTGGATTTTTAGTTTATAGTACAAATAGAACCCAAAAAAACCCACTTTCTTTTAAAACTCTTCCAATGGACATTTATCTACCATGAAGGGAAAGAAGAAAAAAGAAACAGAGAAATCAAGTATCTTTCTTTCCAAGTCATCCTTAAGACAGATTTCTCTACAGCAGAACCTTACTAATAATGCAGATTCACACAGAAACACATTTTGTGTTCTACAGGAAAGTGTAGACATGTCTCTCCAGCTCCTAGGAAAGATTTAATGGTAGATGCCACACCATATTATTGGGTCAAATTTTTTTTTCTGGATTTTCTAGTTTTTTTCTCAATCCCACTATGCACTGTAAGAAAATAAAAATAAAATTCAATTAGAACAAGGACATTTTGTGATTCTCTGTCTTTTCTTTAATTAAATCAGCTCATTTACTCAGGCTTGAATGAGGGCAGTGGCCAGAATCAGATGGCATCATATATTAAGATTTTAAGTAGTATCATATTAAAATACATACAGTGGGATTGTCAAGCAAAAATTGATGAAATCTCAACATATGCTGATTAGCTCAACCAGGGACTTCTAACTTCAAAGCTTACACTGAACAGTAAAAGCACTAAAATATATAAACAGCAAGACTTTCCCACACTCTTCATTTGGACATTAACTTCACTTTTGAACATGTATTTAATATTTCATTCTGTCAGAGGGTTTGTTTACTTGTATTTCCTTTAATGTGTTTTTTCTGGTAGCTGCTTTCTAAACACTAATTTAAACTGAAGTAATAAAATCTCATTATTGTCTGCATCAAATGCACTGAAGTGTGATGGATTATTCTGCTCAGTATGACTACTTGCACAGTACAGCACTGCTTCCCTTCAGATATTGGAACAGGTGCAGTAATAACTCATTACAATCTTTTATTTTGAGATGATTTTTATGAAAAAGCTTTTAAGAAACTTTGTGGTGTGGATTTCTCAACAGCTGAAAGATTGCTGATTTAATATTTCTTCATACAACGCAGGAGAAAGAGATCTTGCCTGTTTCCCAATGGGCAGAAGCAACCACATCAGCAAAGCATTAATTCATGGAACATCTCTGTAATTTATGTATTTACAGTGTTGCAACTGAGAGAAAAGGGTTTTCTGGACCAAGCGAAAAAATGCAATTTGTTTGTGAGTCCAGCCATGGACTGCCCTATAAGTGGGCAGTAGCCTTCTGCAAGTGATTTTGCATGAGTTGGTACCACCTGTTGTGGTAGGGCCAAATGGGCCCAGCACAAACCCAGACAGGTCCTGACATGTCTAGACATGGTCACCCTCCCTCCTCTCCGTCCTGCAAGTGTCAGGGTAACACGGGAAAAGGGACTAAAGAACAGGCCCAAACATGTCTGGGTAAACAAGCCTCCTTCTGGGGTAAGAGCACCTGTACTGGCCACTGCTTCTCCCAGACCAGGCCTATGTTTCTGCCTGTTATGGTCACCGCCTGGCAGAGTCCCTTTTCACTAGGCAACTGTTTGCTGGCTTTGGTTGCCCTACTGGCCCAACTGAATCTCAGGCAAGTGATACATACAGGCTGACTTGTACTCGCCTCACCTTGCCTGCTGGGACCTTCCTTGCCTAAATTGCCTTGTCAGGACTGCCTTGGCTCAAGTTGCCTGGTCCAAGACCTGGGATAGAAGCCATGAGCCTACTCACTGCAAGCTTCAGAAGCCACAAGCCTTAGGATTCAAGCCTCGCTTCCCCTTGTAACAAGAATTTGCCTCAGTTTACCCAGGAAGACACAAGAGCCCTTTGTGAACACATCGCATCACCTGCTGTCCTGCTGGAGCCAGACCATCATCAGAGACCATGTGGCATTCCTGCCAGCAACCAGTCATGCTGGGCACAGGAGAGCGCCCCGAAAAGCCCCAACAGCTAATACAGCAGCAGCACCCCCCCTATGCTGGGTAGAATCCCTCATGAGTAATTAAATCATTGCCTCCTTGGATTAATGGCTCTTGTTGAGTCTCCCTGCCCTGTGGTCGAGTGCCACTGTGTGCCAGGGGATTCTCTCTTTCCCTACTCTTCCTTC
This sequence comes from Indicator indicator, assembly GCF_027791375.1. Taxonomy (NCBI): domain Eukaryota; kingdom Metazoa; phylum Chordata; class Aves; order Piciformes; family Indicatoridae; genus Indicator; species Indicator indicator. The sequence continues at coordinate 3,364,959 of NC_072053.1, read as the reverse complement.
CAGTTTGCTTAAGATTGTTAAAATTGTTATATTTGCCTAAATACTGTATATTTCCACTGTAAATATATACTCCAGCCATAAATTGGACCTATTTAATAAGTTTTTACATTTTTTCATATTAATAAAAAGTTATTGATATCTTTATTAATATTCATATTTGCCATAATATTGATTTCATAAATTCGTAACACCACCATGGTACATAGAGTCTCTTAATGGAGACTGAAAACTGTCTCTAATGGGACAGTTTTGCCCTCGTAAGACAAGCCCTGTCATCTCTTCTGGGAAGGGCTGGTTTCTTGTTAGATATATCAAGGCAGAGCTAAAAGAAGAAGGCAACACCTTGTTCTAACAATGTCAGCCTAGATATTTAGATTAAATGATGAACACAGTGTTTAAGGCATTATCTTTTTATTTTCATTTGATTTCTTGATGCTAAGTCTTTGTCAGGATTGAAATATCCAGGTTTCCTGTGTCTTCCAAATCCAACATCTGAGTAAAACTACATATCCTGCTCAAGAGATCCATTACCACCATGAATCCCTTCTGGCTTCCAGCTTAGACTCAGCCCATGGCAACTCAGAATCAGGAGCTCCGAACGTCTTTCACAGAAGGTGATAAACACTTTTAGAGAGCAACTTGGCTCACCTAAGATCCACTAGGATGTAGATTATTAATTTAGTTGATTTAGGAGGCTATGAAATTCAGTCTTACAGTAAATTAATTAATAAGATATTATCCACATTAAAAGATCACTGTGGTAATGTGACTAATCAAATACATTTTCTCAAATTACAGACAGGAGGAAGAGGAAAGAAAATATACTGTCAGGTAAATTTCTTCCTTTTTGGTAGTTTTGGTAACGAAGTTAAGGTGAACTGGTGAAAAAGCTAAAATGTTAGACCAAGAAATGAGAGCTTCTCTGCATCCCACTTCATATTAATGCACGTTCTTCAACAGATGTCTCATTGATAAACTGCTAAATAATATTTAATTCAATACATTTATCCCGTTTCATGGTAGTGCCATGACATGGCCCAGTACAAACCCAGACAGGCCTTAAGATATCTAGACATGGTCCCTCTCTCTCCCCTCCTTCCTGCAGAAAGTCAGGGTAATGCAGGAAAAGGAACAAAGGGGATAGAACCCCTGCATGTCTGGTAAACAAGTTGTTTACTTGGGATAAGAGCACATGTGCTGACCACTACTCCCCCAGAAACACGGCCTTTGTTTCTTCCTTCTATGGTCATAGCCTGGCAGAACGCCTTTCCGTTGGGCACCTACACATTAGCTTCAGTTGCCCCATTGGCCCAATCAATCTGGGGCCTATATATATACAGGCTGACTCGTAGTCACCTTGCTTTCAAGCCTTGCTTAAGCCTTCCTCTTAAGCCTTGCTCTTAAGCATTGCTTTCAAACCTACCTGCACTCGTCTTGTAGAAGTTGCCTCGAATTGCCCTGCCCTGCCTCGAGCACCTGGTCCAGAGCCTGGGATAAAGGCACAAGCCCATATGCAAGAGGGAGAAGCCATGAGCCTACAAGCTGGATCTGCCTAGCCTGCTTCCCCTTGCCACTAGAATCATAGTGTGCCCCAGTTTAGCCAGGAACCAAGCAAGTGCCCATTGCAAGAAGCGTCGTTAACCACCCGCCATCCTCTGAAATCAGACCAGCCTGGGATAACGTGGCAAACCCTTCCTGCTGGCAGTCTGCCATGCCACTGCTGTACAAGAGCACTACAAAGCCTCACAGCTAACACAGTAGCAGCCCCCCGAGTGGGTAGAACCAGATGTGAGTAATTAATTCATTGCCTTTTGGGTTTAAAGGTTCCTACAGAGTCACCCCCACTGTGATTGAGTGCTCCCGAGGACCTTCTCTTTCCATGTTATTTCCTCCCAGTTTGCATAGAATTGCTTGTATTTTGCCCAAAGACTGCACACTCCCATTGTAAATATATATTCCAACCATACAACAACCCTATTTAATGAGTTTTGGCAATTTTTCATATTAATAAAGGGTTACTAGTATTTTTATTAATACCCATTTGCCATATCATTTATTAGTTGAGTGCAATTCCTTAACATCCCATGATTCTGAAAGGATTGGAATGGCATTTAGACAATGTAACTCAGATGTAACTCATCAAATTATACCATTTTAATAAGGGAAACAACTTCAACCACATTCAGTATTACTTTCTTTCATATGTTTACCTATGTAATAATGAAGGTTTTAAGACAATGTATTGACAAAGGAAAGGCAGAGTCAGTTTTGACATCCCTCTAGTGAAGAATAGGCAAAGACTTATCAAGTCATCACAGATTCAAGATTCAGTTTTGTTCCAGTGATCAAGTCCCTAATCCAAAGCTATCGTTCTCATCCAACTCATACAAAGACTTAAGGAGCCTTCAGCCTTGGAGGATTTATGGCTAAAACCTTACAGAAATACCACTAAATACTAGCAAGTTTAAGTTCTCCACTACAGAGCAGCCCCATTCATGGTAACTGTTAACACTCTGTGATGTCTATCCATTTCAAACCATCATGTCATATGAGGAAGATTTACTTCAATTCACTGTTAGGTTGGACCAGTGTAGAAACTGGTGACCATATGTTTTACACATCAGGCAACCATAAACAAAAAAATGACTAATATTGCTCCTCTGCTCCATGCATCCTGATAATGCACCCCTTACTTATGAAGATTAGTCCTCAAAAAGCCAAAGCAGTTAACTGCATAAACCTTAAGTTTTCTATGAAGCTTTCTGTGTCTCAAGACTATTTATTCATAGTATGGAGTGAAAGAGATTTTACCTGAGAAAAGTGGCAGATGGTAAATTCAACCCCAACATAGTCACGTCCCTTCAGGAAAAGGGTTTTTTACAAACAGCAGATGGATGGCACAATTGTTAAAGGTCTGAAACTCAGGTTCCATGATTATCTAAAGGGGGTAGGGGGTTGGGGTGTTTTAATTTAATAGCAGTGTGAGAAATTAATCAAATCAGTGGGGAAAATCCTGTGGTGGTGCTGGTAGAGAAAATGAAGCACGCTATTCGATCTAGTAACCATTGCACCAGCAACTCTTGGGCCAGTGAGGTAATAGTAATACATACAATCATTTTGGCTGAAAAATACCTTTAGGATCATCAAGTCAAACATTTTCTAACTACCAAGTCTAGTATAGAAAGAGGCAGAAGACACACACTATGGCTTATTCAGCTACTCTCCACACAAGGTATATTTTGCCAAAGTCAGACACAACGATAGATGTATCACATGAGCCTCTGCACCAAGCTATGGAATGAAAGGCTTAGGGGAAAGCAGAAACTGTGAAACACATATGTGATCAAACCCATGGGAAGGCAGGAAAAAGGTTGAATTTTGTGGGTTTCTTCAGAAGCATTTGCCTGGGGCATTTGTCTGCCTGCATTATCATACATAATACCTCTTTCTGAAGCCACCCAGGTTTCCATTCACTGACTTGTTTAACCTCAAAGTGGGAAGCTAACCAACACAAGTGTGCTCATTGTCCGTGCTGTAATAGAATTAGAAACCTCAATACACCTCCTGCATTTTAATGAGGTTTGTTATACAGTGTTGTTCAGTTCCCCACTTCACTCCTAGTAATCTTAAGACTGGTCAAAGTGCAAGATCAGAGTTTTTTAAGCTCATAAATGCAATGTTTAAATGCTAAAGTGGTGGCACAACTAGAAAAGTGCTGGAAGAGTGACAGTTTATGAGTTTATAACCTATCCTCAGCCATCAGGGCTTTGTGAATAAGAGGAGGAAAGAAGACACAGGAATATATCTCTAATTCTGCAGTCTACCCATTCCACTGGAGATGATCAGTGCACACAACCACTGTAATACATTTTCTTAAAACACATATCATCTGTCCTAAAGGAAGAAGAGAATACAGGAACTTCTTTATGAGGATAGTTTCTTTTTTGTTTGGGTTTGGGCTTTTTGTTGTTGTTGCTGTTGTTGGTTTTGTTGTTTTTTCTTTTTTTTTCCATGGATCCTTGTATGATTGTCTGAGTTTGTAGTAAATGTATTATCAATTTATAGTACCTCACAATCATAAAGATTTGCAGACAGTTTGAAGCTGTTGTCTTCCACAGATGGTCAGAATGTACTTCTAGGAGAGGGACTTCTTACAAAGGCATGTACTGACAGGATGAGGGGTAATGGCTTAAAACTGGAAGAAATTTGATTTAGTTTAGAAATTAGGAAAAAAATGTTTATCATGAGGGTAGTGAGGCACTGAAACAAGCTGCCTAGAGAAGCTGTGGGAGCTCCAGCCCTGGAAATGTTGAAAGCCAGGTTGGATGGGGCCTTGACCAAGCTGGGTCTAGTAGGAGTTGTGCCTGCCCATGTCAGGAGGGTTGGAGCTAGATGATCTTTAAGGTGTCTTCCATTCTGTGATTCTATGATTCTATCAAATATGCATTAGGAAGCCACAGGACAATAGAAAATATGCATTGTTCTGACACTTTGTCATTAACCTTTTTGAAGTTCTCTTTAGCTCATGAAAAGACACATACTGATCTCCATACACAGGTTGAAAGGGTAGCTTCACTGAAGTCAGTGTGTTAGCCTGGGAGATGCAAGACCAGGGGGTTTCATTTCTTAAGCCTTCACACTGGTGTCATCTGGCATGAATCACCTTATGACTGATTAGTAATTAAGAGGATTTTAGGGGTGATACAGCACCCATGGCAGGTATGTCATGGTACCTGGCCCCTCACCGCCCCAATGTACCACAGCCCAGGGGTGGATACCTCAGCTTGCTACCGAGCCTGGGATAACTCACTTCTTTAGTACAGGCAACATTTCCTACTTCATGGCCATATTCACATTCACAAATCATTGTCTTTCATGTTTCATTTTCTGCAGGTACTTCAGTGTTTAGTAAATGTTGGAAATTGATTTAGCCTAGGTTTTTCCCAGCATTAGTTGGAATTTTATATTTTTACTATTGCTAGCTGATAATAGAAGCTTATTTTTCTTGCTTATTCAGTTTATTTCAAAAGGACTATCCATATGTGCAAAGCAAGCGGTCTGTAATATTAAATCGAAACAAAAACAAAACAAAAAACCAAACAAACAAAAAACCCAACCAAAATTAGGACTGTAAAATTACAGGGGGCCAGAGCAAGAAGTCAGCAGGACGTCCTCCAGCCATCCATAAACTTCTTCAAGCGAAGCACTTTGATCTGTTAACAGCAGTCCACAGGATCACAGGATCACAGGATGTTAGGAGTTGGAAGGGACCTCCAGAGATCATCAAGTCCAATCCCTCTGCCAGAGCAGGACAATCCATACACTGTTGTGTGCCAAGCCTGTGAGACCAATATTACAGAAGTACGTGTTGCTCTGAATCCATGACTCCAGGTCTGTTGGTTCTGCACAGCATGAAAAGAAACAGAGAAAGATAATGCAGGACAAACTTCAGGGCTTCCATGTGTGCTTTGGTGAGATCCTAACAGCTGATTTTTCTCTCTCCCTGTCTGTCTCTTCCAGTGGAGCTGGCATACACATCTGCAGAAAGAGGTAGTACCTAGACACAATCCATCAGCAGGATCTGCAATTGGAGATTTATATCTGAAATTAGTTACAACTCCACGGAGCTCATTAGTAGATACATTTGCTACTGAATTCAAAAATGAGTATTTGCAAGGGATTGTATTTGCAGGCTCTTTGGTAAAAATATATACAGATGCAAAATTCTCTGCTGAGTTTTAGAGGTTTTTGAATTAGCCAGAACTGCAAACACATCCATAAATGTTACCAATCTGAAAAGGTGTCTGGATCAAAAGCATTAGCTAATTCTGATATGCAGGTTGTGATAGTTTCAGACTATGCCTTTAAAATTTTTCACAGATCTTGAGCAGAAAGTAGTAAAAATGTAAATAAATCACTATTGGGTGTAAAAAAGAAAATAATGATTATTCTAAACAATTCCATTGCAGAGATAGTTTCCATAAGATCTGGTTCTCAAAACAATTTTGCTCTCTTCTTGCTTCTTTGCTGGGCCTTGGTGACCTTGGCTGCATCACTTTTATTTTGCTAAGTCTAATACCTCTGCTTCTCTCTCTCTTCCCTTGTATACAGCAGGGTAAGGGGGAGGCAGGGAGGGAGAAGCTGTTGCAGCTCCCCTGGTCTTTTGGTCAGGGGGGCCCTTGTGCTGTTTGTTAATTGTAAATACCTGCAAATATTGTAAATACTGTACATCTATAAATGTTCATTGCATTTCATTGTAGATTGTCGTTTTGCCTGTAAATACAGCTATCATTTGCTTCCACCTGAGCTAGTCTGGGGGGGAATTTTCAACCCAACCACACAGGTACACTAATTGCAGGTACTATTGACCTAAAAGCCTCACACTGTTCTTCATTCTCAGCATTTATCAAGATAATGGGGCTGAAGTCTGGGGATCTTTTAGTTGGAGTTCAAATATTTCTTCTGTGGACAAGTAAAAACCACAGGCTTAGGATTTTGGTTATGACCAAATACAATCATAATTTGTTTCCCAGGCTCCTGGTTTAAGAAGTTGGCTTAGGAAGAACTTAGGAAATAACTTTGAACTTAGGCTTGGCCTTAGGTAAGGCTGGTTTAAGCGTTTTGTAAATGTTCACCTAACAGTAAAGGGAAGGTGAAGCAAACAGCAAAAGCATAGAATCATAGAATCAGTCAGGGATGGAAGGGACCACAAGGATCATCCAGTTCCAACCCGCCTGCCATGGGCACGGACACCTCACACTACAGCAGGCTGGCCAGAGCCTCATCCAGCCTGGCTGCAAACACCTCCAGGGATGGGGCCTCAAACACCCATTCCAGGCTCTCACCACTCTCATGGGGAAGAACTTCTTCCTTATGTCCAGCCTGAATCTCCCCACTTCCAGCTTTATTCCATTCCCCCTAGTCCTGTCACTACCTGATAGCCTAAAAAGTCCCTCCCCAGCTTTCTTGTAGCCCCCTTCAGATACTGGAAGGCCACGAGAAGGTCACCTCAGAGCCTTCTTTTCTCCAGACTGAACAGCCCCAACTCTTTCAGTCTCTCCTCACAGGAGAGGTGCTCCAGCCCTCTGCTCATCCTGGTGGCCCTTCTCTGGACACCTTCCAGCATGTCCATATCCCTCTTGTAATAGGGGCTCCAGAACTGGATGCAGTACTCCAGGTGGGGTCTCACCAGAGCTGAGCAGAGGGGGAGAATCACCTCCCTTGACCTGCTGGCCACACTTCTCCTGATGCAGCCCAGGCTCTGGTTGGCTTTCTGGGCTGCAAGTGCACATTGACAGCTCATGTTGAGCTTCTCATCCACCAGCACCCCCAAGCCTCCCTCCTCAGGGCTGCTTTCCAGCCAGTCCCTGCCCAGCCTGGATTTGTGCTTGGGATTGCCTCACCCCAGATGCAGGACCTTGCACTTGGTCTTGTTGAACCTCATGAGGTTGGCTTGTGCCCACCTCTCCAGCCTGTCAAGGTCCCTCTGGATGGATCCCTTCCCTCCAGCTGTCTGCTGCACCACACAGCTTGGTGTCATCAGCAAACTTGCTGAGGGTGCACTCAATGCCACTGTCCATGGCACCAACAAAGATGTTGAACAAGACTGGTCCCAGGACTGAGCCCTGAGGGACTCCACTTGTCCCTGGCCTCCACTGGGACATGGACACATTGACAGCATCAACAATAAGACTCTCCAATGCTCCTGATAAAGCTTGGTTTCACTGTCACACATAAAAGAGTATTTAGAAATATATGCAGGATCACATAGAGAACTCTTATTTTGTTAATAGTTCTTGTTTGAAAATGAGAAGATGACCTCAGCTATAAAAACACCAGGAAAGTTGAGCTCAATAAATTTGCTGTAGTTTTTTGTATGCACCTGTCATTGCCTGCAATTCAAAACCTACAAAAACAAACCAAACCATATGTGAAATTGTGACAGTAGCACTTTTAAGTATTTTACTCACTTAAAGTGCAATCACTCAATACAAGCAGTCAACAGCCTGCTTATGTAGCAACATTAAATCATTTTCAGCTGTTTGGAGAAGGAAGCTTATCCCTTCTCATCTGTCTTTATGTCTCTGAGCTGGAAGAGGCAAGACTCCTAGGATATGCCCCATGTGTTTATACTTTAGATCTCTGTTAAATAGTAAGATTTGGATCACACAAGCATCAGCAGATATGAAGCTCTATCAGTATATTGAGAACTACCCCAATATGTCGTATTTCTGAACACAGGAAAGAATATTAGCTGCTGAAATAAAAACCTGTACATATAGGAACTGATTTTCTGTAATACTGAATTCCTCAGAAGGTTAATAGGAGCTGTATCAATTGTTTCATTAAATATCAGAGGTAAAATTCCATGGCAATCAACTGTGAAAGTTTTTCTCAGTTCAACAAGATGAAAATCTTTCTTCAGTTCACTTTATACATTAGGCATTCATATTTTGAAACATAATGTGGAAATAGATTATAACCACTGAGAAATGTTAAGATCTGACTCCCAACTTTGAACTAAAACAGAGGTAGATCCTCCCAGAAGTAGATACTTCCAGAGGCAGATCCTTTCAGTGTGTTTGGTAGACATGTCCTTAACTGAAGCGAAAGTTCACACCGCTAATACCTTGCATGAAGAACACAAGCCCTGTGAGGAGCAGCTTAGGAAGCTGGGGTTGTTTAGCATGGAGAAGAGCAGGCTTAGGGAGACCTTACTGCTGTCTACAACTACCTGAAGGGAGGTTGCAGCCAGATGGGGGTTGGTCTTTTCTCCAGTCAACCAGCAACAGGAGGACACAGATTCCAGCTGCATAGGGTGAAGTTTAGGCTTGATCTTAGAAAGAAGTTCTTCATAGAAAGAGAGATTGCCCATTGGAATGGGCTAACCAGGGAAGATGGTGTCAACATCTCTGGAGGTGTTTAAGAAAAGACTGGATAAGGCACTTAGTGCCATGGTCTAGTTGATTAGTTAGGGTCGAGTGATTGGTTGGACTTGATGATCTTGAAGGTCTCTTCCAACCTCGTTGATTCCATGTGATTAGTGTTCAGACTGAATTACATACAGGGAGGCTGCCCAAAGCAGGCTTTCCTGTTGCCAGGTATCCTACCTCTGCTCCAGTTCCACAACTTTTCCCCGCTCCCTAACCATATTTTGATGTACCAATGAGTCAAAATCAGCATATTTTCTCCCCACTCTGCTGCAGACTCCCCCTCCATGCATGTCCCATTCCTGATGGAAGATGGCTGCAAGCTTAATTTTATTTCAGCCCATGGACCTGAATTGTATCATGGTCCTTCACAGATAGGGCTGATTATGAGATCTTTATTTTCACTGATTCTTCCTGTGAACCATTCCAAAATGGCATTTCTTACCCAATCTTTCAGAGTCATCATGACTTAAACTATCAAGTGAGCTCTGGAAGTACTTTGAAGTGTGAAGGGCAAAGAGAAAACAAGGCTGACTACAAAGGTTTTGCAGACATATCTGAGCACCTGTGGATCTTTGATTCCAAGGAACATTAAGCTGGCAAGTGCTGTTTGTCAGAGAATTTTTCTCTACAGGCTACCCTGATTCATCTGGATTTGTAATTCTAACAAAATGTTCAACTGAGAAGAAAGCTTTGCCCAATATATTATTGTTGTTGTTTTCTTTTCCTTGCTTGTATTTCACACATGTGGGCTGGTTTGTTTGTTGTTTGGGGTTTTTTTGTGTCACAAAGTTGTCAAGTACATCCATACTCCAGGGGCCTCTCGGATTGGGAGCCCAAGTTGCAGTCCCCTGTAGGACTGTGAGCCCTCATCCTGGGCTCACTCCCCACTGCCTGCTCTGCACATCCCTGGGAGGTGGCACAGGAGAGGCAGCAGAAAGGTCTTCTTTGAACACCGGGATCAGGCAACTCTGAACTTGAGCTGGTTTAGCTGCTACAAAGTCTTCTGAACAGCCAGCTAGACCAGGGCCAGACCAGCCCTGGCAATTACAAGGCTGCTAGTGAGCACAGCCTCACTAGGTACTGACATAGACCAGTATGTCAGCAGTGAAAGCACCACTGATTACACATCACCCACAGGACACTTGGTTATCCACACTTGTGACTACAACTAAAACTGCCAACATTTTGCCTGACTTCAAATTTGCTCTCTCAGAAAAAGCTTTCCTCTTCTATTTTAAACATACATCATAAGAATCTTAGAATACTTTGAGTTGAAATGGATCTCAAAGGCCATCTAGTTCCAACCCCCCTGACATGCGCAGGGACACCTCCTACTAAACCAGGCTGAGGTCTGTAACTGCCCTCACTCCCCATAGATACCTTTGAAGGGAAAGGGAGAGGCAGAGGGAGAAGGAGAGAGAGAGAGAGAGAGAGAGGAAGAGGGAGACGGAGAGGGATAATCAGTAAGGAAGGGACAGAGAGAGAAATTTAAAAAGGGGGAGAAAGAAAGAAAGAGAGAGACAGAAAAGAGAGAAGGAAAAAGAAAGCAAGCAAGTAAGCGAAAATGTTTTATGAACTGCTACCATGAAGGGTACTGGAGAATGAAGACTGTGATCACCCAGCTGTCCTCATCCTGTCACCTCATCAGCAGCCACCCTCTGGTGCACAGGCCAGTTGACAGCTGTTCTAACAAAGGCCCCCTCCCCATGGGTGGTCTCAGCTTTACTCCCATTTGTACTTTTGTGGAACTTTATACGGAAAAACAAATACTTCTTTTCTTACCATGCCCTATTCTTTTCTTATCATGCACTACTTTAGATTTCAAATGTGCCTGAAAGGATCAGCATGGAATCCCCCTTCTACAATACTCAGAATCCTGCAAAGGTTGAAAACATGTTATTTCTTTCTTTTCCCTGTTTTTCCAAATGTGGTTGATTTCAGCACTAAATTTACCCTTTGCCATTTACCAGACATACTTTACATTGTATTTATGCTTTTCAGCATTCTTACCCTCCTACTGTCACCATGGTATGCTGCATTAGCAATAGTATTTACCATCTTGTCAGTCCTTCAGTGGCAACAGGCTTAATGAAACAGGTCATTTGTTTTTCAGCACAAATCACAGTCATTGAGAAATCAAGATGGGAGGTACTTATTTACAGAACTTTTATTATCCAAGTGTACACAGGCTTTCAGAAAAGAATGTGTAAAACTTGTAATTTTGAATAATGAGCAGAAGAAAGAAGGAAAAAAAAGGTATTTCTACTGATTCTTTCAAATTAAATCTTACCCAATATTGCCTGTGTAATTACAATTGTAATTTGCTTACTCACAGTTTAAGGTCCTTTTCATACAATTAGAACAAAGTAAGAAATTTGGGTCAGCTGTATTTTACCTCCATACTAGTAAACTTTGATTAATTCTGTATGGCTGAGACAGTGAATAAAATATCACAATACTGTCACGAACATGAAAACAGAGCCTTGTTGGAACGGCATTGGCAACAAATGCCAACAGAGAGGAAAATGTTTTCTTTTCTTGCAGAATATTAACATCTAGACAAATCAACAATGAAACAGTCTTTTCTTGAACAACATCAACTTTCTTTCTTAGCACAAATATACACAGCACAGGTATTCAAATAACTATTTCCAGATCTGAAAGTGCTGAAGGAATTCACTGAAACTTCTGATGCTTCACCTAATGATGATCTGTGCATGGAGTGTGGTGGCCTTTTATTTGGGATTCTTCTTCTGAGTTTTTTCTGTCTTTTCCCTGGGAATAGATAGATAGATGATAGATAGATAGATAGATAGATAGATAGATAGATAGATAGATAGATAGATAGATAGATGAATAGCTGCAAAGTCAAAGCATCATAAAAGAAACTTGAGGAAAACATTAATTTTACTTCATGATTAATGATATGAGGCCAAATGCAATTTAAAAACAATACTCAATGCCATGTATATGGTTTGCTACGTACAAAAATAGAATCAAGTATTTTAGCCATCCTTTCTGAGATGATCACTTTACTGTGTTTCTTAAATTTGTCTTACCTGGTACCCTCCTTGTAAGACTCCTTGGGTGACATGGAGCTACCAGATTGTCCCCAACACCCCGAGTCCAGCCAGTATAACCTCTCCTGTATCATTCAGTATCACAATGTCCTGGATTGTCAACTATTTTAATTTAAAGCATCTGTGAGACTTCTTTCAGTTCTGCTTGGATAGCTGTAGTGTTAAGAGAAATACTATGGTATCTGGAGCCTCCAGAAGGAGTCTGCAATGCAGACATGCAAAATGCTCATTGCCCCCTGCAACATTCAAGGTGCCAAAATTACACCTGTACAGTATCAGGCAAGGCAGAGACTTTTAGACCATCTCACACCCTCTGAAACAGACACTCAGCAGTAGAAAACTGAAGGATATCCTGATTCGTTGAGATTCACGGAAGACAAGTGGTAGAGCTGATCCCTAATGAGGTTTCACATCTCATACTCAGCCACTCTTCCTCCCTGGCCCTCACCGGTTTCCCCTGCCCCTGTGTGAGGCCACAAGTGCTCTGCAGCCTCAAACAGTGCCACTGAGGGGCGTGGGTGCAGAGAGTCTGGGGGTGGTGCCCTCGGCCCTGGGGTGCTACGCGAGCGGCGAGGGGGAAAAGGGGGAACTTCCGAGGGAGCAGGAGGAAGCAGGGCGCTGGAGGAAGACTCTTGACTCCGCTCCCCCCCTACCGCCGTCGCCGCTGCCGCTCCGCACTGCCTACTCCGTGCGGGCCCACGGCTCTGCGTTCCCGCCAATGCCTGCATGCTTAGAGGGCTCCGCGGCCTGCGGCCAGGTGATACGGCGCCGCCGTGCCGCCGCTCCGCCCGGTCCCGCTCGCTGCCTGCGTCCCGGAGACAAGCCACGTGTGACAGCCCTGCCTCGCTGCCTGGGCACGGCCTTGCCTCGCTGCCTGCAGCGTGGAGGGCCACATGGGACAGCCCTGCCTCCCTGCCTGGGCACGGCCTTACCTCACTGCCTGCAGCGTGGAGGGCCACGTGGGAGAGCCCTGCCTCGCTGCCTGCAGCCTGGAGAGGGCCACGTGGCCACGGCCCTGCTCCCCGCCGCCAAGAAACTTGGAACTGCCCCTAAGACATTTTTAAGCCTGGGAAAACGGCCTTCTCTTTGATACGTATTTTTCCCACTATTTTTCCTTCTGCTCCTGTTCAACCTCATAATCTTCCCTGATTCTGAGCGGGACAGATCCTCTATTGCCCCAAGAGGGGCAAAAGAATGACACTCACACAAATGGATTGGATAGTGATGGAAGGTTTAAATAGAAAAGCAATTGATATTTTACAAAAAAACCTACATAGTGGTAAAGATATCCCAAAGCGCACAGAGTTCCTTACACCACACCCAAAGACCCCCAGCACTTCCCTTCTCCCCACCTGAGGGTGTATCCAAAACCCCCAGGGCTTTCTTCCACCACCACCCCCCCCCCCTCCCCCCCCCCCCCCCAACTGCTAGGCTAATCTCCGGCTGCCCAGGCCTGAGACTGCTGCCCCACTTCATAACCTGGCATTAGGCCTAAACAGGCCTAAAAGGCCTGAGATATTCCTCCACCACTTACCCAATGGGGAGGCATCTCCCATGGGAGCAGAGAGGAAAGAAAGAGAGAGTGACTTTGCAAAACAGATTTACAGGGTGCAGGATTTGTGGGTAAAAATACGTTATTTCCCATGTCCACCTACTGGGCTGGATGCTCTGCACACCAAAGGTGTCACTTATGTGGCAGCCCAGGAAGCACCCAGCCTAAACTGCCACATAAAACCAGTTCCTTAGCCATTTGGTGTCGTTTCACCTTCATTTACTCTAAGGGAATTATAGAAACCTTGGCACAGCTACCCCCCACCCCCTGCTGACCAGGGTTGATAAGAGGAGGACTGGGCCTTAACACCCTGGCATCACTTGGCCTGCACACCTGCAGCAGAACTCAAGCTCACCAGGAGCATGGAGTATAGGCAGGTTTGATTGTTTGGAGTGGGGTGATCTGGGCTTGCACTACTGTGACTGTACCACCCAGCCCTTGAGAGCAATCTCTGTATTAAAGGCTTTTTCTGAAAGGCTGTTTCCACAGATACATTTTGAACTTGAAAATTTTGCATGATGTGAAAATGTGCTTCTGAATATATTCTCATGTTTCCAGTGATGATCAGTTTCTGGGGTGCTGTAGGCCACAAATTCAAAGCAAGTAGTTTCAACTATTCAGCTCCAGTGAACACTGAAAGCTCTAGGACAATTAGGGCTGCCCAAAGGAAAGAACAGAAAATATAAGTGAACATATTTCTTTCTGTTTTTTTTTGGGGGGTTGTCATGTTGTTTTTGTTGTTTGGGGGTTTTTTTGCCATGGATATGTTGAGGATGGGGATATAGCAGGGATGTAGGGAGGAGGGAGTGAGCTTTATCATCACCAGAATTAAAGGGAGAGGAGAACCATGCGTTTAGCTCAGTCACCTGGAAGTGAAATGCTGCACCACTGACTTGTCATGATGCATGTGCAGCAGGACACCATGCTGCTGTACACTGTGCAGTATCAGGAGTTGCTAGGTTACCCCCAGCATCAGGAATTCAGGGAACAATGTACTTGCATCTTTTTCAATTTTGAAAAATAAATAGGTATTGACATAAAATACAGTGTGGCACTGAAGTAATTTTGTAGTGGGGAGATCAGAGGAAAGGAGCCTTTCATCTCAGTGACAGCAGTTTACTTCTGGTTGTGACTTACAGAGGGTAGCAACAGGACAGCTCGCCAGGATGCCCATCAGCAGGAGGATGCTTGCAGCTCCTGCACCCCAGCAACTCCTGCCACAGCCCCGCATACCAAAGCCACCAAGCATCTGCTGCTCTCAGACACATCAGCTGGTCCTACAGAAACTCCTGACAGTCCCAGTGATGTATGGGCCTCAAACTAGGCAGGGGGAAATAAGCCACCCTTTCATGATGGAAACAAATCTGACAGGTCTAGTGGAGGATATCAGCTTACGGGTGCTGTGCCTTGAGTTTTATTATCATTGTTGTTATTACTGTCATTCTCTTCTTCATAGATAATGTCATAACTTACAGTCAGGCATTGTGCATACTGAATGACTGATGTCACTTGGTCATGAATAACCCTTTCTATAGCATAAACAATAGTTCTTCAGTGAGGAACAGAGGTGGGGAGGAAGAGTGGGGGCACCTCCTCACAAAAGCAGCCTTTCCTCAATTGTTCTGCTCAAGATGTTAAGATGAACTTCCTCAAGCCTGTGCATTGTGTTCCTGTTGTCCTAAACCAACGTTCTCTCTTTAGTGCAGCAGAAAATATGGTATCCACACAGTGGGAAGACAGGGGTACCCACTAGCCTTCCCCTGCATGAGTAGGATTCTTGGTGTGCTATGAAGGTGAGCTGTCTTGCACCAGCAGATCAGGTTGTGGCATGAGTTCCAACAACACGCACAATAAACTATGCTTTTAATGTTACAAACACACTGTTTATCAGGAAAATGTAAGGACAGTGCCACTGGATGCTCACTTGACTGCAAGACTTTAAGGATCAGAGAGGGGAGGATACAATGGTCTCCTTCCCCAGTCTTAAGACTTTAAAAAAGCCACAAGCCTGTCTCTGTGGTAGGAGGATGTTTGTTTCAGTCAACTGCAACATCTCCCAAAATAAACAGGCTACCATGGAAAGCACATGCTCTCTTCACCTTTCTTTCTGAAATTGGTGTGCATGTCCTTCAGCAGCACCACCAGCACTTTCATGTTGGGCAGTGATGGAGGAAAAAGTCCACTTGCAGTAATGCTATGCTGCAGGTAACCACAGCCCCAACATCTCATCACCAGTTTAGCAGGGCAGCTCAAACCATGATGGCTGAGCTGCAGCATGACTTCATCTTACTGTTGATGCTTTTCACACCCATCTCTTCAAATTGTAAGCAGATATTCCATAAAATTGAATATAAGTAAAGGTTGCATTTTGTGGCTGAATTATGATGACACCGTAAAAGACAAAGGCAAGCCCTGAAAGTTTTGAAAACACAACTACAATCTAAGGGTAAAGTTATGTTTTCTAATTAGTAGAGAATGAATTACAAACTAATCAGGACTTTAGCTTCATTTACTGAATCAATGTAGATTTAGTTTCTGCAAAACCTTAGGCATATTATCTGGAACAGATCTGAATTTACTTGCAGAAAAGATTCTCCTTAGGTATAAAATTTTTAAATGAGTTCTGTAAAGATACCCTCTGATGTATAGTGCTGGCTAAAAGCAGAGCTGACTCATCTGTATCTTTCCTGATACCAGTTGTCCCATTTTGCTCTTAAAAATGACTCATGGTTTGTATTTCAGCACTTCCCAAGACAAAGCTCATATTCTAGTGCTTAGCTCTCCTTATTACCAATTAGGTTTTCCTGATGTTTAACCTCAGCTGTGCTTTTGTAATGTGAATTTCTAATTCCCTTCTAATTTACATCAGACAAAAAAGAGATTTTATTCCTCTCTTTTTTTTTCCCAAAGCTTTTTGGCCACATTAAAAGAATGTTATCAAGCCTCCTTTCAGTCACTTGTGCACCAAACTAAGCTAATTGTTCTTTCCTTCTGCCTTTTCTCCTAACTTGTATTTGCAGAGATGATCAGACTCACTGCCATCCTCTGCACTGACATTCCCTCCCATCATCTCTTTCTCCCATGCAACTCCGTCAGTGATGGACAAGGGAATATATAGGAAGAGCCAAGAGGTCAATTCATGGCTCCGGGGCTGCTGTCATCCACAGGGCTTTGGGTTCTACAATCACAGCTCCGTTTACAAGGCACCAGAGCTGCAAACAACTAATGGGATGCACTTGTCCCAGAGAGGGAAAAGGATCCTGGGGCAGGAATTGGCAGGGCTCATTTATAGGGCTTTAAACTAGATTTGAAGGGGGAAGGGGTTCATAGTCTTCTGCTGGCCAGTGACAAATAGAGGGGCAGCTCACCAGAGGCAGAGGGATGGAGAGCTAGTGAGGGCTCTCCACTTGCTGCCCTGAGGCCAGCCACGAATGATGCACCAGGACACTCTGTGGAAATCAAGGGGAGTTCGCACAGGGGGAGGACAGGGCCAGCCCAGCTGAAGTGCCTCTATGCAAATGCACACAGCTTGGGCAACAAACAGGATGAATTAAGGGCACTGTGCTGCTGGGATGCCATGACATAGTGGCTATTACTGAAACTTGGTGGGATGATACTCAGGACTGGAATGTAGGGATAGATGGGTACAAGCTGTTGAGGAAGGACAGGAAGGGAAGGAGAGGAGGAGGTGTTGCCCTCTATGTCAGTGACCAGCTGGAATCAGTGGAGCTCCACCTGGGGAAGGATGAAGAGCTGGTTGAGAGTGTATGGGTTAAAATTAAAGGCAGGACAGGGGAAGGAGATGTTACTGTAGGGGTCTGCTACAGGCCACCTGACCAGCAGAGCCAAGCAGATGAGTCCCTCCACAGACAAATAGAAGCAGCTTCCAGGTCACAAGCCCTGGTCCTTATGGGTGATTTCAACCACACTGACATCTGCTGGAGACACAACACAGCAAAGCCCCAGCAATCCAGGATGTTCCTGGATTGCATAGATGACAACTTCCTCCTCCACATGGTAGAGGAACCAACAAGAGAAGGTGCTATGCTGGACCTTGTTTTCACCTACAGGGAAGGGCTGGTAACTAATGTGAGGCTCAGAGACAGCCTTGGCTGCAGTGACCATGAAGCAGTTGAATTTAAAATCCTCAGGGCAACCAGGAGGACGTATTCTAAGCTTATGACCCTAGACTTCAGGTGTGCAGACTTTGATAGCTTCAGGGATCTGCTGGCCAAAGTGTCATGGGACAAAGCCCTAGAGGGAAGAGGGGCCCAGGACAGCTGGTCAGTATTCAAGGATCACCTCCTCTGTGTCCAGGAGCAATGTATACCAACAAAGAGAAAAGCAGGGAAGCATGCTAGGAGGCCTGCCTGGATGAGCAAGGAGCTCCTGGACACCATCACTTAAAAGGAAGCTCTACAAGGAGTGAGAGGAAAGGACAGCTGGAATGGGGGTATATAAGGAAGCTGCCCGAACAGCAAGAGACCTGGTTAGGAAAGCCAAAGCACAGTTGGAATTGAATCTAGCCAGGGAGGCTAAAAGGAACACTAAGAATTTCTACAGGTATATGAATGGTAAAAGGAAGCCTAGAGAAGGTGTGGGCCCCCTCAGAAAGGAAACAGTGAAATGGTCACAAGGGACCTGGAAAAGGCTGAGGTTCTCAATGACTTCTTTGCCTCAGTCTTCACTGCAAGGGCCTCCAGCCACACTCCTGGAATAGTCATGGAAGATAATGGCAGGGACCAGGAGGAAGAACTGCCCATCATAAGTGAAGATCAGGTTGGTGATCACCTGAAGAACCTGAAAGTGTTCAAGTCCATGGGACCTGAGGGGATACACCCAGGGGTACTGAGAGAACTGGCAGAGGAGGTTGCTAAACCCCTCTCTATTATATTCCAAAAGTCATGGCCGTCTGGGGAAGTCCTCACTGACTGGAAAAGGGGAAACATTGCTCCCATTTTCAAAAAGGGGAAGAAGGAGGAACCAGGGAACTACAAGCCAGGCAGTCTCACCTCTGTGCCTGGTAAGATCATGGAGCAGATCCTCCTGGAGGCACTACTGAGACAGAAGAATAGTGAAGAGGTGACTGGGTACAGTCAGCATGGCTTCACCAAGGGCAAATCCTGCCTGACAAACCTGATGGCCTTCTGTGACAAGGTCACAACATTAATAGATGAGGGGAGAGCAACTGATGTCATTGACCTGGACCTGAGCAAAGTCTTCCATGCTGTCCCACACCACATCCTGGTCTCCAAACTGGTGACACATGGGTTTGATGGGTGGAGCACGAGATGGATAAAGATCTGGCTTGATGGCTGCACCCAAAGAGTGGCTGTCAATGGTTCCATGTCCCAGTGGAGGCCAGGGACAAGTGGAGTCCCTCAGGGATCAGTCCTGGGACCAGTCTTGTTCAACATCTTTGTCGGTGCCATGGACAGTGGCACTGAGTGCACCCTCAGCAAGTTTGCTGATGACACCAAGCTGTGTGGTGCAGCAGACAGCTGGAGGGAAGGGATCCATCCAGAGGGACCTTGACAGGCTGGAGAGGTAGGCACAAGCCAACCTCATGAGGTTCAACAACACCAAGTGCAGGGTCCTGCATCTGGGGCGAGGCAATCCCAGGCACAAATCCAGGCTGGGCAGGGACTGGCTGGAAAGCAGCCCTGAGGAGAGGGACTTGGGGGTGCTGGTGGATGAGAAGCTCAACAGGAGCTGTCAATGTGCACTTGCAGCCCAGAAAGCCAACCAGAGCCTGGGCTGCATCTGGAGAAGTGTGGCCAGCAGGTCAAGGGAGGTGATTCTCCTCCTCTGCTCAGCTCTGGTGAGACCCCACCTGGAGTACTGCATCCAGTTCTGGAGCCCCTATTACAAGAGGGATCTGGACATGCTGGAAGGTGTCCAGAGAAGGGCCACCAGGATGAGCAGAGGGCTGGAGCACCTCTGCTATGAGGAGAGACTGAAAGAGTTGGGGCTGTTCAGTCTGGAGAAGAGAAGGCTCTGAGGTGACCTTCTTGTGGCCTTCCAGTATCTGAAGGGGGCTACAAGAAAGCTGGGGAGGGACTTCTTAGGCTATCAGGGAGTGATAGGACTAGGGGGAATGGAATAAAGCTGGAAGTGGGGAGATTCAGGCTGGACGTGAGGAAGAAGTTCTTCCCCATGAGAGTGGTGAGAGCCTGGAATGGGTTGTCCAGGGAGGTGGTTGGGGCCCCATCCCTGGAGGTGTTTGCAGCCAGGCTGGATGAGGCTCTGGCCAGCCTGATGTAGTGTGAGGTGTCCCTGCCCAGGGCAGGGGGGTTGGAACTGGATGATCCTTGTGGTCCCTGCCAACCCTGACTGATTCTATGATTCTATTCTAACTTTACAGTTTCCATCCAACCTTTAAATACTAATGGTAGGCTGCCAGAAATTCAGTGTTGCTACTGTCCTTGCTTATGGGCAACCTGTTCCAGTGTTCTACCACCCTCATAATAAAGAACCTCTTCATAGATTCATAGATGGGTCTGAGTTGGTCTTCCTAACAACCAATCTACATCTGCTCTTTTTCTAGTTTGAAGCCATTGCCCCTCATCCTGTCACTGCAGGCCTTTGTAAACAGTCTCTCTCCATGCTTCTCATAGGCCCCCTTCAGGTACTGGCAGGCTGCTATCAGGTCTCCCCAGAGCCCCTTCTCTAGGCTGAACAACCCCAGCTCCCTCAGCCTGTCGTCATAGCAGAGGTGCTCCAACCCCTGATCAGTTGCCTTGTCTTTTGCGTTATCTCCTCTTTAATAATTAGTTTTCAAAAATTTTGTTTGCTTGTTTGTTCACTTATTTATTTTCAAATTTTCAGCTGTTCTTGTCTCGATCCATGAGTTTTTTTTCCCAATTATTGTCCCTATCCCACAAGGAAGAAGAGAGCGAGTGGCTGTGTTTCCAGCTGGGGTTTAATCACAACAATCCTTTTTGGTGCTCAACATGAGACATAAAAATTGAGATAAGAAACAATCTAACCAAAACCTGCTAAAACAAATTTAATATGAAGTATTCATTGTGTTGGTTTAACAATCACTCATCACAGCGTTGATTGATTTGCTTTCAGAGTTGTTACTAGAGCTGTGGGATGTAGTATCTTACTTGCTCCCCGTTGTGGTGGTGATCAGCTCTGCAGTCTGGAAATCAAGGGTATCATTTGGCTGTACCATGTGCCACTGAAGTAAAAGGATTCATTATTCCTCCTCTGTGTTGACTACTATTTTTTCTGCCTTTTATTTCCTCAACTATCTATGGTCTGTGAAGCAACCCTGTTTAATCTTTGACATTTGCAAAGTATTTACCACATTTGTAGCCAAGATGCAGTACTTCAAGTTCTTCTTCAAAGTCTTACGTGCAAGGTGAAGGATTACTACTGTCTCATGACTAATCAAAGTCTGTGTGGTGCTTGGGTAAAGTTTCTGAGGTGCATTCCACAGGACAGACTTACCACTTTTGCTGTTCTCAGAGGCAGATCACAACTATCTTCTGGTACAACAAAGAATGCAATGCTTACACTGACTGCACCAGGGAGTCATGTTCTTTATGCTATGTGCTTAAATCTCCTGCCCTCCCATCCTCCTCTACATAATAAACAAACATATGGGAGACATGCTTTTCTCCTGCAATGCAGTCAACAGCATATCCATGCCCATCACCTAGGTTGAAACAAAAGTCCAAACCAGGACATGCCCAAATGCTTTGTATGAGCGTGATATAAAGTGACTTCCAGCTATCCTGCCACAACTGAAAAGGACTCATCAACTCCGTCACCTCCAAAGCCAAGTTAACACTAAGCTAATGTTAGGATATGCCAGAGCACATATGTGCAGCCAGAGGATTCTAAGACTGTATTTTCCCCTCCTGCTTTAATCCCCAAGTGGTCCTATCACAACTGTGATTATGACACAAACATGACTAGCCCCAAAGCCAGTTTTATCAAGCTAAGAATGCTAAGCTTTTCTTCCCAGATAACTATTCATCATTTCTCTTAGAAGTTGCACAAGACCTATTCCTTGTC
This sequence comes from Indicator indicator, assembly GCF_027791375.1. NCBI lineage: Eukaryota > Metazoa > Chordata > Aves > Piciformes > Indicatoridae > Indicator > Indicator indicator. Next base: position 3,343,366 of record NC_072053.1, on the reverse strand, counting down.
TGATGTGGTATGCAAGTACATATATGCAACAGCAATGGCAGCTGTCTCAATTGTAGTGAGAGATTTAAGACTTTTGGGGCAGTTTTTACTACTTACATAACTGAAATAACTGACATAACTTACATAACTTATATAACTAAGTTGCTAACAATTGCCTGCAAGTCCCCTTTGGAGCCAGCACATGCCCCAGCTGCTAGCCTGGCCCTGGTTTCACCCTAGTGCTGTCCACAGTGTGGCCTATTATTGCCTGAAGAGGCCTGAGAGCCTCCACCCTTCCTATGTGGGGAGGACTGCAGCCTCCTCCATGAGCAGTCTCTGCCCTGGCCAGATGTGGATGGCTCTGCCTCCACCTGTCCTGGTTCCTCACAGGACAACAACTCCCGTGCATTGTGGCTGGGGGCAGGAGTCTCCCCCTGGAAGGTGTAGGAGTCATGATTGTCCACAGACCTATGTTCCTGCTCCCCAGCAGCACTGGAGTCCAGGAGCTCCATCTGCCGCTGCATCACCTCGTGGCCCTGGTCTGCAGCAACACGAATGAGCTGACGCACGAAGGTCACTGTTTGATCTTGCAGGATGGGCTGCAGGTCCTCAGTCAAGGCCTGTTCATTCAGCCCATGATGGCACAGATTTAGTATGATGTTGCCTTGTGCTGAAGCCACATCCCACCACTGGGCCTGGCTGAGCATCTCTTCCACCCAGGTCAGCACAAGCTCAAGACTGTCCATGGAGACTCGGAACAGTCTTGCCCAGAATACAGTCGGAAAGCCCTCCACAAAAGTTGTGGGTACCTCCTCCACAAGCTCCTGCCCATCCCCATGACCAGTATCCAATGGATGTGGGGTGCCTGGAAGGGCCATCTCCAGGAAGTCTTCCTCTGAGCGCACTGAATACACGATGGTTTTGATCAGCTGCCTGCAAAGGGGGCACGACACGTTCCTCTTGGCCCACCGCAAAATGCAGCCCAGGCAAAAGCGATGGAGACAGGGCATGGCATAAGCAATGTCATCCTCCACATCACGGCAGATGGGGCAGCTCCACTCTGTCTCCGAGGACATGTTTGCTTTCTGTGGCAGGCTGGTGAGAGCCTGGGACAAGCAGCTGCTCCTGCTCACTGGTGTTAGACACTGCAAGATGGAGAGAGGTGATGGTCACTCACTGTCCTGAGCAGGGCCAGAAGAAATTCCCAAGCTCCTCAGGAAGGACACCCTCCCAGCTCCATGAGCCCTGTCACCCACCGCATGGCCACCCTGAGGAGACATTTCCCCACACAGCTCACCTCTGCTACTTCCTTCTGTTGCCAAGGACCAGAAGGAAGTGCCTGAACCAGGGTTGGGAAAGCACAGCTAATGGCTGGCACCAAGTGCTGCCAACGGCAGCCCCCAAAGCACCACAAGAAGCCTCAAGAGCTCAGAACTCCAGATCTCACAGACCAGGAGTCCAGGCACAAGCGAGCCTGGCCCAGGCTCTGCTGACGCCCAAATATAAGCAGCTGGGACATGAGGTCACAGTGCGTTGTTGCACCGAGTCACGGGTATCACAATGGGACATCTGTTCCTGTAGTGCTCACACAGGTACCGCTCTGGCTGTCAGTGATGGTCATGCAGAAGGGAAATGCCATCATTCCCATGGTCCTTGAACTTCAAACCTAGTCACTCATCTGTGGCTTGAACATGTTTGATTGCAAAGTACAAGCACTCTACAGATGACACAGCTTGCATGACAGATGAGAAGGAGCCATCACCAATCTTTGCTGCCTAAGAAGCCCTGTTAGGGAGCTCAAGAGCAAAGGCCAAGCATACAGCAGAAGAACTAATCTCACTTCCAGAGACTTGTGGAGAGTTGCTCCCTGCAGCAAACTGATGCCAAAACAAAATTTTCTCTGACTTTGTTTTCCTAGTTGTTATCAACAGCTGAAGATAAATTTAAACATCAACAACAGAACATTCAGCTTGCCAGGAATTAATCCATTTAATAACCATTTATAATGAAGTTACTGACAAGCTCGTAAAAGTCCCCTTTGCAGCCAGGATACACCCCAGCTGGTGGCCCAGCACCAGTTTTGCTGCCTTCTGGGGCACCCTAGTGTTGTCCACCTTATGGCCTCTTGTGGGCTGAAGAACATTGAAGTCTGTAGCAATACAACCTGATAGGGGTATTTTGGAGCCATTTCCAGAACAATGACTTTGTTCCCAGTGTGAAACCTGGGAACCTCTCCTGACAAATTGACACCTCTTGTCCTATTGCTTGTTACCTGGGAGAACACCAGAACAACCCCCACCTTGATACAATCTCCTTCCAGCTAATTGACTTGCTTACCATCTGATTGGTTTGGGTTGGAAGGGACCTTAAAGATCACATAGTTCCAACTCCCCTTCCATTGCAAGGACACTTTCCACTAGATCAGACTCATCCAAGCTATCCATCCAGGGAGGAAGCATCCACAGCTGCTTTGGGCAATGTGTTCCAATGTCTCACCATAAAGATTTTCTTCCTAATATCTAATTTAAATCTCAATTTACAGTCTCAAATTGTGACAGGGGAGGTATAAGCTAGATATTAGGAGGAAGTTCTTCACAGAGAGGGTGATTGCCCATTGGAATGGGCTGCTCAGGGAGGTGGTGGAGTCGCCGTCACTGGAGACATTCAAGAGAAGACTGGATGAGGCACTTAGTGCCATGGTCTAGTTGATTGCTTAGGGCTGGGTGATGGGTTGGACTGGATGATCTTGGAGGTCTCTTGCAACCTAACTGATTCTATGATTCAAATCCTTTGAGTTAAAACTGTTACTCTTTGTCCTGTCCTAATTACAGGAAAAGCCATGATTAGGTTTCTGGAGTCTTTCTTCCTCCACGTCAAAAAGCAAGTCTTCTCAGCCTGGTTCAAGCATGTCCATGCCCTTCTTATGCTGGAGATCGCAGAGCTGAACACAGTACTCCAGGCACTGTGAGGCTGAGGTTTTCCCCAGTTCTACAACACAAAAGGGAATTCCTTCTTAGTCTCTTGTCTAGTACATAACGTATAATCCAGCACAACCTTCTTTCTGAATCCATAGGTCTCAAATCACACAAGTCATTGTTTTCTCATCTAGTATATACCAAAGAAGTGACACACCTATTCTTCTCCTAGAACCCTTTTTTCCTTGCAAGATAAACCTTTCCCACTTACAACCATCAGGCCTGGTGTCTTACAAAACCAGCCATGATCAAAGAACCCAAAGCCCTGCCTGCAGCACCAGTCATGGAGCCAGGCAGTCAGAACCTAGCTCCACCAGTCTATTTCAGCTTCCTTATGCTCCTGAGCTTTTCTACTTCATCTTGCAGCTGCACCACTCAGCTCAGATCATCTACCTGTTCACACCTCACAGAGACATATTCATAGGTACCCCTGCTATCAGTGAGAGACTGTGGTATTCCCTGCAGCCTGTGACCTGCACAACTGCACCCTTCCATGGGAGCTCTGTCTGGGTTCCTACATCCATTTTTGGTTGGTGTCAGCAGCATGATCTTCTTCTGCTGGGTGCAGTCTGTGGATATCCAGATTATAAATGTGAACAAGTTTGCCTTGCAGTTCTAAACTCTCAGCTTTCTCCCAACAAAAGTCAACTATAAGCTTACCTAGCAACAACATACAATCTATGCCTGCTCACAAACCACCCCAATGTAGTCCTTCTGGAGCAAACAATTATAGCATTTTGATTATTGGAATGTGTCACACTCACTCAGCATGAGGGCCCTACAGGGAAGAGCCTAAACTCCTGTTGGCATCCATCAGACTACGCAAGGCATGCCCGCAAAGTTTGCTCTTTCATTTCAGCTGAAAAGGTGGTTTCAAAATGCCATTCATCAGTTCCTGAAGGTTTCCGCTCCCTCTGCTGTTAGGTTTGCACACATTGTTCCCCCATTTAAGAGGCAAATGTTACCATCACAGCTGTACCAGCATTGCAGTAATAGCAGATCCTGTGAAACAGCTTAAAAGGATTAAAAGGAAAAAAGAAAACAAACCCACTAGAAAACGTAAGGGGAAAGTATCTGTAAAGATACACAGCACAGTTCTCCCATGGTGAGATGAGAATTAATTCAGCTCCATGGGTCAGACCTAAGGATTAGGAAGTTCCTGTCACGACCAGGTGATCCTGTGCCATCCCTGGTCAACAAGGGGGTGGGTTGTCCTAAGATTCAAATAAATAAAGACTGAATAATTGGGTTTATTAGATTGGGCTGGAGCAGAGGGAAAATGGGAAGGTGAGGGAAAAGCAGAGAGAGAAAGAGGGGTAAGGAGAGAGTTGAAGAGCAAAGCAAGGGACATCACCTGGATCTGGCTCGTACGATTAAGACAGGACCAGTCCCGAGGTCTTGCTGGCAGGTGCACACTTTGAAAACGGGAGCGGCGCAGGCAGAGGAAGCCGTGCGGGCCGCGCCGGCAGTGCGCAGCGGAGTGGCGGCGGCAGCCGGGACGGTCAGAGGGTGAGGAGCTGGCAGACGGCGTGGGCAGTACGGAGGGCCGCGGACAGCGCGGAGAGCCAGGGTCAGGGCGAAGCGGCGCCGCAGGGCCGACGGTGCAGGCCGTGCCGAGCGCAGCCGTCGGGCGGGCGGCTCACACGTGGCCGCCCGGAAGTTGCTCTACCACCACCTGCGGGCCAGGGGCAGTGCCTCCGGAGTTGTGCAGGGTGCGGTGCGCACATTGGCCTTTGCGTGGCGCTGTTGCAGTGCTTTCAAGCCAGGCCGCCTGGGAGCAGTAAAGCAATTGGGGTCTCGCAACGCAGTGATGTTTATCCCTCCCACACCCCAGCAGCAGAAAAAAATAAACACAGTATCGAAACTTCATCCTGGGCTGCATCAAGAGAAGCGTAGCCAGCAGGTCGAGGGAGGTGATTCTTTCCCTCTACTCTGCTCTGGTGAGACCCCACCTGGAGTACTGCATCCAGTTCTGGAGCCCTTGTTGTAAGAAAGATACGGACGTTCTGGAAGGACCGGAGAAGGGCCACGAGGATGATCCTAATAATTCTGCCTGCTCAGGAGAATAAAAACAGAGAAGGAAATGCAAGGAGAGAAAAGGACAGACACAGGAGAAAAGACATCACCATGTAGCCTGGAAGCAGCAGACCAGGAGGAATCCTCTCCCTGTGTCCTGAGTTCCGCCTGCTGCAACTCATGGAGGCTGCTCAGAGAAGGACTTGGACTTTGGGATCTCTCCCTCCCCTCCTCCAGCAGAGGACAGCACAGCCAACAAGGATGACATGTCCTCCAAGTCAAAGCAGCAGCACCCTTCCTCCACACACCCAAACCGTCTTGGGGAGTGTGGGGTGTGGTAATATAATTCCTTTCCTCTTATTTCTCCCTCTTCTCCCTTTTCTCTCTCTATTTTTTATGTTCCATCCACTTTATTCTCTTAATAAATAGCCTTGCTGTTGATATTTTGGCCTTGTTTGTGCCTCTAATTTCATAACATGGGAATGTTCAACAGACAGGATAAGGGACAATGGGTACAAACTAGAACACAGGACTCTTCACTTGAACTTAAGGAAAAACTTCTTCACTTTGAGGATGCCAGAGCACTGGAACAGGCTGCATCAAGAGAGAGGCTGTGGAATCTCTTTCTCTGGAGACTCTCCAAGCCTGCCTGGACATAATCCTGTGCCACCTGATCCTGACCTACCTGTACTAGGAGGCGGGTTGGACTAGATGATCTCCAGAGGTCCCTTCCAACCTCTACCATTCCATGATTCTGTGAATACTCAAAACTGAGAAAAAAACACTGTTCTTGACTGCACAGTAGCATTGGTCCCTGCTCTTCTTCCCCACCACTGTGATATTCCTTAGGGTTTCAGGAGGTCTTATCTTAATCCATTTTTCCTTTTAGAACTAATCCCTCCTCAATCTGTCAGTGGCAGCAGTGACAAAGGCCTATTGAGCGTTGCCCTCTGCCAGCTGTGCGGTGGGTGGCTGAAAAGAAGAAAGCTGATGGAACTCACACAGGGGGCAAGGAGGGGGACACAAAAGATTTTTTGACTGTGAGTAAATATATATCTGCCTCTTCTGAGCCACACAGGGACAGCAAATATCCCTGCCCACTAATCTGAAGCAACTAGCATCATCCACACTACAGGGGCAGAGATCTTGGCAGCATCCATCATAGGACAGAGCACACAAGGAAGAAGAAGGTGGACAGTAATGGGGGCATGGAGTCAGGGCTGCTGCAGGAGAGAGGGATTTTTGGAAAGGCTCCTGTTGAGGCAAGGCATGAGGTTCTGCTTCTGAAGGTGGTGATGGCAAGCAAATTGCAGCTAATTTCCCACAGGCACTCACTTTAATGTAACAGAGCAAAGACAGCTGCAAAAATTAGCCACATACATGCAGAAAGCCCTCTGTGAATCTCACTATTGCTTGTTCTGTGCTAAGAGAAATACTCTGTTTGGATATGAGAACTGATAACAGCACCTGGATGTCATGACTGGGATGAAATAAAGAGGTTGCACATTTTAGAAGGTAACATAAACTGACATATTTTTAATAACTACTGAAATTGTTTTAGTGCTGGAAAGATGAAACCATAGGCATTGATATTTCCATTCTTGAATTGATCATAAACAGAGGAATTTTATTGTTTTTAAATGTTATTCACCTGTATGCCCATTCATATTTAACAAGGCAAACTACAGATGTACTTAAACAGATGACTAAAACATTAAAATTAAAAACCAGTATACTTTTTCTCCAAATACCTTTTCAAATGGCACAGAGAACTTTACACAAGCTAAAGGAGCCTGTACATTTAATTCCAGAAGGCAATGATATTTCCTCAGCTCATCCAGCAGTCTGATCTGGTACTGCTGAGTCAATCTAGTTCTGGGACTTTCCTCGCTTGTTAAGGCCTTGAGATGTCATTATTATGCTGCTGTGGCACTGCAAAAAGAAAAAGATTGTCTTGCTGGTTTAGTGGAGCTCAGAAGCAAAGGCTTAAAATCCCTTAGCGTCATGCTTACTGTCTTTGAATCCAAATTTGAAATGCCTGTTCATTTGCAGAAGTGCTTTCTTTTTCATGCTGTGATATTATTTCTCTCTGGTTCAGGTCCCTCACAGTTATCTGAGGACTCTAGGACACTGAATTTCATAAGACATTGAAATCTAATTCTGTTTTCTGCAGAGCTAACACGGACTGTCAGGCCTGTCATACTGAGGCTTGCACCACCACAGCATTTAAAAACTGCAACTTCCAGATGTGCTGAGCATGGAAGGCTTTAGGGGCCACACTGTTTCTTGTTGGGTCATTTCATATAGAATCATAGAATCATAGAATCAGTCAGGGTTGGAAGGGACCACAAGGATCATCTAGTTCCAACCCCCCTGCCATGGACAGGGACACCTCACACTACAGCAGGCTGGCCAGAGCCTCATCCAGCCTGGCCTTAAACACCTCCAGGGATGGAGCCTCAACCACCTCCCTGGACAACCCATTCCAGGCTCTCACCACTCTCGTGGGGAAGAACTTCTTCCTCACATCCAGCCTGAATCTCCCCACTTCCAGCTTTATTCCATTCCCCCCCAGTCCTATCACTCCCTGATAGCCTAAAAAGTCCCTCCCCAGCTTTCTTGTAGCCCCCTTCAGATACTGGATAGGCCACAAGAAGGTCACCTCAGAGCCTTCTTTTCTCCAGACTGAACAGCCCCAACTCTTTCAGTCTGTCCTCATAGCAGAGGTGCTCCAGCCCTCTGATCATCCTGGTGGCCCTTCTCTGGACACCTTCCAGCATGTCCATATCCCTCTTGTAATAGGGGCTCCAGAACTGGACACAGTACTCCAGGTGGGGTCTCACCAGAGCTGAGCAGAGGGGGAGAATCACCTCCCTTGACCTGCTGGCCACACTTCTCCAGATGCAGCCCAGGCTCTGGTTGGCTTTCTGGGCTGCAAGTGCACATTGACAGCTCATGTTGAGCTTCTCATCCACCAGCACTCCCAAGTCTCCCTCCTCAGGGCTGCTTTCCAGCCAGTCCCTGCCCAGCCTGGATTTGTGCCTGGGATTGCCTCGCCCCAGATGCAGGACCCTGCACTTGGTGTTGTTGAACCTCCTGAGGCTGGCTTGTGCCCACCTCTCCAGCCTGTCCAGGTCCCTCTGGATGGATCCCTTCCCTCCAGCTGTCTGCTGCACCACACAGCTTGGTGTCATCAGCAAACTTGCTGAGGGTGCACTCAGTGCCACTGTCCATGGCACCAACAACGATGTTGAACAAGACTGGTCCCAGGACTGAGCCCTGAAGGACTCCTCTTGTCATTGGCCTCCACTGGGACATGGAGCCATTGACAGCCACTCTTTGGGTGTGGCCATCAAGCCAGTTCTTTATCCATCTCGTGCTCCACCCATCAAACCCATGTGTCACCAGTTTGGAGACCAGGCTGTGGTGTGGGACAGTGTGGAAAGCTTTGCTCAGGTCCAGGTCAATGCCATCAGTTGCTCTCCCCTCATCTATCAATGTTGTCACCTGTTCATAGAAGGCAACCAGGTTTGTCAGGCAGGATTTGCCCTTGGTGAAGCCATGCTGACTGTACCCAGTCACCTCTTCACTATTCTTCTGTCTCAGTAGTGCCTCCAGGAGGATCTGCTCCATGATCGTACCAGGCACAGAGGTGAGACTGCCTGGCCTGTAGTTCCCTGGTTCTTCCTTCTTCCCCTTTTTGAAAATGGGAGCAATGTTTCCCCTTTTCCAGTCAGTGAGGACTTCCCCAGACTGCCATGACTTTTGGAATGTAATAGAGAGGGGTTTGGCAACCTCCTCTGCCAGTTCTCTCAGTACCTGTGGGTGTATCCCATCGGGTCCCATGGACTTGAACACTTTCAGGTTCTTCAGGTGATCACAAACCTGATCTTCACTTATGATGGGCAGTTCTTCCTTCTGGTTCTTGCCATTAGCTTCCATGACTACCAAAGGAATGTCTTCAAAGGCGCATGTTGACCTACCGAAACCAGAAGAGAATATGGCTCTGGAAATATGTGGGCAAGGTGGGGAAGGGAGCGTGAAGAAGGGCACAAATGAAATGTCCAGCAGTTGGCCACAAAAGCAACCAGAGGGCTGGAGCACCTCTGCTGAAAGAGTTTGGGTTGTTCAGCCTGAAGAAGAGAAGGCTTCAGGGAGACCTTCTTATGGCCTGCCAGTCCTTAAAGGGGATGATCAGAAAGATGAGGACAGAGTTTTTAGCAGGGCCCATGGTGACAGGACAAGGGGTGATGGTTTGAAAATCAAACAGTAGGATTCAGATTAGACAGAAGGAAGAAATGTTTTACAGTGAGGGTGGTAAGACACTGGCCCAGGTTGCAAAAAAAGTGGGAGAGGTTTCATCCCTGAAACCATGGCAGTTCAGGTTGTCTGGGGCTCTGAGCAACCTAATCTCGTTGAAAATGTCCCTGCTTACTTCAGGAGGTTTGGGATAGATGACTTTAAAGGTCCCTTGCAACCCTAAACCATTCTATGATCCTTTGAAAGGAAATGTTTTGCACAGAAGATAGTGAATGCAAAGTAAGAATAAACTTGGACTAGAAATGTGAGGATAATCACAGAAATCATCTTCTGGATGTACTGTCCTGTAGGAATCATGGAGGGTAAATAAATAAATAAATACATACATACATACATACATACATACATACATAAATAAATGAATGAATTAATGAGTGAATGAATGAATGACAACTGACCCAAAGTTTGACAGATGTATTCAAGGCACTACACCAACTTTAAGTGTTGTTCAGTGATGGCCTTAATAACTCCTATCTCATAAAGGGATCCATTCCCACCCTTTTGCATTTCTGTGAGGACAGCTGTGCACTGCTAAGAACGTGAAAATACGTCTGCTGACAAATATTGCTGAATCCCTGTCAAAAACCTGCCAGAATCAGTGAGATGACTGTGATAAGCATTTACCAAAAATATGTTCCCATCACCCTAAGTAAGCAAATTCATTCATGCAATGACTTCTGCATGAGACAAAGGCAGTGTAGTGTATGCCTGAACATCATCCAAGTCGTAATATATACACTGGGAAAGGGAACTTGGAGGCATCTAATTCTCCTCGGTGTCTTTTTGTAGAGCCAAGTCCTGATAGGGGTTGATCTTATTTGTTTAAAAAAAAAAAAAAAAACAGTAACAAAAAGGCCACAACTCAAACAGTAACTGCATTATGTCAATACTATGTTATAGGTAAAAAGTCCCTCTATCTCTCCTGACCCATAGCACGGCCATTTAACAACAGTAATTCACCATGGTGATGGAAGTTAACATCCTTCCTCACTCCAAATATTTTTTCTTCTCTTAATTTGTCTTAATGTTGCATCTGTCCTTGAGTAAGAGTTTATGGATCTCTGAAGAATGTGCTGGAAAAAGTCTCAGAATAAGCACACTCCTCAAACACACTAAAAGCTAGCTCGCATCTCACTTCCTCCTTCCAGGAGCTCAAGACAACTTTTCGTTTGAAGTTCTATGAAAATTCAGTGGGATATGGGCATCTCTTTGTACTCATGAGGACCCGAAAATGGGTCCTGACTCAAACACACAGTTTGTCTTATTACTGTAAAGTAAGCTTGAATTTCTTAACCTGTCAGTTCATCTTCATGAAGATGAATGATGACTAGGTTTGGTGGAATCCTTGGTGGAGGAGCACTGTCATTGTTCTCTGCACACTTAAGAATACAACTTGGCAATTCAAAGGTATCACACAAATCAAATCCTCATTTAGCCCCAGTAAGAGAAAGCAGAATCTGTTTGGGTATGACATACTGCATCACTGAAACAATTTTTTAAGCATTACAGGGATTTGAGGTAAATTCTAATGGGAGGCCTATTTCTGCTCTTCTCTTTTCATGTAGCAACAAAGAGCTACAAAGATGATTAACAGACTTGAACATCTCCCCTATGAAGAAAGACTGAGAACTGGGACTGTTTAGTACGGAGAAGAGAAGGCTGAGAGGGGATCTTAGAATCACAGAATCATAGAATCAGTCAGGGTTGGAAGGGACCACAAGGATCATCTAGATCCAACCCCCCTGCCATGGGCAGGGACACCTCACACTACATCAGGCTGGCCAGAGCCTCATCCAGCCTGGCCTTAAACACCTCCAGGGATGGGGCCTCAACCACCTCCCTGGACAACCCATTCCAGGCTCTCACCACTCTCATGGGGAAGAACTTCTTCCTCACATCCAGCCTGAATCTCCCCAATTCCTGCTTTATTCCATTCCCCCTAGTCCTATCACTCCCTGATAGCCTAAAAAGTCCCTCCCCAACTTTCTTGTAGCCCCCTTCAGATACTGGAAGGCCACAAGAAGGTCACCTCAGAGCCTTCTTTTCTCCAGACTGAACAGCCCCAACTCTTTCAGTCTCTCCTCATAGCAGAGGTGCTCCAGCCCTCTGATCATCCTGGTAGCTCTTCTCTGGACACCTTCCAGCATGTCCATATCCCTCTTGTAATAGGGGCTCCAGAACTGGATGCAGTACTCCAGGTGGGGTCTCACCAGAGCTGAGCAGAGAGGGAGAATCACCTCCCTTGACCTGCTGGCCACACTTCTCCAGATGCAGCCCAGGCTCTGCTTGGCTTTCTGGGCTGCAAGTGCACATTGACAGCTCATGTTGAGCTTCTCCTCCACCAGCACCCCCAAGTCCCTCTCCTCAGGGCTGCTTTCCAGCCAGTCCCTGCCCAGCCTGGATTTGTGCTTGGGATTGCCTCGCCCCAGATGCAGGACCCTGCACTTGGTCTTGTTGAACCTCCTGAGGCTGGCTTGTGCCCACCTCTCCAGCCTGTCCAGGTCCCTCTGGATGGATCCCTTCCCTCCAGCTGTCTGCTGCACCACACAGCTTGGTGTCATCAGCAAACTTGCTGAGGGTGCACTCAGTGCCACTGTCCATGGCACCAACAACGATGTTGAACAAGACTGGTCCCAGGACTGAGCCCTGAAGGACTCCACTTGTCCCTGGCCTCCACTGGGACATGGAGCCATTGACAGCCACTCTTTGGGTGTAGCCATCAAGCCAGATCTTTATCCATCTCGTGCTCCACCCATCAAACCCATGTGTCACCAGTTTGGAGACCAGGATGTGGTGTGGGACAGTGTGGAAGGCTTTGCTCAGGTCCAGGTAAATGACATCAGTAATCTTAGTAATGTTTCTAAATATTTGAGGGGTGGGTGTCAAGAGGAAGGGGACAGGCTCTCTCCAGTGACACCTGGTAGTAGGAGAAGGGCTGCTAGGTATAAGCTGGAACACAGGAAGTTCCACCTCAACATGAGGAGAAACTTCTTTACTGTGAGGGTGACAGAGCACTGGAACAGGCTGCCCAGAGAGGGTGTGGAGTCTCTTTTCTCTGAGAACTTTCAAAGCCAGCCTGGACATATTTCTGTATGGCCTGCCCTAGCTGATCCTGCTTTGGTAGGTTGCAGGGTTGGACCTGGATCTCTGAGGTCCCTTCCAACCCCTAGCATTCTGTAATTCTGTGATCTGGCTCACATACACTTTACTTCATGAACCATACTCTTGACAAGGACCTAAGGGTCATAGCTCACCAAATTTGACCATTCCTAGGATCAGATATAATTCACTGGGCAACACCAAAGATGGGACACTAGGTCTGAAGGACCCATCCATCTAATGCAGTGTAGCATGCCAATCATGCCTCCCTCCCAGGAGGGGGCTTAAGCAGGAAGAAAGGAAAACACCCAAGCCTGTGGCCACCTTGTTCTTTGTTAACATTGTGTATGAAAAGGCTGGCTGTCTCCAAGAATATTCACAGGGTGAGTGAGTGAATGGAAAGCCAGGTCAGGAGACATCACAATGTGAGGAGGAAAAGCCTAAAAACAGACAAGTTATCTGGTGGGGTTCAGTCCAAGTCTGTTGGCTGTTCCTTGACCTGCACTGCAGCAATCAAGACTCCAAAGGTTCCCAGGGGTCTGTAGTACCACTGAGGGTGAGGGCACACAGGTAGGACACATGCTGGGGAGGCTCTCTTACAAGGAGCAGCTGAGGGAACTGAGATTGTTTCATCTGGAAAAGAGGAGGCTGAGGGGAGACCTCATTGCTCTCTACGACTCCCTGAAAGGAAGTTGCAGTGAGGTGGGGGTTGGTCTCTTCTCCCTAGTATCAGGTGATAGAAGGAGAAGAAATGGCCCGAAATTGTGCCAGGGGAGGTTTAGGATGGATATTAGGAAAAAATTATTTGCTGGAAGAGTGGTCAGGCATCGGAACAGACTGCCCAGGGAGGTGGAGGAGTCACCATCCCTGGAGGTGTTCAAGAAACGTGTGGATACCGCACTTTGGGACATGGTTTAATGGCCATGGTGTTGTTAGGTTGAAAGTGGTACTCAATGATCTTAGACATCTTTTCCAACCAAAATATTATTCTATAATATTGCAAAACAAGAATAATTAAAAGCACCATGTTTTTATGGCCTTCCTGTGCCTTAAAATTCTGCTCAAATATTTAAAATTGGAAATCACTAAACATGTTTGAGGATGAAGGAACGTGGAGTCTGAAGGATATGTGAAGCAGATGGAGAGAAGAGTGATGCTTCAATTACCTGTTCTTTCTCTTTTTTTGAATAAGGCTTGTTTCTTTCATCAAGGTTAGTACAAAATATTGTTCCTATTTATTGTCACCATGACTGTATAACCATATGGAGAAAAATCTTGTAAGGTATATACTTACTTAAGGTTTATACTTACTACTGAAAACAAAACAAATCCACATCCCAGGAGATATCAAAATAATGAAAACCTCCCTACTCTTTCCTTTTTTTTCCTTCCTGAACATTCATTATTCACACTTCTTGTTAAACTAATTTTGTTCCATTATTTCATCAGCTGCGGATGAAATGTAGAGTAGCAGTAAAACATTAGTGACATTTGCCATTAACAGATATTAATGTAAGCATTATTTAATTGTAAAAATAACCTAGTGTGTCAAAGAATGCTTTTAGTGACCATTTTGAATAATTGCTATTTTAAAAATAAATAAATAACACAGCTCCACATTGTTGGAGTGCAAAGTGCTGTTGCAGCCCAACATAAATTGTGTTTCATAGGGAAGTATTTATAATGCAGATGAATTATTCTCAGGCTCTGTGGTTATTATTGTAAGAAATAAGTAAGGAATTTTTAAGGATAAGCATGAATAAACCCACATATGACTAACAACTTAGAAAGTAACTTTCACCAGTAATTTTTGAAGCACTGTATTACTCTGGGGTTAAATTAATGAGGCGGGAATCATAAAAATATAGTTATTTTTATTTTCCCCGAAAAGCCCACTCCAAAATTATGTACAAAACTGTTAAAAATTATTTACAGGTTCTATTTGGTTGCGAAGTCTTCCAGGATGCTTAGGGCAATTTTTAATACAATTTGGAGAGTTCAGAGACTGGATCCAGAGAAGGGCAACGAGGCTGGGAGAGACCTCGAACACAAACCCTACGAGGAGAGGCTGAGGGAGCTGGGGGTGTTTAGCCTGGAGAAGAGGAGGCTCAGGGGAGACCTCATTGCTGTCTACAACTACCTGAAGGGAGATTGTAGCCAGGAGGGGTTTGGTCTCTTCTCCCAGGCAACCAGCACCAGAACAAGAGGACACAGTCTCAAGCTGTGCCAGGGGAGGTTTAGGCTGGAGGTGAGGAGGAAGTTCTTCACGGAGAGAATTGTTAGACATTGGAATGTGCTGCCCAGGGAGGTGGTGGAGTCACCATCCCTGGAGGTGTTCAAGAGGGGACTAGGACGTGGCACTTGGTGCCATGGTTTAGATAGTCATGAGGTGTAGGGTGACAGGTTGGACTTGACGATCCTTGAGGTCTTTTCCAACCTTATTGATTCAGTGTTTCTGTGAAAAGGGTAAGCTCCAAATAGTTTCACCCACTTAGAAATCGAAAGGCCGACCAATGACCCTTAGGGAGATAGGAGGCGGCCGGTTTTACTCACGAAAATCGGAGTAGGAATTGGGAGACGGTCCCTAGCTCGCTCTCTCCGCCGGCAGGCTCCAGAAACTGCCGGTTTGAAATCTCACTCTGTGGATGGCCACGCTGACGGCGTTACAGGATCGGTCCCAGGGAGAAGCGAAACGGCAGGCAGGTCCCAGGTAGGCAGACTCATGGCAGGGTCGCTCCCGGGCAGGATCGGTGCCAGGCTGGCGGTGGCAGGCAGGTCCCACGGCTGGCCGGCCGGTCCGGGGAGAGGTGAGCAAGAACGGCGAGAGATGAGAGCCCGACATGGCAGAGCCGAAAGGAGCGGGCCCCGAAACACGGGTGAGCCCTGTGAAACTGAGAGCAGCAGAAAGGGAGAGCCCCAGCTGCTCTCTGCTCACCCTTTTTGTATATTCCTAGACAATCTGTCCAGGCCAAAATGTGAAATATCCCCCTTATCACGTTTCCAAATCCCAGTGGGCTTCTCCCCACACCAGTAAATCCCTGTGGGGCCTCCACCCGGCAGAGACAATAACATGTCCCCAGGGCAGGGAAAGGCCATTTCATACCTTTTGTCTTCCCCCATTCACACCTTTGCTGATAGATAATGAGGGAAGGTGGGGGAATTTGGAGCACCCCGAAACAAGAACTTCACAGACAAAAAGTACAAAACGCACCCAACTTCTACCACATGAAGGGGAAAGTGCCTGGGTTTCTAAACCATTCTCTTAGTTAGTCCTGACCTCCTGTCCCATGTCTGGTTCCCAGGGCATGCCCACAGTTCGAAAAAAAAAAAAAACTTTGGAGGCTGTTTAGGGCCAGGACCTTCCCTTCCCTTCCCTTCCCTTCCCTTCCCTTCCCTTCCCTTCCCTTCCCTTCCCTTCCCTTCCCTTCCCTTCCCTTCCCAACCTTCCCAAACCTTCCCTTCCCTTCCCAAACCTTCCCTTCCCTTCCCTTCCCTTCCCTTCCCTTCCCTTCCCAAACCTTCCCTTCCCAAACCTTCCCAAACCTTCCCTTCCCTTCCCAAACCTTCCCAAACCTTCCCTTCCCAAACCTTCCCAAACCTTCCCAAACTTTCCCTTCCCTTCCCTTCCCAAACTTTCCCAAACCTTCCCTTCCCAAACCTTCCCTTCCCTTCCCAAACCTTCCCTTCCCTTCCCAAACCTTCCCTTCCCAAACCTTCCCTTCCCTCCTCTCCCCACTCTTATTTTGCAGGGTGAAGGGGTTGCCCCCCCCTTCCCTGCTGATTTCTGCTGTCTGTCTTCTGTGGTTTCCTCCAGGAAAAAAAGGGGGAGTGTTTGCTGCCTCCAAGGGTGCTTTCTCCTCTCTCATACTGAAAAGAAGCAGCCTAGTTTCCTTTTAAAATTTTTATTTTTTTTCTTTTTTTTCTCTACATTATCTCTTCTTCTATTTTTCTCTTTTTATTTTTCTTTTATTTCTTCTTTTTCCCCCTCTCTTCCCCTTCCCTCCCCTTTCTTCTCCTCCCCTTTCTTCTCCTCCCCTTTCTTCTCCTCCCCTTTCTTCTCCTCCCCTTTCTTCTCCTCCCCTTCCTTCTCCTCCCCTTCCTTCTCCTCCCCTTCCTTCTCCTCCCCTTCCCTTCTTCTCCCCTTCCCACTTTCACTTCCTTTGTTTTCCTTTTTCACATTACTTATTTGTTTTCTTACCTTTTTTCTCTTCTTTTTCCTTTTATCTTTTCTCTGATTTGTTTTGTTTTCATCTTTTTTATTTTCTTTTATGCTCTTTTCCCCTCCTTTTTTTTTTTTTTTCTTCCCTGTTGACATCACAGAGGCATGAGAGCTCTGCATTCTCACAGTGCAGCCAGTGCACATAACCTGAGTGGTCCAGTATGGGCAAAGCAGCAGGTCCCCAAGCTCCACTGGTCCCTCTGCTGGGGGATAACTTTTGGGATGCCCTCGGGAGAGGAGCATCTCCCCAGTGTGACTGCAGTGCAGGGTAGGCTCTGCTGAGGATCCGCCTGAGGAACAGAACAACCCTCCCCCACTGCTAGGAGCTGTTCTTCAAAACAAAATAAAAATTTAGATAAATCGGATACACACACACACAAGACAAGACCCGAAACCAAGCAAACAAAAAGGGGCAAAAAAAAAAAACCCAAACAAACAAAACCAAGAAGAAATCCTAAACAAATAACAGCAAAAAAACTCAAACAACAAACAAAGTTATTAAAACGTGAAAAAAAATAACCAAAAAAGTGAGGGAAAACAGAAGTAAAGAGGAAGACAGAGGAGAGGGAGGGTGCTGTGAAGGCTCTGACTCATTTTCCTACAACGTCCCACAGGCTCGGAAGCGTCCTTGCATGCTAAGCCATGAGGGTCAGGTTGGAAGGCCATGTCAGTCTCAACCTGCCTGAAAGCAGAAGCACAGAAACTCTCTTTTTATTTATTTTAAAGCATGTGTTGTTTCTCATCTTACTTCAATTCACTTGAAGCTGAAGGAGCTGCAAACAGGAGATAATTAACGGTTGTAAAGATGATTAAAGTTCTTTTTGTGTTGCTCTGAAAAAAAGGTCTTCTTGCACAAAATATTTGGAGTATAAAAAGCTATGCGACACTGCCTGAATAATTTAATAGTAATAGCTATGACCCCCATACACAGAACAGAGTTCTGCTTTGTGCCAGGACTACCTCACATTTGAGTTACTTGGCGTTTAGTAAGTCTTTCTCTTTAGCGATCCAAGATATTTTCTCCATCACAATTATTCCAGGATTTGCTTTGTTGGGGGGCTTGTTACTAAATGGAAGCCTTATAAAATATAAGTCACTTAAATGAGAAAAATTGTGACATAAACCTCTGTATTTTTATCTGTGAGTTCTGCATTAAATTCATCATGAAATACAGATGTAAAAGACACTTTTATCTTTTTTTCTTCTTTATTCTTTATATCCCCCCACCTTAAAGAATAAGCTCTCACATAAATTGACCTGTTCCTTTTTTTTTTTTTTTCCCTGTAATCCCCTTCAATTAAGGAAGATGGATTAATTAAAACAGAGTTTTTACAGATTTTTTTCTAATTTGGTTTCACTTGAAATCTGATTACACCGTTTTACAGTATTTTGGAACAGAATACTCCAAAGCTCTTGCAAATATATTTAGATGATGATTAGCTTTTTAAAAAAACAGGGGAAAAAAAAGGTTGGGGTTTTTTTTGTAATACACCAAAAACTATTAGTATATAACTAACAAATATATTTGTTATTCTAACATATGTTAGTATAATGAATATATTTGACTACATGTTTAGATTCATAGCAGAAATACAGAGTTATTAATCAGTCTTCATATATACATAGCACTAACTACAGGATTACAAACTCACCTGCAAAAATCAGAATGATGCTTTAAAAATCACCAGCTTTGTTCTTTCAGCCACAAAGCACCAAAACCTTACTAGTTTTCAGAAAAATAACCACTGTGGCTGCTGCTTAAATTAATGAGGTTCAGGTGCAAAACTTTTTCGGGGGGAGGTTTGTGCAAGAGATGTGTTTGTAAAATCATGCAGAGTGGTGAATTGTTATAACCCAGAGTGCTGGGATTTTATGAAAGGATTGGGATTTTATGGAATTTTTAATTGTCAATCCAAAATACATTAATGTAAGTTTAATGCAGGGATTTGGGGATTTTTTAAATTTTTTTTTCAACTGCTGCTTTTTCTGCATCAATACAAGCACCTGGGGCTTTCAAATTGCACCTGGGGCTTTCAAATTCAATTTCAGACTTGCCAAGACAGATAGAACGAGCTTGCCTGGGGAAAACCCATCACTTTTTGCAGGTATGGCAGCTTCTTTGCAGAGAAAAGAGAGTTCAGGGAGCGTTGCTTCGTGGAGCACCAAACACTGTGTGAACTAAAAGGAGCTGTGCTGGCATCTCCAGGCCATAGGAGACTTTTTGTTTCAGTAAAAGTGCAGCTTGGGGAAGTTCATGGGAAAGGTCTGTCGTGTCAGGATTGCCTGCTCCTGGCAAGGGCTTGAAAGTATTCAGTGTGGGGATAGGTGGCTGCTGGAGATGAATGCATTAATGCATTTCATTAGTTTGTTACTTTCTCTGAAGAATTAAGGCTCCATTTCCTCAATTAGGCAATCAAGGACTCTGTGAGATGTGTCCTTGTGGGTGTCAACAGCCTACACAACTGTTAGAAATTTGCCTTTCTTCACCTGGAGAAATACTTTTATTAACCGTTGCGGGGTTTTTTGCTTAAAAAAAAAGAAAAAAAACCCACCATATTTAATTGCAGTCTGATTGTGCTAAAATACACAGTAGTTTATGTTAAGTTTCTTGAGCAGAAAACCTTGTAGTGAGAAAACCTTATCCAATAAAAATAAAATTTAAAAAACCCCAAATCAATGAAGTCAGACATGATTTTAGCTTTTATTCAGTTATGAAGAAATCATGTTCTTACAAAGTGCATATTCACATTTTAACTAAAAAAGAAACAGAAGTAATGAAACAGCAAGAAGAAGAAAGAAACAAGCCAAAACCCACAAGCAAGGAAAAAACCAAAAAAACTCTACACACACAAGTAAACGAAAATATAGAACCAAAAAACCCCAACAAAACAAAAATCCCCAAAACAAAAGAAAAAGCAAACAACCCCCCCCAAAAGCCACCAAAAAAACCCCCACAAAAATTAACCAAAAACCACAACCAAAACAAACAAAAACCCCCACAAAAAAAAGCAAAATAAACCAAAATCAGAAAACCACAACAAAAAAAAAGTAAAACAACTCCACAAACATACAAACAAAACACACACACACACACACACACAAACCCCAAACCAACCAACAAGCTAATAATAGTAACACAAAGGAGGAGACCTTCTTGCAATATTGTGAAATTCTGTTTTGGGTCCGTGGGATCTTGTTCAGCCTAAAATAGCATGGGCAGCGAGGGTGGCCATCACACAGGTGGGCCACCAAAGTGATTGCTGATACTCCCATACTAATTTTGTATGATTTCAGGAAAACTCTCCAGCAGGAATAGGTTCATCCAACCTGCCTTCCACATAAGCCAGTGGACCCTGAGAGTGTCATGGCTTACTTAGTGTCCTCAGCAGTCCTTGGGACAGATTCACTTCAGTGGCAGGGAAGTGGAGATCCCTCTCATCCTCTCACAAAACCATTTGCTAAGAAAGTGATATCATGAAAACAAAAAGCTTCTTAGAAATATGTCAGCTCAGACTCTTTGTATTTTCTTCACAGAAATATGTCAGATGAGATCCCTTTCTTTACAGATATTTTCCATGTAAATAACCTAACACCTGGAAAGTTTTACCTGCAAAAAATGTTTCTAAGTTGGGAAAAATGTCTGTGTGGTGATGGTCCAGAGAGGATGCTGTGGATGCTCTCTCTGCATATTCTTCCTTACAGTGGTTTGTGGGAAACAGGACCAAAGTGAGTAAAGTCTGACAGGGTTTGTAATGGGTGGCTTTGCATGGCTGGATTTACACACTCAAGCCATAGCCAGCTCTGCTGAGTTAGTACAGGCATAGTGCTTTAAACTGTGAAGGGTATCCTGCCCACTAGTAGTTTGCAAAGCAAATCTTTCAATTCATTCTTTTAGGAGTCACTGATGCCACAAGCAAGAGCCTAAGCCAAAAAGAGAAAAGACTGGAGGAATCCTCCATGACTGCTTCAGTGGATGGCTGCAGCCCCTTGGCAGCCCCAAACTGAGAAAAGAAACAAACCCAGTGGTAAAAAAATATTTATTAACAATTGTCAGATGTTAAAGTCAACTAAGGAATAGCACAACTGTTGCTGGGGTTAGCCCTGCAGCCAGCAGGAAAGTACACCCACAGCAACAGGACAGCAAAGTCTCACTTCCCCCTCTTCTTTTTATTCATTTCTCTAAGGGCTGTTATTTAGGTCACTCATTGCAGAGCTCACTTAGAGTCCTTAGGAATTGTTTCTTAAATTCATAAACCTGTAACTGTGCAATAGTCTGAATTTACACAATTCCAAATAGCCAATTTTTTTTCTTTGCTAAGTCAGGTCTTGTTTGAAACTACTTGGTTAAACAGCTGATTAAAGGTACAGAAATACAAGGATCCTAATTATTTTATTCTCCCCACATAACTTTGATTAGTCTGGAGCAAAGGCATTTTCAATTTATTAATTAAGAGTACTTAATAATGCTTAATTAAAGGTATTTCAATTAAAGCATATTTAATTATGCTTTAACACAAAACATGAGCAATCCTGTTGCCTTCATTATTGCTCATACTTAAGTCACTTGCAGGGGAATAGGGAGATGCTGCCATCACATTTTGGCAGCAAGAACAGGACTCTTGGTAGATACTTAACTCCTCTGGCCAAGGGACTTATTTTTCCCAAAATAAAATCTGGTTGAATGCCGAGCAAAGGGTGTGTAATGTAGTGGCTAAAAATGATCTCAGCAACTTCAGCTAGCTGAGAATTTTATTTCAAGCACCAGGATTTTTTGTTTTCTCTTGGGGTGACATCATCATCACTATCATTTAGTCTTCTCTTGAACATCTCCAGGGGTGGTGACTCCACCACCTCCCTGGGCAGCCCATTCCAATGGGCAATCACCCTCTCTGTGAAGAACTTCCTCCTAACATCCAGCCTATACCTCCCCTGGCACAACTTGAGACTGTGTCCCCTCGTTCTGTTGCTGGTTGCCTGGGAGAAGAGACCAACCCCCGACTCCCCAGGTGGGAGTCTTCATCACAGAATCATAAAATTGTTTTGGTTGGAAAAGACCTCAAAGATCATCAAGTCAAACATTTCCCTGATACCACCATGGCCATTAAACCACATCCCAAAGTGCCATGTCCACATACTTCTTGAACACCTCCAGGGATGGTGACTCCACCACCTCCCTGGGCAGCACATTCCAATGCCTGACCACTCTTTCAGCAAATAAATTTCTTCTAATCTCCAACCTAAACCTTGGCACACTTTCAGGTCATTTCATCTTGTTCTATCACCTGATATTACGGAGAAGACACCAACCTCCACTTCACTCCAACCTCCCTTCAGGGAGCTGTTGAAAGCAATAAGGTTTCTCTCTTCTAATTTCCTTTTCTCCGGATTTAGCAATCCCAGTCCCCTGAACTGTCTCTCACCTCTTCACATGGGGTTCTGAGGGCACTTCATGTGAGGCTTCAATCAAGTGTCCACCACCAGCTCAGCTCTGCTTTCAACAAGCTGGGAACTCATCAGCTGCAATCTCAAAACCCTTGGGATGTGAAACACCATGCCTAAGACTTTCTTCTTTTTTTCTTTTTTTTTTTCTCTCCCCTCTTCCTTCCCCATTTTTTCCTCTTCCTTCCCCCCCTTCTTTTTCCCCCTCTCATCATTTTTGTCTTTTTTTTCTGCATACGACCGCTTGTTGTCACTTTTGTCTTTGAACACTGCTCTCCTAGTTAGCCCTAAAAATGTCAGATGTCTCAAAGGCTCTAACAAAAAAAGAGTGTCAGTGCTTTACTGCTGGTATTTCAAGATGAAAACTGTGCACAGTATGGCATATTCATAATCATGTGCTAATTCATAGGATCAACCAGTTTGGAAGAGACCTCCAAGATCAACCAGTCCGACCTATCACCCAGCCCTATCCAGTGGGACCATGGCACTAAGTGCCTCATCCAGGCTTTTCTTGAAGATCTCCAGGGATGGCAACTCCACTACCTCCCTGGGCAGCACATTCCCCTGGGCAATCTCTCTCTCTGTGAAGAACTTCCTCCTAACATCCAGCCTAGACCTCCCCTGGCACAACTTGAGACTGTGTCCCCTTGTTCTGCTGCTGGTTGCCTGGGAGAAGAGACCAACCCCCACCATCAGTATCAGGGTATTTTTATTATGGTAGGCCTCCTCCCTTTCACCTGGGTCAATCTGAAGCCATATGGAGGATGAGGAGTCTGCTGCAGAACAGAAATGTTGGTATTAGCAGAGGGAACCTTATGGGCAACAGCACCAACATGCAGAGAGGAGGGGAAAAAAAAAAGCTAGGGAAGATGACAAGGATGTTTATAGGTTGTGCATACAACCATACTAAAAGCCTTACAAAACTTATACTACAGACTGAAGCACTTCACAGAATTTGTAGCTCTTCAGTAATTTTGAATTGCTCTAAAATTGTCATGCTTCAAACCATAAAGTCTTTCTTAACCACTGCGGATGTATAAAAGAAGCAACATCAAAATGAGGCTAATCAACTCCTTCAATCTCAGGTGTGAAATTGTTCTCTATTTTTCCCCTGTCATTCTTGTTATTCACCAAGCACACACACACACACAAAAAAAAAAAAAAAAAAGGAAAGGGGAAAAAAATGGTCATAAGGATGCAAGAAAAAAAAAATCCCTTTTCTGGTTTCCTATGTAAGAAAATTCAGAAGACTTTGTGGATAAAAGACATTCACAGTTGTCTTACACAATACTGGTTGAGCAATCACAACCTTTTTACTTTAATATTCAGCCCATAAACAAAACAAACAAAAAACAAACATGAAGGAGATGAGCCACGTCCAGAGATTATCCTTTACCAGTGAAAGTGTTTTATGGTCAGGCGAAGATGCATACTTTGGTAATGAAAATATGTTAACAAAGGTGTTCAGATTAACATTGTTTTCCTATAACTCACAGCAGAGAGCAGCACTGAATTGTCTAAGCCAGGCAGTCATAGCTAGAAAACACTGTGAATAATGGATACCTTGGTGTCACCAAGAAACCAGAAGAATATTGGTGTCTGGGGAGGGGAAATGCCAGGATAACTCAGAAGAACATGAAGATATAATTCAAACTCAATTAAAAAGTATCAAACATCCAAATCTCCTAATTAAAGGGTGGGAACAAGATATTTCAATTTCTGATCTGAAAAAAAACCCAAACCAAACCAAAAACAACAACAAAAAAACCCCCAAACCAACAGAACATCGAAATAAGAAAACACATTTTTTTCCCCCCCACAGCTGTTCATTTAATTCTCAAATATTTTAGTCCCTTGAACAGAATCTTCTTTTGGGGGGGGTTTGTTTGTTTGTGGGTTTTGTTTGTTTGTTTGTTGTTTGGATTTTTCTGTTTGTTTTTGTTGTTGTTGTTTGGTTTTTTTTCTACCCATTAAATCCCTGCTTCCCCTCACTGCTGAGGTACAAAAGTACAAGGCCAAGTGCACACATTTCTGCATACACTATTGTTACTAAAGTCCTCCTGTCTCTATGCCTGAGAACAAACCTGAAGAGAGGTGTCCTGTTGAAGCTTTTGATAATGTGTTGTGTATCCCACCCTTAAAAGATGTGAAACAGCAGAGATAGCTGCAAGGGAGCAAAATGAATGTCTCCCCACAACTGCAAGCAGTAGCTTTACTTTTTTCCCTCCCCCCTTCCTCACTCCTCCTCTGCCATTGCCAACTAAAGTAATCATATAAACTAGGTCAGCACAAATGAATAAGGTGAGCCAGCTGCAGACTAAATGGGCAAAACAGCAATGACTAGTAGAGCTGGGAGGGCATATGCAGCAGAGTTCAAATTTCTAGGGAACAGCTTCATGCTGCTCTAATCAATTTTTGTATGTGCTTACTCTTGATTTTTACAAGTGAGTTTAAAACCAGGATTTCACACTAATTTTGGAACCATATTTTGCATCAAACGACACAACAAACTGCTTACTAAATTGCAAAAACTTCAATTAAAGTTTCTTCATTTTTCCAAATTGATCAAAACTCATTCGTTTTGATTCAGCAGGGACTAAGTCAGGCTCCAGTGCCCAGATTCCCTTACAAACCTTCCACATATCTATTGGGTAAAACGTACACATGCATTTATCAGTGAAGTACAGATTAAAAGGGAACTGCTATCAGAGCACGTTCATTCACTTAAAATACATGAAAAAGCATGGGAGGAAGCAGGACCAGAATGGCAATCCAGCAGGAGATTGCATAAAACAGAATACAGAGGCAAAAGTAAGGAAAGAACATTCTTTAGGTAGCTCAAGAGTGTAAAGCCAGCCCTGTGACAAGGAATCACAGGAGCTGCAAAAATTAGAACTGAAACAACCTTCACATGTGGTGCATCTCATATCACAATCCATCCCTGCCTGGGATATAGGAAGGGAGCCCTCATAAAAAGGACACAGAGGTGTTGGAGTCAATCCAGAGAAGGGTCACAAGGATGATCCAAGGGCTGGAACATCTCTGCTATGAGGATAGGCTGAGGGTGATGGGGTTGTTCAACCTGAAGAAGAGAAGACTCCAGGCAGACCATATAGCTGCCTTCCAAAACCTGAAGGGGGCCTACAGGAAAGCTAGAGAAAGACTTTTCATAAGGGTGTCCCATGGCAGGACAAGGGGAAATGGTTTTAAGCTAAGGGAGAGTGGGTTTAGACTGGCTCTCAGGAAGAAGTTCTTCAGTATGAGAGTGGTGAGACTCTGGAATAAGTTGCCCAGAGTGGTTGTGGATTCTACCTCCCTGGAGGTGTTTAAGGCTTTGGGCAACCAAGTCCAGCTGAGAGATGTCCATGCCCGTTGCTGGGTGGTTGGAGTAAATGGTCTGTAAGGGCACTTCCAACTTGAGCTATGTGGTTATGATTGTATGAACCTGCTGCATGCTGGATAGCTTCTCATCTTGAGGCCAATCAGAATCACAGTTACTGAGCCTGGAATAGACCTCATCGCATCCAGCCAATATCACCACACTGACTCACTAAGTGCCACATCCAGTCTTTCCTTAAACACCTCTGGGGACACTGACTCCACCAACCTCCATGGGCAGTCCACTCCAGTGTCTAATTACCCTTTCCGTGAGGAAATCCTTCCTAACATCCAACCTAACCCTCCACTGGTGCAGCTTCAGGCCATGCCCTCTCATCTTGTCACAACTTTCCTGGCAGAAGAGCCTGACCCTCACTTTACTACAACTTCCCTTCAAATAGTTGTAGAGTGTGATAAAGTCCCCCCTGAGCCTCCTCTTCTCCAAGCTAAAGAACCCCATCTCCCTCAGCCTCTCCTCATAAGACATTTGCTCCAGCTCCTTCCCCAGTCTTGTCACTGTCCTCTGGCCCTGCTTCAGCACCTCAACATCTTTCTTGAAGTCTGGGTCCCAAAACTACACGTAGTACTCGAGGTGAGACCTCACCTAAGGGTTGACTCTTCATGGGGAAAAATAAAGAATTCAAGCTGCACAGAGCCCAATGCTACCACATCTAAGTGCAGTATCAATCTGATGATCTTAGAGGTTTTTCCATGACTTAGACAGACAACCAAGCTTAAAGGTCACCAGTACAGCACAAGCAGACCATGGCAGATTTGTAGAGCTCACCTTGAAGTAGACAGGCTTGAACACTTTGCCCTGTAAGGCTCCCTCTCCAAGTTTCTAACCACACAGTGGTTTACTATTTACGCAGTAAACAAACCTATTTACATTGCTAATTCAGATTCATTGCAATTTTGTTTGTTCAGCAGCGGAAACTTAATTTCAAAACCCTTTTAATTGAATGACCTTCTAGGAGTATATTAAAGTGATTTCATTATTTTAAAATTTCCTAAAGGAAAGGTCATTTGCATAGTGATCATTTTTCACATGCACCAGCAGCAGCCATTTTTCAGCATTCAGCTTCCACCCCTTCAACCCCCCACACGCACACACACACTCGCATGTAATTTTACACCAGGTAGCAGACAGGCTGAAGAGACACTGAAACCATGAAATCCAGTCTATTAATTTTAAAACTGTTTAAAATAGAGTTTGAAAGTCAATACTAGATCATTCTATGGATTTTCTTTACTTTTTCTTCCCTTCACAGCATGAACCCAGACCAGGTCATAGACAGTCATAGAATGCACTGGGTTAGAAGGGACCTTAAAGGTCATTTAGTCCAACCCCCCTGCAGTAAGAAGGGACAACTCCAGATAGATCAGGTTGCTCAGAGCTCCATCAAGCCTGATCTTGAACATCTCCAAGAATGGAGCCTCCACCACCTCCCTGGGCAACCTGTTCCAGTGTTACACCATCCTCACGGTAAAGAGCTTCTTCCTAATATAAAAACTAAACCTACCGTCTCTAGTTTAAAACCATTGCCCTTTGTCCTTTTGCTACATGTCCTTGGAAACAGTCCCTCTCCAGAGATCCTCAAAATTGAGTATGCCACAGAAAGTTGGGGAAAATGCTATGAACAACCTCAGAGGACTGGTAGACAAATCCCACAGGTGGGAATGGGAGGCACACTGGCCCAAGTCAAATGTCTGGGCAAGATGTGCTCATGTCCTAAGGAATTTTCTCATGCCCAATTCTTTGCATAGAAGACAGGACAATAAGGTTATGCTTGCAGATACTTCAGCAGGAGAGTTTAATTCCACCTTTCCCATGTTCTTCATTTCACCAGTAACTTATCCTCAGATCACTTGTGTTCTTCAGGTTTTGATTTTCTTATAGAAAAAGATGCTTCCTTCATGATGCTTCTAAAACGCTATATTTTCACACTGATGCTGCCACCTGGCATTTTCATTTGAGTACATAATACTGAAACCATCAGTAAATACACACATTCAGTCTCTACCAGCTGCATTTTGATCTGGGGCAGAACATGCTTTGAAACACATAAGCACCATCAGACAACACTTCTTTCAATGTTTTGACAATCTGATTTTTTTTTAAGTGTAGGAAACATTGGTGTGTAGCCATTTTCTCAGGTATAATAATCACCTCCTAGCACACAGCTTACAAAAAAAAATAACCTTTTACATTTTTATGCAGCTGAATCAAAAGAAGGAGAAAATGGAAGTAAAAACAGAACTGAAAAAAAAAATCAAGAAAGGTATTTTGTGTAAGCAGCACAAACCCTGACTGCTTCAAAAGTTAATTCTCAGTATTTGGGAGTGATGTTAACATCATCTACTTTGTTTGTTAAAAAGTAGAAATACCATTAAATCCACTTAACCAAAAAAGCCAACTTTCAGTGCACTTCTTCCAGTCCTGTTGAACAGCTGCTCTGCTTAACACAGGTCTGCATTAGAGACATCAACAGCTGCTATTGTACACAGCTATTCCTATTTAATGCCTTCCACAAAAGGCTTCTGCCTTCTTGGCTATAGCTCTGCAATAGAGAGAAAAAACCTGCAGGATTTTTGTGTTGATTGGGAAGTTAAGAGAACACAGATGGAAAGCATCATATTAATCAAAATCTGGTAAAGAAATCAAGATCACCCCCCTGAAAGCAACTATTTATTCTGTAGAAAGAATCTTTTGATGCAAGTTTGGAACAAAACCAAAAATCCTCACTAATGAAAATAAGTAAAAATCACTAAAAAGTTTGTTTTGTTATAGAAGCAAACATCAGGAACTTGAGGAGCTAAGAGAGTCTGGAGGTTGTTAAGAAAAGCAGCATGGCTGGACTTTACATGCTGTCCCAAAAGGATAAATTTATGCTGTGGGGTAACTTCAGAATGCTTTCACTCTGGCAGCAGCTTGTTCTCTTAAATATGTGAGGAAAGCAGCTTCTCTAACTGGGAGTGAAGAGAGATGATAAAATGACAGCACCATGGAAAGACAAAAGTAAGCAGAGCAAGAAGGAAGCTGGATTTCATTCACAACCAAACTCAGAACAAAACCAGCCAAACAACAGCACACAAATTAGAGGAAGCATTAAAAAAAAAATCTACAACAGGCAGACAGAGACAAAATCATGAAAGCTAAGAGTACCTAAGGGACAACGGAAATAAGAAGGAAAATGAATAGCTGTCTATTACTTAATAGGGAAATTAAACAAATAAGCTACTGGAATGCTACTTAACTTTTCTATTTATTTTTCTCAGTGGCATGCCAGGATACAGAAAGAAAAGTTAGATGCATTTAATGAGAAGCGCAGAGGAAGGCCAGTGGACTACTTACTGCACTGGCCATAATTGTCACCACACAATTATTGACGAGCCCCACAAAGCTCATGAAGGACAGGGAGCATCATGGGGCTGAAGACAGGTAAATACAACATCCACCTGCAGAATGTGTAGGGTAACTGGGTGTGGTAGTTTTAGGCTGTACCTTTAAAATTTTCCACAGATCTTGAACAGAAAGTGGTAGAATGTAAACAAATCATTATTGGGTGTAGAAAGGAAAATAATGATAATTCTAAACAATCCCATTGGAGAGATATCTACCATAAGAATTAGTTTGTTAAACTTCCTGACTCTCTTTTGGCTTCTTCGCTCTGGGAGATACTAACTTTGTGCTTCTGCTGGCTTCTGCTGACCTTGGCTGCTTTGTTTTGGCTAAGTCTAACAAAATAACCCTCTGCTATTTTCTCTTGTCCCTTTGTGTCCAAGGGGCAGGGGGGACAGGGAGGGAGAAGCTATTAGTTCCCCTGGTTTTTGCCCAGGGCGGTTCTTGTGCTGTTTATAAATTGTAAATACCTGTAAATACTCTATATTTTGTACATATTCATTGCGTTCCATTGTAGATTGTAGTTTTTGTTTGTAAATACAGATTCATTTGCTTCCAACTGGGCTGGTCTGGTGTAACAGTGTGAGAGCTGAAATCCCCCTCCCACACCGACAATAACCAGGCTTGCTCAGTCTGGAAGCAAATGAAAGCCGTATTTACATGCAAAACTACAGTCTATGGTGAAATGCAATGAATATGTACAAATGTACACTATTTACAACATTTACAAATATGTACAATCAGTAGAAAAACACAACCAAGTCCCCTGGCTTCCCCCTCCCCTCGAGGGGCTGTACTTTTTCCCAAGGGGCCTCCCCACACAAGCCAGAAGGACTCCCCCCAGACCTCCCCCTGGCAGAAGGCACAGAGTCAAGAAGCAGAGAGGCTGTTAGACTTAGCTTGTCAAGGTCAGTGTGTTATCTTCAGCCAGAAAAGAAGCAGACAGATGCTGAGCAAGCTGAGCCCAAGTCCCCAACCTTGTTTTGAGTTCTCAATGTTCTTAAACATTTCTATAGCTCAAATAGAATGTTTAGCATAATCATTATTGTGCTTTCTTACACCCAATAGTGATCTATTTACATTCTTTCACTTTCTCTGCTTGAACTTTGTGAAGAAAAATTAAAAAGACAGTCTCAAAACCATGACATCTGTCAAACGTAATGTTTGGGGGGGAATTTTCAACCTACCACACTGGGGTTATTAAACCGCCCGGACAAAAATCCCACAAGGATCAAGTGAACCATCAGCAAGTGTGCAGATGACACCAAGCTGAATGGTGCTGTCAATATGCCAGAGGGACAGGATGGCATCCAGAGGGACCTGGACAAGCTGGAGAGGTGTGCCCAGGTGAACCTCATGAGGTTGAACAAGGGCAAGTGTAAGGTCCTGCACTATCAGTACAGGCTGGAGGATGAGGTGATAGAAACAGCTCTGAGGAAAAGGACTTGGGGGTGCTGATGGATGAGAAGCTGGACAGGAGCAGGCAGTGTGAGCTTGCAGCCCAGAAGGCCAATAGCAGATCCAGAGAGGTGATTCTGCCACTTTACTCTGCTCTGCTGAGACCTCACAGGTAGTATTGAATCCAGCTCTGGTGCCCTCAACACAAGAAGGACATGGACCTTATGGAGTGGGTCCACAGAAGGCCACAAAAATGATCAAGGGGCTGGGACGCCTCTTCTATGAAGACAGGCTGAGGAAACTAGGGTTGTTCATCCTGCAGAAGACTCCAAGACCCAATAGCAGCCTTCCAGTACCTGAAGGGGGCTACAAGAAGGCTGGAGAGGAACTGTTTACAAAGCATTGCAGTAACAGCACTAATATTTTATTAAAACAAAACAAGACCCAAACCAAAACCAACCCACAACCAAAAAAAAAACAACAACAACAAAAAAAAACAACACAACACCAACCAAAAGCAAACCAACAAAACACCAAAACAAACAAAAATAAAACCACACAATATAAAAAACCCACACAAATAAAACTACACAAAACCCATGGAGTTCAGTTTAACATCTTTTAGAAAATTAATTTCCAGAAAGTTTCTTTTTTTTTTTCCAAGACAGAGAGAAATTTCTATTTCCTTTGTAGTTATTTATTTTCAAATGTATCTTTTTTTTTCCCTAGATACCAGCAAAACCCTATTTTAAAATCTTTCCCCAACTTTTTAAAGGCATTAAAACCTACACAGTATAAAAAATGGCTACACGTAGTCTGGGTTAAAGAAAATTCATTTGTGCATTTCCTGCTAGTTACATGGCAATCCAGCCACAGCAGTATCAATCCAAAAGTTCCAAAATTCCAATTTTTAGGATAAAACCGATTAAGCAGCAGTTTAGTTGTTTGTTCCTTCATTTTTTGTTGAATGTTTCTGTACTGAGAGCTGTAATTTGCTCACCTGCAGCAGCTTATAGAGAGGATGTCTGAAGACAACCCAGTGGAGAATTCACCACTTCAGGTTGCAATGTAATTAAAGACTTTCTTTGTTAAAATCACATTTTCTACTACTGTAATTTATCTAGTGCCAGGTTCCAGTCCCTGGTTCCCACTCTGTCTTCCTCTAAGATTAGAGTCCTTCACATTAAGGTGCTTTAACCTCTGAATAGTCCCCTGATGCTCTGCAGAGTTCTTACATTTCTGTGATGGTTTGTAACAGTCTTTTAAAATTTTTCTTTGCAAAGTTCAAGCAGAGAAAGCTGAAGAATGTAAATAAGTCACTACTGGGTGTAAGCAAGCGAAAGAATGATTGTTTTAAACATGTCTGTTGGATAGATAGAAATGTTTAAGAGACACTACTCAAAACAAAGTAGGGGCAGTCAAAGCAACTTGCTGGGCTGTCTGGATGCTGCTTCTTCTCTTCTGGCTGAAGATAACACACTGACATTGGTGAGCTAACAGCTTCTCTGCTTCTATCTCTCTGCCTTCTGCCAGCAGGGGCTGGAGGGAGGAAGCGTCTGGGAGAGAGGCCCCTTGGGAAGTCCCCTTGCGGGGGGAAGCAAAGGGAGCTTGGTTGTGGTTTTCTGTTGATTGTATGTATTTGTAAATGTTGTGAATAGTGTATATTTGTACATATTCATTGCATTTCATCATAGATTGTAGATTTGCTTGTAAATAGAGCTTTCATTTGCTTCCAGACTGAGCTAGCTTGGTTATTGTTGTGGTGGGGGGTGGGATTTCAGCTCTCACACTGATACGATTTCTCACTAGAAGTCATTTTTTAATCCCTTAAATCCTTCCCCCAGCTTTCCT
The DNA here is from genome assembly GCF_027791375.1 of Indicator indicator. Classification (NCBI taxonomy): domain Eukaryota; kingdom Metazoa; phylum Chordata; class Aves; order Piciformes; family Indicatoridae; genus Indicator; species Indicator indicator. Next base: position 3,311,289 of record NC_072053.1, on the reverse strand, counting down.
AGCTTTTCTCATTAAAAACAAGGCACATCACTTCACCCTCCAGTTTTACAGCATCAGTCCCCCCTTCTCCTGTGCTACACAACTCATGCTTTTTAATCTGAGTGACACTGACTCCCCACCTGGCAGATTTTTAGCAGCATTGATTGAACTGGTGAATCACCATGTTGGGCTTTCCTGTGGCTACAAATCCCTGTCCACATCAACTGCTTTCTGCATTGTTCTTTTAAATTGCAGTTCAGATTCCTTGCTACAGACTTTGCTGTGCCCCACCATGCTTCCTTTCCCACTTACATAAGCTCCCATGCCTGGGAGATGACAGCTAACAGCTTAATCGTGCTATGTGAATGAAAGCACAGCAGAGCTACAAATCCACACAAAACACAGATCCTTGGGCTGGAAGCTTTTATATTTCACTCCAATAGTCAGGCTGACACCAAAACCAGTAGGAGCTCAGACAAGGAATAAAACTGGATTTCAGAACCAAAACTCATTGGTGTGTCCTATTCCCAATTACACACCAAGTGAAGAGGAAGCAGCTGGACACCTGTGATCCTGAAAGACCAGAGGCACCTAATTCCAACTATGAGATTGTATTCTTTTAGCTCCTGACACAACTCCTTCATACATCTATAGAAATGAGCATTTTGGGAAACACACAAGTTCTACACTTACTGTGAAACTGCTTTCAGGTCTGACAGGTGGGAAGAACGTGGGCATGGTTTGGTTATCCAGAATCACTGAAAGCAGCTTGCAAATCTCAGCACTCAGAAAGAAGGATGCTCAGTTTTCATTTACAGCTTTCAAGGGAGACAGAATCACAAAGTGGCTCCACACTTTTCCTCCAGACCCACAAGGGCTGCACTCCATGGAAAGCAAAATGCTAACCCCCAACAAACAGTCTTCTGGAGAGGTCTTTAAAGAGTCAAATATTACAAGAGGCAGAAAACATTGCAGGACTCCAGAATAACAAATTATTTTCTATTTTTTTAATGTAGATTTTAAAGGGAAAGTCAACATTCCTCCAAGAGTGATCTCTTGTCTCTGCTGCATCCCTTCTGCAGTCCATCAGTTAACAGCCTGTCTAGAAGCAGGAAAGAAACAATTGTGTTCTAGCTCATTTGAAAATTCTTCCTAAATCAAAAAAAAAAAAAACATTCATTATTTTCTCAGCCCTGTCCATATCACCTAGCAGGGGACAGGTACCAACTATCCCCCTATGCTGTAGGACACTTCCAGGCCTTCCTTCACCATACTCTGCTGAAATTAACATTTTTAAAATGTGCGTGTTGCCCAGGTTATTGCACTGAATCATGCACACTTGCACTTGACAGCAGAGGTCAGCTTTGTTACCTTTCCTCACTTGAAGACTTTCTAAGTTAGCAGGGCTTTAGAGTGTGAATCTGATGGGCTCAACAGCAAAGTGTCACATAACCCTTCAAATCAAAGGCTCACTTCCAGAAGAGCACAGCCAAGGCTTTCACAGACACCTCTTCTGCAGGGCAGATGAAGATCTGAAAGAACAGAGCCCACATCTTCATGGCAATCAGGGCTGTGGCTTGCAGAGGAATAGGTACTTCCTCCTGGTAACTCGATTGTCTGAGCTCTGCAGCACATGAACATTTCACAGGTAGAAAAGAGGGCTGCAGAGTCAACAGCCCAAGTAGCCTGATTGTGATCAGTATGGCTCCAGGCAAAGTCCCTTTCAAAGTTAAACATGGCAAACTCTGCAGTGCAGAGAAGCCTAGCCTAGAATAAGTCCCGAGAAGCACCTGCATTGTGTGGGCAACCATTAACTTGAACTTTGAAGTAGCAAGCTAGTGTCAACACGTAGAAGGATGAACTATAAAAAACTGTCGAGAAGAACGTGCTGGGCTAAACACCTATTGTACTACAATTGAGTCTCCAGCTTCAAGCTTCTGGGAACAAGCAGAAAGCTGAGGCGGCTGCTGAGACAGAACATCCCACCGTTGCTCATCACCTTCCTCCTAATCATGAGTTTAAATTCACGCTTATCTGAGGTAGGCTGACCACTTTCAGGAAGGGATCTCACAGCTCAAATGCCTTGAACACTCCCAGACCCCCACCTCAACAACCCAGACTGGCTCTTGCTAGTGGCTGTGGGACATTTTTCCGCTTTGCAGAAGGACTGTCCTTCATAACTGCAGGTGGTCTTTGGTGACACTTTGGTTGTAGGTGTAAAGAGGCCGTTTTCTCAAGGAAATTTTTACTGCTGCAGAACGGAGCAGTTTTGGCCTTGTTCATCTTTATATGCTGCACAAATGGAAATAAAATCCATGCATAATCAAAAACATTCCAAAAAACAAAATGGAAAAAACCAACCAACCAACCAAAAAACCCCCAACAACAAACCACAAATGTTACAAGATTTAAGTATTCTCCTTCTTAGCTCCGTTAGGATGAAACAAAAGAGACCATTTAATGTGCTTTTGAACACATTATTAAAAAACAAAACAAAAAACCCCCACAGAAAACCTATTTTTAAATGATTCCAAATCAGAAAGAGTGAGAATCAAGAAAGGTGATAAATCCTGTGAAGGTAATGGGAAGCTCAGTATTCCTTCCACTCACCATGGTGTACAGCTGATCTTCTCTGCAGGAAGTTGAACTGCCCCCAAATTTTAGTTTGGACTAGTCAGAAATTAAAATATTTATATCAAATCTGTAATTCATATCAAATCTTTCTGCATAAACTGCTATTCTGGTGAATAAGTAGAAAATTGTTTATTTTGCTTACTTCAAACAAGGAAGAGAGAAATGGTCTAACTCTATTTCTTAAAAAAGACAAATAATTTAGGTTAGCATAGAAATCAAGAAAAAACCTGGTTACCACATGCTCTCTGGTCAGCCTGGAGATTCTGCACAAGTTGATAACAAGTGGGATGTGTCATACAAAATAGGGAAAATGAAAAAAAAAAAATCACACCGATAGACAATAAACATTTATTGATCTTTGGCTTTAGAAATCGTCCTAGTTTGGATATGGGAAATACTATATAAAATAATGGAAGGGTTGTTCTTTTTTTTTAAACCTAGAGTAGGTACTGTAGAACAGTCTATTCCTTTTACAGTGCACAAATGCAAGGCATGCAGAGTACATGTAAGGATATTAAATTACTATATGAGCATCACTGCAGCAGACATGAGATGTCCAACGTGGATCAACGCTTTACAAAGGCAAGCAGGTTGATAGGGCAGTTGATTTGCAGCAGGTATCACAGTTTGTCTTAGATTGGCTGTGGTATTACCATTAGCAACTAACAGATATAAATACGTGTGCATTATAAAAATCAGAGTCAAATTATAACATTTCAACAGAAAGGGGAGCTAGAAAGCAGAACCTTGCTTCGCTTTGCAGAATTTACTGATGTTGAAGGAATTTAGGTGTGTAGACAACAAACCAATTCTTACTATTTTTCACATTAAAATGCTGCCTCAGACTTGGTAACATTAAGTGAGACAAACCCAGCTTTCTAAATACTTACACATAGTGTAAGGCAATGTGCAGTAAGCTTACTGGAGCAGATTTTCCCCAACAGTGTACTATATACAGTACAGATTGCTACAGCCACGTTTTAGAGCCAAAAGCTCAAAATGCTTTTACAAGCCTTTCCCAGAGAAAGGCTTCCTTTGGTAGATTTGAATCTGCCACATCATCTCCACTTACAAGCACTTCACATTTAGAATGCATAATTAACTCATGAGTAGGCACCTGCTGTTTCCTCACATTATTTTATTTCCCTGCTGAACCAGATCAGGCAGGTTTCACCTTCTGGTTCTTGCCGTTCTTGGGAGGCAGGGAAGTTGTTGAAAGGTAGGGGTGGTTTCATTGTTCAACACCCTAACAGCACTCCACAAAAATCAGTATGAGGCCTAATTTGTGGAACTGCCTTGCTGAGTGCCAGCCAACCACATTACAGTCTCTTTGTGCTCCGAATCCATACGGGTGTGGTGAACTCCAGCACAGCTTTTCTGAGCTGCAGCAGAATTACTTACCTGGCTGAAAGCAGGCAGGTGCCTGCACACCTAACACCCAGGGTGTCACTACAGAACTGTGTTAATTAAAGCCAACCCTTTAAGAACTAAGTCCTTTCCCTCAGTCACTAAACAAAAAAACCCCAAACCAAACAAAAAAAAACAATGCATGGGTGGCAGTAGGATGTTAAGATTACCAGGCATGCAATGGGCAAAGCTGTAAAATTATCATTAAAGCAACAGGAATGGACAACATTTTATTCCCCCCAAAATCTTACTTGCTGCCAACGTGTAACAACCCATAAACACACATGGACATTCTGTATGCCAAAAAAAAAATAATTTTATAGCAAACCCCACTTGAAGGGCTAGCAGTCCTTGTATTTTCTTTCCTAAAGTCAGCCTTCTTTTATGTAGCAAAATAACAACAAAGGTACACACAATAAATCTGAAGCACATATTCTGAGACCACCCACGTTTAGGCACTTTACCGTGTACAAAAAGAATGCAATGTTACTGTAGGTTGTTTATTATTTGTAGTAATTATACCTAAGTATTACTCACACCAACCAAAAAAGGAAAAAAAGAAGAAAAAAAGAAAAAGCAGCAAAAAAACAGCCAACAAATGCCCACAAGACCCCCAACCCAAAAAGAGAGCAGCTTTCCCAACATGTGCTGTGCTCTCCTGTTTGCAGATCCCCATTGAAAGCATAAAGCAAACCAGTTTGTTCTGAACAGCAGGAAATGCAACACCAGTCAGGACAGGTCAATGTAATGCAACAACCATCTGACACCATCTCCACTGTGAAGCATTAGAGTCATAATGCTTGTAAAGATGTAACTATAAAAGTTGTATTTTAACAGTAATTTAGCAGTAAGAGGAAGATAGAATTTACATAAGTAACATCAGAGTCTTTCCTGTTTGGCAAATACTGAAATGAAAGGAGGGGAGTCTTGCTCATAGGCTTGCAGTAGAGTTGGAAGTATTCTGTGCTTTTCACTTAAAAAGAGAAAACAGAAAGAAAAAAAAAAAAAGAAAGAAGAGACTATTAACAGACCACCACCACTGAATTTGTGTTCCCAGCAACAAAGAGACACCTTGAAAGAAAAATATTTACAACTTGGAGGATGTTCCCTGTGCAATTCGTAACAAGTCTAACTCATGATGAATTTCAGGCTTAAATTATTTAATAGCATCTGTACATTAATATTTGCTCACATAAATGGGAAGACTCAAACATCGGACAAAGCTTCCTGTGCCTGCTCTTACAGAGTATTTCCCCACTTGTACTCCCTCCTAGAAAACCTTAACACACCAAAAAAACCCAAGATTTTTAACAATGGGACAAAAGGAATGACGACAGGAAAAATAAAAACTGTTTGTTGGCACATCATGAGTATGAACTGTACTTAAATTTAAAATTTTGGTGTGTTTTTTCTGCCCTAGGGATTTTTTTTTTTAAATAAAAAATACTATAAATATGCTTTCTTGAAGCCTAGAACATATTTGGGGAGCAGTTACAACGAGCAGAAGAAAAGAGACTTTAAGCACAAGGTATTTCAAGCCAGGTTTTAAAAAGCACTCAGCAGCATCATAAAATAAATAGAAATGGCCTACTACCAAGGAGCTTGTAAAAAGCTACTCTCAAAAGTCTACTGAGGTCCCTGTTTTATAAATAGCAGAGTCATATGGATAGCATGCTGTTGAGAGGATTCTTGACTGATGTGTGTGGTCACATATGGGAAGAGTTTGGTATTTACAGGTGGATTTCACATTTCAGTATAAAACTGCATACTTGTTAATACTTCAGTCTAGACATCAAGTTCTGAAAAAAATTTTGTGTAGAAGTACTTGACTTCTATTGGCAGGCACTGAGATTAATTAAAAAAAAAGGAAAAAAAAAAGCAAAAAAGAAAAATATGATCTGTGGTATCAAGATTAAAAATAATTCCCACTGAAACACCATTGAAATCAAATCTATAAAAATACATACACACTGGCATCAAAAACAACGTCCAGTGCAGCATTAACTCTCCTGGTAGTCCACAGTGAGAGGCTTGAAATATGTGCAGCATATACAGATGTCAGTAAAAGCAGCCTTGAAATCACATCTTGGTCTCATGATCTCTCCTGCAAAGGAGGAAGACCTTGCAGTCTTGGTATTAGAGGTGGGAGACTGGACATGCCACCCATTTCAGGGCATGTGCTGTCAAAGCCACAAAGCATGGGAGACCTTCCTAAAGAAGCTACAGACTCCAAAGCACAGACTGACTGCTCTGCATCAGCTTGCTTAACTAGATCAGGCATCTGGCTTCAGTGCTTGTTTCTTTAGAGTAAGTATCAGTGAGGTCAAAATACTGCTCTTAACTTACCATTTGGGATTTAGGACATAGGCTGCAGATGCTGAAAATAACAGTCTTATTTACTCAAAATGGTAAACATTCACTTTGAATATCTTATTGAGGATACATGTGACCTGCTGTTGCTTTCCTCTTCAAGATTTTGCTCAGCCATAATAGGTTTCTCCAAGAGCACAATTTTCTTTGGTCTCATTTCCACTTGGCATTTCCATTTTCACCATGCACTAAATCTTCAGTCTTAACTAAAACTTTCTAGTAACTTTGTAGTGACAAAATGAACTGTGGGGTTAAGTCTGGGACTTCTGTGGTTAACAAATTAATGCATGAATTGTGTCATGTGACAAAGCATTAAGTACAGCATTTAAAAAACTGTTCAGAATCCTCTTTGGAGAAACAAGCTAACATTCAAAAGGAAACCATAAGCTTCTGCAAATAGAGGCATAAGGCCTTTTATCTTATAGACCACAACTTTAAGATTAGATACTTGAAATTTTCTGTGTGGTACATCCAAAACCACTATTACCACTTAGCTGTAGTGATTGTGACAAAATACAAAACTTTTAGCTGTTCCTCCGAAGTTAACTGAAAGGTCTGTATTCAGTAACCATTTTAAAGACTGAACTTAGGCTACCTAATTATATTGTTGATGTTTCCTGGTGGCATTTTCCTTTTGAGTGAGTTTGACTTTGCAATCCATGTAAGCACACATCTCTCTTCACTCATCCTCCAGTACTTGTGACTCAAAGAAGAGCGACTGCCATAGAAATGAATTTTCTAAAGCATGTCCTTCTGTACAAGCACATTTTCCTGTACCAATACTACTTGGTTTTCCACCCATTACTTTATCTGTTGATTCTTATGCAAGAGAAAACTGGAAGGAGGAAAAAACTGCAGCTAAAAAGATCTCAAAACTTGGCAAATCCTATATCTTGAGAAGGTATCAAAAAAAGGAGAAGTGGCGCCTGAGAATATCCCCTGCAAAGTGCAAGAATAGATTGGCTAATTAACTTCTCTAAGATCAGAAATAGCCCAAGTGTTAAGTTTGGACTTCCCTGAACTTGGTGGAAGACTTTGATTTATCACTATCTTAATACTTTGTCTAAAGGGACATCCAGAATAAAAGTGCAATATTTTAACACTTGTTAACAAGTTTGTATGGAACTCAACCTTATTTAAGCTATGTAAAGGAACTAATACTTCAAAAATAAATTAAACCAAAATAATTAAAAAATCCAAATCCAATCCTGAACTAAATTAGCCCAGTCAGTTCCACGCATGGAATATAGTGAAAAAGCTGTGGACAGGAATAAGAAATCAGGCTAACAAGTCACATTACTGGAGTGAGAAAGAAACATTGTTTTTTTGTCAAAGACACCTTCCCTTCTAAAATCTCTCAGAAATTAAGGAGGTAGTGGGCAAAAGGCAAGAGAAAAGATTAAGAATCCTGATTAACACCTACTACCTTCCAGTCATCTTTTAACTGCTTTCCCACTTCTGCAAGATGCTTTCCCCAATTCCAGCCCCCAAATGCTGATAAAAGCCTCCATTAAAAAAAAAAAAAGGAGAAAAAAAGAAAAAAAATAACCTAGGGGGGAAAAACCCAAACCAAACCAAACTTCCCTAACATTTGCCAGCTGCTGTTCTAAAGGAACTTACTAAAGAAGTGAGCAGATACTCCTTTGAAGCTTACATAAGATACATGGAAATCAGAACTATCAGGGTTGCTATTTTACTTTATGTCACTTTTGAGCACATCATGTTGCTGTAGGAAGCACTGCGCACAACCACAGCAATATGCTCCATCTGGTTTCACTGTCACCTCACATTTCAAAGGCGTTTATTGCTATAGTTTAGATTTTAATAAGCCTCCTAGACTGAAGTAAGGATTAAATGGATCCCCAGAAAGACCGTCTCCCACTCAGATCAGGCTCCTGACAGAAGGTTAACCGTTCGGCTGTGCAAACAATGAAACAGCGATGGCCAAGAGCGTTGATCTTCACATTGGTAACACCCAGGTGCCTGTTTTTCACTGTGATCAGTGTGACATCTGAAGAGTAAGCATGAGCTCTTACCAGCAGCTCTGTGAAGCTCAGCTATGCACACAATTACCTTTGCTGAATGCAATATTCTGTAACTACAGTTCACTTTCACTTATGAGCTCTCAGAATAAATGCCTCTGCCAACAGAAACTCTGTTATTTAACAGCCTTTTTAAGTCTTCTCCAGTATGCCACATTTATTCCTGTCCTTCAGATTACAACAACAGGTTACACCCTCTGCACAGTGAGCTTCTTCAGCCACTTCTTCACTATCAGAATTGAGCTGCACTATATTGTTTTATCTTCCCGAATAAAACATTAACATTGGATACCAAACTATAACTTAAAAGCTGGCCTTATTAATTCTATTGGTAATGATACACCTCCAACTAGGAGAAAATGGGTCCAGTATTGCTGGACCTGTCAAATTTTGTCATTCCATTCACCTGAAAAGACATTGACTAGGAATGTTTTGAGATCGGAAATCTATAAAGTCAAACATTTTTCTTTAGGCCAATGTACACAGATAAGCCTTTGTCCCCGTTAGTTATGAAAAGTTGGTATGAAAAAATAAAAGCTTGCAGCACCAGTGGCACTGAAATACTATACTGCAATAGAACAACCATGCAAGGTGGTCTCAGATATCCCCAACACATGCAGTAGGTACTAGCTGGTGTACATAAATATTTCCCTAGCATCAGTAAATGCAATTTAATAAAGCTATTGAATAACTCAAAAGGCATTTGACATAGTAAGACAGTTTATCACCAGCTTAAACTCTTGGTGTTCTGTATTCACTGACAGTTTGTTTTCCCATGTGGTAGGTTTGCTACATATTAAATATTTAGTTAAGCTCTTCCACTTATCAATGCTTATTATATGCCACAGCTGCACACAAACTCCAAAGAAAAAGAGCAGTAACATAAAACCAGCTACTCTTAGTTAAAAAAAACCCCACTGACCTCTGCAAAGTGTAATACTGACTTTTTAAAAAAGCTGCTGCATATAAAGCCTCATTCCTGTTTTGCAAGTACACAAAACGTCTGAAAAATTGTCATTCTGCTTTGTTTTGCAATGGTTTTGTACTTGGAATCTATCCCTCCAGTCAAACAAAACTTGTGAAGTTCATGTTTTGCTCCTCTTCACTAGAGCTGCTTCACTATACTATTTCTGAAGCTAAGATATATTAGCTGCTACCGTATGGCCAAGTTAACACAGATCAGAGTGGCAAAAGATGATTATCTGACAGAGCAGAAATGTCAACATTAATAATTTAAGCAGATCTTTTCTTTCCAAAAAGCCTAAATTCTTAGTATAGCTAAGTACCTTTGAAGAGGCACCAAAACCAAATAGCCCTTTCAACTGACACAAAACTGAACTTAAAAAAAAATAAAATTCAAAAGGGATCTTGGAAACTAATAGATGCACATATATCCCCCTTCCACAGTCCTGTAAGATACATTCAGTGATTTAAAATAAAGATTCCATATTTTATAATTTCATATATATTATATATTTAATATATAATATATATTTATATGTACATTACACAGATACATATACACTCTCAGTCAGCAGGATTAAACTGTTGTGTTTTGAAATGTTTGATTGGTGTCACTAATCTTCTCCTATTATTTTGTGCATTCAATGGAAATAATCTGTCACCTGAAAAGAAGAAATTTAAAAGATCCAAATGAAATCTGTGGATCAATATTAGCACCAATACAGATGGCCATTATTTCAGAATGACTGCAGGGACTGAAATAATATAATTATTATTTTTTTAAAAACTCTCCTCTTACTGCACAAGCATTCCTGCAAAATACTTAGGCAGCAATACCTGTCAGGTTTATACATCTACTCTTGTTAAATTTAAATTTTATACAACTTTCCTTACTGTAATATACAGTATCTCCTTTGTCCTGTTGGATTAATTCATTTTTCATGGAGAAAAGTGATCCATAGCTATCCAACAGAATTTAATTGGTTCGTTGTTGGTTTTTTTGTTGTTGGTTTTTTTTTTTAATCCCCTCTCTCCTTCTATTGTATGGCTCAGTTTCAAGATTTAATTGATAGGCAGCCACCATCACTATAACCAGTACCCTTCCAACACAGTTCAGTCACTGACTGTTGATGCTTCAAACACAAAGTTTTGAGGTTGGCTTGCTGTTTATGGAAACCAAGATACTCAGAGGTCGTATCTTTTCAGCATGCTCACCACCACCTGTCATACAGTAACGTCATCCAGTCTCAATACTATAATTCAATTAGTTACCTACCATTTGGGTAACAAAAATAACAAACCCAGTTGCAATTTTAAACATTACTAAGAATATTCACCCTGAGAACACAGAGGAAGTGTCTAAAAAGAAATTCTGATATGTTTTTTTCTTCACATATAGTTTTCTTCTTTTTTTTTTTTTTTTTTTTCTGTTTTTCTTCATTTCCTTGTCGGTACCTGGGTTTGTATCTAGTATTTGACCTCACACTTGCTTTGTCAGAAGACCTGTTCACGCCACAGTCAGGTACTGGTGATAGAAAAGCCCAAAAAGGCTTGTAGAAAAGAGGCAAGCAGCAATCCACCAGGTGAGGAAAGACAGGAGTCCCCGGAACAGGAGAGGAGTGAAAATATTCTTTAGGCTTCCCAAAGCCATTGTTATTTGTACTACAGTTACTTTCATCTTTCCATCAGCAGGTGGAGACTCAGTATAAACTGAACTGGGAAGCGGACTGTTTTCTACTGGAGTGTCAGAATTCAGTTCTGGGTAGATGCCCCAAGAATAATTACCTGTTAAAAAGAAACAAGTAACATATTTTTGCAGAATTAAATTCAGGTTCTGTTATTTCTATTGCTCTACAGATCATCTTAATATATTCTCACACAAAAAAATATGGAGATTTTATAAGCTAGTGAATACCGATTGTATATGATCATCTCCATGGCTTACTGACCATACTAGTAAGATGTTATGGTAGGATTCATCTTACCTTTTGGCATCCTAACATCTACACGTGACACAGTTGCCTTGGGACCCCTGTCAGTGCTGGGTATGAATCACCTCACCAGATGTAATGTCTACTCCAGCACAGGATGCATCACAGCCTTTTTAATAAAGCCTATCCCTTTCTACTGACATTTTGCAAGAAGAATGGCATGGCTGCATAGCAGGCTGTGAAAGACATCCCTTAAAAGAAAAGAATGAAGAAAAAACATCCACCCCAGCAGAGTGACACCAGATCTCCCAATAATGAAACGAAGCCCCTATTTCCATTCAAAAAGCCTGCTCAAGATTGGAAAGCCGAAAAAAAGAAAATTTCCTTTTACAGATGCTCATAAGGTCAAATCAGCAATGCTTTATATAGGTCCCTCTTAAAATACTCTATAAAAGACAAATATTTCAACAGAATAGCTTAACTGCTTGTATTACACAACTTCTCAGAAATAAATTAGCATGTAATTCAAAGATGTCAAAAGCAACAACAGAAGAGGACAGCTTAAAAAGCGCACATCAGTATGTTTTAAATTGCAGGAAACTGCAATGTATTTATGTATTGCAAGTACCCAGACATGCTAATTTTCTTTAGCAAGCTGCACATGTAAAAGCCCTGTGTAGAACAGAACAGATTAGACTGTTAGTTGGTCCAGTTTTGCCTACCTAGTGTTTTCAACAGCAGAGTTGTATGAAGGAGCATTACCAATGGTGCAACATACTGCAGTGCAATTACACAAAGATAATAGAATACTCGAGCCACCTGGGAAAAGAGAAGATATTAATTCATGAGTTCTGGCTGTATGGACATGTCTAGAAAAAACAAAACAAGAAGTAATTTATTTTTAGAAACCTAGTACTTATGCATTTAGGCTGCTTTAAAAGTTTTTCTAGCACATCTTGGCACATAACAGATTTCTTCAAAGCACCTAATGAAGAAAGCCCTAAAATGGAACAAGTCTCAGGACATTTACCAATTTACCAATGTAAATGGACAGAAAGTGCTGAAAGGAAGTAATTAAAAGCATCAGTTCTGTTAAAATAATCAGAATTGGTTTTACTTCTGCAAACTGCATGTTTGGTCATTCAAAGATTCCTGTTTCAATACATCAGAACTAGCACTAAATATATATTTAATTTTTAAAGTCCCCAGTCATCTACAAACTAAAACACATTTTAAAAAGGAAGCAGTAGTCTCAATCCAAAGCCTCACAAAAAGTGAACAAAAATTTGGTTAATGTTGCAGTTCCTTCAAAGCCATTTTCTTTCTAAGATTTCTAACTGTGAAACACCAGTATTTTAAAAACAGTAAGATGACTTTTCATTAGCTTTTGATCAATAACAGCATTTAAGTGAGCTTTATATCAGGGATACATTCTGGTTTGTTGAAATCCACTCAGACTTATCCCTCCCTTTGCTCCAAATCTGTTCTATCTTTCTTAGTTTTGTTGTACTACCTACATACATATACTCTTGACCTACATGACTAGACCAAATAAAGAAGGAAAAAAGTGAAATTCAATAGCAAACAAGCACTGAAATAAAGCTAACTGGATTTTGGAGAAGAACAGAATATAGGGTGGGCAAAAAGATGAAGGCAGACATGACATTTTTGGATATACCTCTAAAATCTCAAAGGACTTCATGACAAGCAAGAATCAAAAAACTAACATGAGAAGTAGTAAGACTCTGACAGAGAAAAAAAAAGGCATGAGACAAAAAATACTGTAAGATAATTGATGGAATATGGTAGAAAGATCAAATTAAAAAGTAATGATCACTGTAGAATGACAGATAGAAAAGATTTCACTGGCAGAAGTTCCAGAGGAAGATGAAGCAGACATGTCTAGTAAAGCAAGACAAGCCTTAATTTAACGTCTATAGCCTTCTCGAAGAAAAGATACAGTGATACTGGATAAACTTTAGGAAACACCACAAAGACATTATTATTTGATGGATAGGATGAAAGCTCCCAGAACTAAAATTATGCATTCCTTACCTTGTTTCTGAAGCAAACTACTAGCCACTTTTAAACAACTACTGCACAGTCTACTCAGGACCTTCACATAGTCAGTAAAGCCAAGGACAAGACTGTAAGTGATTGTGACAAACCCAAGAGAGGAATCTTTGTCTTATGGCATACCTCAATATTCCTTCTGCAATACACCCCCTCTCATCAGGATCATCAGGCAGCACCATCATGCAACACCAGAAATGTTAAGTTTATTTTGCAGACAACATACAACAGCATTCCACTTTTCATTTTGTTGACGGTGTGTTTTGGTTCTTGTATTTAAAGTAATAATTTTTAACCTTATGCCATAGTTACAAAATGGAACGACAATGTAACTAGGATAGTGCACTTGAGAGTGGTCTGACAGAATTAAATGTGTCTCATCTTATCCCAAAATATGGAATTATCTTAAATTTTGCCTTAGTTAAAAAAAAATATCCTAGTTAGCATTAGGTAACAGTACTTTAACCTTCTATCTAAATCCAAGTCCTCTTTGCTTCAGCTACAGATCATTTCTCATTCTGTACACTCCTCAAGACCTACTCATGATGAAGAGAAACACATCTTTGTAAAGAACAATTCACTAAGTGATCTCTTGTGAGAACTTCTGAATCACTTAAAGCCATCTGTATAATAGGGATGACACATCTCTGCACAGTTTGGTTTGCAAAATCTCTCTGTAATGGTGCTATTTTTATAGGAGATAATAGTTCAGGAAACTTCATTCAGAGTTCAGCTCTGGTGCCAGGGAAGACATAGATGGAGTTAAAAAAATGCATTTGTACAGAGAGAGCACTCAAAATATGCCACCTCAGTGCCACCATACTTACCATTTTCTGTAAATCAACCACACTTATTCTGCCAGCTTCCTTCTTCATCTGATCCACACTTTTCTGGGCTAAATTCAGATAGGCCTGTAAATGGTGACGCATCATGGCCAAACGTAAAGCACACAACAGGATTATTATCCACAACCTCACAGTGTCAAATGTATCTTCTGACATTCTGCGGAGGAAGGAAAAAAAATAATTAAAAAAAAAAATTAAAAAAGTATAATACTGTTTTCCAAAGATCACCTACTGCTACACAGTTGTTTCATCTACAAAGGAATCTTGAAGCATGTTGTCAAAAATACTTAATGCACAAGCTGAAGTTATGTTGTTGAAGTGCAAGTTACATTCACTTTTGCCCTCTGCTTCTCTTTACTGCTGCTTCTTGATCCAAATTAGCACCCATTTGTCTGTAGACAAGAACAGCTCTTAAATGTTAAATTCTGAGTAATGAAGACAGGATACTAGCTAGCTCAGATAATTACAGGCTTTGAGACATGCAGTACTAGCAAATGTGTACTTCAGTTGCCGCAGATACTCTCTGTTGCTGCACAACTCTCATTTTAAGATAAACTGTGTAACAAAATGGAAGTACAAAATATGCGTATTTGTAATGCTTTGTGTGATAGTTCAGAGGTCACAGAATCACTTTCCAAGCATATCTTGGACCTCTAAAGCAATAAAAGTGGCAGTCAATGATACCCATTTCAAGTCAATTTCAGTATTACTATTCCAAATTATCTAGACTACTAGTGACAGTGACCTATTCTACTTATAGAGCATTTATTTCAGATACCATTCTTCCTGAAAGCTCTTTCCCTTTTTATGTTCTAAATATTTCAGCTATCAATTCCATATGTACTTCAAACACCACATGCATGAACTATGCACTTCACAGATCTAAAGAGAAATCACTTTGGTCAGTTCTCATGTCAAATATATTTTTACTGTCTTCAGTAAAACACTTCTCTCCTATCACCCATATGCATGATGCAAGGTTCCAGAAGGTGGCAGTGAGGTGGTATTCCACCCTCAGAAAGAGCAGCTCATCACTGTCAAGGAGATGCCAGAAAACAGCAGCTTTTATAGAAGCACCACCTTAGCATTCATCACTCCGCATCTAATTCTCATTCTTCTGAAATAACAGAAATCTTTTAGACTTCAGCTGCAACTTCCACAGTACCTTTGCCAGCAGATGTTATTAACCTCTAAGTCTTTCATGTTTCTATGACTTTCACAAGGCACTACTCACACTTCTGATTTTGTTCTCAATTCCCCAAAAAGAACTTTCAAAGGGACTTACAAAGGGACACTCTCTTTGCCCAAAGGTGGGTTCATAATGTAGTCCTTCGTGATTGGTTTTACCCACAGTAAAACCATAAACAAAGGTGCCAAGAAGTTTATATGTAGCAGTGTTCTGAAAGAAAAAGAAGGGGAAGTCATTAAACACTACTAACTCATCGCCAATGGTAAAGTCAGCTCCCTGTGTTGAAACTGGATGTACAGATTCAGAAGGAAAAATCCAAATTTTAGAATAATTGGGAGAAAGGTAAATAATAAAATGACTCTCCTATTTTATAGGTATGACACATTTCAATAAAACAGTAATATTACATACTGTGAAACCACACTGTGGCTTAAAAAAACCCTGCTCTTAGAATACCTGAAAACTTATTTCAAACAATCTAACCAAAGGAGCTACTTGCACATGCCACACCACAGTAAAAGACACTGTTGTAAAGTTCCATATGATGACACAACACT
Organism: Indicator indicator; assembly: GCF_027791375.1. Lineage (NCBI taxonomy): Eukaryota > Metazoa > Chordata > Aves > Piciformes > Indicatoridae > Indicator > Indicator indicator. The sequence goes on along the minus strand of NC_072053.1, from coordinate 3,295,299 downwards.
GAACTGCACTAGATATTACAGTTTAATCTAGAGAGCCAGCATCTTGGATAATTATGAGAAATATGCTACGATATTACTAAGTTGTTTTTTTTTTTTTTTTTCTTTAATATAAATGTTCTTGGATTTATTTATATTACTTATAGAGACCAGGGGAAATAGTTCTCAGATGTCAGATTTCCCAGTTTAAGATTTTTACTTAGAAACCTTGAAAAAAATGAAACTTTGCACTTGCATTCATTTAAACATACTGGGACAAAAATTAAAAAAAAAGCAAAGCCAGCACAGCTATTCCACTTTAAAAAGCCCTGTAGTAAACTGCACCATTAATGAAGAGTAGTAAGAACACTTTTGTAACCTTTGAGTACAAATCATCAGAATTTTAAAAAAGGAGATACTTCTATGGAGTTTTTCCTGAAACTGATACCCTTCTTCATATCTGGACCACATATGCCAATCATTTTTCATTACTACAGTGAAATAGACACAGTTGAAGACTTCAGTGCTGCAGAACTGGTGGTTTTGCTAGTGCAATGCTTCCTCACTATGAGAATCAGCTTGTCTATGCTTTCATTTCCAACCAGAGTGCTTCTACACTATAGAAAAAAATAAGGCAATCAAAAGTTATTCTACAGAGCACAAGACCTTACTGATTTCAAATTATGATGCTTCCTAAAACCATTAAAATGTTCTCATGTTTCAGAAGATGGCCTCACAAACATTTAAATCGTAGGTTTCAGATGAAGTCAGAGAAATAAGCACTACCAGTTACTCAGTGTTGCTAGGGAACACACCACCGTTAAATAAACAATTCAATGCATTTCAGTAACTTCTGAAAGCATTTTACCTGAGCTTCTACTTAATTAAGACATCCTACTAAGTTAATGGCTGAAAGACTTTTGAAGCAGGCTCTGGAAAATAAGGTGATGTGTATGAAAATGGTAATAATTGATTAAGAGCCCAAAATATATGCAGGGAAAGATATTGCTGCCAAATTAAAATATCAAAGCAGCTATGAAAAAAAAAAGGGCATCAGATTATTTTTATTTTCTTTATAAAAAAAAAAAAACACCTTACTTCCCTATATACATAAAGTAACCACATTAATTATTTTTAACATAGTAGTGAAATGGCAGTTAATTGTTAACTTTTTTCCTGGGTGTTGTTCTTCAGTGTGTTATTGTATGGTGGGGTTTTTTATTGTTGCTGTTACGGTTTTGGGGGAGAGCTTGAGGTGTGGTAGCTTTTTGGGGCAGGTTTCTTTGGTTCTTTTGTAAGGTTTTCTTCTCAAAACTAGACCATCAGTTTGGCAGGAGATAAAAGACTTTTTTTTTCCTGCACCCAAATTAAACAGCGTGGTATCAGTGACTTGTCATCTTCATGTCCCTCATGTCACTGTCAAACAACTGCAAACGCTCAATAGCGATCTACTCACTGGTAAAAACAACCCCCTAAGGACCAATACTGATGTCTCCAAGCCAATTAGAACACATCAATTGATAATGATTCTTTGTTTATAATTGCATTACCCAATTAAATTAACACCTGACCAAGTTCTAATCCATTTAAAGCAATTTTTATATTGTTCCAGTTGAATAGTTTAAGTGTTGGTAGACTTTGAAAATAATTTGCTTGGTGTTGCACAAACTTATCGTCCAACAATCAGTTACAATGTTCTCTAAACATTAAGTTAGAGAAGACTTATTTTTCATAACCCCATCCTAGTGGATACCAATTACTCTTTTAGTTCTTTACTAATGATCCTCTGTTTCAGAAATCTTGTATTTCTGCGCCTAGGATCTCATGTACAGAAGGCAATTAAGATGTTGGAAAATTAGAGGATGCTTACAGAAAAGGTAAAAGAAATTTTAAAATACTGAGAACCATAAAATAAATGCTTAGCTTTCATTTTTTTATTTAGCTCAAGAGAACAGACTAAGAAGTGACTCAGTCACAGTCTACACAGATGGAAACTTAACAGGAGATACAAGCTAACAGCTTGCAGCTCCACCTGGATGAATTCACCTACAATGAGTGCAAGTATAAACCAGAGAAGGGAGTTATAAATTTACCAACTTTAAAAAGATTAATTTTTAAGATGGGCATACTGGGGGAAAGAAAAAAAAATAGAAGTAATTTTCATATCAGAAATATATAATGGTTCTCTTCATAAAGTAACCACACTAAATGATCACAGTGACCTATGCTCCAGAATCTGTCATTACAACTATTAAAGAGAAGTCCAGATCTGTGGCAGACATTTGGAGTTTCTCCTTCAACCAAAGAATGCTGAAGAGAAATAGTTAAATCAGAGAAAACATTTTACTACCAAACTCAAGGATGGCTGCAAATTAAAATATTCCTTTAAACTGGTGTTAACATTTGACCCTTGTTAAGTATTCTGGGTTTGGGGTTTTTTTTTGGTTTGTTTTTTGCCTTTTACATATCTTGACCTAAATTTCTCAAAGGCACAATGCCCATCTGGAGGTAGGAATAGAAAAAAGTTGCACTTCTACTTCCTGGAAATTATCTTATCTTTCAAAAAGGTATGATGGGGGAAAGGAAGCAGTAAGCAGAAACATTCATGGTGGAACTATTGCAGAAGAAAGAGAAAGCTCCTTTAATTGGGACTCTAAGTACAAGGCAAAGAATGTAACAGACTGGCAGAGCACAGGTCGAGCAGAAAGAGGCAGGTGGCAGTTCTGCTCGAGGTACTGAAAGCAGGCATCAGCAGAAGTCTTAGTCACTACCTTCTTGTTGGAATAGTTTCCTTTGTTTATTTTCAGACATTAAAGGTTTAAGACTGAATAGCATATACCTATGTGCACATATTTTCTCTTACTGTGTTATTTTTTCTGTTGCTAAATTCAGAGCATCCAGATGCATTTGAGCCAGTCGCAAGCCAGGGAATGTCAAAAAAGCACCAATAAGTGAACACAGAACAGCCAGGAACAATTTGAAGGTTAGTTTAGACACAGGACCCCTAAAAGAAAAGAAAGGAAATAAGCATTTTCTTGGGGAGGAAGTTGGGGGGATGGGGGGGTATTAGAGACTACTTTCAACTCAACAGCATCTAACATTTAATCAAAAAAAGCAAACAGCATTCTATAGTCTCACTCCAGAATACCAGCATCATTACAAATCAATCCTGAGTTAAGATTCATTTTTTTTTTTAAGTTGCCTATTCATTTCCTAGAAAAACAAAAACCAGGCTATTGCCTGTAAGATGAAAAGCTTGTTAGTGGAAAAGAACCAAAAAAAAAAAAAAGGATAATTAACAACAAATTATACAACAGAAATAGCTAGTGGAATGAATGTAAGATTATGGTAGGAAGAGAAGCATCCTACCTAAGTTTAACTGGTCAAAGGCAAAATGGATATTTAAGTTAAACTGCTTACATTATAGTTTATCCATTAAAAAGCTCTACCAAACTTATTATTGTAATTTTTCCACAGATTTATCCAAGAACATATATGTGGCCAATTAACATGTCTCTTCCAAGTGATTAATATAGTTTGTTTTAAAGTACTACTGAGTATATAAAAAAATTACAGAAAAAAAATCTACAATCAACTGAATGACAGAATTAACAAACACACAAAACCATTGCAGATTACACAAAACTCAGAGTGACATGTAACTAACACAGATTAAAGAGGAACAAAACCAAATCTTGTGATCCACATGACCTTCAGATTCTTTCTTAATCTATGTCATACAAATTGTCAAGACACCGCCAACCTAATTGCTGCTGTAAACAGCCAAAGCACTGCAAAAATTCAAAAAAGAAACACTTAACAGGAAAATAAATACAGACATTGGCAAACTTGCAATAGCCTACCAAGGGAAGAGTGAAGAAAGGCAAAGAAACACACAGGATTCAGTCAAGGGTTTCCCCTGGGTTTATTATGGCACATCAACCCAGACTGAGGAAACTTCTGTTCCTCTAAAACAAAGAGATTCCATAGCTTTTGCATGATACTTGAGCACTTCCAAGCAAGAAATCCAAAGCTGTGTGACATATCCCATAAATGCATTTCAGAGCATGTGTATAAGGAAGGAATTGTAACATAAATCCATCTGACAATACACAAAGGCTGTCCACAACAGCAATTGTATGTCATAAGCTACAGCATGTTCAACACTCTACACAAAACTTGGATGTCCTGTAGCAAGATGATGTTTCTGCAGAGTAGGAAAACATGTGATTACAAACTGAAAACAGGGCTGAACACTAAAATTTACTCTCAGTGCCAACTTGATCACAAGCTCTATGTGTAGCTTTTGCATGCTCATCTTCTGCCTTGCCATAGGAATAGCAAAAAAATGCTTATCACCTGTTTTAAAGCAATCCTTGCAAAGCTGAAGGGAATTACTATGGGGAAAAAAAATAAGTTTATAGCTTTGGGCTACATTCAAAATGTCAGGGTAGAAACTACCTCAAGTTAAAAAGGAAACACATAAATGCAACGTAATTTACTTGTGAATATTCATTGTTTTCATTAATCTCTCTTCACATTATTATAATTATTATAAATATGTACAAGACCAAAACATGCAAGACAGATGCTTGCTAAGAAAACCCAAGTGGTTCAGACATAAATGCACACATAAAACAGATAAAATCTATTTCCAGAAACTTACTGGGACTCCAAACCCTGCTTTTCAAGAAACTGCATAGCACTTTCTGAGAAATTCGAGAATCCTGCAGAGACAAGTAAATTATATATATTTTATTACATTACACATGCAGAATCCTTTTTTGTTTGTTTTATAAAATACTACTTAACAGGTTATTGTTTAAACAAATTGTATGTCTAGCATAACTCTTTCGTGTGATAATTAGCATGCATTCATTTGATAAAACCTATTAACACCTTTGGTATTTGTACACTTCAGGAACATAAAATTCACACTTTTTTTTAAAAACAGGTTTTGGGGTTTTGGCATTTTGGGGGTTTTTCTAGCAAATGAGTTTGGGTTTAGTAAAGGCAAAATGGGTTAAATATAAAACTGGAAGGCAAATGTAATTATCAAAGCAAACAATCTAAGCAAAGATTACATTAATTTAAAAAAATTAGGGGAAAATATATTCAAGATATCCTTCAGAATCTGCATTCCAAATCAAAATGTTTCAGAACTCTATGACATAGAGAGTTTCATTTAAACACATAGTCTCAAAAGCACCTAAATGACTGGAAATCAAATTTTCAGGTCATGCAATTACTACAGTTATTGCCAACATGAAAGACAGGAGTTACCTGATTCCAGTCCAAACTCTAGGTAGTTTTCTGTTACAATGAGAATTGCCATTGCTTTCACAAAGAAGAAAAAACCAAAGGTGACACAGACTGATCTTTCACCTCCATCCTCTACTTTGAAATAATGGGTAGTCAACGAAAACAGTACCTTACTACACAAGAAAAAGGTCAAGGAAAAGTAACTTTGTCAAATAACCCTACTTAAGAATTATAAAACTGTATTTTAGTCATCTACACAAGAACTGTTCTATGGGGTGCAATTTTTCTTTTTTAAAGTAATGTGTGTTCAGACAATTTGAGGTTAAAATTACAGAACACTGTAAAGCATAATCATCGCTTGACTGGTAACGAGGAATACATCACACTGGAGTAGTGTTTTGATTTGGGCTTACTTAGTGAATATTGTCACAACTGACTGTATCAACCTCGGGCAATTCACCCGTGGTTTAAGTATAAATAATTAAATAATCCTCATTTACAAACAACCAATTGAGGCTATTTTATCATCAATGCAAAATATCAAGCTAAATCGAAATTATTCCATCATAGAATGGTATGGATTGATAGAGACTTCCAAAGACCACCAAGCCCAACCCCACTGCCAAAGCAGGATTACCTAGGGCAAGTCACAGGAATGCATCCAGGAAGGTTTTTGAAAGTCTCCAGAGAAGGGGACTCCACAACTTCTCAGGACAACCTGCTCCAGTGCTGTCACCCTCACAGTAAGGAAGTTTCTCCTCATGTTGAGGTGGAATATGTACCCATTTCCCCTTGTCCAACACAAGACACCATTGAAAAGAGACTAGTACCTTCCTCTTTACATCCACTCTTCAGGTATTTATAAATGTTAGTAAAATCTTCTCTCAGTCTTCTTTTCAAGACTAAACTGCCTCAGGTCTCTAAGACTTGCCTCATCAGACAGTTGTTCCACTCCCTTAACTATCCTCATAGTCTCTGCTTCTCCAGATGTGGTCTCACCAGGGCAGAGTAGAAGGAGAACCTCCCTTGACCTGCTGGTCACCTTCTTAATGTACTCCAGGAGACCATTGGCCTTTCTTGGCCACAAGGGCACATTGCAGTCCCATGGAGAACTCAAACTATGTAACTCAAGATTTAACCCTTCAAAATCCAAAGTACTACTTCTGAATAGAACAACTGTGATGGCAAGGAAGTGGATGAACAGTTTTTAACCTTTTTTTTTTAGTATCAGAAGCACTTTGAGGTGCAGATTATAGGAAAACGTGTTTTAGAGAATCTATTGAGTAAAACATTTGAGCAGTTAACCTCCCAAGAGACTGTATGATTATGCAGTATCACACTTCATTAAGCAGCACACACTTCACACACATTGCTTCATTTCATCCATATGCAGAGGTAAGTCGTATACACACAATCATGGAGCCTAAGCATTGCATCTCATGTCTCTAAGTCCACTGTAATCAACTTAAGCTTCCCTCACACTTCACAGAACAAACAGACTTATCTAAAGGAAGGCTTAAACCATTCTATAATGGGTCATATAAACTGTGTTCTGGAAAGCTCTGTGTCTCTAACAACACGTTCTTAAGCCAAGTGTCTCCTTACAGGTAGGGACTCAATCACAATTTGAACACATTAATTTCAAATCTTGAAGCCATGCAAAGGTCATCATAGTAGTTTGTGACCAATAGCCCTAAAGTATAAACAGACTTATAACCACCCAGACACCTCATGTTTTCAACTATGGATTATGCCTAAACAATGTGGAAAATGCAACTGGGAAAAAGAAAGTATACCGACAGTAAATTCCAATTATAGTATAAATTCAGAACCCAACAAAGAAACTAATGATTATGCAAACTATACGTGACCGGCACCCTCTGTTAGCTGAACAATCACCACTGACACCTATTTTAGGGATGGAGAAAATAAAAGCATTATAGGTCACTTCATCACTTCCTTTCACTGCTTGACCTACTGAAGAAACAATTCTAGAGTACACAGTGCTAAGTTAATAGATTCCCCACTCTACCACTTTACCTTTTATTACTTTTCTTTCACCTCACAAAAAGGTGGTCTGACTGCAGAATTTATGGTATACACTTTTACAGAAGCAATTTTATCTTTTACACTGCTGCAATCATGAAATTTTTGAGTTACATTGGCATTTATGCACACGATAGGAAAGGATTCATATTCTGTTTCTATGAAAATACACAAAATTTTTAGATTCACAATTGAAAACCAAGTAAACTCCTCTATACTATTTCCAGTTGCACGTATGTAGAAAAAATTCGTTTATGGCTTAGAGTTTAAGGTTTTCCATGACTGACTTTGCTTAGATTAACCTCCAGTCAAGAGGTTCCTCTCACTTCCTTTGCTATGCCATCAATGTTTTCCAAAAGTAGTTAGTGAAACATACTAAAATACCAATGAAACCAAGTTACTTACATCTTGTCAGGTAAAAGACAACCTCCCAGCTGAAAATAGCTTGCCTGGGGGGTTAGAACTAGATGACCTTTAACGTCCCTTCCAAACCAAACCATTCTATGAATACTAGTTCTGACCACTTGTTTCCTTTGTATAATTAATAAATGGCTGTTCAGCTACCTAGTAGTGCAAAAGCAGTTGTACAAGCTTACACTTATACATGGGTTTCTTATTTCCTATAATATATTGATTTCTGAAGGCTTGGTCCTATAGCTCAGGCCACTCTTCACAAGGCTTTCCCAAATTTGTGTATGTTTTCAGGTGTGCCACGTGAATTGTAAACTTTAACTTCTCTAACCCCAGCAAACTGAAAGAAGTCACTAAGATTTTTCTCTCCAAAACCTCAAAACAATATTGGTCCCTTAGACAATAAATGGCTAGGTACAGAAATGCTAAATCATGCAATTAACTGTTCAGAGCCTCTTAAATAAAATCTAGCTTCCAGCACATAATATTCGGCTTTTAATACTATTCTATCCAATCTTATATCCCTTTAAGTCACGTAGGAAAGGAATGAGAAAAAGTAGCTAGTAAGTTTCTAAGATGCAGGGAATATTGTATTTGTTTTAATCTCCTCAAGGTCCACCTATGCAAGTAGATCTCCAATGCTTCAGACAGATTAGGATAAAACTGGAAATGATGGTTTACGTTCAAATAAAAGTGGCAGGTGAGAAAGAACAATCAAAGAAAGACCCTAATAGCTACTTTCATGTTCACACTACTGAGATGGAAAGTCTGCACTGCCAGACAACTTAATCTTTAATTTCTGCATTTGGGTTTGCCCTGAATTGGTGACCAAATAGGCCTGTAAACAAACACCACTGCAAGAATTATTGCAGTGGATTTTCTTACAACATGTAATTCACAATTCTGTTTCACTTAAAGCAGCAATCATTGAAGTTGGCTACACCTGAGATTTGAAAGATGAAGCAAATGGGGCATTACTACCACTAAGTTTAAGAGTGCATTGTGGCTTCAATATTTGAAACTTGTTTTTCCATTAGCTCTGTTAGCCTTCCCCTCATCCTCAAAATGGGAGCCAAAGGTGTTTGCTTTCACTTCTAATTTCTCAAGCAGTAGCTGCTTCTCTCTCCTTCCCTCTGCCAAAGTTAAACTACAATTCCTGACTCCTTCCAAACCAACCAGCCAAAGGCTGTGCAATAACAGCTATATACTAGCTATAACGTAGCTATAATATCATTCTAAGGTGCACAAGTGCCAGACACTGACTTTCCTAGAAAAAACACCTTTTAGAATGTGGATCTGTCCATTGACAAGTCAAGAAACACCTGGTGTGGAAATAAGCTACTGGCACTCTTTTTTCATAATTTGAGCTGACTCCCTCTTCCAGCAAGTTCTTACTTATTACAGGGGAAATTCTGGATACTATTTATATTTTAGGTTACTTGGAAAAATAATTTCTGTCCTTATCATAAAGGCAGCACAAATTGTAATAATCATTAAGTACAGACAGGCTTTAAACATAAACGGAACTGTTAGCCAAATATGACCAAACCAAAATTACAGTTCAAGGGTTTTATGTAATGCCACTGGCTATTGCCAGCACACACACACAAAAAAAAAAAGGAAAGGAAAAAGACCTCCACAAAACAGTAAGAATCTCTATTTAAAAAAGGGCATTTATGCAGAGGAATCAAGTTTGCATATTCAGGTGATATCAACCCTAACATAGCACTTTATCTGGTTGTCAGCTGTTGAGAGAGCAGAGGAGCTGTGGAAATACCTTTTCTAACTCACCTTTCCATAACCTGCACTCCTGCAGGTCCTCATTCAAGTCTACTGCTTTATTACTTATCACATCTGTCAAAGGCACTTTCCTCCCTTAAGTGTATGTCTGGATGGGTATGGGGAAAGCAGTTAATTACTGTGCAGGAATCCATGCCTGATACTGCGTTCTCCAGCAAAAAAAAAAAAAAAAAAATCACAGAATCATAGAATTGTTTGGGTTGAAAAGAAGTCTAGAAGTCATCTAGCCCAGCCCCCCTTCAGCAAGCAGGGAACTGCCCAATTAGATCAGGCTGCTCAGAGCCCCATCAAACCTGACCTTGAACAACTTCAGGGATGGGGCCTCCACCACCTCCCTGGGCAAACCTGTTCCAGTGTTCCATCACCCTCACAGTAAAGACCTTCCTCCTAATTTCCAATCTAAATCTACCCTGCTCTAGTTTACAACCATTTGCATTCATCCTGTGACTATAAGCCTTTGTAAACAGTCCCTTCCCCACTTTCTTCTAGGCCTCCTTCAGGTTCCAGAAGGGTGCTATAAGGTCTCCCTGAAGCATTCTCTTCTCCTGGCTGAACAGTCCCAATATCCCAGCCTGTCTTCATAGGAGAGGTTCTCCAGCCCTCTGATCACCTTTGTGGCCTCCTCTGGACCCACTCCAGCAGGTCCATGCCCTTCTTGTGGTGGGGTCACCGGAACTGGACACAGTACTCCAGGTGAGGTCTCACCAGAGTAAAGTGGCTGAATCACCTTTCTCGACCTGCTGTCCACACTGCTTTTGATGCAGCCCAGGATGTCACTGGCCTTCTGGGCTGCAAGCACACACTGTTGGCTCATGTCCAGCTTCTCATCCACCAATATCCCCAAGCCCTTTTCTGCAGGGCTTCTCTCTATCACATCATTCCCCAGCCTGTAGTGATAACAAAACAAACATTACAGTTGATTCTTTCTGTAGTTTGATATTACATGTTTCCTAAACATTCTGCTTTTGCCTCCCTGTGGCAGTTCAGGCTGGGTGCCTCCTGTCACTGCCACATAAGCTACACCTCTGGTGTCCTGAGTGTCCAACCCAATCAGGTGGACACAGGGAACGGCGTATTTCTACCCATAAATCCTGCACCCTATCAATCCATCTGCAAAGTCATTCTCTTCCTCTTTCTTCCCTCTCTGCTCCCGTGGGAGATGCTCTCTCTTATTGGGTAATGGTGGGGGAGTATCCCAAGGCCTCTTGGGCCTGTCTAGGCCTAATGCCAGGAGGAGAAAGGACAGGGGGGCAGTCTCACACCTGGCCAGCCTGAGACTTGCCTAGCAGTGGGGGGGAAGAAAGAGCCCTGGGGGTTTGGGTATACCCTCAAATGGGGAGAAGGGAAGAGTTGGGAGGCCTTTTGGTGTTGTGTAAGGGACTCTGTACGCTTTGGGATGTTCTTGTCACTATACTTGTAGTTTTTTGTATTTTCACCAATCACTTTTCCATTTAAACTTTCCATCACTCTCCAAACCGTTTGCGTGAGTCTCATTCTTTTGTCCCTCTCGGGGCAAGAGAGGATCTGTCTGGCCTCAAACCAGCACACTCCCTCAGCCTCAGAGGAGAGATTCAGCCTTTCAAAGCTTCCAAAATGTACCATCTCACTTCCTACAACTGTTTTCTGTCAAATTGGTAAAAGTACCTTGAATGCACTCAAAAACTATGAATTCAGGCCTGCATCTTTGCAACAAATTAGTACATACATCTGTGGCAGTTTAGGCTGGGTGCCCCCTGCCACTGCTGCATGAGGTGCACCTCTGGTGTCCTGGGTGCCCACCCATAGGGGTGGACACAGGAAACGACGTATTTCTACCCATAAATCCTGCACCCTATAAGGCCATCTGCAAAGTCTTTCTTCCCTCTCTGCTCCCATGGGAGATGTCCTCTCTTATCGGGTAATGCCGGGGGAGTATCCTCAAGGCCTCTTAGGCCTGTCTAGGCCTAATGCCAGGAGGAGAATGGAGGGGGGGCAGTCTCAGACCTGGCCAGCCTGAGACTTGCCTAGCAGCGGGAGAGGGAAGAAAGAGCCCTGGGGGGTTTGGGTTTACCCTCAGGTGGGAAGAAGGGAAGGATTGGGAAGCTTTGGGAATTCTGTGAGGGGTTCTGTACGCTTTGGGATACTCTGTCACTATGCTTTGTAGCTTGTAGTTCTCTGTAGCTTCACCAATTGCTTTTCCATTTAAACTTTCCATCACTCTCCAATCCGTTTGTGTGAGTCTCATTCTTTTGTCCCTTTCGGGGCAAGAGACGATCTGTCTGGCCCCAAACCAGCACAACATCACTATGCTATTTTGTGTTGGAGGTATTGGATTAAACACACTGCAAACAAAAAAGCGTGCAGTAAATTGCACACTTCTCCAAAAGCTGTAAATATTTCTGGACAAAAATTATTTCTAATTGTTCAAAACCACTGCACACTACAGATGAGCATTAACTGCATGCTCATGTACATCTGTGTTTTCTATAAAAGGCTTGGTATTAATGTTAACATGCTACTGGTGTCAGCCCATACAGTATATGCGTTACCCAACAATGTCACTAGCTTACACCATTCTTTTTCAAAGTGCTAAATATTTGTGTATCCTAGAATCACAAAATGCTTTCAGCTGAAAAGGACTTTAAAGACCATTTAGCTCCACCCCCCTCACAGGCAGGGACACTTCCTACTAGATGAGTTTGCTCAAGCCCCACCTATCCTGGCTTTGAACACTTCCAGATTTGAGTGTCCACATTTCTGGGCAATCTGTTCCAGTGCCTCACCACCCTCATGAAGAATTTCTTCCTAATGTCTAATCTAAATCAAGCTTCTTCCAGTTTGAAGCCATTTCTCCTCATCCTGTCACTACAAGCCTTTGTAAAAAGTCTCTCTCCAGCTGTCCTGTAGACCCCCTTCAGGTACTGGAAGGCTGCTATAAGGTCTACCTGGAACCTTCTCTTCTCCAGGATGAACAACCCCAACTCTCTCAAGCCTGTCTTCACAGGAAAAGTGCTCCAACCTTCTGATCACTTTTGTGGCCCCCTCTGGACCCACTCTAACATTTCCATGCCCTTCTTGTTTTGGGGGATCCAGAGCTGGACACAGTATTCCAGGGAGGGCCTCATGAGAGCAAAGGATCAGGTGATCCTTGGCCTGATAGCCATGCTTCCCTTGATGCAGCCCAGGTTTCTGTTGGCTTTCTGAGCTACAATGCTTGTTGCTGACTTATGATGAGCTTCTCATCTACCACAACCTTTAAATTCTTCCCCTCAGGACTGCCCTCTATTCATTCTCCACCAAGCCTGTATTTGTGCGTGGGATAGCCCTGACCCAGGTGCACAACTGTGAATTTCACTGTTTAACTTCATTAGGTTGGCATTGGCCCACCTCTCCAGCTTGTCCAGGCCCCTCTGGACGACATCCCTTCCCTCCAGCAGGTTGACCACACCATACAGAGTGGTGTCATCAGCAAACTTGCTGAGGGTGGCTCAATCCCACTGCCCATGTTGCCAACAAAGATGTTAAACAGCAATCCTCCAGTCAACAGTGCAGACTGATGTAAACTATTTGCAACAGATAGAGCGATTTATGAAAAGGATACACTGCAAAAGCCAAGACAAGGAGGCACCACACCACACTGATGTTCATTTCTTGTGAGGGCTTCACAATACTGTAGTACGCTTCTGTCACCACATACACAACTGTAGCTGCAACAGTGAAATCCACCAGCCACTGATATTCTGGAAAATAATGCAATGCTGAAAAACACAAATTTAAAAATGTTAAACTACTATTTTGAGGCAGTTACTGACATATATAGAACGGAGTAACAACTTTAAAATGTTTCAAATTAACCGAGGCCTAGGTAGACGTAGATCATTCAAGTAAAGAGCAGCAACCACAAAAACGTCACATTTTTTCCACTCAACATCCTTAACTTCACTCTTCACTTCTGTTCATTCAATACTCAAATTCACAATGCTACAGGATGTACTCTTTTATCGTCTCAACTTTTACACATTAACATCCTAAATTCAAAAAGCATGTTCAGTTGACATCTCCACATCACAACACAAAATGGTTCTCCAATGGAGTTTAACTGTAACTCCAGGTAAGAGTTTTTTGACTGTCTTAAAGATGAAAAGCTCATTGGCAAGCATTTAAAATACTATATATTATCATTTGTTCTACGATACTGATGGTTTGTTCTGTCATATTTTGTTAGTATGTCCTGTGGAGCAATAAATCATTGCATAAAATCCATCATAAAAAGTCTGGAGATCATACTGTGTTCAATGAAGGCTGAGTGACATACAAAGGGAGAGCTCCACAGGGGCTGGGAACTGCAAAGAACAATCTGTGACAATGCAGCCTGTCCCTCCAAAACACCTTCGCTACATCTACAGGGTTAAAAAGTCACAAAACATCACTGACTACAAGCTACTTGATGTCAAACATGAAATTGGCCAGACTCAGCTATTTCCAAATCCTATACTTATTTTGAAATACTAACCTGGTTGGATTCAACAGAAGTTTGCATACATAAATTTTAAAGGCAATTAAACCTTACACTGTAATCTATAAATACTCAGGGAGACAGTTAAATTTCAAGTGAAAAAACACTAATTGAACCTTTTGAATGCTTCAATTATTTATGCACTGGCCTGAAATAAAAACCACCTCTGAGTTTGTTAAAATTGTTTTCAACACTGTGTCTGGAAATTCAGCTGAGGAATCGCCTACATAGAATGACAATTCCTTTCTTCCTCTATTTATGCATACAACACATGTATATAAAAAGGTAGATAGGAAGAAAATATCACACACAGATACATATCCATGTAATAGATTTCTGTAACAAAATGACTAGTTAAAACTAAGGAAATAAAAAATTACTATTTAAAAGAAAATAGCAATTGCAAAACACAATGCTCTTTATTTCAGTACTGTCACTTTTGGTTTCTAAGCATTTTACCTCAGCGTTTCAGACGTGTGGTTGAAAGGTGCAGTGCTACAGCACACTTCCTATTTCATATGAGCAGCAAAATGTATGTTTCGACATCTGCCAATTGTTGCTTTCTTGTAAGAAGCTACTAATTCTATCTCAAATAGACAGTGATGTGATTCCTTTGGTGTGGTCTCACACCAATATGGATGTTTTGTACAACAATAGATGTGCTTTATGCTGGATTTCACCTACTCATCCTTTTCCACAGCACTGCTATTAAGATGTCAACCAGGGAACAACAAAGGAGAGTTAGTTGCTTATGTAGCATTATTATCACTTGTACTTAACATTCATTCTTTGTCTATTAAAAAATACATATAAATAATGTTGCAGCATTCACCGTGAATAAACACTTTGGAGAAAGAATTATTCTTACCAATAGTGTCCCTTTCAGTCACAGATTTTGTTTCCAGATGGAGATCGATGTCTTTTGGAATGGTTAAGGGTTTGTTTTCAATATGACCATTATATTTTCTGTAAAAAGAAATAAATAAGCAGATAATACACACATGGATAGGACAAAACAAGCTTTTTCAATAAATAATGGCATTTCAAATGTAGTATTTTTGCCAAATACAAACATTTATACCTAGATAGCTAAAAGCCTTCGGTCAAGGTCAAACCTTGAGAAACAACCAGGCATGCCAATGATTCCTAGCTTCCTTTTGCAAGGCTCTAACATACTACTATGCCATGGGTCTAAACAGCTTCTATAGGCTGCATACTGAGCATGCATTAGAGGAAGATGTGGTGGACATTATCTATTTCATCCCACTGATTTTCTCTGTTCAGGAAGCTACACGGTGTTCTACTAAGTGCCCACAGTCTCAAAAGCTTTGTGATACAAACACAGATACAAAGCAGAATACATCCATCCTGCCATTGAGATACCCTGAAGAAAATCAAAGCTAAACTGAGACTTTACAATCAGAGTCTGGAAAAGGATGCTGAAAGACAGGAGTGTTACAGTCTTTAGATAGAAAGTAAGTAAAACTGACACGCTTGGCAGTGTTATTGAACATTCACTGGAATCTATCTTGGAAGCAGTGGGTAAGAAAAGAATAAAAAACAAATGTTGGCGGGGGAGAAAGGCATTAGGCCTTTTTGTCACAATCGGGTGCTTAGAAAGTTTTGTCACGCAAACTGGACTAACCTAGATCCTTGAAAGGTCCATTCTACTAGCCATCAAGCAAAGACAATTTTAAGAAGATTTTCTAATCTAAAAGGGTGTATGTGTACAAATAGTGCAGACTTATTTCAGTTCATACCCTGCCTATGAGAACAAGGAAAAAAAAAAATCACCTCAAACGTTTTTATTGCAGTGGTACTAGCAATCCTAGAGGTCCAATACATCTTGAAAAGAAGTGATTTTTGCTTTTTGGGAAGGCAGACAAGACATCATGATACAGCACCAGGACTCGAAGCTGTGTTCCAGGTTTTAGGCATTGCTGCAGAGCATGACATATATGTATATATACACATATATAGATATATATATATACACACATACACAACACACACACACATACATATATATACACACAAAGTAACATACAGGCATACAGGGGCTCCATAAAGAGTAACAGATTAATTTACTCCTTTCATACAAGTGGTTGGCCATTTTGGCTGGTGAGCTGATTGGGATCGACACCGGGTCCGCTGTGCCTGCTTTGGGTTCTCCCTCTTTTCGTTTCTTTTCGGGGTTTGAGGGGCGGAAGTACCCTGGCAGAGAGCGACAACCAGCGGTCGTCCTCTCACGTGCCTGCTCGGGATTGTGACGTCAGCCGCGGGAATGTTTAAAACCCGGCGGGGCTGAGCGCACGACGCCATTTTGGCTGGTGAGCTATAGGCTTCTTGCCTGCTTGCATGTGCCAGGTCAGCTGACAGGGTACAGGGGAAAACAAAAAAAAAACCTCTCAATAAAATCTCCGATCTCAAGATCTCTTGCCAGCAGGTACCTACCATGGTAACAACTCGGACAAAGGGTGTTAAACACGCAGTAGGTTCCCAGACTGAGTCTCTCTGCAAGCATGCTGGTGTTCAGGCTTCTAGCTGCAGTGAGTGTTCAAGCCTGGCACTTGGTGTGGAGGGTGAAGGAGACACCTGTGTCAGGTGTGACCAGGTGAATTGTCTCTTAAATTTGGTAGCTGAGCTGAAGGATGAAGTGGCTGAGCTGAAAGTGGAGGTAGCAAGGCTCAGGACCATACGAGAATGTGAAAGGGAGTTGGATATGTGGGAACAGGCTTTGAAACCCCCTCCAGGGAGCAGTGGAGGATGGATACAGGTCCCTGTCAGGGGAAGCAAAGGGAATGCACCCCGACCCTCCTCCCCTTGCCCGCTGCCCTTGAGCAATAACTATGAGACTCTGCAGGCTGAGGGCAATGTGGATGAGAGTATTGTAGAGGAACCGATCAAGGAGATGCCAAAGACGAAGCAGCCCCCCCAAACCTTAAGGATCAGTGCTACAAAGAAAAAGAGAAAGGCTATAGTTATTGGAGACTCTCTCTTGAGGGGAACAGAGGGACCCATATGTCGTCCCAACCCATCCCATAGGGAGGTGTGCTGCCTACCTGGGGCCTGGGTGAAGGACATCACCCAAAGGTTACCTAAACTAATCCAGCCCTCTGACTATTACCCATTGCTGGTAATCCAGGCTGGAAGTGAAGAAATTGAAAAGAGCAGCACCAGGAAGATTAAAAAGGAATTTAAGGCCCTTGGGAAATCGATTGACAGGGCAGGAGCTCAAGTGGTGTTCTGCTCAGCTCCCTCAGCAGCAGTGGTGTACACTGAGAGGAACAGGAAAACCCACACCATCAACAGTTGGCTTAGGAGATGGTGCCAGCAGCGGAATTTTGGCTTCTTTGATCATGGGGCAACTCTTATTGAACCTGACCTGCTGGACCAAGATGGGTTGAATTTATCTAGAAAGGGTGAGAGGGTGCTGGCACTGGGGTTGGCAGGACTCATTGGGAGGGCTTTAAACTAGGTCTGAAGGGGGTGGGTGTGGAAACCAGTCTCCCTGGAGAGGAGGGAGGACCACACAAACTGGTGAAATCAGCAGCTCAGCTGAAGTGCATGTACACCAATGCACGCAGTATGGGCAACAAACAAGATGAACTGGAACTCTTGGTTCACCAGGAGAACTATGATGTAGTTGCCATCACAGAAACATGGTGAGACGATTCTCACAATTGGAGTACTGCACTGGGGGGTTATAAGCTCTTTAGGAGAGACAGGCAAGGGAGAAGAGGAGGAGGGGTGGCCCTGTATATTAGGGAATCCTTTGATGCCTCAGAACTTGAGGTTGCAGAAGAAAGGGTTGAATGCTTGTGGGTTAAAATCAGAGGGAGGCCGCACAAAACTGACATCCTGGTTGGAGTCTGTTATAGACCACCCAACCAGGACGAGGAGGCTGATGAGATATTCTATAAGCAGCTGGAAACTGTCTCAAGATCATCAGACCTTGTCCTTATGGGAAACTTTAACCTACCAGACATCTGCTGGGAAGTTAATTCAGCAGAGAGGAGACAGTCCAGAAGGTTCCTAGAGTGCATGGATGACAACTTCCTGATGCAGCTCTTAGGTGAACCTACCAGGGGTAAGGCTCTGCTTGATTTGCTGTTCTCAAACAGAGAAGGGCTGGTGGGAGATGTGATGGTTGGAGGCTGTCTAGGGTGCAGCGACCATGAGATAGTGGAGTTTTCAATATGCAGGGAAATAGGGAGGAGCAGTAACAGAACCCTCACTTTGGACTTTCGGAGAGCAAACTTCAGGTTGTTCAGGCAACTTATTCGGAAAGTTCCCTGGGTAAAATCCCTTAAGAAGAAAGGGGTCCAGGATGGTTGGACCTACTTCAAACAGGAGCTCCTAAAGGCACAGGAACTGGCAGTTCCCACATGCCGTAAGACGAGCCGGCGGGGAAGACGACCGGCCTGGATGAGCAAGCAGCTCCTGAAGGATTTAAGGGGAAAAAAGAGGGTTTATCACCTTTGGAAAGGGGGGGAGGCAACTAGTGATATGTTTAAGGATGTTGCTAGATCATGTAGAAGAAAAATTAGAGAGGCAAAAGCACAGTTAGAAATTAAACTGGCCGCTTCCGTGAAGGACAACAAAAAGCATTTTTATAAATATATTAATGCTAAAAAGAGGGGCAAGAGGAACCTCCACTCTTTATTGGACGTGGAGGGTAACATTGTAACTAAGGATGAGGAGAAGGCTGAGATTCTAAATACCTTCTTTGCTTCCATTTTCAACAAGCAGGAGGACTTCAGGATAACTGGCCTCCTGAACTGGTTGATGGGGTCAAGGAGCAGTGTTGTACTCCTGAAATCCATCTGGAATGAGTTCGAGACTTGTTGAGTCACTTGGATATTCACAAGTCCATGGGACCTGATGGGATTCATGCTAGGGTGCTGAAAGAGCTGGCAGATGAGCTGGCCAAGCCTCTCTCCATCATTTTCCACCAGTCCTGGCTCACTGGAGAGGTCCCACAAGACTGGAAACTGGCCAATGTGACACCCATCCACAAGAAGGGACGGACAGAAGAACCTGGGAACTACAGGCCTCTCAGCCTGACCTCAGTGCCAGGGAAAATCATGGAGCAGATTATCTTGGGGGCAATCACTGTGCACCTGAAGGATAGCCAAGGAATCAGGCCCAGCCAACATGGATTTAGGAAGGGCAGGTCCTGCCTCACCAACCTGATCTCCTTCTATGATCAGGTGACCAGCCTGGTGGATGTGTGGCAGGCTGTGGATGTAGTCTACCTGGACTTCAGCAAGGCCTTTGACACTGTCCCCCACAGCAAACTCCTGGCCAAGCTGTCAGCTCATGGCTTGGACAGCAGCACTCTGCGCTGGGTTAGGAACTGGCTGGAGGGCCGAGCCCAGAGAGTGGTGGTGAATGGTGCCACATCCAGCTGGCAGCCTGTCACTAGTGGTGTCCCCCAGGGATCAGTGCTGGGCCCCATCCTGTTCAATATCTTTATTGATGATCTGGATGAGGGGATTGAGTCCATCATCAGTAAGTTTGCAGACGACACCAAGCTGGGAGCAGATATTGATCTGTTAGAAGGTAGAAGGGCCCTGCAGAGGGACCTTGACAAGCTGGACAGATGGGCAGAGTCCAACAGGATGGCATTCAACAAATTCAAGTGCCAGGTGCTCCACTTTGGCCACAACAACCCCATGCAGAGCTACAGGCTGGGGTCAGAGTGGCTGGAGAGCAGCCAAGCAGAAAGGGACCTGGGGGTACTGGTTGACAGCAGCTGAACATGAGCCAGCAGTGTGCCCAGGTGGCCAAGAGAGCCAATGGCATCCTGGCCTGCATCAGGCATAGTTTGGCCAGCAGGAGTGGGGAGGTCATTGTACCCCTGTACACAGCACTGGTTAGGCCACACCTTGAGTACTGTGTCCAGTTCTGGGCCCCTCAGTTTAGGAAAGATGTTGAATTGCTGGAGCATGTCCAGAGAAGGGCAATGAGGCTGGGGAGAGGCCTTGAGCACAAGCCCTATGAGGAGAGGCTGAGGGAGCTGGGACTGTTTAGCCTGGAGAAGAGAAGGCTCAGGGGAGACCTCATTGCTGTCTACAACTACCTGAAGGGAGGTTGTAGCCAGGAGGGGATTGGTCTCTTCTCCCAGGCAGCCAGCACCAGAACAACAGGACACAGTCTCAAGCTGCACCAGGGGAGGTTTAGGCTGGAGGTGAGGAGAAAGTTCTTCACAGAGAGAGTGGTTGGCCATTGGAATGGGCTGCCCAGGGAGGTGGTGGAGTCACCATCCCTGGAGGTGTTCAAGAGGGGATTGGACGTGGCACTTGGTGCCATGGTTTAGATAGTCATGAGGTTTAGGGTGACAGGTTGGACTCGATCTTCGAGGTCTCTTCCAGCCTTCTTGATTCTATTTAGACAAGGCAACCAAAGGTTGAGCCTCATGCTGCTAAGCCCTTCCTAGTTTCCAGCATGGAACAACTGGGGTTATCTGGATAATCTGAGGATAATCTGAGACAGGAACTCCATCTTCTGAAACAATCAGTTTTCAAAATTTACCTGAATTTGTCTAATCCCTTTCTGAATGAGTATGAAATTTGTTGAGCTCCATAGTGTCTTGTAGCATCAAGTTTTACAACATGTGTCCCTCATTAAGAAGCCCTTAAATCGACTCTACTACGGTCATTTGGTGCTTCTTTGTACAACACACTATTAAATTTATTACTACCCCTGCTCTGTGCACACTGGATATGCACTTGTTGCAACACTCTCCTTCAGTCAGTTCCCAGACTAACAAACCCCTGCTTTTGTGGAAGCCTTTCTTCCAGCTCCCCTTCTCCAGTTCTACTGCATCATGTTTGAAACAATCTGTAATGAAAATTATGTTTTATATAATCTAACTTCATATTATATATGTTTCCCAAACTATTAGTTAGGACTAACACATCTTTAAGCAATCATTTTTCACAGAAACCACAAAAGATGGTATATATAAAGCAAATAGATTTGAAACTATATCAACATCATGATCTTCACTTTCCTGAGATTAAGTCAAACTACTAGACTTCAAATTGAACAATGTTCTTAAAAGAACTTGGATGATGTTAAATTACAAGAAATTGGGCTGACAGACCATGACTACTAATGTAAAATTTACCTCAT
Organism: Indicator indicator; assembly: GCF_027791375.1. NCBI lineage: Eukaryota > Metazoa > Chordata > Aves > Piciformes > Indicatoridae > Indicator > Indicator indicator. The sequence continues at coordinate 3,274,169 of NC_072053.1, read as the reverse complement.
CTTCATTAAAAAAATTAAGTAATCAAAAAATGTTAATTAAAATAAATAAACTCCAAAACTGCCAGAAGAAAACTATCTCTGCCAGATTTTAGACTACCACCTTTAAAAAGAAGAGGTGGACTTTCAACAGAAAGACAAGTTATTGGGACAAAAAGCATTAAAAAGAAATTAAATTCCAATCAATCGATCAATCTTGAACTTTATTTTTTAGGCATCATGCCCTCTAAGATAATGCATGAGATGAGAATACAAGAAGAAAGAACTAGTAATGTTTCTTTTCCTGGCTAGATTAACTCTTAGTACCATCTGAAGCAGAAGATTTTTAATGGATAAACTGAAAACTAAAGATAGTGATCTAAAGCACTATACCAAAAATTTGTGTGTTCAGGTCTAAACAAGAAGTCCCAAACACTGTCCAACCACTAAGTGTCTGCAAGCTTTTTTGTGCTCTCCCTGCCCTCATTTGTACTCTGGTGTTTTCCTACTGTATGCACCCAGGAGTACCATCATCTTGAGTAAAATGAGCATTGTGATAACTGCAGCCATTTCAGCTCAACAAAATTTGCTGTTCCTAAATTTTAATTATCCATGGGGACCCATAAAGCAAGAGACGGTCAGAACACACACAGAATCACTGACAGCTTTAATTCAAAGTGATTCACAGCAGCCATGGACCTTTTGATAACCCTAACAGTTTAATATGATACAAATTATTCTGAGATAGAAAATCTGCCTATTATTTATGTGCTATTATAACCTACAGTATGATATACCGATATGCATTGAATAAAACGGACTACAAGTCCACACTGCAGCTGTTTTTTAAGGCTAATTTTCAAGCAAGCTCCTTAGATCTCCTTTCATCATTTCCCTTTTAATTAGTTCAAATTGGAAAAGTGTTTAAGTAAGGAAAAGATACCACATCTCACAAGATTGTGGGCCTAAAAATGCCAATTATCTTGAAAAGAAAAGGAGAAAAATCAAATACATCCCTATTTCCCCTACACGGTCTGTTTCACATCTCCTTGTCTTGAAGGAGCTCTGTATTCCATTTTATGCAGCTTGAAACACTCCATCCAAACAAACCCTATCAGGACAATTCCTACTTTAAGCAACAGTTGTTCTCCAACAACAGACACTTTAGAGGACACAGGTACATTTATTGACTAAGAAATAAGCATATTATTGACTGTCATTAAAACAGCAGAGAAAGCATTATTTAAGTCTCCAAATTACCACCCCGGCTTCTTCTAAGTTTCATATCCCTCTGTGATTGATATTTACACTAGTGCCAACAACTACCAACAACTATTACAACTGTATTCTCTTAGTTATGTATTAACATAGCTAAGATAACTGTATCAATCTTAGAATAACAAATTCACACCAACAAAATGTGACTGCACGGAGATAATAACATTTGAACATTAAATGTAGAAGTTTAGTAACAAAGCAAGGACTCAGTGCATATAGAGGCAACTTGGGATACAAGTTCCTACTAAATTTCACAGTAAATTTTCCAAATATTATAAAATTAAACTTGTACATAAGTTAATAATAACGTGCCATGATTCCACTCAGCTGAGAGCACATATTTGCTGTAATTTTTGGCAAGGCTGATGAAAGACAGTGAGAACAATGTATAATTGTGACTTGGCAATGTGACTGTGTTTTTCTGTTTATGGCTCCTATGGGTGGACTTAAAAGTTACAGTTACATAATTAAATATTATTGTACACATAAATAAATATCACTGGTTAAATGAACAGCAATAAATTGTAATGCTCTTCACAATTAACAAGCCTCAAGTTGTTACAGGAAACTTAGATAAAACGAATTTCTGAATTTGATAAACTACTGCAACATGTAAAATTGAAATTATTTAATATTAAAGAAATAACTTAATTCTTTACTTCAGAGTGTGTCAAATAAGGTTATTAACCATGTAGCTTAGAATTACAAAACAGGGGGAAGCAAGGAAAAAAAAAACCACAGAAGAGATTGCATTGCAATGAACAGATTATATGTGCAGTCTGTGTATTAACACAAACATTCAGAATTATAAGAGAGTTCATAATAGAACAAAAGCACTAAAGGAAACCTCCTATGTCACCAAAAAGAAAGCCAAAGTGGTTTGTTTTAAAAATAGCTAGTTCAGAAATCTTGTGTTAATTAGCCAGCTCTACCACCTCACGATGTCTTGGTTCTGGCCAGAGCTGTACTCCTGCTGCAGAACTTCATGCCTAAACATCAGAAACCTGTTTCCAGCTTTAGCTGATACACAGCTACCCCAACCCTCTCAGTCATCTTTCTGTTAGGTTAAACAAGCCAGGCTCTTTCAGCCTTCACTTGTAAGACAGACTTTCTGTTTCCTGGATGATCTTAGCAGACCTCTGCTCACCTGCTCACATACAAATTAATTTTCCTTGAACCTAAGGGATCAGAACTGTCCACAGTAATCCAGATAAAGTTCTGTCCCAGTACCTTGTCCAAGAGGATTAACTTTTCCTTATCTCTTCCATTAGGATATCCCACCTAACACATCCCAGGAGCGCATTTGAAAGAATATGGTTCAGTACAGAGCCCTGACAACTAACTCACACAAAGGGAAAAGTTGGCTGGTAAAGTTCTTACGTGAATCACGCTGGGGAAAAACAAAATAGGAAAAAAAATGAGGAAAAATAAAGAAAAGCTTAAAAACGAGTATTTACCTATCTTTTTTGCTCTTCGCCCTTTGTTTCCCTGCAAGAATCCGTAGCTGTTCCTCAGTAGGATGCTGATACCACCGTAAACTGAAGAAAAAGAAAATCTCAAGTAAAACAGTATCAGAATTGGCAATCTGAAGTGTTTGTCTACAAAACCTACATAGCAACACAGAACTGTATGCATATTAAGACACTGGACCTAAGCAAACACTCTTGTGTGCAAGTACCAACCCTGCCTGAGCTGAACGACCACAGCTACACTTCAGTTCTCTTCAGCATTTGAGACTCTTAGTCATAATTAGAAAGCTTTGCCACTTTCTCACTCGAGAGAAAAAGCCCTTCACATCCCAAAACACTAAATTTTCAAGTTATTATCAAACATAGAAAACAAGGTTGTACCAATATTGGAAAAAGCTCCCTAGAATAATTATACCACTATGGTTACACATCAGAAGCATACTGTAAATGATTTTATAATGTATAATTATGCCTCTCAAAACCCCAGTAATTTTCCAGAAACTGGAATATCTATTATCAAATAACCATCATCATTCTTTTTCCTTAGGCAGAGCAGATTGTTACATCAACATCCTTTTCCTAAACACCTCCTCCAAGATACCTTCAACTCCCACTAGAAATGCCTTGTTTAAAAAAAAAAAAAGTAAAAGTCACCAATTTTAACAGATAACAAGTTTTTCCACTTTCAATGAACCATCCATTGCTCATTTATTTAAAAGGCAGCAAACAGTGGCAAGGAAATGCTGAAGAGGAAAACCAGAGATAGGTCTCCAATATGATACATTTGGCCTCAATCTCTAAGAACATCAAGAACCTTAGCAGCTGAAACAAGGCCTTTTCCACAACAATAGGGGAGAGTTGCTGCCCAGATTCAAGAGGATGTCACTCTGATCTCCATTCTGAAATGCTGAGGCAAAGGAGCTTGAGCATTAACCAGAACAGACTTGGGAAATTTATACGGAAGTACTTCTCTGGAGTAGGAGGCCACTAATTGGTGACACAGATTATCACAGGATAATAGAGATAATGGAATCCATAACTATTAGTGTATTTCAGATTAAGAAAACTTCATCCAGTAGGACCATTCAAACCCACAATGGTAAATTAAAGACTATGTTACATCCAATTTGAAAAAAAAAAAAAAAAAGCCAAAGACAAATTTGGAAAATAAATACCAAACCCAAACAATCTTAATAATTGATAGCACAATTCCCAGCTCTGCTCTGAAACGTCCCAAGTGGAAGTCTGGTCCTCACATCTTTATATTTGGAGAATATGGCTTTTCATGTAATTATAAAAAAACCCTGTCATTCTTCATGGGACACTATCCACACAACAAATACTGAGGGAGGATCAATGCTACAAGACTTATGCTAAAAGCAGAAACAGATGTAAGCAACCATGAGCAATATTATGTATCTTCTACCTTCCTAATGATAGTATGGTCACTTCATGTGCTGCAAGAGACACTAGATAGAGACTGCAAGAAAAAAGTTTAGCTGCTGGTAGTTCAATGAAGCATTAAACAGGCAGCATTAAACAGGCAGCTGTGCAGAGCTCATGGACATTATCTTAAAATAACTTACAAACTGGAATAATGGCTAGGTAAGAGTGCAGGCCAGCAATATTGCAAAGAATACATACAATCTCGTTAATAGAGGGTTCCACAAGCCTGTGTCAGTAGGTCCTGCTGGGCTAAAGAATCAGTTGATGCTGCAATTTCCTTAAAAGAAAAGAACTTCAGTACCATCACAGAGATCCAAACCTTCACACACTGCAAACTTCCCCTGAAGGAATTTGCTGCTGGTTCAAAAACTGAAAATGACTACTGCAGACTTTGTACAAACAAGAACTTTTTACAAGGGAGGTCTGAATTTTGTTTGTGGATTTTGAGGCATTAGTAAGAGTAGAAGCTACTAATTTATTTTCATCACTCATGGTCCCAGTTGAAAAATTTGCAGCCTTTGCTGCAAAAGAGACTTTGTTAAGACTGAGAACCACAGCATTTACCTTTTCAGACAAGAAGACACACTACATTGGAGGTACTGACTTCTCCCTATCTTTCACATAGGAAAGCAGAGAAATAGTCCTCTGCTTTGCCATTCACCATCTCCCAGACCTGAACTTGGCATGCTGAGAGTACCACAAGGAGTTCTGTAAATCACCTGTGTTGAAAGCTTATTTTTCACAATCCTTTATGCACAACTAGAGAAACAGTATGTACTACAGCAGGACAATATTCTTGTTCTTCATAACATCCTAAGGCAAATCAAATGCATAAACCACAGTTTGTTCTTCATTAACACTGCAGAATTATGTTGCAAGTGATCCATAAATACAACTAACAGGATACAAGAGTTTGGAGGTGTTTTAGTTAGTAAATCCTACAAATCCAAGAGATCTGAACAAACACCCTCATAGAAGCAGAGATCATAAAAAGTCATTTTAATACACTGTAGCATATATATGTTTAAAACTGAGATCCCACAACTCTGTAGCTTTGACATATCCAAATTAGTCTGAACAGCAACAGCAGCGCAGATATGCTCCAGTTAATCTGAATGAAGATCATTAATGAATGCACCACAGAACATCCATTTTCTCCTGTCTTCCTGTGGCCTGAAAACAGAACGTAGCTGAGCAACTTAAAAGCAACATTTTGGTAAAGAATGTTTTATTAGGTAATAAATGTGAAGGCCTAGCCAGATACTTCGTCTGCCAATTCAGTGCCTTCAATAAATATAAGTATCTAAATTCTTGCCCAGCTCTGAAAATAGCACTGATTGAAAAAAACAACTTGTATTTCTTTACAAATTTCAATAAATAGTTTGTCAACAGTCAGTGATAGCTGTTCATTCTGCAAATGACTAATTATCTTATGTCTATCTATCCTAACAATTCTTTTAAATTTCAAAGTATCAAATATTTCCTTTTCATGGACTTTGAAATCACACAGAGGCATCTTGAAACCAACTGCTCACTTAAGAGTTTCTGGCTTGTTTGGTAACGAGTTTATCTTCCATTTGGCAAGTCCTATCTGTAGACATTTCAGACCATCTTGTTTAGAAAATCCTCCCAATGCTTTGGAAGACACTTTAGCTAAATAATCAGTTTGGGGAAAGAAAGGCTAGTTGAAGTGTACCAACTTAAGGAGAAGGAGCAGGCAGTAACTTTTCCTAAGAAAGCTGAACTGCTTAAGAGTGTGTCTGCCTGTGCAGATACCTTTGAAATTTAGAGATTTTTTTTTTCCTAAGATTTTATACACACTCATGTATAAAATCCTCCTCCAACCCATCCATACCAGTCTGTCAAAGAAAACATTGCTTGCAAAAAGACAACACGAAGGAAAATGGTTTAATATGAAAGATAGTTTGTCAGCTAAGCTAAGAGAATAGCTTTTCCTTTCTGCCATTAAAATTCCGATTCTTCTTGCTGTGAAGCTTCTGGCTTGTTTTTACTTCTGAAATGCAGAATTAGTTCTGATTCTTTACATAATTATTGTATATTCAGAAGGTTATTGACAACGACTGAAATTACAATGCACTAAAATAGTTACCTGATAAACAGAAAAACACTGAAAAACAATGGAGATTTTCAAGGCTACTAAACACGAAAAGCAATAATAAGACTCCCATTAACATCACTAGGAGCAAAATCTACAAGCACAAGCACAGAAATTCTGCTTTATGTGTGTACCAATCTGCAGGTGTGCAAAGATAAAGGGAGAAAAGGATTATGAAAAATATGTGAAGAGCAAACTTCTCCCTATCACTGTCACAAGGAATGGCTTAGAACAAGGATACAGAAAGTGAAAGCTTCACAAGAATGAAGAACATGCACAACATTGAACAAGTCATTAACAAGAGTAATTAAACACACGCATTTTGACATAAAAACTTAAATGCATCTTTTATATAAGACATAAAAGACATAAAATGTCACTTGAATAGCTGTTGACAAAAAACACTGTGGTAGTAATACATCTTAAAAATAAATGACATGGAATTTCATGTTTGTTAATGCAATATTCTTTTAGAGCAACAAAAAGGTGATCTTCCAGACATGGCCAACAACAAAACTCCATAAAACAAGTTAAAAGTATGATTTTTCTCTCAATATTATTGACCTGAAAATTGCTGGTTTCCATTATAGGTAACTGGAGGTACCTAACACACACCTACATCACATGTAGAGGAATTTTTCATTAGCAGCTCTTTCAGTGCCATAATGGGGAAAATTAAAAAGTTGTTAATTCTGACAAGCAGATGAAAAAAGGCAAAGGAAAGTTATATGAGACTGGTTAAGACTCCTATGGAGTACATTAATTTGATGCCAGGGAGCAGAGATTTGTAATTGTTAAAATTTTGAGAATGCCAAGACAGTACAGTATCTTCTCATCAGAAAAAGTGTTTTTCTTCTCAAACAAAAAAACACAGTGTCTATGATTCTTTAAAACACTGATCTACATTCAAAACAGCTGCTAGTTTTCATTGTTATTATGTATACAGCCACACAGGGAATGCTCCCCTTGCAGCTCATTATGTCTGTTTGAAGGAATTAATGTACTGAAATTTATAGTAATCCTGTCCTATGAAATAATAAAAAAAAAATCCAGAATTTTTAATAAACACCTAGGCATTCTTCATATGCAAAGCCAGTCAGCAGGTGGATTGTCAAGAACACTGAAGCAGAGTAAATGAAATCCTTCTATTCTTCAGTGTCTTGTATTCAGTTTTGCTTTTTAATATTAAAATATGCAGCTTGTGCCTTTAATAACATGAGAGCTGGACAACAGCTAACTTTGATGCAATTAATACCAACAAACAAGTCTGTTCTTTAACAGCCACTGTCTTTATACCTTGAGCCTGGAAGTCAGGTGTCACAATGTTATGGTAATTAGTTTAATAACAGGATATTACTTATTTTTCAAGAAAGCAACCAAAATTAGTATGTTTTGCTATTACTACTCTAATGTATAATTGCATTACCTTACTCACACACAGCATAACAACTGTTTCTTATCTTACCTGCCACTACAGAGAAGCCAACGAGCAAGAGAATAGTGAGGTATGATCTTCTGTATGACACTGGCCATTACCATGGTAACCACCAACTGTACACCTATCACACCCTGTAGAGGAATAAGTTAATAACAAGTCAATACGTGTTTTAGATAAATGCTGAAGTTTTTTGTTTTTTTTTTTTAATTCAAGAAATCTGATCAAAGTTGTTTTCGGTGTTCACATACTTCACTGACTGGAAAAGACACTGCCAGGTCACCAGACCACTAATACATGTCACCCTCTTTCACAGACTGCAATGCCACATGTGGACGTGGCATTTCACAAGATGTTGTGCCTTAAAATTACATCACTGATTATAGCCTTGGTTTTTGTGGTCTCTTCATTGCTGAGATGATTTAACAGCTGAGACCGCACAAACCACTGTGTGGTGAAATTTCAGCCCTTGACTAGTGCAGAGCATTCCCTCTTCACTGAACTCCAGGCATAGGTGTGGAAGGAAAAGAAGAGGACACATGAATCAGCACAACTTCACTTCAAGGTCCAGCTCTTGAACGGGATTTGGCATGTTGGCAGAGCCAGCAGCAATGTCATTCCCAGTCACTCAGCACGCTTTCATTCTGAGTATTGGTTGGTCAGGTTTATTTAATAAAGTTACTTTAAACATCTAAAGCTACATAACAATGAGGGAAATGTTGCATCACATTGCTGTTACTCTGCACATGCCACTCTACCAGCTAAATACTAGCACCATGTTAAAAAACAGCAGGCAATATGTACATTGTATTTCCCTTATTTACATGAAAGATTTTCGTGCTAAAAACACCACAAGCAGTAGTAAAAATTGTGAAACATCAAATGCATATACACGAGGGAAACCTGTAAAACATGCAAGTGAGAAGACACTAGGAATCAAGCAAGTATGCTATTTCTAATGCTTTTAAACTGTTGGGTTTTTTTTCTCAGAATACTTTTTCATGAGAGTGGATACAGGCACTTTTTCAATCAGCACACTAATGTCACATTTAAGTAGTGACATATAGAAGTTCATATTTGCTTTCCTTTCCAGATATCAACTTCTGGATATTATTAACAATATTTTGAGGGTAAAATACTTCCCTCTACAGTTGCAGAAGTCGGGAATTACACTGCACTAGCTTTGTACTGAGGGAACACGCTGTAGAAGGTCAGGAGGCTAACATATTCCTGTACATGGCAGCAGTATGCCATTAGCCATTGGCAAATAAAACACAGGTTAACTCATATACTTCAGAAACATTTTCTCCAAAATTCCCTAAAGGAAGAAAATTTGTCCCTCAAGGACACCTTGCCAGCAGCACAGAATGCAGTACTGACACTGCTCAAACACATCCTCCCCACCTAGCATACCTGTTCTTCTGGAAGATGTTTCACCACACATTATTTTTATCAGAAGTTTCTCTAATGTAAAGAAAACCTGTGACAGGAAAGAGCAATTCCTATAGAATAGTGAAACAGGTGAAGTCGGGAGAGACCTCTGAAGATCAGCTAGTCCAACCTCCCCTCCTAAGAAGAGGGTCAACCAGATCAGATTGCTCAGAGCCCTGTGTGCAGACAGGTTTTGAATGTCTCCATGGACAGAGACTCCACAATCATTCTGGGTAAACTGTACCAATGTTTGACCATTCTCATCTTAAATATGGTCTTGGTTTTTTTTTTCTTTCTTACGCTTAAGTGGAATATTCTGTGTTGTGCCCACTGCCTCTTACTTACTCACCAGGCACCACTGAGAAGAGTCTTGCTCCACCTTTATTCCTCCCTCTGAGGTACTCATACACATGGATAAGATGCCTCCTGAACCTTCCCTAAACTCAACAGCCCCAGGCCTCTCTACCCCTCCTCACACGACAGACAGCTCAGTCTCTTCCTAATATTTGTGGCCCTGAGCTGGACTTTCTCCAGCACACTAATGCGTCTGGTACTGGGCAACCCAAAACCAGATGCAGAACTCCAGTGTTTCAAGAGGTGATCAGTCTCCAGCTCAACACACTTGGAGCTCAGCACATCAGACAGTTTTCAGTCCACCTCACTGCTCACTTACTCAGTCCATACTTTGATTAGTTTGTCTACAATGATATTATGGCAGACAGGGCTGAAAGCCTTACTAAAGTGAAAATAAACATTATTCACCCTTACCCTTGTCTTCCAAGCCAGTCTTTTCACTGTGGAGTACTACGAAGGCGGCCAAGCATTACTTTCCCTTACCAAATCCAAGCTGACTACTCTCAAAATCATCTTGTCATTTGGATTTAGTTTCCGAGGTTTTTTGCTTTTTTATCTCCTCAGGGATCATGGGGAGGCCTACCAGCCTCCAGTTCTCATAATCTCACTTTTTGAAGCCAGAACACCTGACTTCTGAGGCCTTCAGTAACCTCACCTGACTGACATGACCTTCCAAAGACAGAGTTATGGTGACCTTGCAACAACACTCACCATTCCCCCAGCACTGGTGGGTGCATCTTATCAGAACCCACAGACTTGCGGATCTATAATTTATTCAAATGCTCTCTAACATGACCGTCTTCCACAGAGGATAAGATTCCATTGCTCTGGATTCTCCTACTAGTCTCAAGGACATGGGATTTCAGAGAAACGTTATCAGTGAAGACCAAGTTTGCCCTTGTGAGCAATAGTATCTTGGTCTCTCCCGTGTCTTTTGCCATCAAGTCTCTTAGCCTCAGCAGCAGCAAGCCCACATTTTCCATCATAATACATTTGCTGTTGATATCCTTGTGGAAGGTTGCACTGTTGCCATTCATGTTTCACATCAAAACTCAAGTGCAGGTGGTCTTTGGCTTTCCTAAACCCATACCCACCCACTCAGACAGTTTTCCCCATATTTCTCCTGGGTGACTTCACTTCCACCATTTGCATACTTCCTGTTGGAATTTAATCATGAGCACCATGTTCATCCATGTACAGCAGGATAGACTGGAAGAAGTGGTTCTTGAAAGTCAATCAGTTTTCCCAGACCCCTCTTCTCTTCAAGACCATATCCCATAGCCTTTTTCCAAGCTGAGGCTTGATCATGCTGAAGTCTGCCCTCCTGCTACTTTCCTTGTTGCCTTCTCTCAGGATCCTGAACTCTACCATTCAATGGTTACTGCAGCAAAGGCACATCACTGACCACTTCTTCCATGTGTGAAAGCCAGAGATCAAGCACAGAACCTGTGTGGAAAACTGCCATCAAAGCACACACAGAAGAAAAATCTCATGGCTTGTTTGCGCTCTGTGTTTTCTCTTCAGAAGATATTGGGGTAGCTGAAGTACATTGTAGGACTGGTCCTTGGAAACCTGAGGGTTCTTCCTACTGTCTGAGGAAGTTCTTATCTTCCACTTCTTCATAATTAAGACTATCTACAGCAGAAACCTACCAGAATGCCATCCATGTTGCTCTACCCTATAATCTTTATCCATAAGCTTTCAAATGGTTCATTATTCACCCCATGGCAGACCTTCCTGCATACCCACTGTTTTTCATTTCAGAGCAAGTTCACCTTCCCAGTATGCTAGCCAGTCCTTTTAAAGGGATATCAGTCTATGGCAGCACTCCAAATGTACAAGCTCTCTTACTGTATCTTTGTTGTCCCAATGAAATCACAGCTCTGCAGCTTCATACAGCCCCTTACTTCCCCATTTTTTCCCCAGACTGCATGCATTAGTGTACAGGCAGGTTAGAGATGAACTGAAGTGTGACAGCTTCCTAGAAGAGATGCAAGAGCTTCTCCTACATATTGCTGGCCTCATTATCTGCTAATCCCTTGTTTGTGTTGATATACTTGTGTAGAACTCCCTCTGACCTGTTCAGTTGCTCTCAAGGATTCCTCTCCACATCACCTTCCACCCTTTTCTTACCAACCCAGTTCACCACTTTTTCCTCTCAATTTGTGAGTCATCATCTCCTTCCTCTCTCAGTCCTAAGTCTAAAATTCTTCATTAACACTTTCCCCAGCCTACTGGCAAAGACTTGGTCATGCAGATGCTGTCCCTCCCTAGCAGTCTTCACACCTCAAGGAGAGTCCTATAGTCATACAAGCCAAGTCCCTGCTCTCAACAACTGCTAGGTAACCAGCTGTCAATCCACAACATGTACCACTCTTAGCAAACCTTGCCTCACCAGCAATATCATCTTTGGCCTTAAATTTCTGGCCTTTAAGGAATGCTCTTTTGTTTTTGTCCTTTCTTTTTCCTTTTTCCCATTTAAATAAATCAGCAGTTGTGTCAATACTGCAGATGAAATGTTATAGATTATGTCCAGTATCATCCTGAATAAAACACAATTGAGGGAGATTAAGATAGCATAAATTACCTGTCAACACTTGTAAACACTGTCAGTGTCTTACCACACATCTCATAACAATGTGTCAAATACCATTTAGAAGTACTTTTTACATGTTTGTAATTTGAAATAACACCTTTGGGGTTTTTTTTTTGGTTGGTTGGGTTTTTTCAGACATCATTAAGCTTGTTTAGTACCCCTCCTCCCTCCCTGAAATTTCTACTGCTCCTCAACACTGCTGCTATCAATTCTTTCAGGTACCTCTTAAAGTAAGTCTGCTCTTTTGCTTATGCTCCTTGTCACCTAGAACAGGGATCAAGATCAGGACTGAAAACTGTATGATGTATAATTTTAAACAGTGCCTTCGCTAAGGATTCTTCACATTTTGCAGTCCTCAAACCAATTCCCTAGCTAAGGAGAGGTGTACTTAAAATGAAAGGAAGTGTTATTAAAAGAAGCTGCCTGCATAACATATTTGATATATTCACATTACTAAAATGCTCAGGAAGCATGTACTCTTTAATTCGCTTACAAACTAAACTATGCATTTTAAAATCAAATGTTTATTCTGATCACCTCTTGCTTAACCACTTCCACCCAATGTGAAAAAAGGAAGCCACAGTCCTCCCATCTAACCGGCCCACTAAGCCATGATCTTCAGAATTCATTCAGGGTAAAGTCACATTAATATTTCTCTAGAATAATGTTTTTACTAGAAGGGCAGTCTAATCAGATGCCAGTATGTTTCTTCAATTATTCCTAAGTCTTCCTACTTGCAAGAGAAATAAAAAGGCCTTTTCAACTCAAGACAACAGCAGGGGAAATGATGGAAATCAAGGTAGTTATTTTTTATTCAGGGTAGTAGGTCCAGTAGCTGAGCAAAAACACTTACAATTCAACATACTATTTAAAATGACACCTCCAGAAACTCATTTCCTTACTTAAGTGAAGGTTGCAAGCTGTAACTGAACCCATTGGGATCATTCTGTCTTAAGCCACTGAATACCATTCCACATCTTCACCACCCTCTTTCACCACAAATTCACCATCCTTACTCCTGTGAAGATTATGACGTTTTCTTAAAAAACAGAAATGCCTACAAAAATATCTCAGCTTACAATTGAAAACAATCTAGCAGATTTTAAGCAATTAAAAACAAACTGAACCAAACCAAACCAACAACAACAAAAAACCCCAAACACCAACACCCTACAAGAATTGTATCTCTAATGTTAATTTAAAATCTGACTTCATGCTGGAAACACCCTTCTGATATTTTGCTCCAATTCAAGCAAATAAAAACTGTATATCGGCATTCACTTGATCAGGGCATTTTTTAATTGATTCCTAAAGGTTGTTAACATATTGTTGGTGGCTGATTACCAAAGTAAAGCTATCACACGAAATTTAAAAAATTACACTCCCCTAATCTTATTGCAATCAAGCAAGAACACATGGCACAGGAATACAGTAGATTATATGCCCACTTAAAATGACATGCTGTGTGCAAAGTACGACATGCTGGCAACTCTACACTTCTGCCTGTATGTGGATATTCATTACTTATATATTTATTAATACAGTCTAGAAAAATCTACAACATCCTGAACTCTCATATTAACAGACAAGAGCACATATTTTTTTCTCCCCCCTCCCCTCAAAAAACCCCAAACAAACAAACAAAAAACCCCAAACACAAAACATGGAGCTCACTGAAATGCAGGCTGTCCAGATCAAGCTTCCCATGTGTTCCCATTATCACATATATCAGCTTAAATGCAAAACCACTCATTTGAGAAACAGGAATGAAGATTAGGTGTTGGTTCCCACCAGTATCTTATATCCTCTAATTGCCATGCTCTAAATTAGAGGACACATGGAGTTTAGGGTTTAGCCAGAAATTCACAACTTTTATCAATACATCTAGCCCTGCTTAATATAGTGTAATACATGTTTAAGCAAGAAGATGCTCAAGGGCAACATGGAAGTTTTGACAACCTCTGGTGAACAAAGCCTGGGACCCATCAACTCAAGCTAGCTGTGATAAAGTAATTGAGCACACAATCATTAACAGGCTTGACTCAAAAGCAATAGAAGCATTAATCACCTTTCAGAGATGAAGAATTGCTGCACAGATTAAGTAAAGTGTCTGCGCTTACCACTTATACAGAACAACTTGTAGAAAATTACATTATTGGAATCCATTTCCTAAGATCTTTGGCACTCTGATTCCACATACACCTACGTTCCTATCATGCTTCAGCTTCACATCTTGGAACTTGAAATCCAAACTCAAGATACTGCAGAGAGAAGTCAGAATCTTACTGGTCAGAGACATTTCTGTTAATCTGTACAAGTACTTGGCCCAAAGAAAAGACTAATATGTAAGAGAGGTAAGTCAGTTTCTCTGCAAAACAGAGGCTGGCAAGCAATCTCATGGTCAGAGACTGAAGTAGTACAACCAGGAAGGAATACGCTGTCTAATAAACTGCAGCCTGGATGTGTTTTTGTGACAAAGGAAGGTCTTTGGTTAGAAGTGTCCTGAAATTCTTCATCACTGTGCTCAGTCCTAGGACCTTCAGATAGGAATGGCATTCCTATCTTTGCTTCTGCAACAGCACATGTTTTAGAAGGAAGCTTTTAACAACACCTAGCACAGAAGATACAAGCGGGCTACAAGAAAACCAACAGCAGCTACATTAAAGGGAAGACTAACAGGCGTCTTAAAATCATTTAAAAAAGATGGCAAGTCTAAAAGACAACAGTATAAGGTTGAACAAAGTATAACCTAGATTTGTTTTCCTTTTGTACTAAGCATCTGGTGACACAGTTGCTGATAATTAGGAGAACAAAAAAGTATGATTAAGAAATTACTAAGATAAAGTTACAAAACCCCTATCTACAAGTTAAGTGTACTCATAATACTGTGCTTATCGCAGAACAGTCACACAAAAGAAGGAAAAAAAAAAAAAAAAAGGAAGGAAAAAATTTTAAAATACTTCTGCCTGAAGGGTGTTTTTCTTTTCATCGTGAATTGATTTACAGAACACGTAAAGCAAAGATAGCCAAGGTAAATAGCTTTATGCCAAGATACCAATCCAGTGTCCTCATTTTGACCTTGCCCAAGGTTACCCTCCCACACCTGTAGTAACAGGTCAGGTTTTTTTCCCTCCTTTTTTTTTTCCCCTTGACACATTGCTACATATAAGGAATAATTCAAATACAGTTTACACAGAACTTTGAAACTACATGTTCTCTAACAAAAATTATCTCCTCCATTGCAAGACAAAGACATTGAGCTGATGCCAACTACCGCATGCACCAGGACTGCAGCAGCAATACAACTGCATGCCTGAAAAAGCAGCTTGTAGAATCCAGTTTACAGCTTCACCTTCAGAAACACAATGGTAGCTACTCATTTTCTGAAATGGCAAGTCTTTTAAAAATAAGATTTTTAAGCAAGAGCATTCTAAACATGTTAATTCAGGCCATATCAATCTCTTTCAATGAGACCACGCAAGCACACGAACAAGACTGTGAATTTTCAAGTCAGAGATTGAAAAGTTTTTCTGTTAGTAAGGACCAGTGACATCTCTAAGAGGATATAATATTCTTAACTTCTATAATTCCCCTAGTGCAATGATATTTGTGATGCCTAGAAGCTAAACTGATACAATCTCTTTAAAACACCATTTAACCAATGACACATTATTGCTCTTGCTAACGGAAGACTTTTCCATATGCAAAATTTTCCCTACATGCAGGTGTCCATGCTCAAGCCACAGCTTGCAAAAGCAGGATAGTGCCCTCCTGAAACACAGATGCCATTCAAAATTGTTTGCTAAGCAGCAGACCACAGCATATGGGATGGCCAAAGAAAAGTGAGCTTGCTGTGCAAAGTCTTAAATGTGTGCCTCCTATGAAAAAGGCTGGTTTCACAAAATACCCTTGGTCAGAATGACTATCTTGCAAAGTCAGCCATTTGAGGCAGTTCAAGGCTTACTATCTGTAAAAATCTGACATGCATAAACCTAAACTGAGAAAAGAAATCTACACCAAAGGAACTCTTCAAAGTGTGGTAGATTAGGGGTTTTCGGTTGTTTGGATTTGTTTTTTTTTTTTTTGTTGGTTGGTTGGTTGGTTTGGGGGTTGGGGTTTTTCCCCCTTTTCCATAGCCAACTTTTTTCCTGGATTTGTATCTGCTTACACCTGCCAACGTCTACAACACAGCAGGGACGAACGCAAGATGCATGAAGCGCCACGAAAAACACACAAGACGTTTGGGACTACCACCAAGCTGATCACCTTCATGAGTCTCTCTCACCCAAAGGTTACTTCTCTCTTGGCCAGACTCTTTCAAAGGGGAGCCATAAACTGATACATGGAAAACAGTCACCAGCATCATGACTCCACATTAAACAAGGTATTTGGTTTGAACCCAAAACTATGTTCCAGCTAGTCACCTGCATTTTACCTGACAGACAGTCTTGCTGCTTTTTTCACTGAAGCCCTCTAAGCACAAGGATTACACAACTAGTGATCATCAGGCAAAACAAGTTATTGCTACAGACATCTCCTAACCGGAACCAGGGCACAGGATTGCCATTATTACTGAAGAAGCCGACGCAGAACATCTGTTGTACAAAACACCAATATATCTCCAACAAATTATTAAGCCAGAAGTAAAACTAGTTCAGAGAAGGAATCCAGTAGAAAGGAACAAAACAAGGCTATATTCTACTATCACTATTCAAAGATTTTTAAAATCTAGTTTACTCATAGTTCCCCAATTAACACAAATAGGAACTACGGAAACTCTCAGTCTACAGAATATTTGTTTTTTTAAATAGCAGACTTTGCCATCACAGGAATTCTTCCAAGTATGAAAACTCTTTAATGCCTATACTGAACAGTCTAAAACACCACAGCCTTACATGACATAAAGATACTTATTTAAAGTTGTGAGCACAATTGGCACTGCAACTACAGATATGAGTCCAAGCCCTGGCAGTCCCAAATTGCCAGAACACAGTCAGTAAATTGTTCTGATGACTTGATTTATAAGCTTCTGGATGCAAAAGAAACTGATGAACATTTAATTCCCCTGTTGCTTTGGGGCTGGAGAATACAGCTCCCAAACAGTATAAAAGTAGGCTATCATCTTTTCCCTTTGCTGACGTCATGGAATCACACACAAAGATTATTTGTTCACACTGCCAGCAACTAGCAAAGAAAATTGGACCTGATTTTTCAACCTCATCAGGCAGCAGAAACAAGCACTCGTTTATTTAAATGAAGACCAATACTCAGAGGAAAAAGTTCTGTTTGCTTGCAACTTCACAAAACTAGCCTCACATCCAGAGCTATAAGATAGCACCCATGGACTCCTGCAAATGACAAGAGTTTCAAGACTTTTTGATTAAATATTCTAGCTGCCCAGACAACTAGGAAAAAAAAAAAAAAGGAAAAATTGAAAACAAAAAGAAATGGAGGAAAAAACATAATAAGATAAAAGCTAACACAGTTCCTTTCAGATTTCAAAATACATAACTAAAATTACTTTAGGAAAAGCAGGTAGAGTAGTTAATCAGATTTTACTCAAAGTGTAAGATTTTAGTCTAAAATGTATTCCTCAAGCAAGAATTACAGCATTAGAATAAACAGGTCACCACAGCTGACAAGACATATTGACATTCACATCCGTATGGAAGAGAAAGATGGTACATACAAAGTATGTTTTTATACCTGCACTCCTGTAACCTTATGGCATTCCATATATCTCCTACCTGTAAGTACACTAAAAGAAACAAACAACTTTGTGTTTAAAATGGCAGATAACACCTAAAATACAAAACTCAGCGTATCTTTACAGAGGAGGTCCTTTCATTAAATAACTCAGCCTTTACCATTTAAGCTACATATGTGCAACCAGGTTACATCATTAGGAATAATCCATAGAATCACAACATTATCTGGATTGGAAGGCATCTTAAAGACCATTTAGTTCCACTGCCATGGACTAGGCTGCTCAAAGCCCCATCCAACCAACCTTGTACCAAACTCAACTGCTACCATCTATTCCACAAACACTTTATGCTGAGTGCAGCGACTTGTTTCAGTGTCCAAACACCTGCTAAGAAGAATAACATGAGAAAGAACTTTTCATAAATCCAAGGTATCTGCATCCTGCCACAGCACAAACCACTACTAGGATATAACCCCAAGCACTGAAAACTAACCAGCAGTAATGAAATCCAAAGCGTTTAGCACTCAAGACCACAGCTAATTAAGTGACTTTTTCACAGAAGGCCTACAGGAAATGTAAATAGATAGATCTACTTACTTATTTAAAATACATGTTAAGCCTAACACAGGCCATTAAGCGTAGTGGCTCACTCCTCAGTGGAAAAGCAGCAGAGAGGTAAATTGCCATCGTGAAATAAAATCGCGTCGGTGTAAAGTCACAGTGAGGAAACAAACGGCACGGTATTTTCTAAATGAGTATTAATAACGTATCAATGGTCTCTCCGCCACCACTACCTCCCTGCTTCTCCACCCTCCAGGCATCCTCAAATCCTGGGAACAGCAGCACCGGGGACGGTAGGGCCTCAGTTCCCAGCTCCGGTACATCGGTGACTGCAGAAAGCCCCTCGCCTCCGGGACTCAGCACGGGTGGCCTCATCCTGCAGCTCCCCGCCGCCCCGTCCTATCCCATCGCCCGACCTCCCCTCACTGTCCTGCTCACCATGGTGCTCGAGCCGGCCCCGCCCGCCGCCGCCGCTCCAGCCGCCCGGCCCGGCTCCGCTCGCAGCACATAAATCCGCCGCTCCGCTTCTCTCCGCTCCCACTGCCCCGCCAGGCCCCGCCGCGCCGGCTCCCGCCCGGCGCACGCCTCGCTGCAGAGGTCACGACAGGACCCCTATAGCCCAAGGCCCGCTGGAACTGACTAACCAAATGCCTGTATGGATGGGGTGGCAGAGTTCGTAGACGTGCTTTATACGCCACCTCCGCGCCTTCACCTCTGTCTGTAGGAGTGGAGAGAAAAGCGACGGTGGGGAAGCTCTTTCCGGAGTTCACCGCGCGTCTGTCTTTTTGTTCTAGTCCCGTCAGGCTCTGTGCTGGGCAGCCAGACCCGGGCACGACACGGGCACGACCCTGATCACGTGACTTGGGAAATCGCCCTGGGCGCTGACTTCCTCACTCGACCCCGGAGCTGGCGGAGCCACTCTTGACCCGGGAGATAAAAGGGGGTGGTGGCGAGGCAAGGCAGGAGTAGGATTTAGTGACAGTAACACAAGAAGAGGGGAGTTCTGCGGCTCTTCCGCGCATGCGTCCCGGCACTGCCGTTATGGAGGGTGGGGGGGAGGCGGTGCTGGCAGCCATCGACCACTGCACATGCGCAAAGCAGGAGACTGAAGCAGGAAGAAGGGTGGAGGCGGCCGCGGAGTCTGTGCGCTGCCAACGGCCTTAGCTCGCTAGTGGATTCCGGGGCCGCATCTGCCCTTCTTTTCCGTGGCGAAGGATCCCTGGCGAGAGATCGACAACTATCGGTGATCCCTGAGGGATGAGACGGTGTTGTGAGGCCTTCCGAGATGCCTTCCCTTGCTTAGAGGGACCCACAAGCGGTGCTGAGGAGAGTGGGGTCCATCGCCGCCTCAGTGGCCCGGAGGCAGAAAAGGGCGCGTAGCCGTTTGGCGTGAGGACAATATCGTGTATCTGCGTTTCCTCAGCTCTTCCATGGCAAAACAATATTCGCCCTTTGATCTCTGATCCCTTTACGGCGCAGTTCTTGTCACAGTAGCCCTGCGGTCCCAAAGGAGAGGTGGCAAACTGTCGTATATCTAACAGAAATAAACCCCACTTTCTTCTAAATCCTGCTGGTTTAAGTGTACCGCCGCGGTCTGTCATACGTTAGCTGAAAACGGAAGAGGAAGCGTTCAGTTTGAATGGAGAAACAGTACTTCTACAGGAAAAATATTTGTAGGGCAAGGTATGATGGCTTAAAGCTAAAGAGGGAAGATCCAGAGTAAATGTAACGATTTTTTTTTAATGCTGAGGGTAGTGAAACACTGGCACAGGTTGTGTTGAGATGCCGTCAAAGCACTTCTTGGAGATTCCAGGTCAGGTTGGGACGGGGCTGTGAGCAGCTGATCTCGTTGAAGATGTCCCTGCTGGCTGCAGGGGGATTGGATTAGATGACCTTTGGAAGTATTTTCCCAGCATCAACCATTCCATGCTTCTGCTGCTCTGCAGCTGCTGGTATTTTGGCAAGCTTCACCTGCCTCTCAGAGAATCCCAAGAAAGGAATTGACACTGAATCTATGTCTTGTTCCACACACAAATATTTAGGAAAAGATAATTTGCTAGCATCTTAACAATCGTTGTGAAGATGTGTAAATGACATGCTGACATTTTTAATTGTTCCACTGATATAAACAGCAGCTTAAAAGAAAAAAAAACAGCACAACCAACTCAAAATCACAACAGAGGAAACAAGCTTCACAGGAAATCCTCTCAGATTCTAGACAAAGAGAAAGGCAAGATGTTTTTGACCTATTCAAAGCATTTAATTTTAGTCAGGAAGTCTTAGGGTTCCCAGTTTATTATACTGGATTGTGGCAAATGTAGTATGGTAGAAAAAAAACACTGTCAGGAAATTAGCACATTTTAAAGGCATTCTGTTTACACTGTTAGTGATGTGATCCTGGCATGCAGGCAATGGAAAGGTACAACTGGAAAGCATTCATCTTGTTAGTGTAAAAGTAATAAAGAGTTCAGATCTGTTTAAAGAGCAACCAATTTATGCATGTAATGCTTCTGAATGTAAAAGCCTCAAAAGTGTATGTCTTAAAGGAAATTAAAAACTTACTTGTGGAACCCTCTGTTAAATGTGCATACAGTTCTGGGTTCCCCAGTTCAAGAGGGACAGGGATCTACTTGAGAAAGTCCAACAGACAACTACAAGGATAATTAAGGAACTGGAGCACTGCCTTATGAGGAAAGGCTGAAAAACCTGGGACTGTTTGATCTGGAGAGAAGACTCAGCATCTAAATACTGTTTATCAATATCTGAGGGCTGTCAGGAAGGAAGGGACAGCCTCTTCTCACTTGTGCCCTATGACAGGACAAGGGGCAATGGGTGTAAATACAGCACAGGAAGTTCCACCTCAACATAAGGAGGAACATCTTTACTATGTGGGTCACAGAGCACTGGAACAGGTTCTCCAGAGAGGTTGTGGACTCTCCTCTGCAGACTTTCAGGACCCATCTGGATGCATTCCTGTATTACCTATACTAAATTACGTGGTCCTGCTCTTGAAGGGGACTTGGACTCAAAGATCTCCAGAGGTCCTTTCCAACCCCTAACATCCTTGTGATACTGTGAACTCTTTGGTATGAGGTTTAATTGCTGAAAGGAATTTGGTGGCATTTTATGAAAAATAAGCAGTAAGAATCAGACCTATTTCATTAACTGAAAGAAGAATTGCCTTCTGGTTAGGTGGAACTCTTAACAAGCATGAGTTCAAAACCCTAGTATTTTAATTTTAGTATTGCTGATGGGGTGTTAACAAGTCTGGTTAATATTCATACAAAAACAAGACCAAAGTTGTAATTGCTATGAAAAAAAAAAAAGGTGTTTTTAAAGGATTTCAAGGGCTGAGTAGTACTTTTGCAGGAAGCAAGCCAGGTATAAGCTGATGCAAACACCATCCACCTGTGCTGGTGATCTCCTAGACCCTTCTGTCTCACATGATGGGCAAGTTTCAAGAAGCCTATTAGAGCAGACACAGCCTTGCTGCCTGTTCCACCAGGATACAAGGCTAGGTTAAGTGGAGCATTTTGCAGGAAACAGAGAAGATACCTATCCATTTCTAGACTGTCAAGTGTCATCTTGGCAGCATTTTTATTCCACATCACTAAACTTTTCCTCCAGGTGACCATTTCCTCCCCTACACCAAGTATTCTTTAACCTCTAGAGGAAAAAAAATCATTTCTTTGAACGGATGCAATGTACTATATGGCAAGTGGCAGGACTCAAACTCCACTTAGGACTGTGCAGGCATAAGCTTGCCAGTTTTGGTTAGTGTATGCTGAGATCACATCAGTAGGGGCTCAGATTTTTTTGTGTGTGTGTGTAAGAAAGGAGCAGGACTTAATGCTGACAAGCTCTGAGAACATTCTCATTATGTTCTCATTGTGCTTTATTCCTTAAGCCTGATACCAGAGCTGGTCACTGTCTCATCTTCTTCACAAAGAGCATTTCTGCTGCTGTGATTTGAGATGTGCTGGTTCATCAGCAGTGCATGTGACCACAGTGAAGCTGTGCCATGGGCCTCATTCTGCTGCCATGACCGTATGGGTAATGACGTCCTACAAAGAAAGAAAGGGAGAGAACCTCATCTCCATCAAATTTAATGTGACAATATCTAAACAGTCCCCAGCTTTAAAGCTTCTCATGATGTCATAGTTAATGTGCTGTCAAGGGTCACCCTCACTTTTGTATCCAGCAGACTTTCACATCATTTGGGCCATGAAGCAAGCTTAACAGGGCTGTGAAACAACTGTTTCCAGTCTCCAACACAACAGTGTTTGCACTCTGGTAAAGCAGCAGTCTTGCTCCAGACAAAGGGAAAGTCTCAATGAAATGAAGAGCAGGAAAACTGTCAAGAAGATTCCTTTTTTCCAAGTCAAGTGTTAAGGAGATCTAATCTTGTAGTTGTCTGTGGGACAGTACTTTGCTGTCAGGAGTTGGGAGGTTTCAGTGACTTCCATCATTTGAAAGTGATAAACTGTCATCATCTTCATCACTTGAAAGTAACAAAATGTTATAGATGTTTTAGAACATGCCTTTTATCTCACAGCTTCCCACACAGCAAAAAGCCCAAGAAATCTTCCTCTGGAAAACAAGACTGGGAGGAGTTAAAACACTTAAAGACACTTGAGAAATCTGCAATGTGCTCTTAGAGCAAGGCAACTGAGCAAACCCCTGGCCAAGCTGTCAGCCTGTGGCTTGGACAGCAGCACTCTGTGCTGGGGTAAGAACTGGTTGGAGGGCCAGAGAGTGGTGGTGAATGGTGCCACATCCAGCTGGCAGCCTGTCACTAGTGGTGTCCCCCAGGGATCAGTGCTGGGCCCCATCCTGTTTGATATCTTTATTGATGATCTGGATGAGGGGATTGAGTCCATCATCAGTAAGTTTGCAGACGACACCAAGCTGGGAGCAGGTGTTGATCTGTTAGAAGGTAGAAGGGCTCTGCAGAGGGACCTTGACAAGCTGGACAGATGGGCAGAGTCCAACATGATGGCATTCAACAAATCCAAGTGCCAGGTGCTGCACTTTGGCCACAACAACCCCATGCAGAGCTACAGGCTGGGGTCAGAGTGGCTGGAGAGCAGCCAAGCAGAAAGGGACCTGGGGGTACTGGTTGACAGTAGGCTGAACATGAGCCAGCAGTGTGCCCAGGTGGCCAAGAGAGCCAATGGCATCCTGGCCTGCATCAGGCATGGTGTGGCCAGCAGGAGCAGGGAGGTCACTGTACCCCTGTACACAGCACTGGTTAGGCCACACCTTGAGTACTGTGTCCAGTTCTGGGCTCCTCAGTTTAAGAAGGACATTGAGATAATTGAACGTGTCCAGAGAAGGGCAATGAGGCTGGTGAGAGGTCTTGAGCACAAGCCCTGTGAAGAGAGGTTGAGGGAGCTGGGGTTGTTTAGCCTGGGGAAGAGGAGGCTTAGGAGAGACCTTATTGCTGAAGGTCTCTCTACAACTGCCTGAAAGGAGACTGTAGCCAGGAGGAGGTTGGTCTCTTCTCCCAGACAACCAGTGACAGGACAAGAGGACACATCTCAAGCTGTGCCAGGAGAAGTTTAGGCTCAAGGTGAGGAGAAAGTTCTTCACAGAAAGAGTCATCTGCCATTGGAATGTGCTGCCCAGAGAGGTGCTGGAGTCACCATCCCTGGAAGTGTTCAAAAAAAGATGGGATGTGGCACTTGGAGCCATGGTTTAGCTGTCATGAGGTCTTAGGTGTTAGGTAATAGGTTGGACTTGATGATCTCTGAGGTCTTTTCCAACCTGGTTGATTCTGTGATTCTGCTGAAACAAAACACAGAAGGGAATCTTTCATTATAATGCCATCCATAGTCCTTGGATCACTGGAAGGTAGGCAGAAGGTAAATTTAGATCAGCAAAGTCCAAGTCGTACATTTAAAAAATATAAATAATAATTTAAAAAACCCAACCTAGAATACAGTTACTAAGCAACATTTTAGAGCAAGTTGCAGGAAAGAAAGGGAGTTCCACTTCCTAGAATATGCTGGAATTTGAGTTTTCTAGCATAAGTCAAAACATAAAACATATTAGAAATTTCCTCTGTTCTTCTGAATTAAGCACAGAGACATATTTAAGGAACCTTTTCTTCCTGCTGCGCCTTTGTTATTCAACAAAGAATGAACAAGAGTTACATGCAGAAATGAGGGTTCCTGTCCATCCATTTTCCCAAATCCATGGAAGTTCCACCTCTTCTCAGATCCATGAGAATAATTAGAGGGCATCTTTGCTTGCTCTGAAGAATCTGTTCCATGTAGTGAGGAAGAGCCAGCTGTAAGACTTCTAAAAGCTGATATGAAGTCTAACAAGAGGTTTATGACTTACAGCATACCCATAAATCATATGGTTCCCTTTAGGACAGGTTGCCAAGTCTCTCTGGCTAATTATTGAAGAGGTTTAACTCTCTCTGACAGGCATTGAGAGATCTGAATTGGATACTGAACAATCTGCTCCCAACTCACCCACTGAAACCTGGGCACAGTTTTGGCCACCTGAAAATTTCCCCTTGTTTTCCCTGGTCCCATCGTGGCCTGGAATACACCAACAGACATTTCTCTTCCTTACCAGTGCTACAGCATGGGAATCTCCCATGTGTTTGTCATTCTTTTACCCACCAGGTAAGGGAATTTGCTATTATTTTGTGAGCAGAAATGTGAGATAAAGCCAGTGTTGACCTTTTCATTCTTTCAAAAATCACTGAGTTTCTCTATAGGTGAATAGAACCCTATAAATATGTGACAATTTACAGTCCTCTATCAGTACAAAGTGAAGGGAATAATAAGAACACATCATTGCAAAGTGTGCTGTTTATTCTTTCCCTTTTTGGGGGAAACTTTCCATTTTTGTTAGGTGAAGATTATTAAGAGACTCACCTAAAGCCTAATTTTACACAAGAGGATATTGAAGAAGAATGGTAGAAAAAACATCAAAATCTGTTCCAGAGAGGGCTCATTAGTTTGTGAGCTTTTTTATTGAAATCAGCACGTCAGACTGGAAAGTTTCCATGTAGATGAATAATTCTGAATCTTCTGAGTAAAATAAAAATATTTCCCAGCATTTGAAAGAGTTGGGGTTGTTCAATTTGGAGAAGGGAAGGCTCTGGGGAGACCTTGTTGTGGCCTTCCAATATCTGAAGGGGGCCTACAAGAAAGCTGGGGAGGGACTTTTTAGGATGTTGGATAATGACAGGACTAGTGGGAATGGATCCAAGCTGGAGGAGGGGAGATTTAGATTAGACATTAGAAAGAAGTTCTTCACCATAAGGGTGGTGAGACACTGGAACAGGTTGCTCAAGGAGGTGGTGGAAGCCTCATCCCTGGATGTTTTTTAGGGCAGTCTGAATGTGGCTCTGGGCAACCAGATCTAGTGGAGGGTGTCCCTGCTCTTGGCAGAGGCGTTGGAATTAGATGATCCATGGGGTCCCTTCCAACCTGGCAATTCTGTGATTCTGTGAAAACAAACCCACAGACATTTAGGATACAAAATGGGAGGGAGGTTGCTTGTTGGTTCTTTTGACTTAGCTAGGAGGCTGCTCAGGCCATTTAAACTAGTTAAGTAAATAGTGGGGCTAATGAAGCTTGGTGTCCTATGGATTTCTATCACATGACTGACAGATTAGAAATGCAATTTTCTGTTTCAAGAGTGTGTCTGGAATATCTCTGGCTGACATATGGGCAGTGAAGTTATAACTGAAAATTTGACTTTGCAAATGTGTTTGATACAGGCCAGTGAGTTCCAAACTGAAGGAAAAAACACTTAGCAGCATGCAAACAGTTTCACATATCTGTATGAGTTTACAGATAGCCACACCACAGGACCATGTATGTCTTATTTCCACAGGCAGAGAAACTGGTCTGTTTCTGTAGATCAAAACAAAAACACCTGCATTTGTGCAAGCAGTGCATTCATTTCACCTCTTTTACCTCTTTTGCCACCATCAGACATGGTAAAGGTCTTACAGTGACTGCAAAGGCTGTGGGTTGATTTTTGTGTACATCTGTGTGGTAAATTGCCTCACCAGGACCTAGGTCTGGCCTGAGTTCTGTAGGTATCAATCCCCACCGACCTCTCTATCATATGTTGAAATTATGCCTGGATTAATTTAACTGTATATGAAAGTACATCTTTTTATATATTGGTTCCCATGGCTATACCAGCACACACATTTACACACATGTATAATTTTGTATGTGTAGAAAACTTGTGTTACTTAAAACATGCTCTTCCAGATGAGAACACTGAACAGACTATCCAAAATGTAGGTTCCAAATTTACCACTTAAACTGAGGTGCAACTCATTTTATCTACTGTGTGTCACTTCCAAAGTGATTACTGTTATGTTCAGTTAAGCTAACTGGAAATGCACTTTCTGAGAGACAGCACACATTTCCTTTTTGTCCCTAAGAAATCACGATACTGATCAGCAAAGTGCCCTCTTGCTAAGCAGTGCAATAGAGCTGCAAGGGCATGTGATGTGTTGTGACTTCACTTAACCACTACAGTTAAGAGAATTCTACAATAAATGCCTCTTACAGTAGTAGTTACTTTTAAAAGTGCTGAGTGGTTTTAATGTTTTTGTCTTTGTGCTGTACCTTAAGGTTTCACCTACACTGTTTGAATATACACTGCAGTGTTTGAAAAATAGACTCCTAACAGCAGCAATCAGAACATAATAATAACAGCTATAGGCTAGTACATGCTGCAGTCTCCTGTAGCAACATTCACCTGTAAGAAATCTTACAGGGAATAAGCAGATCACAAATTGCCAAAGTGTTCCAGATGAGTAATGCAAAAGAAAGTGAAACTTTTGGATATTTTGGTACTAAAGGTAGCAGCAGATGATGAACAGTGCACCCAAACCTGCAGTGTAAGTGAGGAAAAAGGGCTTGGAATAATGGAATCATAGTATCATTTTTTAGGGAAGGACTTTTGAGATTGAATCCAACAATTATCTAACTCTACCAAGTCTAATGCTAAACCATGTCTCTCAGCACCATGTCTCTGCCTCTTTTAGACACTTTCAGTGATGGGGATTCAACTAGCTCCCTGGAGAGCCTATTCCAGTGTTTGATAGCCCTGTTAGTGAAGAATTTTCTTCTAATATCCAATCTAAAACTGCCCTGGTGCAACTTGAGGCCATTTCCTTTTGTCTTGTCACTTGTTTGGGAGAAGAGGCTGATCCCCACCTCACTACAACCTCCTTTCACAGAGTGGTAGAGAGCCAGAAGATCTCCCCTCAGCCTCCTTTTCTCCAGTCTAAGCAACCACAGATCCCTCAGCTGCTCCTCACCAGGCCTGTTTTCCAGACTCTTGGCCAGCTTCATTGCCCTTCTCTGGATATACTCCAGAACCTCAGTGTCCTTCTTATAGTGAACTTGTGCTGATTTGCAGGAACTGGACTACTGAAAGTCTTGCTGGTCAGACAGAGACTTCAAAGCACTCCTTTGCTTCATGTGGAAGCAGTGTAATGAACACAGTAACTCAGGTGTGATTGGAGGCTTGGGAGCAAGTTAACAGCCTGACAGGGACATTCTTCACTCAGCCACAGTGTCAGAGGCCTCTCTACTCAGTGTCTCAGTTCCTTGGGCATCCAGAAATGTATCCCAAGCACTTACAAGTATTATTATGAGCCTTCAGCCAATCCTGTTTGTAACATTAGAAAAAGCAGATAAACACTTGATACACAAAGAGTATCCTTTATGTCTGTGAATCAGATTAAATAAGCAGCATTTATAGGCTCAAGACAAGGAATTCTCCACTTCAAATTAATACTTGTGGCACATGCCTTTGCATCCTTCACAAGAATAATGATCCACAAAAAGAGTCCCAGGATGAATGGCCAGGAGTGGGTAGGGGTCAGGCAGTAACTAGTTCTTGTTTTAGTCCTGTGCAGTGAATGAGGAGACAAGGGTCAGGAAACAAGTTTCCTCTTCCCTCTGTTAGAAGAAAAGGTTGAGATCAGTGGTGAAAGTTATTTTTCCCTGTGCTGTCTGTGAAGAAAACAGGTCTGGTTTGGTCTGCTGTATACAGAGCACTGCATGCACAGAAAACCAAGCAGATCAGTTTTTATTTGTTGTCCCTGGCTACCTTTCCAACAATACCCAAGCAAACCATGTGTAATCCTCCCTCCATGAAAACCCTCAAAAGGCCAGGATCAGGAAAGCCACCACACCACAGGCCCTGAAGAAGTTATCTGTGGTCATAGCTGAAAGTACCACTGCTGTCTAGCAAGCAAGAATTAACAAAATGAAGTGGCAAACCAATATGTGACTTGTGAAGGTCCTCCCTCACTAATGGGAATAATCCTGTGTCCCATAGATGTTCATTATGTGTTGTTTGTACCCAATAGTAATGAATCATATTGCTCCAGCAGCATTAGCTGGGAATGATGCTCTGTGACCACGGAATAAAACCTATTGAAGAGTTTTGTTGCCTGTACTTAATTTATATCTGGGTTGGTTTTTGCTTTTTTTTCCCCTCTATCTCCCTGTCAGGGTGTAATTTTATAGGAGCAACTCTTCACTCTGTTTAAAATAAAAAAAAAAAAACCTTGGAAACATCTCAATACAGGCTGATTATGAAGAAAAAGGGATGTTAGCGTAATAGGCCAAATGAATCCTCAGTGCAGATCCACGCTCAGGATGAATCTGGGTCAAAAACGTCTAAAATAAATGCAGTCAGGATGTAAGGCTCAAATTAAAAAGTGGAACACAGCAACACATCTGTTGAGTGCTTTCAACTGTGCCCTCCTATGCTTCACTGTGGTTCCAGCGTGGCCCTGGGGTAAAAATGTGAAGAACTCTAACATCCTGTGTCATGAAATGTTAGGCAGAGATGGTGTCCGTTCTCTGGTACACTAAGGAGAGATCAATGAGTTTCATAAAAGGGATTTGGGTAAATGATGCTAAAACAGTCAGTGCTTCTATGTGATCTGGGAAGAGGCAGTTGTGAGTACCAGGACCCTTGAGTTTTGGGACACATTTCAGTAAGCTGAATGTTTTCAGTCATGCCCTCTTGGTTCTCTGAGATGAAAGGGAATAATAAAAATCAAAAATTATTTACAAAAATTAAAACCAGTTCTACTGGCAAGCTCTCTGCTCTGGCAGCACCTCCTCTTAAATGATTCTCTTAACAGCCTGCAGTATGTGGAGACATGAAGACTTCAGCATACTGGAAGTAAGCTTGTTTTTTTAGTCATTCTTAAACATTTCAGCCTGTTTTCCCAAAGAATTAAACTGTTTGCCATCACCCTACCTCTGTGTGTGTGTGCATGATAATTTCATTCATTTCACCTGCATGCTTTCTAGCTCGTTGTATGATTCCCATCAAACCTGCCTGAAAGATACCACGTTCTTCTAAATCTGATGAAAATGTGAAGCCAGTGTCAAGCAGAGACCCTCATGATTGCTATCTGCTACAGTGTGCACTCACCCCTTATTAAAATCTACGTGGAAGAGCACACTAAATGCAGGCAAAACATCAGCTGGCCCTCATGTCTTATTCAGACATCAGCAAATCCAAGCACCAGATACAAATACAAAGGGGAGCAGGCGTCGTTAGCTCTGCTGCTAATGTGATATTTGCACTTGGGCAAATCTGAGCCTGTCACTTAACAGCACTCTTGAAAAGAAAGTTGTCCATTTTGAAATCTTTTTTTTTTTTTAATCTACGCAACATCTTTTATGCAGTAATCTGTGTTCTCCACAATTTTGTTAAAAACAGGTCTGAACCCAGCCTTGCAGATATTCCAAAGTACAGAAATACTATATATCTCTGTGTGTATGTATATATATGTGAAAAGCTCTGATACATGTATATACATATCTACACGTGTGTTTATGTATAATTGTGTTGATATCCTATATATTTTTATAGAAAATGAGATAAAATGCTGTCACCACATTCTCAGTTAAAATTTTGAGAATAAATATCTCAGATGAATAACTTTGCCCTTACACTCTAGCAAATGCTGATGAATTTAATCTTTGAAAGGTGAGATATTTAGGTGACCAAAAAACATGTTTATCAAAATGAGTTTATGTGCATCTGCAAATATTGATCCTCAGGCAGAAGGACTGCATCAGGCAGGTCTTTCCCTTCCCTTCCCTTCCCTTCCCTTCCCTTCCCTTCCCTTCCCTTCCCTTCCCTTCCCTTCCCTTCCCTTCCCTTCCCTTCCCTTCCCTTACCTTCCCTTCCCAAACCTTCCCTTCCCTTCCCTTCCCTTCCCTTCCCTTCCCAAACCTTCCCTTCCCAAACCTTCCCTTCCCTTCCCAAACCTTCCCTTGCCTTCCCAAACCTTCCCAAACCTTCCCTTCCCTTCCCAAACCTTCCCAAACCTTCCCAAACCTTCCCTTCCCTTCCCTTCCCAAACCTTCCCAAACCTTCCCAAACCTTCCCTTCCCAAACCTTCCCAAACCTTCCCTTCCCTTCCCTTCCCTTCCCTTCCCTTCCCTTCCCTTCCCTTCCCTTCCCTTCCCTTCCCAAACCTTCCCTTCCCAAACCTTCCCTTCCCTTCCCTTCCCTTCCCTTCCCTTCCCTTCCCTTCCCTTCCCTTCCCTTCCCTTCCCTTCCCTTCCCAAACCTTCCCTTCCCAAACCTTCCCTTCCCAAACCTTCCCTTCCCAAACCTTCCCTTCCCTTCCCAAACCTTCCCTTCCCAAACCTTCCCTTCCCAAACCTTCCCTTCCCTTCCCTTCCCTTCCCTTCCCTTCCCTTCCCTTCCCTTCCCTTCCCTTCCCTTCCCTTCCCTTCCCTTCCCTTCCCTTCCCTTCCCTTCCCTTCCCTTCCCTTCCCAAACCTTCCCTTCCCAAACCTTCCCTTCCCTTCCCTTCCCTTCCCTTCCCTTCCCTTCCCTTCCCTTCCCTTCCCTTCCCTTCCCTTCCCTTCCCAAACCTTCCCTTCCCTTCCCAAACCTTCCCTTCCCAAACCTTCCCTTCCCAAACCTTCCCTTCCCTTCCCAAACCTTCCCTTCCCAAACCTTCCCAAACCTTCCCTTCCCAAACCTTCCCTTCCCAAACCTTCCCTTCCCTTCCCTTCCCAAACCTTCCCTTCCCAAACCTTCCCTTCCCTTCCCAAACCTTCCCTTCCCTTCCCTTCCCACTCCTCTGTCCCGGATAAGTAGCAGAGTAAACCTTTATGAGTCCAGCATGCCTGTGACCTGAGAGGACTTGACAAAAGAAGTGTTTTGTCGATTACAGCCCAAAGACTATGTCTGTCTATAGCAAAGGATAAATAAGTTAAATGTAAGACTTCAAAACCATGGAACTACAACTGGCAAAAGCCTCCTCCAAAAAAAGTCTTTGCATCATGTGTCTTGATTCCCTGCATCTTCTCTTAATGTAAGACTGTTGGAAAGCTAGATTAATGAAAATTATTGGATAAAAAGTGTACATAGCAGCTTAGCAATGAAGGATTCTGACAGGATTTTTCTGCAACAAGTTTTTGCTGGCTATGAGAGGAAAAAAGAAGACCTAAGACAATGCTTAAATAGCCCCTTGGCTTTCAAAGTGCTTCTCTATTCACTGCAGCCATTTGAGGCAGTTTGCCCCTTTGTGAGTGTTTTACAAATACTTCAAAGCATTTTGTATTTGTTGTCTGTCATAGGAAAAAAAAAGAAAAGGAAAAAAAAAAACCACAAACCCAACCCAAAACAAACCAAAGCAAAAAGCTGGAAAAACTTAAGTTCTCTAGAAAAATGTTTGAACTTGGCCTGGCTACTGAACAAAGCAGCATTCAGAATGTGAGGTCAGCTCACAACTGCTTTGCAGATAGTAGCATCAGTTATATACAAGTGTGAACAAGCCCAAAAGACAAACAAGAAGTATTTTAATCATGAAAGTAAAGGGATGTGATGGTGAATATATTTGCATTTACACATGCTTGATGCAGTTTACTCATATAAATTCTGAAGGATTGCAGAGGATGTGAGGAATGTGAACTCCACATCCAGTAATCCTCCAGTAGCTGGCAGAATATTAGATTAAGAGGAAATTCTTCCTCCTCTGTTCACGTCCCACAAGAATTATTCTGAGTTCATGCTCTGTTTCAGACTCCCTTATGTAGTATCTATAGGAGCATTACTGTTGCAGCAACATTTATACTAAGGTTTTCTTGGGGTGTGAGAACTTTTTTAGCTTAAAAAGGATGTAAACAGGAGTGTTGGTAACAAATGCCAATTTTTTGGTATTTTAAAAACCGTATTGCAAAAGGCAGAAGGAAATTGGAGCATCTTGCCTTTAGACATGGTGAGGAGCATATAGCTGAGACACTCTCACACAACTTTCAGTCTTATTTTCTTCATTCTGATGCTTCCCTTGTGCTAAATAATTACTATAGCTTCAGATCTCACTCTTCTGTGTGTCTTTCATTCTAATATCCTGAAAAAGAGACCTAATAGCAAAGTACTAATTATTGATACAAACCAAACCGTAGTGCTGGGAATTTGGTTGCCATCTCTTGTGGGTAGCACATTCTTTAAACTCTCTCTTTCTTTCTTCTTCTCTCAAACTCAATCAGTGTTTTGGTATAATTTTTTAAAAATTAATTTTCTGTAGGAAAATGGATACAAACAGCTGCCTGAATGTTAGACAGCAAAGGAGAAGAGAAGATGACATGCTGCCCTTTTGATATGTCTCTTCAATATTTACTGTCAACTTCAACTAACATTTATATAATATGAATATTTTAAAACTCATTACTGCACTCAAGTACTTACTTGAGTAAATATGTTACAACCAGCTCCACCCTCCCTTGTTCTTCTAAGTGAAAGACCTAGTTGTCTGTGCTATGGAAGTGCAGAAAATCAGAGAATAATGGAAACTGATTTGATAGCTCAGATTTGGCACATTGCTCCTTCATAGCAATAATTGTTTCTTGTTGTTTATCAGCAAGACTATCACACGTATTATCATATGGTCAGAGTTGGGTTTTTAAAACTTACAACTTTCCAGCTTTCATATGAGCTTTGGCTAAGGCATTTTGGTGTACAAATAGGATAAATTCAAAGGAACATGTCCTGGAGCAGCATGATGTTTGTATGGATGTGCAAGAGTTGTGGCTGTGCTTTCAAACAAAGGTTGGTACCCACAATGAAGATGGAATTACAAATGCTGAGGATTACAGCATGTACTTAGAATGACTTTATGTTCTGGCATCTCTACTTCCCTTCCTGACTTCTACAAGGCTGAATTTTTTGTGACTAGCTGAGAGATGCAATGAGGTACATGGAGTTTTTTAGGCAGCCATTGGCATCAAGCTTTGCATCCCTTACTACAGACCTATTCCTATCATCTCTTTTGGGAGGTTCCTTACCTGTTTGCTCACCCAAGTCATTCCATCTTTTCCCTGCTGTCTTGCAAGACGTGTCTTGCTGAGCTTTTCCTATGGGTACCCTAGGGTATATTCCTCTCTGATCCACATGACAACTTAATTTGGCAATTTCTATCCATAGCAGCTGACTTCTTAGGATTAGCTTTAGGGCTAATGTTTCACTCTGCACACTGTCAATTCAATAACCTATACTGATCAAAACTGTGACTCTTGCCACAATATATGCCACCTCATGAAGTTTAATAAGGACAAGTGCAAGGTCCTGCATCTGGGCAGAAATAACAACAGGCACCAGGACGGGTTAGGGACTGCCCTGCTGGAAAGCAACTCCACACAGAAAGACCTTGGAATGCTGGTGGACAGCACGTTCTCCATGGAACAAGAACGTGCTCTTGTGGCCAAGAGAGCCAATGGGATCCTGGGATATATCAAGAAAGGTGTGTCCAGCAGGTCTAGGGAAGATCTTCTACCTCTCTACTCTGCCCTGGTGAGACCTCACCTGGAATACTGTGTCCAGTTTTGGGCTCTCCAGTTCAAGAGAGGCAGAGACCTGCTGGAGAGAATCCAATGGAGAGCCAGGAGGATGATTAGGGGACTTGAGCATCTCCCCTATGAAGAGAGACTGAGATCATTGTGGCTATTTAGTCTTGAGAAGACTGAGAGGGGGTCTGATCAATGTCTATAAATATCTGAGGGGTGGGTGTCAAGTGGAGGAGGCCAGGCTCTTTTGGGTGGTTCACAGTGATAAGACAAGGAACAATGGGTTCAAACTAGAACATAGAAGATTTCCTCTCCGCATGAAGAAAAACTTCTTTACAGTGAGGGTGACAGAGCAGCCCAGGGAGGTTGTGGAGTCTCCTTCTCTGCAGACTTTCAAACCCCACCTGGATGCATTCCTGCGTGGATTACCCTAAGTGATCCTGCTCTGGCAGGGTTGTTGGACCTGATGATCTCTTGAGGTCCCTTCCAACCTCTGATATACTGTGATACTATGATACTGTGATATTCTATTGTTATCTAGAAATTGTGGGTTTAGTACATGTCACTGAGCCGTTTCAGCATTAGATCATCATTATGTATTCACTATTATCTGTTCTTGAGCTACATTTTTTTTTTTAATTTGCCTATCTAGTTTGTTTCTTCAGCCTGGACCAAGTGGAGATCCCAACTCATGAAATGTAATGGCTGTGATAACTCATGGAGTGTAAGAACAGAGTGAACGTTTGCCGCAGCATCACCTACACAGGCTGGCTTTAAGTAGTGTGAGCCCTATCAAAATCGGTCAGCTAACAGTAGATACATAACCTTTTCAAGGAAAATCACTCATCAAGAACAGCCTTTTGGGATAGTTTTAGGTGTTTATAATGGACATGAACCTTCATCACAATTTTTCCTGCAGCAAAGGAGAAATATATGGTCTTTATTGTGGAATAATTCAGAAATCCTTAGCTGATATTCCAAAAAAGCTAGGAAGAGTTTAGTGTCTCTTTTTGCTCTGGTCAGAAAGAAGACAGGATTCTTGTTCAAGCTTATCAGGCCCAGTAAGAATCTTGTAGAGGTGACTGTAATGTAGAGTCTAAGAGGTGAGGAATTGATCTAATTTGAAATCTGTTGACTGGTCCTGGAAGGATGTTTGCCAGAGAGCTCTCAGGTTATGTTGGGAAGAGTTGCCTATATATCTGCTCAGATGGATTTGGGAGGTTGCTGCTAGCTGGAGACTCCTTTGCTGTGAAGGTTTTTTGCATATTTAGCATTGTTTCCCATGTTTGGATACAGTTACACCCTTTGTGCTATGTCCTTCATCACTGCAAACTGTGGTACTACTGCTCCACCAGCTCACTCTCAATTATTCAGGATATGTGTCTCACTCTTGTTTTTCAAGTTTCACAAATCAGTGTATCATTTGGTTAATGTGTACTCCCCTCCTCATCTCTTCAAAGATCATCAGCTGTAAATAAAGCAGGTTTGAGAATGATGTTAGAATAGAATATGACTGTTGTAAAATTTAAAGGCATTATCTTTTAAAGCAATTTTTACTGTTACTTTCACCAAGTGCTAATTAGTTTATAAGAATTTTCCAGATAAATCAAGTAACCTTTATTCTATTTCCACCTGTGAAGAACAGAGAAAACAGCACAAAATTATAAAGACAGAGATGTACAGTTATTGGAAGTGAAATAGTGACAATTTTCTCATTCTGTCCTCAAAATGAGTTGCAAAATCAGAGCTCGGCTTCACCTAAGAAACTTTTATCTGTAACTTCAGCTGCAGAAAGAGACTTTGTGTGGGTTTCTGTTTAGGAGAGACATTTCACAGAGTTCTTTACTGCCTGATTGCATCTGTTTACCAGAAAGAGAGTCAGAAAATTTTCCAGCTTGAAGGGAAAGAAAAAAATAAAAGAAAATTTTTACGAAAAGAGAAAAGAAAAGAAAAGAAAAGAAAAGAAAAGAAAAGAAAAGAAAAGAAAAGAAAAGAAAAGAAAAGAAAAGAAAAGAAAAGAAAAGAAAAGAAAAGAAAAGAAAAGAAAAGAAAAGAAAAGAAAAGAAAAGAAAAGAAAAGAAAAAGAAAGGAAAAGAAAAGAAAAGAAAAGAAAAGAAAAGAAAAGAAAAGAAAAGAAAAGAAAAGAAAAGAAAAGAAAAGAAAAGAAAAGAAAAGAAAAGAAAATAGAAAAGAAAAGAAAAGAAAAAAGAAAAAAAAAGAAGAGATCAAAAGAAAAGAGAAAAGAAAAAATATAAAAACAAAAGAGGAAAGAAAGCTCAACACCCCCCTCACATACACAAAATAAACAAACCCAAATCGCTACAATAAAAGGAATTTCGGAGTGGAACAGGTATTTTTTTTCTTCTTAAGAGGCTGTGGGGGTAGCTGTAGAACCTGGAGGAATCAGGGCACCTTCCTGAGCCGTGCCGCTAGCCGAGACGCCGGGGAGGGGAAGGTCGTCCCGCGCTGGGCGGCCAGGACTCCAGGCCCCTCCAGTAGTGCAGAAGGGGAAGGGTCGGAGGGTTTGGGGGACGGGATGTCTATGGTGTCCTTGCAAAGAGATCAACTCCGGCACGGCTCGGGCGAGACTGTTAAACCTGGGATGGAGCAGAAAGGAAATTGCAAAAAAGTAATATTAGTGATCTTTCACGGCAGTCATCCCTGACTGCATGTTCAGGGTGCCCGGCGCTCCGGGCACCCCAGCTAGGGGGTATTGGAAGGAAATGTGAAGAATTCAGGAGGGTGTAGGTGCTTTGCCAAGGCGAACGTTTGCCTGAAAGATGCCCTGTGCCAGCCAGGATTAATCTGAGGGCGGTGCTGTCTCCGTAGCGGAAGAAAGTGGGTATATTATGAGCAAATCGACTGTCACACACGATTTGACAAATGCTGATTTACTTTTAGGAAAATGTCTGTTAATCCTATTAGAGGAAGAGAGAGGAAGAGAGGGGGAGAGAGGGTGGGCGCAGAGCGGGTGTGTGGCTGCAGCCGCTGTGAAAATGCGGGATTTGGGGGCCGGGTTTACTTGTTTCACCTTTCGGTGCAGCCTGCCCCGCTTCTCTCTCCCCCAGCAAACACTGTCAACGCGGGTGGCAGGAGGGGTGAGGCGCGGAAGGAAAGTGCAAGGGAAATGTGGTGGTTCCTTCTGCAAACTTTGCCGAGGGACGTTTGATTTCTTCCTGTTCCTCATCCAGGGGGCGGCTCGGATCCCTCTCTCCAGACGGGGCTGCCGGTGCCTTTCTTTATCTCTGCATCCCTTCATCCACCCACACCCTTCAACTCTTATCCTGTGTCCTGCATCCCCTCATCCCCACATCCTGCATCCTCGCATCCCCGTATCCTGAATCTCTGCCTCCCTTCAACCCTGCCTGATGCCGGTTTGCGGGCAGGCGGCAGGGATGAGGTGCGATTCCTGCTGCCAGAAGCGGTTTTGCTGCACCAAATTTTGCGTCGGATTTTCAGCCCCTGGCCGGTGCTGCTGGGGCTACTTTCCGCAGTCCAGTTTGCAACCTGCTGCAGCTGCAAAAGCTGATTTTAAAAAACGTTTCCTCCTTGTGTATATTCTATTTATCGTACACGCACGTGTTATATACTTGCACTCGGATCCACTGGAGTGGCTTTTGGGTTTTTACTGTCCCTCCCACGCCCGTAATCGTTGTCAGGCAATGTTTTGCTGACGTTTGGGGTCTTTCTGGAAAGGCGGCTGGGACAACACCCGAAGTTTTGGAGCAGGCAGAGGGAACGTTTCAGTAGAGGATCTCCTGGGGATTTTCCCGAGAGGTGGGAGGAAGGTGTGAGTGGGTTTGGTGAGGGACACCCTAAGCGTGACTCCCTCAGAGCCCGGGGTGGGTAGGGGGACCCCTGCCGAGGGACGCCTGCGAAAAATGGACGGATGCTTCGAAAAAAAGGAAGAGAAAAGAGGAGAAAGCAAAGAGGCACTTGACATGTAATCACTGGCCACTCGTCTTCCTTCTAAGCATTAAAATATTACGTTAATTATTGCCACCGCAGGCCTCTGCTCAAGTTTAGGGGGCGTATTGTATATATTTTTCTTTCCCCCCCGTAGCCGGGAAGACCCGGCTACGTTGTCTTAACCCCTCCCAAACCGATGCATGCGCCTATGTTATCAGTGTATCTTTTTGGTGTGTCTTATTTGGCAAAAAAGCTGGTTCGGGGCACGGCGGTTGTCTAGTCAGTTGGTATGATTTGAGAGTGAACCTTCAGCCTGCCCCCCGCAATCAGGCTTTAGGCTCACGGGGCTTTGATTGTAGGAGTTGCCTTATTAGCATTGATGAGGATGAACCAGCTGCTAGAGCATAGAGAACTGCACCTGACACAATCACCCAGT
Organism: Indicator indicator; assembly: GCF_027791375.1. Taxonomy (NCBI): domain Eukaryota; kingdom Metazoa; phylum Chordata; class Aves; order Piciformes; family Indicatoridae; genus Indicator; species Indicator indicator. The sequence goes on along the minus strand of NC_072053.1, from coordinate 3,235,628 downwards.
TCAGGATTAGCACAGGGAATCAGGAATCCACGTCGCTGTACGGCAAACTCAGCCCCACATTAGAGTCACTCATGCAAAATGACCCAAATTTGTAACCAGCACAATTAGAAATCCAAAGATGCATGTTAATTTAGGGGCTGACATTTCCTTGCGTTTTACTTATTAAATATAGCGATTATGTGTAGCTCAGGATGCAGGGCTGGGGAAGATGAGCTTTTAGTCCGCCAAAGCACCCTAACTGCGGTCCCTGATACTAGGGACAAGCAAGAAGTTTTGTACTCCTGGGTTTTTCCCTCTCTATAGGTTCATTGTACACACGAATAAAATTTGAAAGAGCTGGGGAAGGTCACGGGTTTTTAGTTGGGGGGTGGGGTGGGGTGGGTGTTGTTTGTTTATCGTTTGGTTTGTTTTATTTTGGTTTGTTTTATCCCTTAAGCCGTCGCTTCCAACTTCCAGGACAAAATGTTGATGTGATGTACTCTACTCCCTCTCCGAGTTGCTCAGATCATACCCACACCTAAATCACCCACCATTCCTCTCCGTAGAAGTGGAGTGTTTCACCAAACTTAAAACTCCTGAGTGAGAATATAGTAAAGCAGTTTCTCTTTGGACAACCCCCGCCCCCAAAACCCAAAGAGTTTACAACAGAAATCAAAATCTGAGATCTATTGTCCCATGGCTTTTGTTAATTTAAGTAGTGAAAATCTCACCTATTCTTTCTTGGGGAAAAAATAAAAATGGGGAAAAAAAAAAAAAGGAAAAAGTGATAATTTGAAGCAAAACCATGCAGTTCAAAAGGTAGAGCTCCCATTGGAGAACAGAAAATTTAATGAGCTTTTAATGGAATGCAATGCTCAGAGTAGTAAATTATTTGTTAGTTGACGATGCAATCAGCATGCTGATTAAGGTTGCTTGGGTTTCTTTTTTTTTCACTAAACATCGACTGAATTAAAACGTTTAGTCCTTGGTCTGCTTGGGGGGCTTTCGTGAAACAAATGGACTTTCAGGACAGAGGTTGTCAATAAAGGTGAGTGCGCTCCAGGTGTCATTTGAATATGGTGATAAAATACTTCTGATAAATATTTTAAAGCTTTTTAAATCTACGATGTTCCCCTAGTGTATTGTGAACTCCGTTTAAAGGAACAGTGGGCCTAGAAAGGCCTTACTCAATCCCTGCTTTTCTCTTGGAAGGAGGATATTATGTTTTACCTGTTTGGGGTCTTTTCTGTTGTTTTTTTTTTGTTGTTGTTGGTTTGGGGTTTGTTGTTTTGTGGGTTGTGGGGTTTGGTGGTTTATTTTAGTGTGTTGGAGGTTTTTGTTTGTTTTGCTTGGTTTGATTTGGCGGTGGTTTGTGTTTAGGGCTTTTTTTGTTTTGTTTTTATTTACCTTCAAAATGCACGTTTGAACATAAATAAGGTCAGATAATTGGATGTGGAGATTCTATCTGCAAGAGGAAATAAAAACTATCCAAAGGAGAAATTACAGTTCCAGGCTAGGTTAAAAGTGTAGTTAAAGTTCTTCTAGACCCACTCGCAAAAATTGTGCACTTAAACCCAGATAGTTTTTAATAGTGTTCGGTTTTCTTAAAAAAAAAAAAAAAATATATATATATATATATATATATATATAAAGGGAAATCCCTTAATTTTTACTGTGGGAGAAGATTTTTTTTTTTACTCTAGTGGACTCCAAGGAAAGCAATCAAACCAAACTCCAGTGGCATTAGCACTACAATAGGGAGGGTGGTTATTGTTCTGTTACATATGTTGACTGTAAATATTTACCCTATTGATTCCGCAGGCGTGGCTCGGATCGCGCAGATCAGTCCAGGTATTGACTGAATATGTGTCTGTTTTAAGACAGTTTTTATCCTTCTGATCTGCATTGTTTTTTATAGAGTTCTGAGAGACAGAAAAACAAATCGGAAAAAAAAGTTTAAAATTATGGGGTGGAAGCTTTGCATTTTATGTTAGCGTCGACAAAGCTCCTCTTTTATGAGTCCCAATTACTTAAATCATCGCGCCGTTCACTCACAATGATCGGCTATCTTTAAAATCCGATAAATGACTATCTATGTGTTTTAACCATTCCTGTTTATGACCCGAGAGGTTAAGAGCCTTTGACTGGCATTTGACTTCTGACCTCATATAAATGTTATCTTATCAGTTCCTGCTTGTTAACTTGTATTGAGTGCTTGTCCCTGATGGCTTTTAGATAAAGGAGGTTTTATTATATTTCCTATTGAAACTGAACCATTTGCTTTGTCCTTCCTCTGCAGTCTCAGCCCACATAGTAACCTTGTAACCTACCAATTTTTGCTGAATAGACTAAAATCCAAACTATTTACAGTTCATAGAAAGCCTTGGGTGTTTTGTCAAAACTCTCTTGATTTAATATGATATTTTGTAATATAGTTTGGTTTTTAAATTATTGTTGTTGTTATTATTATTGTTGTTGTTGTGATCCAGCGTTGATCGTTCGATTTAATTTATTGCCATCAATTTTAATAATTGTAGATTTCTGCCAAAAGGAGGGAAGTTTATACGACCATACAAAGACATATTTTTTCCTCGAATGTGAGAAGCCTCTCCAAAAGATTTCCAATTGAGAGATATTTTTTTTCACACTGCATTTTCTTTTCTGCTAAAACGATGTGGGGTTTGCATCTGACTGCCCTAATTCCTCCCTTCCTGTTGAAGCGATCTCTTTTATTTCCTGTACCTCTCTGTCCTCCTCCTCACGCACCCGAACTTGTCGATATTGGTATGATGACTAACGTGGGCAGGAGGCATTGCTCCAGACAAACATATTTAATATTCTACTGTATTTATATCAGCTCAGCCGCATTTAGTGCCTTTTATTACTATTTGCTTATGCTTTAGAAAGCGCAACCGTGATTCCCCTGGCTGGTTTGCTAAAAAACAATTTTCATTCACTTTCCTACAGAAATTGGACTATAATCATAGAGCAAGAATGAAAAGGCAGCCATCTTGTGCGTGTCACATTGCACTTTTCTTCCTTGCTTCTTTTCCACCCAGGTTCGTAAAAAGATATTTTCATGTTCCCCACACTGAAGAAAAGTTACAAACCCCCTTCTGGCACTTCAGGCAATTGCTGTCTAGTGGTTACAGGGAAACTACGTCTGCCGTTTGTATTTACTCATGCATATGAATGAAACATAATTTTTGCATTCTATGACTCCTTGTGGAAACATATTTACAAAAAGCAAATAAGTAAGGAAAATATTATTGCAGAAGAGATTAATTTTTCTGGAAACCAACATAAACCATTCAGGAATGATAAAACAGGGAATGTCCTGGATGCTCCTGCTGCCAAATGAACTTCATCTTGTGTAATATTGCTGAGATTTATTTGGTTTCATGATATTTATTGTTTTAATCGTCTGCATTGTCTCTGTGGAAAGCTTTAGCTCCTGTTAGAGTCGATTTCTACTTCAGTATGTGGAAGTTGTTTCAATAAAATAAATATTTAATAAAATTCTTGACTTTGTGCTTAGAGTATTGTACAGTTTTAAAATATCAGTTGAGGAGTAAAACACCCCTTAAAAAAGAAAATCTGCTTATTGTAATCTAGTAATTACACCAAAGATCATTCTGCAGTTCCTACCTTGTCACAGCTCTTTTAAAGCAAAGCTAAAATCTGAAATTCTAAACTCTTCCACCAAAAACATGAGAATAAGGGTGTGAAATTATTTGTAAGTGAAGTAAATGCTTTCAGCAACACCGTCATTAATATACATACTGATGGATTCAGGATTTGATGTTAGAGACGTTATTATGCGCAGTTGGCAATTTACTAATAAACTTTCAAATGCACCTTGAACGTAGAGGGTTTTAATTTGTTTCCAAAGTTGTGGAGAAAACGGAAAATTTTTGCTTGAAAAGAAAAAAAAAAGTAGTTTCAAATGCAAACTAAAATAGCAATAATTCGCTTGTGTTTTGTCAGGTTTGTGAATGCAAAGAGCGTTAGAAGTGCTGAGTATTATTAATAACTCTTGCAAATACGGCTAATTCGTGACTCTGGTACTTCAGAGTCCCCTACCTGCATCCATTCACATGCAGGCACACAGCAAAAGAAAGAAAGAGAAACAAGAAACAGAAAGAAAAAGAAAGGTGGGTGGGGGGGTGGGGGGTGAGGGGGCCGAGAAAGATAAGGAATGGAAAAATAAGAAAGGTGGGGAAAATCTAAATAAATGGAGGGCGTCGGGGTGCGCGGGAGAAGGAAATGAGACAGGAAAAGGGAGAAAGAAAAAGGAAAAGGAAAAGAAGAAAAAGAAGGGAAAAGAGAAAGATAAAGGAATATAAAAGGAATAAAATGTGTAAAAAGGGGAAGAAAATGTGAAGAAAAAAGGTAGAAAAAATAAGAAAAAGGAAAAAATAAGAGGGGAAATAAAAATAAAATTTTAAAATGTAATCAAATCCTTCTTCTTTCTCCTTTTGTAAACAACATAAACCAAAGTTTTGTTCCTTCTGAATTCTGTGATTTTTTTTCCCTGAAAGATTTAAAGGCAAGAATTGGCGAGATCCATTTCCGAAAGGGAAAATAAATGCTAATTAGGAGGAAAACAATTACCACCTCTCTCTCTCCCCCTCCCGCCGTCGAAATAAGTCACCGTCCGGTCAGTATCGTTACAGGAACTGTCAAAACCCATCATATTTCCGCGTTGTGCTTATCAGAAGACGTCTGTGACACACTCCTGTGAATCCTCTTTCACCAAACTTAACCCCAAAGCCCCCCCTGTTCGTGCCAGTCTTCCTCGGATGGACGAGAGGGTGCTTGCAGCGAACGAACAGTGTTTTTATTTTCAGCGCAAATAAACTAAATATGCGTCATTTTTGTTCTAATTATCATCACTATGATCATCCCGATGAGAAGTTTCCCCTCTTCTCGGCTGTGCGGGGATCCGCGGGACTGCGCAGTATCAGCGCCCGCTTCGCTTCCCACCTCCTCAGGGACTGGGTGGGATCTCCTCCGCGGGTAAGAGCAAATCGCAGCCCCTAAATAGATTGATTTCCTTGTGTGTAAAGATAATTAACTCATTCTTCTCCATGGGCATTAGCGCCCTTGTCCTGCAGAATGGTACGAGTATTTCTGTTTGAACATCAGACACCTCCCTAGACCTTGCCGATAGACCCCTCCTCGCCTCACCCTGGGTGGAGGAGAACCGCAGGTTAACTTACTCCCTGCGTCGGGTTGGGGGCTGCATAACCTTTGCCTTGAGGCTGCCTAAATCACAGGGGGGCAGGTAGTTTTGTAGCCGTAAATCTTGCCCTAGGTTTTGTTCAGAGCAAGTACGGTCGGCGCGGCGGGGGTGGGGAGGGAGGATAGAGGGGAGGGGTAAGTTTTTGGCTCTTGGCAGCTCCCAGGGTTTATGCTTCTCGTTGATGTCCCGCACCAGGTGCTGGCTTGGTGTATTTGGGAGCATTTCCCCCACCCACCCCAAACTGCTTCACCACAGGGAAAGTCAAGTTCGGAGAAACTTCAATTTTTTATATCATAGCCAAAAAACCCAGGACGCATATGGGCTATTCCGGCAGGGCAGCTTCCTTAAAAGATTATTTGAACTACAAAGACATTCATTTAGGGCTCGGGATGCCTCAAGAAAAAGGGCCCCGCTAGAAATCAGCAGCCTCTCCCAGTATTTGGGGAACAAGAGTGACAACTTATTGGAAGTTCTCAAGGAATCATTTATATTTCACACTCTAGCAGGCAGCTGATTTCAGATTGTCTGTTAGCATAACAAAGGCTCTGAGCCTGTGAACTTCAGAAACCTTTCGACCTCTTAGCTGCTGGCATGAATAGCCCCCAGCCCTGCCTATAGAGATCTTCCAAAGCTCCCCTGTTCGTGGCTAAATTGTTAATCAGGGTAATTTAATATAGTTTTCAATATGCCCCATCTCTTATTGGGTAAGGTATTCACGGATCTCAACCCCTCCCGAAAGAAAAGTTCTTTATTCAAGTGCAAGAAGGGCAGCTGCAGAGTCCTGGCCACCCCGTGTCCTCTCCATCTTCTCCATCCTCAGGGACACACGGTGGAAGAAAATTAGGGCAGCACCACCATCACTTCCCTCAGCATCCATACACCCCTAAATCCAACACCTTTCTCTGACAGCATCTCATTATTGCATTCCCTCTTCCAACAGGGCTGGTGACCCCAAAATTAAACCAACACTCAATATTTCTTTTTTTTGACATTTTTATATATTTTCTCCTAGTCCTCTTGTTTCTTAGTGGGCAGCACCTGGATTTTTCCTCCTCTTCGTGTGAGCTGCAGCTCAGCTGGTTATTTCAAGGCATTTCTGAGTGGAGAAGGGGGTGGGGGGTTATTTCTCCACCTGTTACACGGTGTTTCCTTTCTCTCCTTCATCACCCATTCTGCCAAAAGATTCTGCAGAGAAAATTTAATGTATGAGAGGTGCCAGTGTTTTGGGGGGAGAAGATTTTATTTGTTTGTTTGCAACACAATATGGTAGTTGGACTATTGTCAGACTTGGTAAATGATGAGGAACAAGCCCATATTATCTGTTTGCCATGTCATGCATTGTGCATGTGTGTGGCAGCATGGGTTTTTCCATGGGCCAGGGTTGCAGCCTGTGTGAACCCTCAATATGTCACATCAATAGGTACCAATGCACATAAAAATCCACGTTCTCTAAAATAAAGTTATCCCTTTAAAATCGCTAAAACCACACCTGAGTCCTATTTAGGTCTGAGAGTCTTGGAATGGTATTTTCTTTAAGCAGAAGGACAAAACAGTATGAAAGTTAACACTTTAACTCTGAAGATGGTCAAATTAGAAATGTGTTCTCTGCGTTTTGCTTCCTAAAGCAGGGTCTTTATGTCTTTGCATTTTATTTACATGTTCTGTCCTCTGCCATTATGTCTGTGGACATCAGTGACACAGCCAAAGTTCTCAATTCCTTCTTTTTTTTTAGTTTTCCCTTCTTGAAGCTCCATATTCATGTTCAATTTCCTTGATAAAATTTTAATTTATTCCAGATTTTTCACAGTCTTTTACAAAATATATAGAACAATCTTTAACCAAGATTAAGTTTGTACTTCCAGTATTTGTCAATTATCTTTTGAACAATAAAATATTTGAAATAAAGCTCACCACTTCACAGAAGTTCAAGAAGTAACCACTGTTATGCTTTAATTGTAAGAAGCTAAAATTACAGTATTTTTCCCTACTTTTTTGTTAATTAATGTTTTTTTTCTTTTATTTTTTCCCATTGAATTTTTCCTTCATTACAATCTATGATCCATAGCTATCATTTCACTTGCACATCTCTGAATTTCTGGTGTTTTGTTCTTTCTTTTTTTTTTTCCTTTTTTTTTGGTGAGAGATTAATGAACCTCCAGGAGAACATGCCTTTGCTTCATGCGATGGACTTCTTGATAACATGTGAGATTATATTTCATATTCCCCCCCCCCCAAAAAAAAATTCAGATTCTTAGATAAATAATTATGCTTTGATTGAAAGTCAAATGAATTCCATTCTGATGACACTTGACTGTGTTAAGTTTTTTTGTTTGTTCTTGTTCCTTTTTCCTTTTTTTTTTTTTCCTTCCAGAAATTAAAGGCCAAGTTTTCTGTGCATTAAGAGATATTTGCTTAGGTTGTTGTTTCAAAGCTGCTTCCACCTAATGGTACAGTTTGGGCCCATTGTACTGAAAAATAGGATGTATATTTGGGATGGTGTTTGACAAGGGGAATGAACGCAGACACCAGAACAATTATATTACAATCCCATTGGGAATGCCAGCACCAAATCTAGTCAGACTGATGGGGCACCGTCTAGACAGTCCCTTTTGTGTATCAGCTGTTTTTCCCCTGCTTTATTGTCCAGCTTGAATATGTGGCTGGAGCCAGCATATGGAGCCCAAACATAACCATTCCTACAGTTTCTTGCTCTAAAAAACCAAACAAATCCCCTGCAAATCAAGCAATCATCTCCATACAAGAATAGTTATCAAACTCCCCCCCCCCCCCCCAACTCTGCTATTTTGTGCTGAATCTGTAGCTGTGTGCCATATAGGCACATGTGTGCTTGCAGATAACTGTTCTGTAATTAAAAATTCATCAGAATTATCACTTGAGGTCACAGGTGGATGCATAGGAAATCCTGTCTGGGGCTTTTCTGTGGGGAGGGAGCTGGGGTGCTTTTAGGGGGAGTGTTGTTTTACAGAGGACATGTAGATGAGGGTGGGAACGCTGCTCTCTTTTGATGTGCTCCACCTCTTCCCAAAAGGAGACAGTAAATAAAACAAGCAGATATTGTGAGGAGGCAACTGGGAGCTGCTGTGTATGTAAACTACAATCTTTCATTTTTGAAAAGGGCAAAGGATGAAAAGAAGCAATATTTATTAAATGTTTACACTGTAATTAGTAGTGCAGACTGCTCATCTTTTCACTTGCTGAAGATGAACAAGCGGGTACAAGCTTGAACACAGAAGATTTTACCCCAACATGAGGAGAAACTTCTTTACAGTGAGGGTTACAGAGCACAGGAACAGGCTGCCCAGGGGGGTTGTGGAGTCTCCTTCTCTGGACACATTCAAACCCCACCTGGATACATTCCTGTGCAGACTACCCTAAGTGATCCTGCTCTGGCAGGGGGGTTGGACCTGATCTCTTGAGGTCCCTTCAAACCTCTAATGTACTGTGATACTGGAGATGGGATTAGGTCTCTGGTAAAGATTTGTAGGAGCATTTTTTTCTTTTCTTTTTTTTTTTTTTTTAAGGAGGAATCATCAGAAACCTATGATAGAGAAAGAAATGACTACTGAATTAGGGGACTTGAGCATCTCCCCTATGAAGAAAGGCTGAGATCCCTGGGGCTATTTAGTCTGGAGAAGAGAAGGCTGAGAGGGGATCTGATCAATGTCTATAAATATGTGAGGGGTGGGTGTCAAGGGGAGGGGGCGAGGCTCTTTTACATGGTTCACAGTAATAAGACAAGGAACAATGGGTTCAAACTAGAACACAGAAGATTTCACCTCAACATGAGGAGAAACTTCTTTACATTGAGGGTGACAGAGCCCTGGAGCAGGCTGCCCAGGGAGGTTGTGGAGTCTCCTTCTCTGGAGACTTTCCAAACCCACCTGGATGCGTTCCTGTGCAGACTACCCTAAGTGATCCTGCTCTGGCAGGGGGGTTGGACCTGATGATCTCTGGAGGTCCCTTTCAACCTCTGATATACTGCGATACTGTGAATCTAGCTTTATCATTTAATATACATCTTGCCACTGTCTCACAAGGGAAATATTTGCCACTAACAGCTAAAATTCATATTAGCCAGAAACAGCTGGCTAATATGAAATAAACAGAAACTTCATAACTAAAAAAAATCCAACAAACATCCTGTCAACATACTATGCTGAAGAAGTTTTGAGAACTGCACCACAAATAGTCTAGGAAAAATGTGTGAACTTTCTCTGCTTGCCTCTTTATTATCTGAAAATGACAATCTATGGGTAGCTGCTCCCCAAGATGATTTTTTCTGGTCTTGGCAAGATGCCTGCTATCTATCAGGCTGGCTATAGTGGCTCATTTTCCACTCTTACCTATTTATGCCTGTTGTTTGTTCTTATTCTTCAAACTGGAAATGCATTGAGGAAATCCTTGGCCTGTTTTGAAATATTGTTAATATTCTAATAGGGGTTATATTGAGGCATCGGTAACAATGGACTTCTTGATAACATGCTCAAACACAAACTTCATTCCCTGCCAAGAAGAGCTTTGCCATCCTTCAGCACTGGTTTAGACCACTTGTTTTTGGATTAGATTGTTACACTCTGTACTTAAATTGATCATGCTACTTCTAAAGCATCCCAGGAGGTCAAGTGTGATGGTTTTACAATCATGATTTGTGTGCTTTTCTGATAATCATTACTGGATGCAGACAGGTCACAGTGTGGAGTCACTATTGTCCTTTCTTGGCTTGGTATGAGGAAAAAGACAGAAATCTTCACCTCAGCATCTATCCCCCCTGGAGCAAAGGGCAAGCACTGCTTGGTGTGTCCCATTGCCTTATCTCTTTGTATGGCAGTTTTGACAAGGGCTTTGTGGATCTGTCAGATGGCTTGGAAGCAGGCATATAGAAAAGGTGACTTCTCACCAAATAGGTGTCTGTGGAGGCAAGTGAGGATCTGATGAGATCTGATAGAATAATAAGCTGTTAGTTGACTTTTGCAAATGGAGCATCACCAGATTAAAATAGCCATATTAATTAAAATAAAGCCACAGGACTTCTGTTAGAACCTAAATAATAACCATCACTCTATGATCTCCTCTTACCACCACTGGGAGTCTGAGATCAGTTATGTTGTTCCTATAGAGCACATAAAACCATCTCTCCATTTACTTTCTCTTTTTGTTTCCTTCTTTCTCTTTCACCTCTCCCTGCCTGAATGTAAAGATGATGCCTCTGAGGCTGAAAACTAAACTATAAGAAAGCACCTACAATGTCAGCTGTGTGCAATGCCCTTGTGCTGTGGATAAACATCTGCTTCTCTATTTTTCCAATCCACGATGCCCCTGCTCTGCCTTCTCCCTCAGGGCCTCCAGCTGTGGGGAAATTAGATTCTGATTAAAAATCCCCATCATTTAAATAGTTTGATTCCAGCTTTTGGTGAACACAGAAGGTTGCACAAACCTGCAGAATGATTTGCCATTTATTTTTGTCATGTCAGACAAGTTAAATAATTGCAGAATTATCATTAGGTGGTAGATGTTCCATGCCTGGAAACACTCAAGGTTAGGTTGGAGGAGGCTCTGAGCAACCTGTTCAAGTTGAAGATGACCCTGCTAACTGCAGGGGGATTGGACTAGATAATCTTAAGGGTCCCTTCCAAGCCAAACCAGACTGTGATTCTATTATTATATGATTCTTTGATTGTAATTACAGGACTTGGTGCCTGGAAAACAATAAGGTTAGTTCAGATGGCCGTCACTGTGGGTACCAGAATGAGTACTGTACCAGTGCAAAACCAGACCCATCCTGCTAAAGGACTCATCAAGGAAGAGCTACTTTGTGGCATAATAAAACATGCACTGGTAGTGGGGAGGATATTGAGAACCTGGATGTAGTTGGGCTGTGTAGATAGTCATCAGCTTTGCACAGGTTCAGGGTATTTCAGCTGACTTCCCAGCAAAACATGTTTGTGGCTTGGTACCACTGCCACAGTCACAGCCTGAGATGAAGAAGAATGGGAAACTCATGTGTGGGAATGCTCTGTGAGTTGCACATCTTTCATATGTGAAAGCCAGATGAGAGTGTTACACACACATGATTCCTGTTAAATTAGTTGACTGAATTAGACACTATTTTACACCAAAAAGGCACCTCTGTAGACCATGTTATCCAGCCCTGCTCTCAGATAGTCCAGGTGGGTCATGCTGTGTGTGGACACATCCACCTGAGTTCAGAATAGCTCTAAGGATGGAGAGGCTTCAGATGACCTGGGCAGTTTGCTACCTTCATGGCAATAGATAAGTAAATGCAAAATAATAAAAATTAAATGCAATGCAATGCCATAAAATACAGTAAAATTAAAGTAAATTAAAGTAAAATAAAGTAAAATAAAATGAAATAAACCAAAATGAAATAAAATCCTCTTTCCCAACATGATGGCTTACTGCCCCATGAATCCTAGCATACCTGCTACAAGCATCAGGGCTGTTTTCAGGTAAGGAGTCCCTTCACCATGCAATTAAGTGTCCAACTGAGATTTGTAAATAAGAAACTGTAACACAGACTCCAAAAGATCAGGTATGATAGCAGTGAGCACAGCATAAATGGCCAGAAAACCTACAGTGGTAAGCACTTTTGTAATAAAAAGCTCAGAAGCCTCCCAGAGCACTACTCTGGGTTGAGGAGTGTGTATATAATGTGCCTATTTCCATATGGCAATGCTTTAATGTGGCTGGAGCTATGAGAGCAGTCATGAAGCTCAACCATTAACTTCCACCTTTGCTTCCTCATTGCCCAGCTCTCCTTCCCCAACTTTCTCTCTCCCTTTCCTCTTTCTCATTCTTAAAATAATCCCTTCACATCAGCACAGATAATAGAGTTTTTATCAACCAGGACCCCCAGTCTGTTGTAATTCTGTTTTTCCAATCAGTCTGTTTGTTCAAGTTAGAATAAATCTATGTAAATCAGTTTCTTGTAATCTTCAGTTATTTATGTATAACGTGATTTACATGTTTGTGAGCTGTCTGCTGTGGGCACAGGGTTACTGAAAGTTTTTCCTTGGGGATTACACCACCATTTAAGTTTATTTTCTTGTTTTCCACATCGTGTTTTGATCTCCTGAAGGAAATAACTTATTCTCTCTATCTTCTTCCTTCTCCTTAAGATAAAAATGCCCACTTTTGGCTACATTTATTTGGCAGAGTAATGTAGTTTATCAGTTTGCTTGTTTGGAACTGGAATTGGATTTGTGTTTGGAGACTGTATGGCAAAATCACTCTTTTTTTTTTTTTTTTCTTTTTTTTTTTCCCTTCCCTTCCCTCTATGGTAAAAGAAATTCAGGAGACTTTTATCTATAAATCCTATTTCTAATGCTGTTTGTTTGGTCCAGAGTCTGATCCTCACTGTGCTAATATAAGGCTGTTTTCTTTCTAATAAAGATGGTGGAGTGACATAATGGTAAAGACGGTGATAGTAAATTAAAATTTACAGTAGAGTGGAATGATTGCAACCCAAAATGACCCACTTAGTAAGTCAGATCTGAATTTGGCCCAGCATGTTTATTCTCTCTGCTGAGTTGAACTTGATTATGTGAATAGTTGCATATCTAATGAAAGACTATCAATAAATACCATGTCAATCTACACGAGTTATGGGTGAGCTGGCAGGCATTCCCCAATCATTCCCCAAGATTACCAACCACTTTCCACAAGAAGGTAAACATATTCTTTTTATGTTTTGTTGGTGTAGACCTTACCTGAAGAATTACCGGGCTTGCAGCCCAGAAGGCCAGACACAACCTGGACGAAGGAGGTAATTCTGCCCCCTCTACTCTGCTCTGGTGAGAGCCCACCTGGAGTACTGGTTCTGGTTTCCCAACATAGGAGGGGCATGGAACTGCTGGAGTGGGTCCAGAGGAGGGCATGAAGATGATCAGAGGACTGGGGCACCTCCCTATGGGAACAGGCTCCACGTTCAGCATGGAGAGGAGAAGACTCGATGGAGACCTTATAGAGCCCTTCCAGTACCTGTAGAGGTCTACAAGAAAGCTGGGAAGGGACTTTTTACGAGGTGATAGAATGAGGGGCAATGGACTGAGGCTTGAGGAGGGCAGATTTAGACTGGAGATTAAGAAGAAATTCTTTACAATGAGGGTGATGAGACACTGGAATGGATTGTCCAGGGAGGTCATGGATATCCCCTCCCTGGAGGTGTTCAGGGCCAGGTTGGATGAGGCTTTGAGATATGTGGAATAGTGGAAGGTGTCCCTGAATATGGCAGGAGGGTTGGAACTACATGATCTTTAAGGTCCTTTTCAACCTAAACCATTCTATGTATCTATAAATTTTTCATGTGTGTATGAGGGGAACCTCTCCAGCCCAGAAACCAAGGACCATTCTGTTTTAGGTCGACACTGAATACTTTGTTAGGCACTTCTTATTTAAAAATATTGGTCACTGCACCAGCTATGGAGAGTGCCACCTGCTTGTAGGCTTTCAGCTGGGCAAAGAGGTATTTCAGCTTTGTACCTGTGATTGTGCTAAAATCACATATAAAATTAATATATATATACATAAAATGTATATATAAAAATTTGTAAAAATTTATATATAAACATGTATATATAAAAAGTTGTATATAAAATTAATATATTGATTAATATTTAGTGACTGATGTTTAAATATGCATACATGTAAAATAACAAGGAAAAATCAATGAAAATGAATTTTTGACAAAGAATTTCAGTTTTTAATTTCCTGGTTATGATGAATGTAAACGATAGTACCCTCCTAACTTTATAGGAGCTAAAGATACATTTTGCATTCAAAGAACTAAAATAATATACTTGGGCCCACTTTTGCTTACATTTTTGTGTGTGTGTGAATGTTCTTATGCAGTTATCTTGGAAGCCATTTTAAAAAAAGATATTTTCTCTGTTGTGCATTCTGCACTTACAAGAAGGCTACAAAAAGACAATTTCTTATGCCCTTTTCAAAGACAGTAAAGAAGAAGGAGAAAAAAAAAACCAAAATAAAATAAAACAAAATGAAACAAAGCAAAATCCAAACCACCAGAAAGTAGACAATAATCCTGAATTTGCAAAGAGACAAACATGTGTCCGAAGTTATTCCTACTGCTCACTGATTATTCTGCATATGACAGAGGCTGTGGGAGTATATGTGGGACTCCCAAAGGAGGAATGTGGGTGGAAGGAAGCTGAGACTGATTCAGTTCTTGTGCCTGCCTTGGTTGGTACCTTAGAATCACAGAACCATAGAATTGTTAGGATTGGAAGGGACCTCAAGGATCATCTAGTTCCAAGCCCCCTGCCATGTTTTTACTCCTTATGAGAAGAAGCTTTTACATTTTTTTTTAAAATACTTTTAAGAAACTGCCTCATTCTATTTTGCTCACCCTGCAGTACAAGGAACGCAGAGTTCCTTAAAAGTGATTGAGCAAGAAATACTTCATTCAAACAACTGGTTTGCTAATCCATAGGCTACAGGTACTTTCCCTTCCTCAGGCAATCCAAGAAAAATAAGTGACCAATGAATATATTAAATCTGGAGAAGCAGAAGCTAATTTAAAGCATAGCACACATATTCCCATAAACATTTTATTTCAATACTGTCAAGGTTTGATTTAAACAGTTGAAGACTCAGGAAAGCATCCCTGTTTCAGAAAGGGTGTTCGAGGACTTCCTCAAATTTAAGAAAGTGCTCAAGCACCTTAAAAGTCAGTGGTGAGAAGATGCATCAATTGAAGCCCATGGGCAGGACATTGATGTCTGGCTTTGCACATACCATTGCTATCATAAGATCTGCCATTCCTGACCACAAAACAGCTGGCCACACTGCCCTGATTTTTGGAAGTGGTGGGGGGCATTTCAGAACTGGATTCACAGCAACCAGCACATACTGTGGGGTTTGTGTTTAATTGTCACCTAAAAATAGTCCTCATCGAGGAGGGTGTCCTTTTTTTTTTTTTTTTTCCAGTTTAACTTAAGATACAGGAGGTAACAAATAAACAGATAATTAAAGATGTGTTCCTTTGCTCATCTAACCTTCCTGACAACTGTAGATCCATCTCGTTCAGGGCTTGTTAAAACTCCACCACTTTATAATGAGAAAAACGCCCTCTTTCCCTCAGGTGTGAGTGATGTCTGCACACTCATGCCCCTCAACAGAAAAAAAAATAAAAGAAGGGAGAAGGTTTGCAAATTCTCTACATATCCAAAGATACGATGATTTTAGCATCTACCACCTTAACTGAGGTTGAAAGTATGACTTTTATATCTCTATAAAGGGGTTTTCCTAAAGGGATTAATCAAGTGCTTCTAGCCCTAAAAAAAAAACCATGCTAAGTCTCTCCAGGCGGCATATATGTGTATGCAGAAAAGTTATGTTTGGCACTTCTGGAGAGCTTCACTGATCTTTCTAAGCCTGCTGTGTTTTGACTGGTAATTATTTAGGGAACTTGGCTCCACAGGCAGAAGCAGACAGAAAAATAGTCTCTATGAAATATTTTACACTGCCTTAAACACTCCTAAAATAGTTTGGTTTTGTTTGGTTTTTTTTTTTTTTTTTTAAGGGCATATTGCCTGCCCAGAATGCAGGATGCAGATATGGAGTGAAAACATTTCATGGATGCTCATCTGCAGGGACCTGCCTTATCACAATGGAGTCAGTAGTGTGTAGACTTTGTGGAAGACGCCATGTGAAGAAGCTGTACCCATTCAAGGCACCTGTGGGTTACAGTGGGTTTATTTGGGATTTACAGCACTGGGCATAACACCTACACATCCAGGAAACCCAGTTTCAGACATGTCTCCTTAGAAATAAAATCAGATTTTTTGGGGGAAAATTCCAGAGTTGTCCCAAAGGGAGATGCTCTGTGATGACACTACCTGCATGTTAGGAAGAAGAGGACGTTGTGAAATTGGCAAGTGATGCTGTAGGATTTTTTGTTACCTGTGCTTCTTCCTCCCCTTTTTCTGAGTGTCAGCATGTCCTGTGTCACAAATTGCTCATAAATATAGAATCATAGAATCATAGAATTAGGGTTGGAAGGGACCGCAAGGATCATCCAGTTCCAACCCCCGTGCCATGGGCAGGGACACCTCACACTACAGCAGGCTGGCCAGAGCCTCATCCAGCCTGGCTGCAAACACCTCCAGGGATGGGGCTTTTACCACCTCCCTGGGCAACCTGTTCCAGTGTCTCACCAACCTCATGGTGTAAAATTTCTGCTCTGAATCTACCCACTTCTAGTTTTGCTCCATTCCCCCCAGTCCTATCATTACCTGACACCATAAAAGTCCCTCCTCAGCTTTCTTGTAGGCCCCCTTCAGATACTGGAAGGCCACAAGAAGGTCTCCTCAGAGCCTTCTCTTCTCCAGACTGAACAGCCCCAACTCTCTCAGTCTCTCCTCATAGGAGAGGTGCTCCAGCCCTCTGATCATCCTCATGGCCCTTCTCTGGACACCTTCCAGCACCTCCAGATCCTTCTTGTAATAGGGGCTCCAGAACTGGATGCAGTGCTCCAGGTGGGGTCTCACCAGATTGGAGTAGAGGGGGAGAATCACCTCCCTTGACTTGCTGGCTGTGCTTCTCTTGGTGCAGCCCAGGATGTGATTTGCTTTCCAGGCTGCAAGTGCACACTGGTGGCTCATGTTGAGCTTCTCATCCCCCAGCACCCCCAAGTCCCTTTCTTCAGGGCTATTCTCAAGTCAGTCCCTGCCCAGCCTCTATTGGTGTTTGGGATTGTCCTGACCCATACGCAGGACCTTGCATTTGGTCTTGTTGAACCTCATGAGAAGCCTGCAGAGGCAGGGAACCAAGTCACTTTGTGCCTGTGCTACGGGTGTCGTCAGGAAGTCACCCACCTTCCAACACCCTCCAAGCATGAAGTCTTATATAGGGAGACCTTCCTGCATGCAGAATTGTGCCCAGTTGTGCATGTATGGTTTTTTATTGACATATCTGAAGTTCCCAGACAGGGTTCTACTGATTTAAAGAGTTTAACTGTGAGGATGTGTCAAAATTAGGGGATGCAGAGTATGTACAGAAGTCAGAGATGCTATCATACAGGCAACTGGGATCATAGAATCATAGAATCATGCAGGTTGGAAGAGACCTCGAAAATCATCCAGTCCAACCTATCCCCCAGCCCTATCCAGTCAACTAGACCATGGCACTAAGTGCCTCGTCCAGGCTTTTCTTGAACATCTCCAGGGATGGTGACTCCACCACCTCCCTGGGCAGCACATTCACTCCCTCAGTGAAGAACTTCCTCCTAACATCCAGCCTATACCTCCCCTGGCACAATGTGAGACTGTGTCCCCTCGTTCTGCTGCTGGTTGCCTGGGAGAAGAGACCAACCCCACCTGCCTACAACCTCCCCTCAGGTAGTTGTAGACAGTAATGAGGTCACCCCTGAGCCTCCTCTTCTCCAGGCTAAACAGGATGGTATGTTCCTGTATGATTTGAATTGATGGCAGAATTATTTGGGAAGTATTTATAGCTGGGCTAATTTCTTTTGAGCTCTTTATCAGATTCCTGGAGAACAAAAGAGGGATGAGTAGATGAAACCTTTGAGCTGTGTTTTCCCATGTGAGATCTAGGTTAAGTTGAAAAAAATGGAAACAGGTTGATTTACAGTAGTTTCAATTTATTTTATAGCAGGTCTATAATTAGTTTGAACTTGTCATTACTTTGGCAGGAAAAATAAGCATTAAATAGAAACAAAGTCAATCACATTTCAACATTTGCATTTTTACCATTGAGTGTGTTTACCTGAATTATCATCTCCTAACAGACATCTCTGCTTTGCTTTGATCTTGCACTACCAAAAGTATTTTACAAGAAGCAGTCATTAAAAACCCCACACATGATTATGACAATTTCTGTAAAGCTCATCAAGTAATGTAGGGTGTAGGGCTTTTAATTTTAATTTTAGTTTTAATTTTAATGTACTGTAGTGTAGAATTTTAAAATAATGAAGGGTTTTAAAGAATCCTTAGATTTTACTTCTCCCCCAGTAGGACAGCAGAGGATGTGTGCTTAATGTGAAGGATGATGGCAAAATGGATTAGATTTCCTATCTGTCAGGAATATTTATAGGCTGGGTAAGATAACAAGTGACAAACCAGAAGTACAATTGAACTAATAAGAATAAAACACCCTGTGAAGCTTGTGAGCTGTTACTACAAATGCTTGCATAAATATGGTTTAGTTCATGGTTACATCTTCAAATTACATTTAGGTGCAAGTCCAAAGTACAGCTTCTGCTCACTTTGAAATGGTGTTGACAGGACCCTGCTTTACCATGTATTTAAACCTGCTTCCTGTGTTGTCAGGAAGAGGGGAAAATAAATGTTTTTTGTGTGAAACACAAATGGGCCAGGAAAAGGAGTCCCACTTGCAAAATAAAGTTCTGCAAATACCACAAAACAAAGTTTGCAGTTCATTAATTAATTTATTTCCCAGTTTTGAGTACTTAGTTGTTTTTAAGGGTTAGTGCAACACTGACAATGTATGAATATCTGAGACTTAACAGTTAGTCCCCTGTGATGGTTTTAAGACTGTGTTTTTAATTTTTCTTCACAAAATTTGAGCTGAGAAAGTGAAAGAATGTAAATAAATCACCATTGGGTGTAAGAAAGCAAAATTAATTTATGGAATTCAAAATATTCAATCTCTAGTGATCAAATGCTTCCTTTTGATGACTGGGGGCAACGCTTTTTTTTTTGTATTAGCATTTCTGAAGTGCAAGTGTCAAATGACCAGTAGTCTTATCACATTACAGTCATGTTTGTACAGATTTAAGTTAGCTTCTAGCAGATATTTTTTCTTTTTAATTTTCAAATATTTCATATTTAAATTTCATGCTAACTAATAATTCATTGACTTCAATATGTGGTAATGATCTCCTTTTATTAATCGATTTCAAATTGGTGATTCACTATATGGAAATCCAAAACATTTAGTCGCATAATGAATATCTGAGATGATGTTTTGAATCATTGTCCCGTGTTTAATTTAGTGTAATACTTTTTTTTTTATACAAAGAAATTAATTCTCTATGCTCCTTCCTTAAGAAGCCAAATAAAAAAAATATGTTTCCATTCTTTCTCAATGAAATTTAACTTTTGCACTTTAATATAATGATATTATTGAAATCATATGGCATTTACCTTAAATTAATATTTGATTTTACTAATTTGTTTATAGTCATTTACATTAATTATTTTTTTTGATTCGAGTTTCTTTAGCTTGATATTGATTTTTCTTGACTGATTTTTGGTTTTTATTTTTCTTTTATGTAATTTTTTTTTTTAGATTGTCTGTTTTTGACTTTTATTTCCCGGTTATAAGCCAGTTTTACCCCCCTGAAAAATTATAAATTAATTGATTAAAATTTATCTATGAAATCCTTATATAAATATTATGTTATTCCGATTAAACAAGGCAATGTCAAATGAGTTAGCAAGAGCTTTCTTAGTAAATATAGATAGATATATTATCCTAATAATACACGCCGTAAAGTTTTCCAGAAGCTATGTAATTCTTGGGGGGGGGGGGGGGGGGGGGGGGGGGGGGGGGGGGGGGGGGGGAGTATTGAATTGTGATACAGATACTATAATTCTTGTCTATTTGAATGTCTGCCTACGTTCTATATGCATCCTCTCATTACTACGGCCTTAAATTCCAATAAGTATTTCTCTTGTCTCCCTGGCCATGCATCAATGGTATGTGAGTTACATTTCTTTCCTTTAAAATATTACATTATTGGGACAATATTATTAAAAAATGAAACTATTATTTCTGCCTTGATAATAATATCCATTTGTCAATAACCATATAACCCGCGAACAGATAGTTTAAAGTTTGACACATGTAGCATGTACCAGCTCCCCCTAAAAATCTTTACCTTGCATATGTAAGGCACTGATCACAATGATTAAAGTATTCTCAAGGAATATCAGCAAAATAAACAAAAATATGATCAGAATGATTACTTTTACTCGTCAAACCTTGAATATGTCAATACTATAATGCTAATGCTTTGTATTTTGTATTTAAAAGTTAAAATATATTTTTAAAACATAATTTTAAATTATAGAATATATATTACCAAGACAGATCCACTGCGACTCCATCCATTAAAGTCATTCTCAGAAACGACATATCAAACACTAATTATAAACATCACAAAAATACTATCACTACCATGTGGAGCTTTACATGAGCAAACTACTAATCCTGAAACGTCAACAATTTTGAATATGTGTTCTAATTATATTACATAACTTCATTCTGTTATTTCCACAATCATTCCCATTACCATATATCTTTCACATGTAAAGACATCCACCTCTTGTGCTCTTTTGATATGCCAATAATAAATACAACATGAATCAACTCTCAATTTCTTTTACTGTAAATGTGCCCAATATGACAGATCGACATCTTTCCCCCGAAAGGGACCAAAGTAAAAGACGTTCACAGATATTCCTCCATCTTAATACCCAATCCTTACCTCTTTCTCCCACCTTAGGTACACCCCAAACCTCTACCAACCCTCCATGTGTGCACTTATTCTTGAACTGACAGAGTGTTATATTAATCTTTTAATTCTCTTTATTATTTCTTCTATTTGTTTTTAATTATTCGGGGGTGATATATTGGTAAATAGTAAAAAGGGGATATAGACTATTCAAAAAAATACATCTCTGTGTTGTGGGGGGGGGGACCAGGGGGGCCCTCCCTGCTGTCAATACATGGCAGTATCCTCTATTTCATGTGCCATTTACAATATAGACATGCCCCTCCTCCCATTATCTTTGATTTCATTTTGGTTTATTCCTTTATTATAATAATCTTTATCTCTTTTTTTTTCGCTCCACTGTGCCTACGTCCACACTACATTTCCAAATCCGTCCATGATTGATAACTTCCCCCATCATTATCCCAATCATACTTTATTTTATTCAATAGTATGTAGTGACACACTACCACATAGTGTAGCAAAGATATTTTAATAAATTATGAATTATAAATACTTTTCATCTTTCCTAAAGATTATGTTCGATAAACGTATTTTTACTAAATAACTGTAATTTTCCTGTGTCCAACTTATGCCCCTGTTATGTGTTTACACCCATGACACCATATTTGAATCTACATTCTGCAGTGGCAAGTGTTCACCCACAGACCTAAACAGTCCCAACAAATCCTCTACCAGTCATCTTTTTTGAAACAATGATACTCAAATGAAAATTTTTGTTACCAGTCTTCATCCACTGCAATCGTTTTACTTCACAATTCGCTATCTCCAACTAGCCACACCAATGAAACCTAATCCAAAATGCCTCCAGGTAAATTAATTTGTATGGGAAGACAATAATGTAACAGAACGAGAAATTATCATAAAACAAAATCTACCAAATTTTCACATATTTGTACCATGTGAAATATTTGATCTCACACTTATCCTATTCATTTATCATTATATCTAAACATAATGTTTATTGCTTACAATTTGTTACTCTAACAATTCTCTTAGATCTTTCTCCAAAACCTGTCTACGGAAGAAAACTGTTATGTGTCACTCCTTGCCTTATCAAAAAGTAGTAAATTCTATTATATTCAGAGAACTGCAATCTCATTTATAAGCAATCGTGATCTCTTAATTGCATATTTTATAATTATATCCAATTTATCTTCAATAATTGGATATCTTAAATAACTGCACTAATTCATATACATTTTTTTTATTCATTACTGTGATTCTGCGTTCACTTGACACTTTTGTATCCCAGTCCTTTTAATACAAGTCTACTGTAACATCCTATTACTTAGAAGAATAATCACGTAGCTAGATGCTAGATCGCTTTCCGCTTTGTACTAAATGACGTATAGCATATTTCTACCAGAGCTTTCATTAGACAACATGTACACATACATGTGACTTCTGACAGCTACCTTGATAAAATGTTATCTTTTGTGTGTGTTCTATTAAGGATGAAGGTAGAAATCAGGGAATGATTATTTTTCAAGAATATAAGCTACATGGATATGTTATTATCTGTTGTCTTGATTAAATACTCCTATCATCAAACATTTAAGAATGTCTGTATCCTGTATTTGAAATACATGTTAAATGGAAGAATTCGGTTCTTTCTCCGTACATGTGTATTCAGTAATCTGTGCTCAGTATTTAACAGAGACTTTTACATTGTCCACAACCAGTTAAATCATCTTAAGTTTTTTTTTTTAAGTCCGCTATTTTACTCTTACACTTTTTAATTTAATAAATCTATCTACATATATCTTAAAAAATCCCAACAAAATATTACCAAAGCAAATCCAAAATCACCTAGCCAACATAAATTTTTATTCCCAGAACCTTAATAAACCCTACACTTTCTTAGCCGTTTTTTTTTTTTTTTATGGGGTATATTTGTATAATTCGGCGGTTTTTATGTATTTCATCTTTTTTTTTTTATTTTCGTTATTTAAGTTTTGTTGCGATGGGCGAGTTTTTTTTTTTATCATTTATCTCTTACCGTGTTGTAAGCACCTAATAAATGAACATTTCGATCACTTCATCTGAATTTATCGACACAGCCAAAAGTGGATTGAATTAGCGTGGTTTGTGAGAAATTGTTCCGATTCAATGTACTTTTCAGGTCCATGAAATAATACTTAAAATATTTCCTTTTTTGTAAGTGTGTATCAGTTTAAAATACTGCCTCCTTTATAGAAGCAAGGTTGTGGTTCTTTCTCTCATTTATTAGTATCATCTCTAAATTTGAAATACATGTCGCACTTTCAGTCAGAAATTGTAAAGTGTACAGATTATGTTGAGATTTGTGCAGGGAGGGGGGGAGAGAGGTATTGCCTGTAAGTCCAGTAGCTTCCTACTAAGATATGAATTGTTTAACTGAATTTTCACAGGTTACTTGGTGAAATATGATACCCTCATGGAGCAATCTAAATAAACAGGTATCTCAATTTAAGTTGTTGCTGAGAAGGGAATTAATGTTAGTTTAATACGCCAATGAATAATACCTCTTCCAATGCTCAATTTAATCTTTCCTTTACAATTTGTTAACCTGTTTTTCACTCTGCATACTTACTAATTAGTTAAACTATAAATATCTCGACTCAGAAATCCACGAGATAAAATACATTTGAACCATCATATGAAGCTCATATATGAAGTATAAAAGCATGGATGTAACTCTACTATTTAAAATAATTCTAATTGTAACTTAATATTAAATGTTATTTCTCTATGAATAATTTAGTATATGTGCTATGAGTTGTACTCATAGGAACATCGGAATTCGCAACATCCGATTTTCTTCCAGGGAAAAGTCTCTTGTTGCTTAATTGAGGTCTATTTGCTTTGTAAATATACTCCATGTCCCCAAAAAAAAAAGCAAATTTTTTTAAACAATTGATCCTTTGTAAAAATTTCAATCAACAAATTAAACAGCATTAATGATCTACTGTAATGAAGGCAGGTATTTTTTGTGGAATCAGTTTTAAAAACATGAATCTATATAACAAAGTATGATTCAAACATAGATGACCCAACATTTTATTTGAGAATTCTTGCATCATGTCTTATATCTATACATTATTTCAATAACACATAAAGCATCCAGTCTTTGACATCACATAAAACACTCATACTACATATCCCTCGCAGTTTGTCAATTCAGCCTATTTAGTGGGTTTTTTCTTTTGTTCTACCCAATAACGCTAAGCCCAAAGTACAATTTCTTAAAATACATCAATCAACTATAACCAACTAAAAATTGAATTCATCAATTATTTTTCGTAGTAGTTCCGCTCGATTTACAGTATTGCGAAACCTATTCTCATGAAGTTTGGTAGTGGTTTGTATGTTAGTTTTAAATTTTTTGTGTGTGTTGGGTTTTCTTTTGCATTTGTGTTAAGGATGTAATTGATATCATAGAGTTCATATAGGCCAAATTATTTATCAATAAACTTATTTGTACATACTTGTGTTCATCCAGTTCTATTTATACATGTCCTTAAAACATATGTATTCCTTCCTACTGTAATAATACAAAGATAAAATGGCATACAATAATCCCATCTTGCTAAGGTCAATATCAAACATGAAAGAGAGTTCATTGGCCGCTTTTTATGTGATTTTTTTACATTAATTTCTTTGAATTTTTTTATTGCTTGCTTTTGTTTCCTTTATTGATCTTGTTATTCGCTTTGAAAAAATTTACTATTTTTTCTGCTGTTCATAGTCAGAGTTTTTGGCAATCCATGCTCATGCAAAGGCCTCATAGTAAAATAATACTGCCTGCCTTTGAAATTTCAATGTAAACCCATACCTTCTGTCGTATCAGTGATACTTGAAGGAAAAAAACACCAAATTCATACCTTTCTCAGAACAAAGAAAAATAAATATATTTAATCTCTTTCTAAAAGGAACCTCCAATAATTCCTGAGTACACCTTTTAGAATAAATCAATTTAGATATTACTCAGTTTTCTTGTCCTTATGGCTGCTAGATGTAAGAAAACACTAATAACCAGCATATAAAATATAAAGATGGATAGCTGCAATCACTTCTGAGACAATTTTATATGATGTCACAAATGCATCTAATAGTGACTCAAACCCTTCAGTCCTTAAGCTCACTCAAAAACCCAAGCTTGACAATCTAACACTTCCTTGTTTATGCTTCTACGACCTATATGACATAATTTATTCGTTCTCCCATCTCTTCATGATCTGAGTAAACTGCTTTACATCATCTAGTAGAAAGAGATTTATTATATAGAACTGTTACAGCCCCAAAAACCCTGCATGGCTAAAGATTTGAAATAACATCACTGCCTACCAAAAACCTCCATCCTTTCCTCTGTCCTATGTGTTCAGCACTTATAGATTCAGTAAGGATCTTGCGTATACTACTTTATACAGACATTGTTGTCAATCGGGGGTGGTGGGGGGGGGGGTGGGTGTGGGTGGGGGGGGGGGGGGGGGGGGTGTGCACGCAAATCTACCTAAAACAGATAGAATCGGGTTTCAGCGCATTTTTCACTTCCTTTGTATGCTCTTCTGTTCACCTGACTCCACTAAGTGTAAAACGTGTTTGTTATTCCACTGCATTAAAAGTTATATCGCTATTTGTTTTCCTGCGTCCATTTTGAAGCTAATATTGTCATGTATAATACTTGAGACTGTGTCAGAAATAATTGTTGGAAATGTTCACTGAATACAAATAACGCATTCATCTTATGATTATTACGTGTGTCATGTAAACACCTATAAAACATTCAATATTAATCTCCACTCTTGCTAAACCATCACCTACGATAACAAAGAATTGCAGTTGTGAACTCTTTCATTGAAAATCAGTATTATTTTATTCATCTATGTTTTTTATTCTTATATAAATTGATTAACAGTCAAATTTCTACATAAGTATTTCAAATTGAAAAAAATTTTCCTACCTGAAAATTCGTTAAGATGTGCAACAGATACTGGTAAAAAATCCCTCGCTGATAAAGCTACATGATATTTAAACTTATAAAATATGATACTAGTCCTAACCCTTTAAACAAACAATCACTGCTCCTTTAATGTGTAATAGTTAGGATCACCCAATCAAAGCAAGTGAATAAGCTTTTTAATCTATCCAACTGTTATCAAAACACCACTCCCAGTTTGCATTGTTAAATACATTATTTTTCTAATCATTAACTTCATGAAAGTGTGGCATATTATGTATTTTTTATTACTATCCGTTTCGTTCTCATTTTTCTTTTTTTATACCGTTTTTAGGCTTAGTCTGATAACACTAATATCCCTAAATTCCTTCTTCATTCCTTTTCTCCTTTTTTATTTTTTTTCAAAGGTTCTCTGTGCAGCTTAATCCTTTGCTTAGTAGTGTATGTTTATGAACTACCATATTTAGAATATGAGATGTTTAATTTTTTACTTAAATTCAATTGTCTGAAAAGTATATTTTTGTTATCTTAATACATTTTGTTTTTTAGCAGTTTTATTTTATTATTTATTCAGATTTGTTGGTTTAGGTACGAACTGGCTTTGAAAGTACACTTAAGGTAATGTCACATATAAAAATTTTGTTTTGTCTTGTAGATCCTCTGTCCCCACTCTGTGTCTTCTCCTATCTCTACTCTCAAGCATTTCTGTTCCTCATACATGACAGTCTTACTAAACAATGGTGCTATAAGTATTCCCCTCTTTCTAAGCCTCTTGTACCTTCCTCCCCCTCCCCATCTGCACTTTATACTCTTATTTGTGGGATTATTATTGTTATGTATGCGGTGTTTTTATTTTTTTTTGGTATTATTTTTTTTTTTTGATTATTTAAAATAATAATTATTTTGTTTTTCGTTTTTATTTTTTGGATTTTGTTTTAGTGTTTTTATTTTTTTTATTTTTTTCAAGTTTTTTTTATATTTGTTGGAGTTATTAGATGTATACAATTATGTATTAATCCCATTTATATTTTATTTTCTATTTATTTGTGGCAGAGTTTCATTTCTTTAAATTAACTAGTGAATCCTGCACTCCTTATTTTTTGTTTTTTCTAATGTGTTCTTCTTTATTCTTTAAAAACCAAGGGATAATTAACTACCAAAAAAAGACAAAATCTAGTGGAAAAAGACCAACCAAAAATTAATGTAGGAGACCAACACAGAGAACACACGAAAACAAGTTAACAACAACAAACAAAGTTTACAATATCAACAATAACCAAAAAAAACACCGAAAAAACGACACATATCCACTAAACGCCCGTCCCACTCACCAAACCGCCCCAGTTTGCTCAACACGTTCAGGGGTGCAAACAAAAAAACCCCCAGCCCACCCCCCCATCCCCACCCACACTCTAACCACTCATCCACCACCTCCGAGGCACACTTAAACCACCCCCCCCACCCACCCCCCACACCCCAAACAAATACACCTTCCACCCGTTCTTTATCCTCCACACCTCATCCCACATTTCTCTTACAAAAAGCCCCCACACATATCCCCACAAACAATAGCTAATAAACATTTACTCAATTTATGTATAAAAAGAGGTTGCCAAAAACATATATACAACCATCTCACTGAAGAAAGTTTTCCTAACATCCCAATCTAAAACCTCCCTTAGTGCAACTCGTGGCCATTTCCATTCATGATACAGATTATTAACTGGGATAAGAGACTAACATCCACACATCACTGCAACCTCCTTTCAGGCAGGTGTAGACAATGATAGGTCTCCCCTCAGCCTCCATTTTTCCAGACTAAACAACCCCAGTTCCCTCAGTTACTCCTCATGGGACTTGTAGTCCCCTCACCAGATTCGTTGGCCTTCTTTGGATATGCTCCAACACTTCAATGTCTTTCTTTTAGTGAGGAGCTCAAAACATGCAAGGTGCATCTTCATCAGTGCTAAGTACAGGGACAATCACTTCCCAAGTCCTGCTTGGTCCACTCTTTCTGACACAAACCAGACCAGAATGGTGTTGACATTCTGGCCACCTGGGCCACACACACTGTTGGCTCATATTCACTCGGCTGTCAACCAACATACTCCATGTCCTTTTCTGACAGCAGCTTTCCAGCCACTCTTCCCAAGGACCTGTAGGATTGCATGAGGTTGTTGTGACCCATGTGCAATGACCTGACACTTGGCCTTGTTGAACCACTGGCCTCAGCATCATCCAGCTTGTCCAAAATTATGTCAATGCATAATCAACCGTACTTACAGGGAATAGCTGAGCAACAAACATGATATGCTATGTTTCCATATTGTTGATTATGGAGCAATAGCTATTGAAATCAGCCAGATTTCAAGATTCAGTCTTGGATTTTGTGATGGGTAGAGCAAAAATCATGAGTTTTGATCTGGCTATGTATGTACATATAATTTAAAAAGCTATCAATATCTTTTCTCTTTCTACTACTCACTACCATTTGACCCATACCCAGTAGTTTGGTCAAGATGTGTTTGCATGTACTGTACAAATTTGTCTCATATCAACTTTGGCACTCAGAGAACACT